>NC_080781.1:115490740-116115740 GCF_020826845.1 Diceros bicornis minor | reverse complement strand
GTAATGAGGAGGCAGTCATGCTTCAGTGATTTCCTTAAAGTATGGATACTCCATGGATATACTAGAAAGGGTAGCTCATATCTTAGGAAATATAAGAGAAAGAAGGCTGTGTCACAAGGAATGGAATTATAATTAGGACACCATTTATTGAAGTGGAAAATCATAATATATACCACTGGCCTAATTTCGTATCCCAACACTAGGAAAAATTATGAAGTAACCAAAGTCTACCTTTAGAGCCTACAGCATCCTCTTCTAGTATCTATTCCATATCTTTCAGAACAGCCCTGTTACCATATCCTCAATGGACACCCAACGTCTTTATACCCTTCAACCAAACCCAGCACTTATCAAAACTTGCTATCAAGGAAAGAGCTAACAAATCTTTGTATCCTAATGTATTTAAAATATTCATTCATTTTTTATTCATTCATTCAAAAAGTATTTATTGAGGGCTTATGAAGTGCCAGGCACTAGATGCTAAGCAGAGTTTAGTGGGATCTAAAGCTTACACAATGCTGATAGTCCCACTTTGCAAAGAAATTATAAATCAAAATTACATGCAGTGCCTTGAAAGGGGCCTATGCAAATGAGAATCCTTGAAGTTTAAGTTTCATTAGCTTTGTAGTAGTAATTCTCACTCTGCTGCTAGTGATACAACAGAGACACAATAGACAGAAAGTTATGCCTTCATGGAACTGATATTGTAATGGAAGAGGTATAAAATAAACAAATACATATATTCAACAATGTCATGTACAAAGAAAAATAAAAGAGTGGTAAACGGTTCAAGAGTGGTGGGTTGCTGTTTTAGATAGGGTTCTCAGAGAAGGTATCTCTGAGAAGGTGACACTTGAACAGAGGCCTTAATTAATTACGGGAATGAGCCACAGTTTTAGGCAAAGAGTACAGAAAGTCCAAAAGCACAGAGATGAGAGTGAGTTTGGCATGTTCCAAGGAATATCAAAAAGATGGGGTAGGAGTGGGGCAAGTCAAGGAAGCTTGGTAGCTGTGGCAAAGTTTAGATTTCATTCTAAGTGTGATGGAAAATCACTGGAAGTATCGAGCAAGAAATGCCCTAATTTATACTTAGAAGAGTCACTTGGGCTTCTTTTTGAAACGAGGCATAAATTCTGATGAGTCTTCAAGTATTACTTCTGAAGTAGTGATCCCAATATTTCCTGGACCTGAAGCCCTGTATTCTTTGCTATCATAGCACGTTTTAGACCTAAGAACATAGCCCCTCTTCAGACTTGAGACTTCCCCTGTTACCCTATCCCCTTCCAGGTGCTACCATGTATTAATTATGGATTTTGTTATAGACTCAGATCTTGGAACCCCACTACTGGCAGTCGTATTTTATTGTCTATGTGCCAAGGCCTGTCAACACTAGCTATCCACATAAATGTACCTCATTCTGCTTTCTGATGCTTGCATCTCCCCTAATTATCTGTCTATGTGATCTGTCTTAATATGAATCCCTGCCACTGCCTCTCACTGTCTTGAATTCGCAGTCTATGAAAATCAAATGATGAAACAATGGTTTGAAGAACGGAGGATCTAAAAGTCAGGGCCGGCCCGGTGGTGCCAGCTGTTAAGTGCGCTCGCTCCGCTGCAGCAGCCCGGGGTTCGCCAGTTGGGATCTCGGGCCCGCACTGACTCACCGATTAGCAAGCCATGCTGTGGTGGCATCCTATATAAAGTGGAGGAAGATGGGCATGGATGTTAGCCAGGGCCAGTCTTCCTCAGCAAAAAGAAAAAGAAAAAAATGAAAGAGGAGTGTTGCCAGATGTTAGCTCAGGGCCGATCTTCCTCACAATAAATAAATAAATAAATAAATAAATAAATAAATAAAATAAAATAAAAGTGAAACAAGAAACGTGTGTGTGTTTGTGTGTGTGTGTATGAGAGAGAGAGTAGGATGTGTCCATGTAAAGGTAATACTAATCAATTAGTATTACGTATGCCAGCTACTTACAATTTATGCCTACTTATCTTGCAAATGATTTATGAATGCCATTAAATATACATCAGATTAAATTGGTTATAAGTGTTATTTGATTAAAATAGTAAGTAGTATATATGCATGGTCAGACTTCTTAGTTTCTTACTCATGTACTAAAATTGTTTTTCCATAAATTAAACAAAATAAAGGAATTAATGGTCTAAAATAGCATCAACATAACTGAAGGACGGCACATTTTCTTTTGGGGACTCAAACTGGATTGTATTGAGTTCCTTGATTTGATTGGTGCTAGTCTGTCTTTAGTTCTCACAAAATCTTAAATAAAACAGGTTGCATAAAAGGTGCACTAATTTGTTTTTCTGGGGAGTGGTTTTCTGGAACTTGTTTTATGATTTTGTTTCAAGCTGTTTTATATGTTATGTGGCGTCTTTTCTTTATAAAAGCAATAATTACATAAATAGCTCTGGGGATCTTGTTATGCTAATTACATTATTGATTTGTAATAAAAAGAAAATAGAAATGCAATTATTATCTGAAGTGACAGGATAGATTATCAATTTCTACTGCCATCACTGAAGCAAAATCTACATTAACAAAAAAAGTGACCGTTTCAATGAAGCCAAGATAATCTCTTCAACAAATGGTGCTAAAACAATTGGACACACACATGCAAAAAAAATGAATCTAGATATAGACCTTATATCCTTCACAAAAATTAACTCCAAATGGATCATAGACCTAAATATAAAATATAAAACAATAAAGCTCCTAGAAGATAACATAGGAGAAAACCTAGATGACCTTGGGTGAGGTCATGCCTTATTAGATACAACACCAAAGATATGCTCCATGAAATGAATAATTGATAAACTGGACTTCATTACAATTAAAAACTTCTACTCTTTGAAAGACAATATCAAGAGAATTAGAAGACAAGCCACAGACGGGGAGAAAATATTTGAAAAAGTCACATCTACAAAGGACTATTATCAAAAAATATATAAGAAAGTCTTAGAACTTAACAATAAAAAAAAACTAGATTAAAAAATGATCCAAAGACTTTAACAGACACCTCATCAAAGAAGATATACAGATAGCAATAAGCATATGAAAAGATGATCAATATAATATATTATCAGGGAAATGCAAATTAAAACAACAATGAGATATTACTACACACGTATTAAAGTGGTCAAAATTCAGAACACTGACAACACCATCTTACATTGCAGATGGGAGTGCAAAATTGTACAGCCACTTTGGAAGATGATTTGGTGGTTTCTTACAAAACTAAATAAACTTACAATAAGATCCAGCAGTAGTGCTCCTTGGTATTTATCCTAATGAGTAGAAAATTTCTGTTCACGCAAAAACCTACACATGAATGTTTACAGCAGCTTTATTCGTAATTGCCAGAGCTTGGAAGCAACCAAGATGTCCTACAGTAGGTGAATGGATAAATAAACTGTGACACATCCGAACAATGGAATATTATTCAGTGCTAAAAAGAAATGAGCTATCAAGCCATGAAAGACATGGAGGAACCTTCAATTGCATACTACTAAGTGAAAAAAGCCAATCTGAAAAGGCTGCATACTATATGGTTTCAACAATATAACATTCTGGAAGAGGAAAAACTATGGAGATTGTAAAAAGACCAGTGGTTGCTAGGGGTTGGTGGGGGATGAGTAGGCAGAGCACAGAGGATTTTTAGGGAAGTGAAAATACTCTGTATGATATTATAATGATGGATATATGTCATTATACTTTTTCTTAAACTCATAGAATGTATAACACCAAGAATGAACCCTAAGGTAAACTATGGGCATTGGTTGATTAGGATGTGTCATCCTTAGTAAAAAATATACTATTTTGGTGAGTGATGTTGATAATAAAGGAAGCTATGCATGTGTGAGAGTAAGGGGTATATGAGAAATCTCTGTACCTTCCTCTCAATTTTGCTGTAAATCTAAAACTGCTTTAAAAAAATAGTCTTTTTTTTTTAAAAGGTGAATGTTATGTTGATTCAAATAATATGAAATAAATGTGATAATATTCTGCTTTCATGCACGATATATCTACAAAACATCTTATAGAACCAATTTCAAAAAACTAATTTTTGACTATTCTAGCCCTAAATTATCAAATTTGATAAGTTCCTTTAAATTTTTCTGAATTTATGGAACAAGCTCCATCATCCAGTGTATTGGCTTCCCATAGACATAGCCATCAATTTAATATGGACCAAGAAGTATGCACTTCGACACATCAGTCTTTTCTAAGTCTGACAGGGGAATAATAGATTGCTTTTCAGATCTGAGTTGTCATAAAATTTAATTAAGAATCGAATCAGTTATATCAAGGTAAGAGCTACAAGCGCTGTCCTGTGAGCTATTTAAAATTAGAGTATTTAAAATAGGATTAGGCAAAGCAGGTAAAAACATTTTGCTAGAAAAACACAATACCATGGTCTTAGAAGAGGCCTGATTTCTAACTCTGAGTTGGTGTGACTTTTCTACTGATTAGCATCGAAATTAAAAGGGTAGTAGGGATACAAAACTGAGAGTCTTTTAGCCTACCACAGTGCTTCTAGTTCTATTTTAGGAATTTGCATAATAACACGAGGGAGAAAGCTAACTATAACACCCAAGGTTTTGAAATATTGTGATGCCAACTAGTCTTTAATGCTATATTATCTTAACATTCAGACCATCTATTATTTTCTTTTAATGTATTATTTTAATTAGTATAATTTTAATTATTTTAATGTATTGTAATGACCAATCAGTACAGTTTCTTACATCCTCTCCCCAAAAAAGATATTCAATTAAAAAAAAATCTATAAAACCAGTTGGAGGAATAGTTCCCTCTACAATGTAACTTAATTTTATAATTTAGTAAAAAATTATCAATTTAGTAGCCCAATATAGAGACAGCTTGAAAACTGATAATTTAATAAAATTCTTCTCACTTTCCTACACTATTCATTTTGAGTGTATCCAGTTGCTCATGCAGATCTTCTCAAATGTTTTTTCCTATCAAAAAACATATTTAGTGTTCTGGCAGCATAGCTAGAACCATCTCTATGGCAAGCTTCTATGGATGGATTTTTGACAAGATGCCTATTTTCAATCAGTAAATGTCATGTAAACATGAATGTCTCATTGTGTGTGGGCCTACTCATAACTATATTAATAATACCCTTTGGAACTGTAAATTTGAGGTATGGTCAGCTAAGTTTCTATGAGCACCCTTTATGTTTGACCATCTAACTTTAGTATCTTATTATAAACAGCAACAAAGTTGATCATGTACTAATATAAGATATGACTTTTCAAGAGAAATAATACGAGATTTGATTTTTCAAGGTAAACTGAAAGAGGAATGGTTAAGTGAAGAGCTTGACTAGTTCTTCTGTATGTTTGAGTCACAGTTAAGCTCAGTTTTATTCAAGTTTCTGTTTTAAGATAGTGCCATATTTGCCACTGGTGTTTCTTCTTATTAGCTCCAGTCTAACAATAGTTTTAGAGAATGAAGTGGAAATAGTAGTGCATCCAGTAGGAAACAAGTCAGAATACCATGCATGAGAATGTCAGGCGATAGAACTAATACCGAACCTCTTAATCTCAAGTTTGTGTGCCTGATGTGCAATAAGCTAATTACTGAGACCAGTAATTACCAGTTCTTGGAGATGGAGAAAGTTTTATTTGAATTGACCAAAATGAGAAGGCAGAAGGATAGGCTCTCTCAAATCTGCCTTAATGAAAAAAGAAAGCAGAGGATCTTTGTACAGCTAAGGGGCTTGGGGAAGAGGAATTTCGGAGAAACAAAGGGGAAGTCCATGCCTCTTTCACTCCAGATAAGCCCTCGGGCAACCAGACTTCTGGGTGTTAGTGGCAGCTAGGGGCTGGCTATCTGGTGGTCATAACTTCCTTAAAGGCATTATTTTTCCTCTGCCAAACAAGCTCGTAAATCCTTGAGTCACCCCTCAGATTAAACAATAAAACAGCAAATTAACAAATTTATAATGGTACATGGATTAACTTCTTTTCATCTGTGTCTGTGTGGGGAACAAGGTCAAAGGGTAACCATCTTCTTATTGAATATTTACAGTAATCCTCAGAGACCTGGCTTCAGAACCAGGTGCCTTATTATTAGTAAGCCTGAAGTTTTACTCCCAGTACTTTTCCTGATGTTCTGTTTGACCTTTGGCAAATATTGTTTGGCAATATCGTTTAGCAAATATTGTTTTTATCTCTTTGCTTCATATCTAATGCTGGAAAACAAGAACAGCAAATAGTCCCTTCTGATGTGAAGGGCTGAGAAAAAGAAAGATGTCTTTCAAACTTTGCATTATATGCCAAATAAAGCAAGTTGAAAGCCTTGCCATGTTGTTCTTAATTATAATGAGTAATTATTTTCACTAACCACCAGCACTAACTCATGGTCATAAGATATGCTTGTATAGTCAGTTTGGTTCAACCAAAATATGAAGAGATTTCAAATCCGGCAATAGAAATTACGTGTATCATAGCCCTTCTATAGAAAATAACTTACTTGTTCATAGACTTGCCAATCAGTCTGGTCAAAATGAAGAAAGAACTTTAGGATCATACTAATTCATTTATTACTGTTGGCCCTGATTTCAAATGAGCAGGGAAAACAAATCCCTATTCAGGTGGAAACTAGTTGTATGTTTTTCCTCTGCCTTTCAAATCATCAAAACCAAGTCCTCAAAGTCTGAATGTTTCACAAGTACTTTCTAATGGATTTCAGTACTTTGTTTGTTTTGTTCATTGGAAGTATAGCTTCAATTTGTAAGACAAAGAGTGTTGACAATTCAGGTGGCTTTGAAACGAGTATGAGCATATGAGGTGTCTTTTTGTCCCCCCTTCAACACAATTTCAGATTGCTCACCTGGCTGTATGCCATGCCAGCTCCAATACAGTCACCTTAAAGAGTGCAGCAGCAGTCTCAGACACTGACTTTTTCACATGCAGAGTGTTTACAAGATTCCTAGCAAAATGTATGGTTTTTACAAATACATGTCATACCAATACATTTAATTTAGCCAGGATAGAATGTCCTTACGCCTATAATACTCACTATCCGTACTTCCTCTCTTCTGATTTCACCAATTCCCATCAATGCTCTACATGGGGAGGAATAAAATTGAGTCATCTATGGAAATGTGGAAATAGCCATGGAAGATATTTGAAAAGTTTGTATCTCTGCAGTGGCTGAAATAGTATTCAAGTCCTCCAAAAATTCCATTCTGTTCTGTTTTACATCAAGGACTGAGTAATTATGCTATTATTGCAAGCACTTATGTAATTTTCATTCCTTGAACGTCATAAATAAGCATTCCCCATGCCAGTTTTCACCAAAAGTTAAACTGATTACATTCATTAATGGTAGTTTTGTTGATTTAGGATCCAAAATGATACCTGTTACAAAGGAAAAGGGATGAGATAAGGAGAGCATTGCATAGAAGTCTAATCTTTCTTAACCAAGAATTTTCTAATGCACATGTATAATGAGAAATAAGAAATAGAATATGAGCATAATATTGGATCTTAAAATGACTAGTCCTCATGGTATTTTTCTAGAGACTGAAGTATTTAATACTTGTTCCAAAATCCTAATTAGGTGCTTGGGTTTGGCAAGGACAGATTGGCTCTAATCTAGTGGCTCCTTGGGCACTTCCAAATTTTGGGGCTTCTGAGAGCATTAGCATGAACCTGAAGGAGATATGCAAAGCAGTCAATTTGATATGCAGAGGATTTTGCCATTATTTAAGAAGAGAGGCAAAAAGGATATCTCATGACTGGTTCCCCAAATTTAAAATGCCAAACATTAAGTAAGACAACTAATTTTATAGTTTCTTTCTGTACTGCGGATTCCAAGAAAATATGGATATTTCCAACTTGTTATTTTCACCCTTAATAATTATTTCACATTTTACCTAAAGCTTTTAACTATTTATACTGTTTTTTAGCTCACACTTACATGGATCTTTAAGAAATTGATATTTCTTTTGGCATAGGAAGAAATGTTATATATAGACAGTGGTATTTGACTTTGGAAATCTCTATGATTACCGTTATAATTTGCATCAGTATCATCTCATCATCGCCACCTATAAATGTCAAGAACACCAAGAATTGGTAACCAACGTCAGGGAAAGACTTCAACTACATGAAGGATTAGCAAATATCATCACAATACCAGCCACCAGGTATAGAAGTCCCACACTTATGCCTACTGCATCTTGGTGTCGGAGTCACCAAGGAAAACACAACACAGCCAAGCACTGAATGGACAAAGCTTTTACTCACCTAGAGAAGAGAGAGAGCAAGATCAGCTCCAATAGTGGACATCAGTCCCTCATGGCAAGCTGGTGGCCCAGGCAGGTAACACAAAACAGTTAGCAAAGCAATTGACCTACAAACATCACTCTCATGCTGCAGCAGAAAGACCCCTCTCCCTCACCAAGGAGTCTGAAATACTGAAAGCTGGGGTGCCTGAGGGCCTTTGAAATACTTGCTTAAGAAGAACAGAGGAACAATCATTGAGTATTGAAGAGGGAAGGATATTCCCATACAAGGTGATAAGCCCAGCAGAGGCTGTGTGGGCTCATTATCTCTTGGTAAGGAAGTGTTCCAGGCCCAAGGCCCATTCTTATGTGTCTGAGTGGGGGTCAAAAGACTGGGCACATGAGACTGCCTTTCCCAACCATAATCGACTTTCTCTCAACATGGAAGATTTGGTGCCAGATATTTATAGAATCTCACAAATTCAAACACTTCTAAGTTATTAATAACTCACACATAGGTTAGGTAGATTACCTTTTAACCACCTGTGTAGAAAAAAATATTTTCTAAGTAAATTAACTGTGTAAACTGGATTTATTTAAGTATGTTTAAAATAGTCAAGAACCTTACAAAGTTTCTTAGGTAGGTCAGTGTGCTTTTGGACATCTAACATGCTAATTACAAACAGTTCTTATGTATTTACTAAAACTCAGCACAGTATATAATAGCCAAATTTTTTACTAGCTTTGAATCCTGAAAATGCAAGTACTTCTTTATTGATTAACATGACAACATTAGTGCCTACAGTTTATGAGACTATGCTAGATACTCTGTAAGAGACTATGGGGTGATACAAAGATAAATAAGAGATAGCCTCTAGACTCAAAGAACTTGTGGCCCCAAACTGAGATCATGACCACCAACATGCAGGACATGCTTCTTTCAACACAGAGTTCATATGTAATCTTCCTTTGGTTGTAGGTACTACATGACTTGGTTGTTTTACAGCTGAAGACTGTGTTGGGGGATCAGAATTGGCCACCTCCAAATATGTCTCTTTACCTTGATTATTTTCTCTGAAAGAAACTTTGACCTCCCACCCTCCACTAACTGCTTAAAAGAATTTAAAATAGAATGCCTGTCCCCAGGACAGGCTATCACCATAGATAACTCTGGGTACGGATAGACTGGGAGGGTCCTTGCTAAGCCCATTCTTATCAAAGTTCTGCCCAGCAAAAGTTTACATTTGTAAAGGACATCTCTATTTGTAAAGGTCTCTCTCTCTCTGTACCAGGAAGAAGGGAGATGACCTCATCTCTAGAAACTTATCAATGCAGAAGGTGAGGCCTTAAATCTGCATAATAACCTTGCTGTGCTTTTCTGGTAATCTCCCATAACTGACTCCCTCCACCCCCAATATCCTCCTTTGTCTTTAGGAGAAGATAGTATTTAAGAAGAGAACTTCCACCATTTTGTCAAGTTACCCAGTTTTTCCGGGTCTCTCCCATGTATACATGTTATACAGCTTTGTTTGATTTTCTCCTGTTATTCTGTCTCATGTCAATTTAATTCATACCCCAGCCAGAAAGGACCCAGAGTGGGTAGAGGATAGTCTTCCTCCCCTTCAACTGAAACCAATTAACATTTATAGTAATGGAAGAACAAATGACAAACCCATGCTTTTTTCTAGATATCTGTTTTCAAACCCTACTTGATTCAATAAGAGCATCTTCCCTAATTGAGGCCATTAGTGCATGCAATGAGTATATATTTTTAAAATGTTTGCCTTAAAAGTCTTTTCTGTTCAGGACTATAGTGCCAGGCTCAGGAAATGCACAGCCCTAGTGAAACAGAAACTCTTACATATCCAAGTATTTCCTCTATTTAAGTGCATCCTCTTCTTCAGTTTGTGTTGTAGGGGAGCAGAATTTACCACCCCAAAATATGTCTCTTTGGCTTGAGAATTATTTCTGGCTGATTATTTTTAAGAACAAAAGATTCAGGAAGAAGTTTTGACCTTCCTCCTAACTGTCTAAAAGAATTTAAGATAGAAGGCCTGTTCCAGGAAGGAGGCACCACCATAGATAACTATAGTATAATATGAGCTAGGTGTGGTAGACAGGAAGGAATCTAGCAAGGTCTCTTTGATCAAAGCCCTCTCTGTGTCCTATTGTCTATAAATTGCCCAATAAACATTTGTTTACTGAACACTAACTCTTTTCATCTTCCTGTAAATAGCCTCCTTTGCCTTTGGAGGCCCAGACTCCTGTTCCCTTCTCCTTAGTCCAAAATGATATATATACCTCATTTTGCGTGACTGTTTCTGGAATTCTTCATGCTTATGTGAATTCCCTGTGTGCAAGTATTAAATTCTGTTTGAATTTCTCTTGTTAACCTTCCTTATGTCATTTTAATTATTAGACCAGCCATAAGACAGAGAGGGCAAGGGGGGGAACTTTCCCTCCTCCAAAGTGTGTATGACCTTCTAATCCTGATCTTAGTATACTGACTTGCTGAATCTCTTCTCATTAATTGTGATTACCAGTTATCAGCTGACCACAATACAGCAATCTGTAGTGCCTCCTAACGCATGGAACAGCAGAGAGTTAATTTTTAACATTAATAACACAAAATTAGTATTCCATATCTTTTGATGAGCTAATTTCACCATAAAAAAGTCATTTTATTGTGGTTTCTTGCCAGTGTATACTTTTTGTTGTTTGTTTTGCTTTATTAAAGAGTTGTTACTTTTCCTGGCTGTTGATTGTACTACAACTTGGCCCTTTGATACATATTTTTTAACAGGGCCATAGGATCATAGAACTTTATACCTGGAAGGGACCATAAAGAACATCTAATTGATTCTCTTTATTTTATAAAATGTGAAACTGAGGCCAAAAATGAGCGGGAGAGAGAGAGAGAGAGATTGATTGACACATGCTCAAGGCAGAGCAAGGGCCACAATATAAGTTTTCAGATTTATAGCCCACTGCACTTTTTCCAGTGCATGGCTGGCTTTCATTTTGCCATGAGATTCATTAATAATGAACAAGCCTCAGCTTCTCAAACACTTTAAATATAACTATTCAAGTCTGAGTTACAGTTATTCTTTGGATAGACAAAATGGTGAGAGAATGGATCAGAAGGCATTTTAGAAAGGCACGGAAGAAAAGAAGTTAAAATCTTGACAAGAATCTCACCATAAGGTAGATGGTATACAGATTTGCTTATCTGTCCCTTTTTTTTTTTTTTGCCTATCATAGAAATTAGAGTGTGGTTAGTTCTGCAATTCTAAGATGAAAAGGCCAGTTTCAACTCTCCCTGTTTATTGCTACCCTAGATGTTACAAATTCTAATTTTCATGGCCTCTTCTATTTTCCTATAAACTGCTACTGATAATATTACACAGCTCTAGCCATGCAGTGGGATCCTTGGAAATTTGTTCCGTGAACTATTTTGAAATGCAAGTCCAGGGACCTGCCTCCCTTACCAACAGAATTTCTAATGAGCTATGGCTAATCTCTGAACCACTTAAATTAAAATAGGTGCTTCAAGGCAAAGACACAATTTTTACATGAGGCATTTTAAGCTCCCATTATGATCATAAAGGCTTTCTTGGATATGTTATACTAAAATAAAACCTGCCACTTAACCATCAGAACAGTACAAATTCTTTCTTCAATTACCACCTATTCCACTCTTCCCTTCCCCACTACTAGCACTTTCAAATTGTATCCCACCTACTAAAACAACCTCATTCCACCTAGAAACTCTTCTTTAGATAGCCTTGTGCTGTACGAATATACATTGTCCAAGAGGCTGCCACCTTGCTGTCTTTACTGATATTCGGCTCCCAGGGAAAATCTACTATGAAGTGTTTCATTTGGTAATTTTCAAAATCCTAATTGCTTTTAAGCTCTATAAAAGGAAAAATGCCTCAGTGGCTTGTGTAGGGCCAACCAAGAGAACTCCTGACCAATTTTCACACATCTCTATAGAAGAGGTAGATGAACTATATTCCTCTCTGTTGTGAAGGTTGAGAGAGTGGGACTATCAACATTAATATGAATTATTCTAGTTTCCCAGAGAGAACTAGAGGCCAGCTGAGGAAATGAAGTCTTCTGACTTTCCCAAGACTTAGATTAGCCTTGTGTGAGTTTTACCTAAATTAGGTATTTCTTAGGGTTGTCTTTTTGCTGTACTGTATCCTTAATAGAAAAACCAAGCTGAGGCTTTTCTATCTGTCTTTCTGGGTTTGAAATGGAAAATAGAGTATGAGGATTTCAGTCCTTGAGATCTAGTCATTTTCCCCCTCTCTGTTCCCCTTCCTGACTTCTCTTTTCCCTTGGAGAAGAAATGAGAAATTTAATGCAATCGACCAAAGTTGGCCTGAGAAATGAAAGAAAGAATGGAATTGGGAGGAGATGGGAGAAAATGACATCATAGCCAGGAGAAAAGTATAGATAAGAAAAGGAAAAGCTCCACTCAGTTGCTAAGGATGAGGGTTCAATATAGCAATCTAGCTGCCCTAGTCTTTAAAATGACATTAACATCGGGAAGTATGCAGTAGGGCAGGGGAGCTGTACCTTTATGTATGTATTCATGACACGTTTGTGCTCCAGGTCCTGGTCCATATTTAACATCCCTAACATGAACCAGGGATGTAGCATCCTGAGCTAGCTGGAAACTTTACAGAAAAACAGAGACTCAAGTCTTTTATATTAAAGATTTGGTAGTATAGGCCTTAGATGCAGTTATCATCTCTATTATTTTTCATTTTAGGAGAAAATTTAGCAAATAACCCATCTCTTCTTTTGAGTAATATATGTATTTTAAAAATTACAATATACTAAGAGCAAGAAACCTGCTTGGGGTTTGGAGCTTTAATTCCAGCTTCAATATTTACTAATTGAATGGCCTTAGAGTTGAAGCCATTCGAGTTTCTGAACCTCAGTTTTCTTATTTGTCAAAGGAGAATCTATTTTGCAGCAATCAATTGAGATAACAGGTGCGATACGCTATGTGAACTAAAAAACACTAGGAAAATAAGAGAGATAGTATATAAGAGAGAGAGACACTTTTCTAAGACCCTCAAATATTCCACATACGTGGTCATTTACTTTGCTGGCTCTGGTAACATTTAGATGGGGAAAAAAAAACAAAAAAAACAAAACAAAGGTGATGTTGAAAGAACTGGAAATACAAGAAGAGAGCCAGGATATAGATATACTATGGACAGAGAGATATTTACACATTCCTTCACAATAACCCACAGCAGTATTGACTGAGAACTTAATATGGAAAATCACTATATGTAGTGTTCTGCAGAGTTGTATTGGAATGAGTTCCTTTGGGGACTGTAATCCTAACAAACTTAAAGGTGATGAAGACAAACAGTAATCCAAATAATAAAAAAAAAAATAACTATGCACAAATAATAGATAATAGTAAATAAGAAGATAATATGTAATTAATTATACTGGGAAGGAATAATAGCTAAAATTTATTAAGCATATACTATAGGCTAGGCATTGAGCTATATTATTATTTTCCTGGTCTTTCTTACATACATATAGGCAAACTTTTTTTAGGATTCAACCAATAGCAGTGTATCTAAGCCATCTCTTCTTTTTTGTGTGGGTTCTTTAAGAGCAACTCTTTTCTTTGTCATCTACTTTGGGTCCAAATACCAAATACATGACCAATAAATAGATATTGAATTGGATAATCAGAGACCTTGCCAAATGCAAATTTCATACACTAGAGAGGGGAGAAGACAGATTAAAAGCATCAGAGAAGATATATGTTTGCAAATATTTTCTCCCAGCTGGTGGGTTGTCTATTCATTTTGATCCTGGTTTCCTTTGTTTTGTAGTAGCTCTTTAATCTGATGAACACCCACTTGCTTATTTTTTCTTTAGTTTCCCTAGTCCGAGTAGGCATGGCATCTGAAAAGATTCCTTTATGACCAATGTCAAATAGTGTGGTGCCTATATTTTCTTCTATGAGTTTTATAGTTTCAGGTCTCACCTTCAGGTCTTTGATCCATTTTGAGTTAATTTTTGTGAATGGCGATAGCAGATGGTCCGCTTTCATTTTTTTGCATGTGGCTGTCTACTTTTCCCAACACCATTTATTGAATAGACTTTCCTTTCTGCATTGTGTGTTCTTAGCTCCTTTGTTGAAAATTAGATGTCAGTATATGTGTGGTTTTATTTCTGGGCTTTCAATTCTGTTCCATTGATCTGTGTGTCTGTTTTTGTACCAGTACCATGCTGTTTTGATTACTATTGCTTTGTAGTATGTTTTGAAGTCAGGGATTGTGATGCCTCCAGCTTTTTTCTATTTGCAAAACATGTATCTGACAAAGGGCTAATCTCCATAATATATAAAGAACTCACGCAACTGAACAACTAAAAAACAAACAACCCAATCAAAAAATGGGTAGAGGAAATGAACAGACACTTCTCCAAAGAAGACATACAGATGGCCAATAGGCACATGAAAAGATGTTCAGCATCACTAATCATCAGGGAAATGCAAACCAAAACAACGCTAAGATATCACCTCACCCCCTGTTAGAATGGCTATAATCACCAAGACAAAAAACAACAAATGTTGGAGAGGATGTGGAGAAACAGGAACCCTCATACACAGCTGGTGGCAATGCAAACTGGTGCAGCCTCTATGGAAAATGGTATGGAGATTCCTCAAAAAATTAAAAATAGAAATACCCTATGATCCAGCTGTCACACTACTGGGAATCTATCCAGTGAACCTGAAATCAACAATCCAAAGAGGCTTATGCACCCCTATGTTCATTGCAGCATTATTCGCTATAGCCAAGAAGTGGAAGCAACCCAAGTGTCCTTCAACTGATGATTGGATCAAGAAAATGTGGTGTATAATATACAATGGAATACTACTCAACCATAAAAAAAGACAAAATTGTCCCATTTGCAACAACATGGATGGACCTGGAGGGTATTATGTTAAGTGAACTAAGCCAGAAAGAGAAAGACAAACACAGTATGATCTCGCTCATATGTGGAATATAAACCAACACATGGACAGAGAAAACTGTATTGTGGTTACCACGGGCAATGGGGGTAGAGGGTGGGTACAAGGGGTGAAGGGAGACATGTATATGGTGATTGACAAACAATAATGTACAACCAAAATTTCACAATGTTATAAACTATTAAGACATAAAAAAAAAGCATCAGAGAAAGTCATAAAGTGGAAGTAAAAAAGCATACAAGAGTCCCTGTCTATGTAGGAAGAGAATGTAATATTGTAGGTGGATGAAAGAAAGGTTTTACAAATACATGGCTTTTACATTATGTCTACATTTTTCTTTAAAAGTGTTTAAAGAAGGTATAACAACTCTAGACACAAAGATTTTAAAATGCTTCACAGCTGTAGAGTAAGATTGGAGGAACTTGACGGAGGGACTCTCAGTTGCAGGGTTTCAAGACTCCCGTTGAAATCCAGACCAAACTTAGCTAAGAAGCTGCAGCCCAAGGAAATAGTTCCTAAAAGTTATATGGTAGGTTTCCAGCAATAAGAAATACTTGTCAAGATCTGCTGAACTTCTGTTGCTATAGATTTCAAAGTATTCTCCTATAAGGTTTTTGGTAATGTTAAAAATTTGAGAATTTCAATCACTATATTTTCCTCCTATAGTCTCTCTAGGATAGGGGCTGTTTAAATGCAAAATAGTGTCAGCAGCATTTCCCTAAACGTTAAAAGAGGAGAAATAACGATTTAGAAAATAACATCCCTCTAGTGACTAGAGGCTACATAAATTACTCATAAGAATAAATTTCAAGTTGGAGTGATTTTAAGAAGGAACTAAGAAACAACATTGAGCGAACTCTAATGTGTCATGTAGTACGTTGAGCACCTTACGTATATTATTTCATTTAATCCTTACACTAACTCTGTAATGTAGTACTATTCCAGCCTTCATTATACAGATGAAACTACAGCTTAGGTTAAGTCACTCACCCAACATCATAGAGTGACCAAACTGGTTTTCAACCCAGGGTCTAGTATGATGCCAATGCCTGTGCTTTGTCTACTACATTTGTTGCTGAAACTCTACAAAAGCAATTTTGTTAAAATGGATATGGAAGTGCCACATTGACCTCAGAAGGATGCCAGGGTTTCCGCACTCCAGGCTGTTTTTTATACCATCCCTTCCCAAAGGCTATGCACATAGAGTACCCAAATTATCACACATAAGAGATCCCAACTCCTCTCTCTGTGTAAGGTTTTAATCAGAGCCAGCTTATAGTTAGTATTTTTTATTTGAATAGTGTCTTACTTAGGAAGAGTAATAAGAAATTTTTGGTAATAGAGTTGTCACCCATCTACCTGGGCCAACTAAAAGCAAAGAGTATTATGGGAGGCACAATAGGAAGATTCCTCAAAAGGACATTTCTGAAGCTAAAAGTCCAGTGCTTACTTTTGCAACTCAAAATTATTTAGGAGATATCTATGTCAGTGGCATTCAACTAGCTTAAAATCTCACTTTAGTGAGTAAAGCATTAAAAACCTCCTGGATTATTCTGGAAAGGTTTATATTAATAAAACGTGGCTAGGTTCTTCATATTAATCATATAGCTATCTTAAGACTGGGGTGAGTTGATGTTGAGGCTCAAAAATAAATCCCCCTTGAAGTCATCATATTTCTTTTTTATGTAGTTTTTATTTTTTATAAATAATACATGACCATTGCTTAAAAAGTCAAAGAAAGAAAAACAGCAGTCTACCTCCCCACCCCATCTCCACTCTCAAGTACCGTTTCCCAAGCTAATAGCTTTCAACTCTTTTAGATGTTTCTTTCGATATTTATCTTACAATTTCTAAATAACATACTTACACTCGCATTTCTTAATTTTTAGTTTTACATGTTATCTCTTGACTTCTTAGTTTGGGATATGAGGAATTCTCTTAAGCATCATCTTAGCATCACCTTTCACTTGTTTGATGCTTTAACTGCATATAATTTTTAGGTTGGAGATAATTTTCCTTTTAAATTTTGAAAGTATTTCTCCCATATCATCTACCTTCCAGTGTTCCTGTTGAGAAAACTTACTCTTGTTTCAGATCCTTTGCATGTCACTTTCTTTGTTTTTCTGTTTGTTTTGTTTCTTCTAGGGAAGCTTTTAGAATCTTTTCATTGCTTCAGTTCTCTGAAATTTTACAATAATGTGCCTTTTTGTAAGTTTTCTTTCATTCATTTTATTTGGTTGGCACCTTCATTCTGGAAACTCATGTCTTTCAGTTATGGGAAATTCCATTTCATTACTTTATTGATAATTTCCTCCCCTGTGATTGCTTTTCAGGCTTTTGTGGAAATTCTATTATGATGAAATAGGGCCTTCTGAACCGACTTGTTTTCTTATCTTTTCTGTAGTTTCCAAGGTATGACATTTTACCCACTTTCTGTGCAGTTTCATCAACTATTTATTCCAACCATTTGATCGATTTCTTTTATTGTTCTGTGCATGCTGCTGCTGATGATGTCCTGTTTTTCTCCCTGTACTATCTCTATTACCTCTAAACTCCCTTTTTCTGTTTGTTTGTTTGTTTTGGTCTGTTTTTCACTTTAGAAGTTTTCATTTTAGGAGTGAGGCACTGAAAAGCTGATTGCAATTTCTACACATGCATTATCTTTCCTGGGTCAGTCAAGCAGCCCAGGCAAAAATCCATCCACCAATCCCTTTCATTGGATTTTAATTTTGGTTGCCAGTGCTCTAGAAGTTGAGAGAGAAAGGGCGGAGAGCATTCCATCACTCAGGAGTAGATTCCCAGATAATAACCTGTTTTCAGTTGTGGCATCCTCATTCTTAGCTGTGCCAATGATCCACAGGTCCCGAATCCCTTTGTTTCGATCTTTCCCATTTTATGTCAGAATAGGTAGTAGATCTGGAGGTCTAAGTGCTCTTTACACAGACTATCAAACATTTCTCTCGTGTTTTTTTTTTTGAACCATGCCCACATCCAAACCTTCAGAGCTACCAGGTACTTGTAATTTCTGACCCTTCTTAGGTTCTGAACATAAAATTTACTTGTTTCATTGCTACCCCCCCATCCCTTTCCATCACTCCTCTCAGACAGTTAGCTTTCAGCTTTCTAAATTTTATTATATCTGTTACTACACCTCATGTTATTCACATGTCTCCTCTATTGTTTTTTTCCTCTTCCATTTTCTTCAATCTTATGATTTTTATCTAATTTTCATAGATTTAATCTGTCATGCCTAATCAGAAGTCACCATCATCTTTACTCTCCTCTTGTGTAGAGCAAGTAGTATTGTCCCTTAGTTTGTGTATTTTTAAAGAATAAATGTAAATCACATAAAACAAAAAAAAATTTGAAATAACTTCACTTCTGCCAGACTTTGAATGTTCTTTATGTTTTGTCTACATTAAAAGAATCTATATCCCTCTAATGTCAGCAATAGGTGCATTTTCTCTCCACGTTTCCAACCAAAAAGTCTATCAGAGAAGGTATTGCTGGTTCATCCGATGTGGTCAAGAAGCAGATGCCATGTAGAGTAGTATATGTTCTGTTTTTAACATGCTTTGCTGTTGTAGAGTAAGATTGGAGGCCTTTGATAAAGGACTCTGACCTAGAATATGTCAGATACTAAGACTCAATTTGGTATCTCACTGTGGTAATTTATATCTCAGCTAAGCCAGAGGAACTTAAGAATCACCATGCACTGGCATTTATTCTAAGCACTATTTTGTAGGAGGGATTTCAATGCTCTTCTCTAAAAATAGAGGAGCACACAGCTGGCCATGAAGGCTGCTGTCTATGTCAAATTGTAAATCCTTTTCCTATAAGACATTTACTCTACACCTCAGCAACAACTGTCTGGACACAATCCTGTCAGAAACCTTTATACATAACTGGAGAGGGAACCATAAATGCATTTGGCATTCCTGTTGAGAGGACTGCACATTCAGAACCTAATTCTCGTGGCAGAAAATACTTGCCTCTCACCAGTAGCAGAGACGGTCTACTATGCAGCTATTTGAAAGATAAGAAAATCACAAGGACATTAATAAAGCACATAGAGTTTAGTTTAGCATGAGCAGGGAAGCAATGCAGAGGGATTGTTTAGAACAGGGTGCTTCAGGCCTGAGACCATTCTCTTAGATACAGAAAGGAGAATGCTTCCAGAGGATGCCAAAAATTACGAGTGGTAGTTACCAACAGTAAAATAAAGAATATTTTATATACATATATATTATATACTAAGTATATATTCCATACTATGTATATTACTTACTCTCTCTCTCTATATATATATATCTTAAAGTTGAGTAACACAAGTGAATGAAAAAGTATGGGGAAAGCTCATCAACTATTGAAAAGCTTTTTTTAAAATTTAGCCTAAGAATACTTCTATCTGTTAATGAACACATAAAATGATTAGAAATATTGGACTATTTCTGCCCATGGCCCCACTCCTGCCTGTGAACACATTTGGCCTAAAATAAGGGGACAGATGAACAGATGAATCCTTTTATGAAAATCGACTGTAGGCCAGAGAAAGCTTTGGTTAGAATAAATACTGACATCTGCAGATGGAATGAACTGCAGGGCAATGTTTAATATATCTCAGCTTTTCTTGTTTAACATTTATTGCAGTTGGGCAACGTGCTGACGGCTGTGCAGAATGTGAGCATAACATGGTTTCTTTCTTGAAGAGTGGAGAAAAAAATATTAGTTAAGGAGAACTTGATGTGAACATCATTTGTATGCTTTTGCCTGCTGAATTCAAGAAGCCCAGATTTATAAGATCGAATGAAATTAAATGAGTATGTGAGCATCCACTATGTTCTTACTGTGATGGTGAGATACAAGAAAAGAAAACCGTCTTACTGAGGAAACAGGACTGGTTCATATGAAATAATGAAAGACCAATGTATTAAGTAAAATAGAAGATGATATGTAATCAACTGCTAGATTGTAGAGGGATTAAATAATAAGACAACTATTAAAGGAGGTCGAAGAAGAGAGAGGTTACTGTGAGCTGGAATATTCAAGACAGAAGAGTCATGGTGGAAATGCCGATAGACTGGCTTTCTAATATGCAACCTATCATAAATACTCTTAAATTCTGGAATTTAGAACATGACAATATATCCAAGATATATTAAGTAAAAAATAAGATATTCAAAGAGTATATTTACTGTGCTCTCATTTCTATATAAATAAATAAATAAATAATATCTGAGAAGAATATATTCCAAAGTGTTAACAATGATTATGCCTGAGGGAAAGATATAAGAGACTGTAACTTTTCAAATCATGTATTTCCACATCACTTATTTTTTAAATAATCACGATTTACTTTTGCAATTAGAAGAGAGTGAGATTATATCAGACCTCCTGGTAACTCATTTTTTCCTCAATTGCAAGCATACCTACAGTGTAGGATACAGTTTTGCCTGGATATATGCTGGAAACCAGAATTCCTGGACCAGGCTTATATCATTAGAAAATAGTAAAAGGTATAAATATGAATGCAGCAGATATTAAAAGATAAATGGAGAATATTGTCCACAATATTATCCTAATAATTGTGAAAACATGAGTGAAATATAGAAGAAATAAAATTACTGAAACTGATACAGGAAGAAATAAAACATCTTATTTGTCTTATAGATTATCAGTGCAATGAAATCAGCATTTAAGTCTTAACACAGAAAAAGCACTAAACACATGCAGTTTTATGAGTGTCTTCTAGCAAACATTCAAGAAATGGGATATTCTAACCATTAAAGGAACAGAAAAAGAGGGAATACTCCAAACCAATTTTACAAAGGCAGTGTAACTTTTATACCAACACAAGAAAAAGTTAAAATAAGAAAAGAAAAAGTTTAAGACCCCTATTCATTAACATTAATGCAAAAATTCCAACTAAGTTATTAATGCATGAATTTCAGACATGCATACATAGGTCAAACCATTATAGTCTTATTTGATTTATTCCAAGAATGATAGTTTGATTCAGCATTAGAAAATCTACTAGCATAATTTACTACATTTACAGATTAAGGAGAAAAAAGCACATGATTAACTCAAAATAAATGCAAGAAAAAAACATTTGGTAAAATTCAACATCCATTCACAGTTTTAATATAAACTAGCAAATTAGATATGGAAAGAAACTTCTCTTACTTAAAAAAAGCTATTTCCAATATCTACAGCACAGCTGCTTTGGAAAACAGCTTGGCAGTTCCTCAAAAAGTTAAATATAGAGTTGCCATATGACCTAGGTATACACCTGAGAGAACTGAAAACATATATACACACAAAAACTTGTACAATAATTATTTATAGCAATATTATTCAAAACAACCAAAAAGTAGAAACAACCCAAGTGTCCATCAGCCGATGAACTAATTTTAAAATAATGGTATATCCATACAACGAAGTAATAACTAAATAAAAACTAACAAAAACAATAAAAACTAATGAAGTACTGATACTTGCTACAACATGGATGAACCTTTAAATCATTATGCTAAGTAAAAGAAGCCAGACACAAAAGGCCCCATGTTGTATGATTCTATTTATATGAAATGTCCAGAACAGGAAAATCTATACAGACAGAAAGTAGATTAGTGGTTTCGAGAGACTGGGAGTAGGGAGAATGGGTAGTGAATATTAATGAGTAAAGAGTTTATGTTTGGAGTTATAAAATATTCTTTTTGTTGCACAACTTTCTGAATATACTAAAAAACACTGAATTATATACTTTACAAGGGTGAATTTTATGGTATGTGAATTATATACAAACAAAATATTTTTTAAAACCTACAACAAACATCATATTCTTCAGTGAAATTTTAAAAGCATTCCCTTTAGAATCAGGAATGAGATATCATGCATCCTATCACCACATCAATTTGACATAGTACTGGAGGCCCTAGCAAGTTCCTTTGGAAGAGACATAGAAAGAACATATAAAGTTAAAAGAGAAGAAACAAACTCTCATTATTGCCTGACAGTATGATTGTCTATATAGAAAACTCAAAATATTCAAAAGAATAAGCAGAAAGATTATTAAAATTTAAAGAAAAATTTTCAACAAATGGTGCTGGAACAATTGGACGTCTACATGCAAAAACAAAAGAGAGAAAGAAATGAATCTAAAGACAAACCTTACAACTGACATAAAAATTAACTCAAGATGAATCATAGACTTAGACGTAAAATACAAAACTGTAAAACTTCAGAAGATAATATAGGAGAAAATGTAAATGACCTTGGCTTTGTCAATGACTTTTTAGATACGATATCAAAATCATGATCCATGAAAGAAAAATAATTGATAATTTGGATTAACTAAAATTAGAAACTTCTGCTCTGCTAAAGGCAACGTCAAGAAAATTAGAAGATAAGCCACAGACTAGGAGAAAATATTTGAAAAAGACATATATGATAAAGGACTGTTACCCGAAATATACAAAGATCTGTTAAAACTCAAGGATAAAAAAACTAACAACCCAACCGAAAAATGGGCCAAAGACCTTAACAGATAACTCACCAAAGAAGATATACAAATGACAAATAAGTATATGAAAAGATGCTAAATAACATATATCATCAGGGAAATGCAAATTAAAACAACAATGAGATACCACTACACACCTATTAGAATGGTTATAATCCAAAAATCTGAAAATACCAATTGCTGGTAAAGACGCAGAGCAACAAGAACTCCCATTTATTGATAGTGGGAATGCTAAATGGCGCAGCCACTTCGGAAGACAGTTTGGCACTTTCTTACAAAACTAAGCATACTCTTATCATAGGATCCAACAATCATACTCCTTGGTATTTACCCAAAGGAGTTGAAAACTTATGTCTACACAAAAGTCTGCACATGAATGTTTATAGCAGCTTTATTCATAATTGCCAAAACTTAGAAGCAACCAAGATGTCCTTCAATCTGCGAATGGTTAAATAATCTGTGGTACATCCAGACAATGTAATATTCAGCACTAATAAGAAAAGCATGATCCATGAAAGAGAAATAAGCTCATGAAGGAAAAATGAGCTATCAAGCCATGAAAAGACGTGGAGGAAACTTAAATGCATACTTCTAAGTGAAAGACGCCAATCTGAAAAGGCTATATACCATATGATTTCAACTATATGACATTATGGATAAGACGAAACTGTGGAGCTAGTTAAAAGGTCAGTGGTTACCAGGGCTTTAGGAGAAGGGAAGGAAGAATAGGTGGAGTTCAGGGGATTTTAAGACAGTGAAACTCTACAGATACAAGGAACTTGTCAACTTTTTCTGAACATATTATGTTCTTTCAAGTGTCTTCAATTTATTTCCCTGTATCTAGAAAGCCCATGTGCATATTCTCTACCTGGTGAACCCATTCCTTAATACCCTACTCAAATTCCTCTCTTGTGAAAAATCTGCCTTAGTCTTTCAGGCATAATTAGTTGCCCCCACTTCTAGGTTTTCCTAGTACGACAATACAATTGAAACAAACCATATTTTTGAAAGGCAATTGGGAAATATTTGTCCAAATATTCACATGGCCTGTGATACAAAACTTCCACCTCTAGGAATGCGTTGCACAATGATAAACACAAAGCTTTTTAAGAGATTGTTCCTTGTTTATTTTGAAATAGCAGTCACCTGAAAACCAATGAAATGTACATGAGAAGAGACTGGTTAATTAAATGTGGCTTATAGCCATGCAATAAAATGCCATCTAGTAATTAAAGAGAGTGAGGGTGGGTACTGATATGAAAAAATCCTCAAGACATTCTAAGTGGAAAAAGCAAGATGCACATAGATGGACACAATGTGTGCACATGTGGGTATGTGTAAAAAAATTTTCTGAAAAGAAATATAAGCAACTGTGAATAGTATTTGCCTTTGGGTAGGGGGACTGAGTGTTTGGGATGGTAGTGTTATTTTTTATTGTATTTCCTTTTACTCTGCCTGGATTTATTTTATTGCAGGCATTTTTTCTTTTTTAATACAAAAATTTTTTTAAATGAGAACTCTTGTAGCCTTTAAAAATGAAAATCCTACTTTTGTAGCCAACCTATTATTCTTTAGTTTATCTGCTTATATGCCAGTTTTTCCCATTCGACTATGAGCAACTTAAGGATAGAACCTGTCTTATCCATCTTCATATACCCAGTGCCTAACACAGTGTCTGAAGGTATTGGCACTCAAGAAACTGAATAAAAGGATGAATAGATATTTATTGATGTAATGGATGGGAGAAAGAATGAATACATAAATAAATGAATGAATGAATGTTAGATAGTAAGGTCAGGTTCATTAAAGGACAGCACTTATATTAGTTCTTCAGACACTCCTCTGTGGTCCCTCATGTATGTTTTGAGGATCCATTACAAGAGGAAATTCAGGAAAAATACAATTGCTTTATATTCAGAGGTGACCTATCTGATGAAGACTACAGAATGATATTAATTATGCAAGGAAGCAACGAGGTACATTTCATCCTAGACTGCGTCAAAAGCAAGTCACTGTGAAATGAACTGAATGATTTAACAACGCCCAATGCATAAAAGGTCCTCCTCACCTTAAAGGTCTTCAGGACAACCTCTTAATTTGATTTCTGTTTTGTTGTGCTATCTTCATTTTATGGTCTTTAGTTCTCCTTATTACAAATGTAATTTTTAAGGGTCAAATTAATTTAATTTCACTTTGGCTTTGGGATGCTTGAATGCAAGGTTGTGAAAACCACTAGCTTAAAACAGGTGCTCTGCAAAACTTTCTGCCAAGCCTTCCTAAGTCACCAGGACAGCTACAGGAATCAGTGTGAGGGGAAGAGTTCACAGCTGTGCTGGAATAGTAAGGAGAAATTATAGATGCTTCACACACTGTATCAACATCGGAGGGTGACATTGTCTTTGCTCACATTGTATCTTCCACTTCTGCAGCCTGCAAGGCTTGTTTTACCTCTCAAAATCTTGCCCATATTTCAAGACACAACTCAAATCCACTTTCTTCTGTGATGTTTTCCTTATTCCCTCAGCCAGAATTATCTCTCCCCCATCTAAGCCACTTGTTTAGAAGTGACCATACCTTGTCTTGTATCTTATGCAATACTTACCCCTTTGATCATCTTAGCTCAAGTGAATCATGAGCTCTTGGAGCACAGGGAACATGTCCTACCCTGCTTTCTATCTCCATCCTCTTCCCTGCCCCATTCTAATAAGTGTTCTTTTACCTTTTTGGAGTCACAGACAACTTTGAGAATTTGATGAAAGCAAACTTCAGGGGAAAATATGCACATACACAGAATAAAATTTTCCATACAATTCCAGGGGGCAAGGAGTATCTGATCTAGCACATCTTCAATTACTGTTGATTACAATTAAGGGGGCAACATCAGCTACACTGATGAGCTTGGAGTAAAACACCTTGGGTTTGTATCTCAGTTCTGCCGCTTATTAACTGTATGACCTTGCACAGATTACTTAACCTTTCTTCATCTTCATATACTCTTCTATGATAACGGGAATAATAATAGCACTTTCCTCTTAGGATTGTTGAGAAGACTACATGAGAATAGGAATTTAGCATGGTATGCACTTAATTAATGAGCTAACGTTTTTGCAACACTCATACAACTAAATACATAGTGAGGCTAGTATTCCAATCTGGGTTTGTCCAACTTTAGAAATAATTGGAGCGAGACAGATCAGGGTACAAACACAGGCTTCACCATTTACTAGCCATTTAACCTTAGCCAAATCAGTTGGATGGTTTCCAATACAATATACATTTCCTCAGCTAGCACATACAGTATTTAGTACCTTTGCTGTGTATAGATAGAATTAGGGAGAGTACCTGAGACAACAAAGAAAGTAGAAGGAAAGCATAGTTTTTGTCCTCAAGGACTTTACAATCTCCTTGGGGAAATAAAATACTGGAGTGATAAATAATAAGTAAATTTTAATAAGTGAAGTACAAATGATCTGTGAAGGCTGTAGCATGTGAATCAAAGGAAACAGGCAAGGCCATCTGGAAAGTCTAGCTGGGTTGATAGGGGCAGGCAAGGCTTTCTAGCATTGGTCTTTTCACTACATCTTTGTGCATTCAGTAAAGACTATTACCCACTTATTTTCAGATCCTCAGTGTGGCTTTCATTGTTCGTCTCTTATCATTTTTTCATTTGATTTTACTCGTTTTCTTAGACTGCTGCATAGGCTCAAAGCTGAGTAAACTGCTACCTCAGCATGTCATCACAAAACAGCGATGTATATTGACTCTCTGTCAAACATCAAACTGATCTTTTAAATTGCTTTGATGGCTTATAAGGCTCTGTTTAGTGTAGGTCTAGTTTCATTGTATGATGACTAGCTCTTGTCTAGAATGGACTATACAAGTTTTCTAGAATAAGGTGAAGCATTTCTCCAGTTTCAAAGAATCTCACTCCCCTTTGACTTGTGTCTTGATTAGAGAAAAAAACACTCTTCACCTTCCAGTAGATTAAGACAATGCCCAATGGCTGAATAGATTAGGGTAACATGAGTAAACCCCCATTTTCTATTCCCATTCATGCAATTGAATTAAAGACAACTCTTGGGACAATGGGATAAATGATTAAAATGGGTAATTGGAAGGACAGCCCTTCAGGAAAAGAGGTTGTTATAGGATGAATCTTGTCCAAAAGAAGATTGAGAGCATCTACATAAAATCCTCTGATCTTTACTCAAATAAATCTAATTTTTCCTTGCTGAATTTGTTATTCCGTTGGTTTCTCAATCCAGGCTAAGGGCCATTAATCCAGTCTGCAAAAGTGTCCTGCTGTATTATTGTCATACATGCTGCTTCTTCTGCTTGGAATGTCTGCTCTAAACTCTTTGCCTATTTAGCTCCTTATTCCTCAGCTCTTGGCTCAACAGATATCTCCTCAGGGAAATCTTCCCTGTCTATCATGACTATACCAAATACACCTCTTATAAACTCAAATAACACTTGTAACTTTCCTTTGTAGCACTTCGAACAGTTGTAACTTTATGTTTGTGCAATTTTATTATTAATATCTGCCTGCTCTCAATTATACTATAAATGCGTGAGGGCAGGGAGCTGAGCACGTAGCATAATTCCTGGCTCATAGTTGGTGCTCAATAATCATTTAGTGAATGAATGAATGGATTTCAGTTTCCCCTAATTAGATTGTGTTAATAACATACTGGCTTTCTTAGTAAGACGCAGGCATATGCTATACTTGAAGAAAAAAATATATACAGATTGAACAGCCTCACTTGTGAAATTAAGGACAAATTAAGAATGGAGGATTGTTTAATTGTTTGTAGGGAAGGCAGAATTAATCATTCCCATGTGACTTACCATTCTAGACCGTGCTATGTATGAGAAGTGTCAAATGAGTATCTGACGTTGTAAAACCAAGAGCTCAGTAACTCTAGAAATATAGCTCTCTACTTTTAAGTAACTTGCACTCAGTGTTTGGGAGCTTAACTTTAAAAAAAAAAAAACACTATCAGGAAGCAGAGTGAGACAAGGAAATATTTTCCATCTCTCTCTATCTCTTTCTATCTCCATATGAAATTTGCATGTCCAAACGTGCAGACAGTATGTACATTGAAAAGTTCATAGAATGGAAGTCAAGCAACCTGGATTATAGTCTTCTAGTATCAACTCTGCCAATAATTAACTATGTGATCTTAGACAAGTTATTTAATTTCCCTCTGCCTTATTTTCTTTACCTGTCAAATTTGGCTAATTATACATGACTTGCATACCTAACCATTGTATGAAGAAGAACAAATGAAATGGTAAGTGTGAAAACGTTTTGAAAAGTGAAAAGTATCATTCAAATGCAAGTGTGATGGAGGACCTATGCCATGAGTAGCAGAGAGTGTTAATTTCAAACAAAATGAAGAGACTGAGGTTCATTCTCTGGAAGCTCAGCCCACATAGGCTAACTTGCATAATCATGCTCTTATCTGTCAGCAGGGCTCCTTCCAGCATTGAAAGAACCCTATAAATCTCTCACATTCTCTCTTGCTCCACTTGCTGAATCAGCCTTTGTGAAAGTATCCCCTCCAGTGTGTAATATTTTGAAGAAACTTTCAAGAAAACTCTGTACCCAGAGAGTGCTGATTCAGCAAAGCAAATGAGGCGACAGAGATGTATTTGGAACATTTCATTGGCAGGAACCTGGTCCCACCAAGCCTACAAGAATAAGGAGGAACCTGTTTGGCCAAGGGAAGCACATTGCTTACAAATCTCTATGTGTGTTTCTGGATTTGGAGGCACATGGCATGTGGAGTAAAAAGGTATCACTATGTTTTTATTAAAGGCACGATCTTATACATTCAAATACTTCATATTTAATTTATGGCACATAGTAATACCCTTTTCTTCTTCTTATGCCTCCATACATAATACAACAGCTTCTAAAAAATGTACCCTACAGTGTTATATGTCACCATGCCATAGGACATGAAGTAGGAAGGCACCATTTTCTATAATACATAAGAAATAAATCAAAATTATTCATAAACTTGATTGAAGACAAATAATTCTCCCCGGCTTAAAAAAATTATTATGCTGAAACTGCTTTACTCACACACCTGGAGTTTTAACTGGCAGAGTCTTACATTTTGATGATTCTAATCTTCAGAAACAGTGCTTTCCTGAATCCTGTTCACACTTATTAGCTGCCAGACACGGAAAGCATTTTAAAGTATTATTTTCAAAGATATCACAATGTAACAGGAAACCATGTGTGCCAGTAATAGGTGGTAGATTGGGGATGGTGGTGTTGGGATGCAATCTGAATGACCCTTTTTCAAACAAGGTTGCCAAAGAAAGTCACTCAAACTAATTAGACAACATAAATAGATTACTTGCATTCTTCCTGGATACCACAGATATTTATCTTTTTCAAAGTAGATGAATAAAATGCAGTCCAGTTAATCATTAAAATGAAGTAACAGATCAGTTCTCTATAAGCATCAAATCTGAACTTTCCCACTGGGTCCTGGTTAAAGAGAAAAAAGAAACAAAAATATCTTTACTCTAAAATCATATCGTCATGTCTTTCTCTTTCAAATGATTCATTTTTTCATGGCATGAAGAAAACAGAGTTACTGGAAGTAGTCAAAGGAAAATAAGGAAAAGTTTAAGAAGAATAAAGTTAAATACTTTTGCCAAATATACTTTAACATTCATTAAATACGTGTAGTGTTTCTATCAGGTTGATTTTCATGCAAGCTTCGAAAGTCAGCCAATATTTAGAATCTGCCAGAGCTAACAGCACATTTGATTGTCCATCATTCCATCTCTGTTCCCATCTGTCTGTGAAATCTAATGATTGCTGTGAAAGAGATCACAGCTGTTTTTCATCTTTGTTTTGAGGCATACATTTTTATTCAGACTTACTATTATGTATTTTCATTTCCTGAAGTTATAGAAGCAACTTAGATGCAATCATTTCCAGCTGGAAAGACAGCCCTTCTTCCTTCCGAGGCACAGTGGATGCTGTGATGCCTATTCCCAAGGTCATACTTTGACAACTGGCATGTACCTGGGATGTTTTTGATGTTCCTACCTTATTTTTCAGTATCCATCTTCTCACCCTTCTCAACCCTCAATCCTGGCTTTCTCAATGAAGCATTTTTCCCAGATCTATATCCTTCCCTTGCTATAATCTCTCATCAGAATCTTCTAATCTTGTAAACATTCCCCCTCTCCCTGTCTGCAACAGGCCATAGGATCTGGGAATTAGTAGATGAGAAATCAATCCTATAAATTATGTAAAGTTTATTAATACAAGCAATGGGTTAATGCATTACTTATCCCAGGAATGTTGCATTCAAACACGAATTCCCCAATGGAATTACTCCCTAATCCTCATTGCCAAATGTGGAGGACTACGCAGCTCAAAAAGCAAAAACCCCTAAGAGATAAGTTGGGTGAACATTCTTACAAGCAAGAGAAATAGTTTTTCATAAAGGGTTACTGTGTTCTAAGGATTTGTGACTTCAAAATCAGTATGTAAAAGTGTATTTAGAACAAGTGGCCTTACTTAACCAATTAACCAATTTTTTAATGGAAAAGTTTATCTGCTCCCTCATTATTACCCCAGATTAAATTCTATCACAATAGTTCTAACAGAATAAAATATGTAAGTACTTCAAAGATTCCTGATCTCTTCTCTTGAGCTGTGCCCTCGTTCCACTACAAAAATGATTTTTTCAAACTAGCATCATAAAGAATAAAATTTTAATCCTAACAAGAAGCCTCTTGACATACATTGTTTTTTTCACTTTTATAAATGAGTTCTGTGTTTTACTGTTTTGTTTTCAAAGGTGGGACAAGGCGTATGGGAGTAGTTACCCTACTTTCTGAAATAAGAACACTCAGGAGACATGGTCTTAGATTTCGGTTATGCTTCCAGATTAGGAGATGATCTGGGAAGTGTACTTTGATTGTTGAAATATTGCACTTTTGTGACAGTTAATGTATAATGGAACTACTGTTTAAATTCAAACTTTTTCTATCCAGGACAGATGGTCACCATAGATACAGGGTTAAGCTATTTTTCACATCTGATCTAAATTTGTTTTTGTGGGATTTTGATCTGTTAGTGGTTTATGATTGCTAGAGGTGTCAGAGAAGCTGCTTTGAGCCAGGTGGTGAGACAAGCTAGGTGATGAAATAGAAAGCACTATGAGTTTGACTCAGACAGACTTACTCAAATCTTGGCTGATATATTTTCTGGCTGTGTGATTTTGGGCAAAAATTTCCATTTCTGAGCATGCTTCCTCTTCTTCAAAACAGGAAGGACTATAACAACCAAATGGTAACCTTTTTATATGCATTAAATGGGAAAATATATGAAATATTTGTAATAGAGTGATCGATGTATAATGAGTACTCACAATATAATCATTGCTTTCTATCCCCTTATCTTCATTTCTATGAGCTTACCCAAACTGAGGATTCTCATGTCATTATCTGAGAGCTTTAGGGGCAGCTTTTCTTGTTAAGTGCAAGACATGATTAGTGTTATTATTAGAGTACTTTAATAATAATAAAAGACAAAGGGACAAAATAATCCACAATAGATTTTTAGGTAAATACAGCGAAGATCAAGCTGGTTTGGGGGTGGGTGACAGGGAAGTGTAGGGCATTGAAAATCTCTCTCAAGTGCTTCCTGAATGTTGTATCCTTGCTATTATCTGCAAAGTGTATTAGCTCCTTATTGAGCTGACATTGCACTGACCTTAAAGAGATGAATCATGGGGGTTGGATGGATGTATAAGGTAAGGTATAACAAAAATGTGACCTAGTGATAATTTGGCTCAAGACAAAGGCTCAAGGGTGCTTAGAAAAACCGCATTGAGAGAGCAATCGAATGAAAACATAGTCTAACACTTGTGAGGTAGTTCAAGGTGGCAAAATTGAGTTCACCTTTTATTCACAGACTCTTTTACAGCCCCTGCTATTTAAAGACATTTGTCGCCTGAAATGAGGTTTTTAGATTCAGCCTCCCTGATTTACTACCTATGCTGTTTTTAAAAGAGATATCAGACCATAGCAGCTTTCCTGTGGTGCTGGATCAAACTTGGATTGACGTAGAAGCTACTTCCTTCAAGGGATATTTCAGCCATTGGGGAGGTGACACAGCCCAGGAGCAGGTTTCTGAAAGATTATAACCAACTGTTACATGCTCAGGAACCAAGCTCCAAAGGAAGTCCTTGTTCTGTACTTCCCATCTGTTGAAGCCAATTTGTCTATTTACATGGATTGTTTCTCCTTTCAATGAGGTTATTGTATGTACTGTATGTGTCTGCATAAATAGATACAAAATATTAAGGCATTCAACACAAGCACACCTGACAACGCTCACTGCTTAATGAGCATTTTACTGAGACATAGGCCAATAGGCTATAGGGAGATAGATTCTAGGCCTAGATTAAAAAAAATCGGTCTTTCTCTCATATCTGTAGCATTCAGATCAATAGCCCATCTAGCTCCTGAGGATTAATAATAATAATTAATAATAAATTAATAGTAGTGAAGCTGATGCTTCTTTGCTTTCACTAGCTGCTGGGATACCTTAGGATAGAAATATAATTATATAATTATTTTAATGTTGAAAATATTAAAATATTAATTTATCATTAATTTTAAAGGTTGTTTACCATGTGGCTGATGAATGGATAGGCTATTTAAATTTTGTCATACCTCAAGCAAGATGAGAGTAGGAATAAAGCCTCAGGCCTTAATAGAAATTAATTTGAAAAGTTTATATGTTTCATTTCACAGTCAGGATCCCATTGCACCTTCAACCTCTGCCGTGAGATTAGAATGATTTACAGGCACTGTTAGACCTCAGAGTGATTCCCAGAAGCTAAAGCTGAGCATAGTACTTCAATAAACCACTACAATAGATATTTTATTATTATGGTTCTCAATGTCCTACAGTGTACGGTAATTCAGATATAAAATAATTAAAGGCAATTAAAGCCCATTATACTAAGGATTACTTTGTGGTAATGATACAGAGATTGCTTGCCTCAGGAAAGAATTCCCTCTAAAGTCACCCAGGAAGGAAGCTGAAGTAGGTGGTGATAGGAGAAAGGGGCATTTTTTTTCTTTTGAGATACATTGTGTAGAGAACACAATGACAATTTCTCAGAATAGGGGAAAACAATTTTCAAATATTTTCACTGATGGTATCTCAAATTATTTTTCATCGATGGTCTGAATCGAGGGCATCCTGAGGTCTAGGGTGAAATAAGTAGATACGGAAAAAATATTTCCCTGGAGACTTTGAGTCTAAAGGTGACCCAGAGATGATGAAGACCACCTTCCTTCCTCTCTCAAGGATCTGAAGTTAAGCCACACCTAGACAGCCCATAGTAGTGAATCCATTCATTCCCAAATAAACTTTTATTCAAAATTTACCTGTTGCAAGTCCCCTCTTAAAAGCATTATAGTATGTCACTTGAGAGGGTGAGCTCTCGAGGTAGATAGTCTAAGTTCAAATTCTGTCCTACTAGTTGGGGGAGAGAGCTTAATTGTAATAGTAATAATAATAATGATAATAATAGAAAACCAATTTTGAACATTTTGTTCTATCATTTTGCCTCATTTTTCTAAACTTTAAAATAGAGTTGATAGTAATACCTCCTTCATAGAGTTATTATGACATTGAATTAATTTATGTAAAAACACTTATAACAGTGCCTGCTATAATTACGTCCTCCATAATTTTTAATTGTTATTATTATTACACTATCCAAATACCTATTCTCTTACCAGGGTCTTAATTGCAGGAACACAGCTTTTGGAGAGTGTGAACCAAAATACACACCTTTTCCTTCTGCAACTTTTCCATCAAAATTCATTCATTTAACCACCAGATATTTATTGTGTTCTTACTATATGTCAATCACTGATCTAGGTATAGCTACTGAATATTCAATGATAAACAAGACAGACAATACCCTTGCTTTCATGGTCCTTACATTTTAGTTGAGGAAGATAGACAATAAAAACAAAGGAAACCAATAAGTGGATGTGATATTTCCAGCCAATAGTAGATGCTACGAAGTGATATGTGTTATGAAGAAAAAAAGAGGTAAATGGGATAGAGAATGATCTGGGGGGCATAATATTAAATCAAGAGGTAAAGGAGGGCATATGTCATATTTCACTTAATCATTAGATGTCTGCATTGTGCAAGGCACTGGTCTAGGTTTTGGAGATAAAGCAGTAAAGGAGGCAAACAAGGTCTTTGCTTTGATGCAGTTTACATTCTCATCTTGGGGCAGGAATTAAAACAAGTAAAGTGATGAAAGGATTAAAATAAATCAGTCAGTAATACGTGCTACAAAGAGTGGGAATGGGAAGAAGAGTGACTAGGAGACTATTTAAATGGGGTTGCCAAGAAAGGACTCTCTGACTAGGTGTCACTTACTTGCAATCTTGGAGACAAGGAACGATCCTTGTAAAAATCTACATGTTATAGCTAGAGAGAAAACCAAGTACGTAGGCCCTGAGTTGGAAATGTTATTTGCGTATTCAAGAAATAAAAATAAGGAGAGTGTGAGTAGATGAAACAGAGGACTTGTGGGCCATGCTTTAGTGTTTGGAGTTTTTTCGTGGCATGATGGGCAGACATTGGAAGATTTTTAAGCATAAGAGTGAAAGGATCTATTTTACTTTAAAAAACAAATAACTCTGGCTTCTGGGTGGAAAATGTTCTGTAGAAGGTCAACAGTGGGAAAAGGGTGATATATTAGGAGGCTATTGCAATGGCATAGGTAAAATATGACAGTGGCTTGGATTAGGTTGGTGACAGTGGGGGTGCAGATAAGTAGATGGATTTGAGGTCTATTTTGGAAGAAAAGCCAACAGCATTTTATGATGAACTAGAAGGAATGGAATTTAGAAACACAGAGGAATCAAGGATGTTTCCTGGATTATTTAGCCTGAGTAACTGGGTGGATGGTGGACATATTAAATTTAAGGTCGAAATAGAGTTGTCAAAAAAAGAATAGAAAATTGTACACATAAATCTAGAGCTTAGGAGCAATGTCAGAGCTACAGACAGAGATTTAGAAAGTCATTGGCCTATGGGCACTTTTTTAAATCTTGGGATTGGATATGATCATCTAGGAAGAGAGTTTAGAGATTATAAACCTATTCCTAGTTTGTGTCTCATTCATACAGGGCTTTGGTAATTGATTGGCCAGTGAATGTCATAAAGCATAGTCATACTAAGGTGTTGATGACCATAAAACTATTCATACTAAGGTGTTGATGATTAATTATAGCCCAATCTTTTCATCTTTTCATTTTTGTTGTAGCAAGATGTGTCCCAAAGAAGCTACTCCAATGCTGAGAATTTTCAGGCCAGCGTCACACAGAAGGGCCTTTAGTTTATGGCCCAGATGAGCAAGGTGGTAGTGGTGAGTTTGGGACCTCCTCCTCCAGGCCCCTGTGCTGTTCCACTGATCCACAAAGGGCCAATCTCACAGAAGACTATCAGATGATTTGTTCTCAGCTTTATGTCAAATTAGGGGCCTTTAAAAAGTGTTCCCTGTTTCAATTTATTTTTCAAATTTCTGCCTTCATCTTACTCTCTCTTTATTCCAAAAGTGAAGCCAGTTGTCAGGCAACCCTTGGATGGTTCACCAAGATTGTATGGCTCTGTCAGGTCCCTCTTGTTTGTAAACATTGTGCCTTAGGCATTGCTGTCTTGTCATTGCAACATTTGTCACATTCCTGATTGCCTCTTTTGAAAATTCATCAGTATGTCACTTATTAATTTATTTATTTTCTGATATTTGAACTACTGAGGTTATATTTAGAATGACTTGAAAGTAGACATGCAGCTATTCACTTCCTCTCACCCTGTGAAATCTCCCAACACGAGAGGCCCAATTCTTCTTGGGATGGGATATTTGTATTTATTTTTAATTTGAAAAGTCAGAGTGTGAAGTATCTAGGCTCTCACCCATATGGATGCTGCTGGAGTTTTATTTTACAATGTTACATATAATTCTTCAAGTAGTGAAGATTGGGGATCCTATTGAAAAGACAGAGATGATAGATAGATAGATAGATAGATAGATAGATAGATAGATGATAGATACAGAGATTTAAATTCAGAATTCTGTTAATGACAGTATATTATAAGAAGAAGGTTCAGCTTATTATATTTTAAAAAGTGCCTGCAGTTTTCATATTAACTATGTAGTTTTTGCTTTTGGCAGTTTGACATCCCTGATATTATTTTAAGATAGATTTTATATTTAATGTGATATTTTACCAGTCAGAGATATCAGCCAGAATATGAGAAATAGATTCTCTCCTATTTCTTTTTTTCTTCTCCCCAAATAAGTTTGATTTCATTACAAAATATATCTGTAACTGAATTCCTCTTCTTGGGAGAGATGATAGGAAACTTTTTCCTCCTCATTGAAATCTCAATCCAGTAGGCCCACAGGGTTGTATCTCTGTAGTATTCTCTGCTTTATTTTTCCCAAAGCCTGATACGTGATGCAAAAATATCCTTCTTCTTCTCTGATCTCTCACAGTGATTCTTAGGCAACTGCCGCCCCTCATCTCTGTATCCCCTATCTGACAGTGACAATCGCCCCACTGAGACCAAATGCAAGATACAACCTGAAAATGAGAGAGATGGCACTCAGAAGGTGAGCTCTTCAGGGAAACCCAATGTTGCAATTCTTTACCTTTGGCGGCAAACTTCTTTCTGGTTAGTGCTCAATTCTGGTATAGTTACAGGGAAATAGGAATGGGAGTGTCTAGCGAGGTTTGTAACAGGAGCCCCTGCCATCTCAAATGAAATCTTTTGGCTGGCGGTTTGACAAATGAGGTTCTGGAAGTTGTTACACACTAACCCCAGAGAATAAACATTTCCAGGGAAATGAATTTTATTTTCCCTTTGACCCCATATTTGGAGAAATAAGAGAGCTACAAGGCCTAAAAGTGAAAAGATTGTCCTGCTGAGGGCTCAGTGGATAAAATAGAGATTCTTAAACCTGTTTTTGCAATGTCTAAAAATGTCTACAGGGTCAAGGTGTGTTATGAGTTTCTTAAAACATTTTCAAATCAGTATTCATTTTAGGAATAGACGAAGAGAACTTTCACAGAATCAAACAACTGCAATCAATCAAGATTAGGGTTCAGTAAATTTAAGCAAAGATAGAATTTTCTGTTCATTTTGTTACCCATTTTCCCCACAGCCAGCCCCTAAAGATGGTCAAATCTGAACTTTCTTGTTCTTGTGAGACTGAACTCAGTTTTAAGTGCTGTCTTCATCTAGTATAGAGGATTTTACATATTAGGGGGTAAAATGACACAAACTATATATCATTATACTTCAGAGAGAACATGTGTTCTTGGAGAAAAGCATTTAATTTTGTAATAATCTCCCCACCTCCAAACTCTGCTAGGCACTAATAACTTGATCAGTCGTATTATTTAATAATGTGTGTATCCTGCTTGGGTTTTTTTTCCTCCAAAAATCAAGACACTAGTGAATTTATTCCCCTTTTTTGCTGATCTAACTGTCTACTTTGATAAAAATGTCTCCACGGTTGCAATACATTTTGTGTTAAGAAGTCTTTTCATTCCTCGTGCTCACCTATAAAGTGGTAGCCTGGACTAATGTTAGGCTATCCGTTTTCATCTCTGATAAGTGTTATCTGAAATTCATTTATGCATTTAGAAACAAAGTGACAAAAGAGTGGTATGCTCTTGATAAATCTCACATACAGTATGGCAGCCTATGAGTCATTCTTATAAGTGGTGTAGACTTTATTGTCTTACATGACTTATGCTTATAGCCATACATAAATCACACAGAACCACCAGAGGAATTTTAGTGTTAGTCATAATAAAAGAGGAGATTTCACAGATTGTCTCCATCAAGTCTGAATGAGGTCAAAGAAGGAAAAGATCCCCAATAAATAATTGTTTCAACTTCATGTCAGCTAATGATGAATACTTCTGTACAAAATTTTAACAAGGAAACTATTTTGTTTTACATATACTCCAAGTCTATGAAATGGAGCCTCTGAAGAACTTGGAAAGGTTTCCCTTAGGGTTGACATTATAGGCTTTTGGTTTAGGGAAGGAAAATAATCATCATCTAGGAAATTTCATGAGGCTTTAGTTTAATGCTAGTTCAGCTCAATCAAGCGTTTTTCAACTCATTTGTTCAACAAACATTTATGGATAAATACTGGTGAATTTTGCATACCTAAATACCATAAACAAAGCCAAAAACCCAAAATAACTAATTTGAAAATAGTAGAAACTCATTTATTCATGCTTTCATTTAACTCATTTAAGAGGAAAAAACCCTCTAATTTCTATAATGTGAAAAGTGTTTCCACAAATATCTAAGTAAAAGACAACCCAATTTTTAAAAATTGGCAAAGAATTATCACACAGTTTGCAGAAACTGAAATATAAATAAACAAGGAAAATACTGAACTTCATGAATAATTAAAGAAATGAAAAAAAAACAAAAATATACCATTTTTTACATATCAGATTGGCAAATATGAAAAAGTTAGAAAATGTATACTATTCAAAAAGGAGTTCAAATATGTGCAATTTTGTAATATCTATGCACATTTTAAATTCATTACTATTTGATTCAGCTAATTCCAATTTAGGAATCTATTCTGCCAATGTACTTGGACAAGTTTGAAAAAGCTAGGTATTTATTTTCATTACACCTTTGTTTATATTAGCTAAAAAAGGAAGCAAACTACAAGCCCCTTATTAAGTGAATGAGAGGAATTTAAATGATTATGGTACATCCATACAATGGGTATGGTAGTGTTGTTTTAAAAAATTAGTTATATCTATTTTTGCTTTTAGAAACAAGTTATATCTATATATGCTGATATGAAAAATCTCCAAAATGTATTATTTTTATTTTTGTGTGTGTGTGAGGAAGATCAGCCCTGAGCTAACATCCATGCTAATCCTCCTCTTTTTGCTGAGGAAGACGGGCTCTGAACTAACATCTATTGCCAATCCTCCTCCTATCTCCTCCCAGTAGATAGTTGTACATCATAGTTGCGCATCCTTCTAGTTGCTGTATGTGGGACGCTGCCTCAGCATGGCGGGAGAAGCGGTGTGTCGGTGCACGCCTGGGATCCGAACCCCGGGGCCGCCAGTAGCGGAGCGTGCGCACTTAACTGCTAAGCCACGAGGCCGGCCCCCAAAATGTATTATTAAATAAAGAAGCCAAGGTGCAGAAGTATTAGTATAGTATTATCCTATTTGTTTAACACAGTTAGAGATGCATAACTCTGCGATATATGGTCATATGCTCTATCTGAGATTTAAAAGTGAGATTTGGGGGAGAGGGAGAGGTATTTTTACTTTTCGGTTTTAACATTTAGATTGTTTTAAATGTTCACTTGCACATAGCAAATACGACATTTTGAGAAGTTTAGAATGATTAAAATGGAGATTAGAGAAAAGTGAACTAACATTTACTGAGTATTCACTACTTCTTGGGCATTTTGTTTTTGCTATATATATGTCTCTACTTTCGTTCTTTCAACAACACTTCAAAGTAAATATTAATTTCCCCGTTTCACAAATGGGGAAACCAAAGCCCAGAGAGGTTATGTTGTTTGGCCAGTGTCACATAGCTAGTTAGGTTTTGTGTGTGTGTGTGTGTGAGAAAGATCAGCCCTGAGCTAACATCCATGCCAATCCTCCTCTTTTTGCTGAGGAAGACCGGCCCTGAGCTAACATCTATTGCCAATCCTCCTCCTTTTTTTCCCCAAAGCCCCAGTAGATAGTTTTATGTCATAGTTGCACATCCTTCTAGTTGCTGTGTGTGGGACGTGGCCTCAGCATGGCCGGAGAAGCGGTGCATCAGTGCGCGTCCGGGATCCGAACCCTGGCCGCCAGTAGCAGAGCCCGCGCACTTAGCCACTAAGCCACAGAGCCGGCCTCCAACCTTTCTTTTTGGTTTTCCCTTCTACTATTATATCTCACTGAAACAAACCAGATGATTCAGAATACTGCTTAATCTCCCTCAAAGTCACTCTATACTTTCATACCTTGTTGTTTTTATTATTAATACATTCTATTATTTCTTCAGCCAGTCAACAAACACTTAAAAGCATCTGTTAAGATGATGGTGGTAGAGATTGAAAGGTACTCATGAATTCAAGCTATATTTGGGAAGTAGAACTTACAGAAATTGGGTATTCGGGAAGAGATGTATGAAGATTGAATCTGGTTTTATGGTTTACCCAATTAGAGATTTCTAGGAGATACCAGAAGGAAACCAGTTTAGCGTGAGGGTGGAAGATTATGAGTCTGGTTTTGCACATGCTGAGAATGAAGTGCCTTTGATATACCAAAGTGGAGAGACCAAGTTGGCAGCTGGATATAGAAATCTGGTCCTCAGTGCTAGAAATAGAAATTTGCAACTCATCTGCACAGTTGATAATGGAAGCTGTGGGCATAAATGAGACTCACTAAGGAGAATATATAGAATAAAGGAAAAGATGGGCTAGAACTGAAACTCCAGCTTTTAATAGAAGGAAATAAATTAGATGAGCCTACAAAGGAGACAGGGTTGTCATAGCTGGAGAGGTAAGAGGGAAACTGGGAAACTGAGTTTTCCTGAAGCAAAAATAAATGAATAAAAATAATCAGTGGGGCCGGCCCTGTGGCTTAGCGGTTAAGTGCACGCGCTCCGCTACTGGCAGCCCGGGTTCGGATCCTGGGCATGCACCGCCGCACCACTTCTCCGGCCATGCTGAGGCAGCGTCCCACATACGGCAACTAGAAGGATGTGCAACTATGACATACACCTATCTACTGGGGCTTTGGGCAGAAAAAGGAGGAGGACTTGCAATAGATGTTAGCTCAGGGCCGGTCTTCCTCAGCGAAAAGAGGAGGATTGGCATGGATGTTAGCTCAGGGCTGAACTTCCTCACACACACAAAAAAAAAATAAAATAATCAGTGATCCCGGAATGAGGGAGTGATTTATAATATAAGTACTAAATATAAGTGTAACTATACTTATATAATAAATAAATATTTAGAATTTAAATATAATATAAGTATATAAGTACTAAATATTCTGGAGGTTAACTAAAATAAAGACAGAAAGTTTCAATTGAATTTAGGGACCTGAAAATAATTGGTGATTTTGAGAACATTTTTCGTAGCATGATGGAGGCAGATGCCAAAATGAGTGGAGAAGTAATAGAGAAGTGATTAAATGGAGCCAACAGGGTTGGGCACAAGATATGTGGCCAAGAAAAAAGAGATAGAGTGTTAGAGGGGTTATGGGGTTTTAGCATGCTTAAAATTTGAAGAGTATAACCATGTCTGGAGTGAGATGTTAAATAAGAGATAGCAGAGGGAGAGAGAGAAAGAACACACTGCAGTACAATATTTTTAATTAATACAGTGTTACATCAATACAATACATTAATTACATTAATATAATACATTAATACAATCTTATTTATTAATAATAATAAAATCATTAATTTTAATTAATACATTTAATAAATTTTAATTTAATACAGTGTGTGGTAATAATTCTAGCAAATGCACAATGAATTTTAACTATGATTATTATGCTTATTCTTCAAAAATAGGTTAAAACACTGGATTCTCAAGCAAAACTATCAGAAATAGACTGCTCAACTTAGGGTAATCAAAAAGTAAACATCTTTAATGAGGATTCCCTCCTTTTTTCATGGGACTCCTTGCAAAGCATTAGTAACTTTCAAGGATTTCATACTTCTGTCATCTTTCATAAATGACAGTGTGGAAATAAAAAGAAAATAAAAATGAATGCAATATGGAGTAAGATATTTGATGTCCTAATTACTGTTAAGGAACTTTTTCTATACACACCTGTTCCAATACTTAGGACACTTTATTATAATTTTCTGTTTATCACTCCCTTCCACTAGACCAGTGCTCTCCCATAGAAATACAACACAAGCCATATATGTAATTTTAAATTTTCTAAAGAGTCATTTAAAAAGTAAAAAGAAACAGATCAAATGACTTTATGTTAATATATTTTATTCAATTATTTAGTCCACATTACTATTATTTCAATAGGTTACCAGTATAGAAAATTAGTAATGAGATATTTTGCAATCCTTGTTTTCTGTACTTAGTCTTCCAAATCTGATATGTGTTTTTATACTTATAGCACATCTCAATTCAGACTAGCCACATTTCAATTGCTTAGTAGCAATACGTGGATAGTGGCTACCATATTAAACAGCATAGCACTAGACAGTGAGCTCCTTAAATATCCTTGAAAGTTACTGCGTACGTACTCACTTCTGTATCCCCAACCCTTAGCTCAGAGCCTAGCACACAGCAGTTACTAAATAAACAAATAAAATACATTTTTATGTTAATATAGAATTGCCTTATCAACTATAAGAAGGTCAGTTTTAGGTATTATGGAAAGGAATAAAAATGAAGAGGAAAGGACAGGAAGCAGTAGTTTATTTATATATATGTGTCTACCGTACGGTGTTGGGAGTACAGCAAGGTGTTCATCTTTACCTCATTTCTACTATTTTGGCACCTAAAACACCAGATAGGAAATACTGTTCTGGAATGTTCCCCTTTGGTTATGCACAATATGTTCATGTAGCTTTTTTTAATCACCCCTACTGAGTAACAGGGGCATTTGAAGACAATATCCCTTTCTGGTTCATTTTGTTATCTCCTACAGTGCAGACAACAGAGTACCTACTCCATATAGAGTTGTGAGTCCTTTAGAGTAAATTTCCTCAGGTCTGCCTTTCTCCTTAGAGTTTATTCGCTATAATCTATGAAGAATCTGCCTACTGCTGGCATAGTTCTCAAAGATGGTAGGTAGAGGTGACCTCAGATAAGAGAACACAGTGCCAAAAATGTCATTTTCATGCATAATCAAAGTTTATGTAAACAAAACTTGCCAGAGAAGGTTTTGGGTAAACTTTACGGGACAGAAAGGCAAAGTCACTAAAGCCAAGTATTCGTTTTTGTTAGGAGCCAGCACTACTCCTAGAAAGAAGGTGATTAGAAAATATTTTGCTTTCTCTTTTGTGTTAATCTCTTTGAGCTAAGTGCATTTTTACATGAAGAAGGAAGACAAGTATAAATAGATGATCTCTCTAGAATCGTTAAATACAGTGATTTACTCTCTTCTCTCCACAGTTAGGAAAGATTCTTTTTTGTTTGTTTGTTTACTTGTTTATTGCCTTTCATACACACCAAAATTTAAGGCTCGTGAAAGCAGAGATCATGTCTTTTTTATTAACCTGTATATTCTTAATGTAGTACAATGTTGGACACATAAAAGGTGCTCAATAAATATATATTGGATTAATGAATGAATGAGATGATTTATCACATTGTAACAAAATTCATAGTTTTTGAGAGTGGATGATCAAAATTTAACTTAGAAGTAGGGAAAAAACACACAGTATAATAATTTTTGAAGGTTTTTTCCTGTAAGTAAACATGATTTATGGAATTTTTTTTTCTCAAATAACTCTAAAGATTTTACTGGATTTCTGATTATTTTAATTTCTATTTGATGTACGTCCATTATCTGTGGAACTAAATAAACCCTATCCAATTATTTTCCATTCACTATATACAATAATGCACTGTTTTTTTTAAAAAAAAAAAAAAAGCGAGATGAATGATGAAGTGACAATATTTTACTTTGGAAGTTTAAGGCTTGTTATTCTTTTGCGTGTGAGCTAGAACTTCACTGACCTACTTAGATGGAGTTTAGCTAATATTTAACTATGAAAAAGGAACTGTATTAAGCAGGGTTCTTCAGAGCAGTTTGCATTTGGAGACCCAGGAGAGCCGATGTATAGTTCCAGTCGGAGTCCAAGGCATGAGAACCAGGAAAGATGATGGTGTAAGTTCCATTCTGAAAGCCTATAGGCCCGAGACCCATGAAGAGCTAATGTTTCAGTTCTAGTTCAAAGGCAGGCAAAGATCCATGTCCCAGCTCATGCAGTCAGGCAGGAGTAGTTCCCTGTTACTCAGGATGTAAGGATGTTCACCCTTTTTGCATTAGGGACAGCAATGTGCTTTGCTCAGTCTACTGACGCAAATGTTAATCTCATCCAAAAACACCCTCACAGACACAACCAGAATAATGTTTGATCAAATAACTGAGCACCCTATGGCCCAGTCAGGTTTTCATATAAAATTAATCATCACAGCTACTAACAAGGAACTTTTGAGATATTTTAAATAGCGATTTTTATTATTGTTATATTGCTCTGCTTAGCTGAGTCAAATTTTGGATCTTTGTTAAAACTATCTTGTAATTCTAATATAGTAAAGTGAACTAGTGGTTCTATAGAGTCCCACTAAGTTTCTCCACAGAGAATAGTGTGATTATCTACTATGATAATATATTTTTGGTTAGAAAGAGCTATTGCATAATTGGTTAGAAAAGAGCCATTGTATAATTATATAATTTAACATGTAGTAAATTATGGAAATTACTTGCTTGAACCTTCTCTATCGATCCACAGATAGGAGCAATTTAAGATCAAGAAGCAGTAGTTGTGATTGACACTAGTAATGGGTGTGATATACATAAGCTATAGCAGCGACTGTCAAATATTTTTTGCAGCAGACTTTTTTTTTTTAACAAATCATTATTTTGAACTCCAGTATTTAGAACACACAAAAAAAGAGGAGTTTACGGTTGAAGCAGGAGCAATGGGGGAACATGGAGTCCTGCCTCCTCTCTTACCGCCTCTTATACTCAAGCCAATTCTAAGGCTCCTCCACAGAGGGCTGGGGTTATATAAAACACAGTCTGATGATCTCTAGGTATTAAGGTACTCAAATTGTGACTACTGTAAATATGCTGTGGAAAAGAGATTACAATAGTAGACCACCAGGCTTTCTCACATGACATCTAAAGTCTAGAGAAGATTTGCTAAAAGCACAAGTCTGATATTTTAGAAGGTCTGGAAATAGCACATATTTGAATTGCAAAAGATTGTAGGTACACTTCTAATAGAATCCACACCATCTTTTAAACTGTGTTGATGTCTGATGAGAAAATTCATGGAGACTGGGCCAAGAAGATTGACCCAGTTGGAAAACCAGACTCGGACCATAGTGTGGCCTAAATCGGACTGGACTTTTGATTTCTGTCTAGGTCTTCCCCTCAAAATAATCTAAGTAAATTGCTTGCAAAAGGCAAGTTTCCCATACTTTTGTCCAGATTGATTTGCCTCTGTGGGTTTTAACAATTAGTACAAAGTTGCGTGATAATAGAGATTCATATGGATTATTAGGAAGATCAGTCCTGATGAACTGAATAGATCATTTTAACTATGTTGTAGCTGATTTACAGAGTTAGGTGCTATAATCTAATTGCTATAATTTTCCTTTCAAGGAAATTAGAGTTATATCTTTGATTCCATATGATGTCTTCTAATTCACTATCTTTAGTTTGAAAGTTTTCTTTTTCCATTCATTGTAAATACTGATTGCTATGTAGCTGGATTGTTTTAACAATGGTCCTGATACTTAAATATGTTGCAGAAAAGGAGGAAACAAAGGCTGAGAAAGTAGTGTTTTACCTTGACTGTACCAAATTAGAGCACTCTGCCTAGCATAGCACAGAAGAAGGGCCTTTCTATAGACTGTAGTAGGGGTCTCCTCAACAGGTGTTTCCTTCCAGGACAAGAATTTAAACTTTTGCCTTTGATTTGACCTTGTCAAATCAACATTGACAAAGTTCAACCCTCTATACCTATGGCTATACTTAGAGCTTTTCTGAGGATCTTCTGAACAGTGTGAGAGTTGAATTGAATCTGTCTTTCTCTCATGAAAGCTCTTCCAATTCATTTCATTGATTCAGTGTTTATTAACCTAATCCTCACCAGGATCTTGCTGGACTCTAAGATCTCTAAGGGGAGGTAATAAATACCTAGAAGATATGTTTAAGCCTTAGAGGTGGTTTTAACTAACTATACAGATGTCAGATATTAATGCTACTGTTGGGAGAAGGAACTAACGTTTGCTATATAGGCTCACTGTTATATAAAGCATTCTTTTTATGGCGTTGTATTTAAATACATCATATCTGAGATTGTTAGTACGTAATTTAAGGTAAACCAGTCTTGTGCAGTAGAAAGATCATGGGCTTTGGAAATAAATAAACCTGGTCTTGAGTCTCAGTTTTGTCACTTAATAATTGTGTAGTCTTAAGCAAGTTACTTACCCTTCCAAGTTTAATTTTCTCTATTGAGATCATCAGGGCACCAAGTCACTCCTCAGCAGCCCCTCTGCATACACACACACTCACTTGAAAGAAAACAGATAAATAAGCAAAGAAGTATTAAAAACATAAGACATACTCTACTTTTATTGCTTCTCCATTACCATTTGCTCTTTGAAGTTTGAAAAAGTTTTATTTTGTTTCTAAATGACATGTGAGAGAGGCCTTTTAAATGTCAATGTCACCTTATTCATTCACAAATTAAAATTTAAGTATACTTATTAGAACCCAATTAAGAATATAAAGGAACTTACATTATGGTGCTCAGTATGTACCAGTAATGTAGGCCTATAAATAGCAGGACATTTTAATGTAATGGCTTAAACAATCTTACTAAATATATTATTTCCATCCTACCGTCAGTTGGAAAATAAACCTAGTCCCTATGACTTCAATGCAACTATTTGAAGATTCAAAATGATTGCTTTTTTCCCCAGGTGCAGTTTGGAAACAGAGTTAATTGCCAAACCCCCAAAAGTGCAAACTACTATACATTTTAAAAGATTTTTCTTGCCATCAATATAGAATGTTGCATTTGAATGAAAAGCTGGTAATAGAAAATAAAATTAACATGGAATTTTATTGGTGAAATTTAAAGAAACCTCTTATAGTATTCCATTCATACTTTTTTCAGCTTGCTGTTCAGGTTGCCCATTTTGAATGGTTGGTCTGCTATGAGTACATGTCGTATACTGCTGATTGAAAGCTTAGAGGCTGCTGCTTTCTCTACGATCTCAGACTTACAAATGTGAGGCTGTGTAGAGCTTTAATTTAAAGGCAGCTCATTAATTTGAAATTCTTGTGGTGAGCCTGCAAAATAGAAAAGTAATGTTAAAGTGACTCACAGTTGAATCTTTAAGGGATTGTTTTAGCAACTGAGTCCCTTTCAGGATGCAAGATGAAAGAAGGTACTCTAAATTTTAACAAAACAATTATTTGATATAATCTTCCACTAGGATAATGGCATATGTAAAGTAAAGGAATACTAGTAATCAAAAAGATCTCAGCTTTTGTCCTCTAATAAAGAACTTTTAAAGCAACACAAATATCTCTGGAGAGCCATTTTGGTTTAATGCAGGAAATTATTATTGGTTAAGCTAGAATGGTAGAGGAGAAACTGAAGGAAATAACATTTGAGTTAGTGAAATAATAAAGCATTCAAAAAAATTAACTGACTATATCTTCATAGGCGTTTCCAGATAATAATACCTTATAATTTTCAGGTGTTTTACATCAAATACATCAAGCACTTGTCAGTGCAGCATGCAGCTACCTCTAGGACAGAATTTAGGAGGATTTTAGACATACAAAGCAACTCTATATAACAATCGGTAGGAAGTAATAAAAGAATACCCTAGGCAACTAGAGTATACTAATATACCCTTGCTGCATACAAGCCAATCCAACATCATTTTCTTTCATCTCTGGAAATATTGCTGTTAAAATACTTACCATTCAATTGCATATTTATTCATTCCAAAAACTCTTTTTTTTTTTTTTGGTGAGGAAGCTTAGCCCCGAGCTAACATCCATTGCCAATGCTCCTCTTTTTTGCTGAGGAAGATCGGCCCTGAGCTAACATCCATGCCCTCCTCGTCTACTTTATTTGGAACACTGCCACAGCATGGCTTGATAAGTGGTGCGTTGGTCGAAGCCCAGGATCCGAACCTGCAAACCCCAGCCCGCCAAAGTGGAGCACGCAAACTTAACCACTACGCAACTGGGCAGCCCAAAAACTCATCAATTTTAAAGATTGCATCATGTGTAAAATGTTTGAAAGACAAGATTCAAACTTTGAATTCAAATCTTATTTGAGGACATATCTGTCTTCAAACTCAGAGTCTTGACTTGGGTATCATTTTATTTTAACTAGCTAGAGCTTCCTCATCTCCAAAATGTGTTCAGATTAGGCTGGATATAGTGGGGGTAGGGAAACAGGAAAGCTTCCTTTAGGTTTAAGAATACATTTCAGGTTTATAAAAGCTTAAGCTTTCTTTTAGAAATAATCACTACCTATGTATGTGAATATGTGTGTGGGTGAGTGTGATTTTCTTTTAAACTGATGAGCTAGGTTAGTGATAGCAGTTAAAGAAAATATAACTTTCTTGCATACATCAAATTTCTTTACAGTGTTATATCTGGTGATGAATAGACTTTGAAATACTTCTTAAATTGATAACGGCAGGGTCTCTAGTCAAACTCTCCAGCTTTTACTGGCTTACACTTGATTTGCTTTAATATGGGTTATGAGAAAAGAAAGACTATTGGGACTCCATCTAGAGCTGCCTGGCAATAGACAGGTAGGAAGGACTTCGAATTACTATTTTTCATTAATGCAGGGTCCTTTAGGACTACATTGAAAAGAATTCTGTCTACCCCAGATAAGAGTCTCCTAGCAGTTTAATGTGCCAATCAGTTGTGCTCAGCAGCCCAGAATCATCATATTGCAGCTATTGAATAGTTCCAGACCATATGTTTCAAAGTATGGAGAATGTGATATGACATACTTCCAAAGAATGGTGATAAAGAGTATTAATATGCTGATGATGGAAAGGGGGAAGTGTAAGAAACTGAACTGTGTGGGATCAACAGTGCCTTAGTACGGGAAAAAATTGATATAAGCAGCAGGCACCTCATGGAGTCTACAATTATGAGTCTGCTTTAGCCATATGGTCCATTCAACACTAAATTGCACAGTTCCTTTTCTTTTCACCATTAAACAGCAACCTCTGGAATCATAGAGCACACAAGTACATTTAAGAGAGACAGTGGTAGAGGCTAGTTAATTTCTCTTTCAGCCCAGGCTCTATCCTCAGGAATCACCTTTAAGATCAATCTAGAGTAAGATCAACTAGACCCTGATTAGCATCTATGGTTACTACCATAATTAAAAAAAAAATTAAAACAAGATCCTGAATATGGTGCCTTTAAAATAAGAAAGTGAAGGGGAAAAATTGATATGTTTTTTTCATCTTGAAGATCCTCTTCCTATAAGATAAAGAAATCAACATATGCTCACTTTTGAAGTGGCTAAATAAGATGTATGACATATGTCATCTACACTCACTTAGCATGGAATGTAGTTTGTCAAAGAATGGTGACAGAGCTCTAGGGTAGGAGTAAGACCTTTAGAGATCTAAAGCACTAAGAAAGAAAATTGTTCCCCACTCCCATCCCTGATAGGTAACTAAAAATAAGTTTAAGGATGTCCTATGATGACTACCTTGATGATATCAAATTATTAAAAAAAAAATGTTTTGGTGATCCTGTTTTGCTGGTGCCCTTAACATGTGTATCCGCCTATTAGATAATTTAGCACATAATTCTCAATATTACAGTTCAGTAGACCATGGCCAGGCTAGCTGCCCTGGTTAAGGGGTAGAGTTAAAGGATGAAGATAGAAATATTTTCCATGGGATGTGCATGAATGCCTCTCTGATGAGGTGAGAATTAAATGAAGTGAGGGGTTTGGCCATGTGGGTAGCTGAGGAAGAGTTTCCTAGGCATAGGGAACAGCAAATGTAAATGTTCTGAGCCTGGAGCATATTTGAGCTGTTTGAGGAACAGCAAGTGGCTAGAGCAGAGGGAGCAAGAATAGTGAGGCAGTAAATTTCAGAAAAACAATATGAAAAAAGCTCAGGGGTAACAGATGGCTCTCCGGCTTCACTTCTGAAGTCAGACAGCCATCCTTAAATGCCACACAGAATATCACTATGTAGCTAAACTCATGTCCAGTATCAACTGCATAAACATGGCTTTTTGATCTCTCTGAAGGTCACTGAGTAGACTGGGAACACCAGGGAACCCAGATGGCTAACATAGTAACATAAGGTTTACATGAAGGAGACAAATAGACAAAAGCTAGAATTCTGAAAACAGAACAAGGCAAACAATAAAAGACACTTTTTTGCTTTTTAAGCACATAACAACAACTGTTGTGCTATCAATTCAGAAAACTAATAATATGATTATAATTATGGGTAAGGTATACAGAAATTGAGGGATTCTATTAAAATACAGAAATTTGGAGTAGCGCACAAAGGAGACTAATGAATAGTAACATCCATTGACAACACTGGTAGCTAACACATTTTTATTATCTCAGAATGTTATTTGAGTGCAATGGCATATGGACATGGTCAGAAGCTGTAAGGCCAGAAAAAATAATACACTGAGTGTATTATAAAATTTTAGCAGAATATATGTTAAAAACCATAGAGGGATACTGAATTTACCATTTTAAAACATGATTAGATAACCACTTTGTCCAATTTTTGTCTTCACTTAATTGAGGACTGAATAGACCAAACTGACTAATCATTTGGATTTGGGGAACAGTATATAGCATTATATCATCATTAATCATTCCTGTTTCAAATAATTAGTGAAAATTGGTTAACAGAATGGCTTTAAAAAGTCAAATTGATTGTTTGACATTGTAAAATTATAACCTAAATATTGTCTTTTGTAATAGCTAATAAGTTTCAATGAAAATACTTATTTACACAAGATATAAGCACCTAGCTTTTGTTTTTTCTTTTGGATCAAGAGTCTAGAACTGTCCTATAACACCATCTTACATTCACATATAATGCTTTATACTTTCCCAATACTTGTATATATTCACCTTCTCAATGAGCTCTCTGTGCCCCTCCTATTGAAATGAAAGCCCTAGTCCCCTTCTCCTGCCCCACCTTATCCCATACCTTGAATCCCCTAACCCTGCTCTATTTTTCTTCATGCACTTATCATCCTCTATCATACTATATCAATTATATATTTAATTTTAATTTTCTGCCTCTCTCCTTTAATATGTAAGCTCCATGGCAACATGGATGGGTGACTTGCCTGATGTCACAGGGAAAATTAGTGGCAGTGAGAGAAAACTAAAGCACAGTGGCCTGATTTCCAGACCTATAATATTTCCCCTAGAGAATCCCCTATCACTTTTGGCGGTCATTCTCAACCCTGGCTGCACGTTGGAATCGCCTTCAGTGCTCTAAAAAGTTATAATGCCTGGGTCCATTCCCCAGAAAATCCTGATGCAGATTGGGCATCAAGATTTTTATCTCATTCTCCTGCCTCCATAAATTAAGTCAGTTTTTCAAACAAATATTTCAACAGTATAGTGGATGGGATCAGACAGACCTGGGTTCAAATCCTAGTATCTATTTTATTTTGGCAAGTTCCTCAGACTGTAAACCTCAGATTCCTTAGCTCTCAAATAGGGATAATGATACCAAACTTGTAGGGGAAATGCAAGGATCAAATGAAATGATGTGTGTGAAGTCTGGCACATAATATATGTTCAGTAAATATTACTATTTTGCCTTTTTCCTCTTTTGTTTGTTTCTTTTTTGGCCACGAAGTTTTTTATTATTTCAAGGTGCTACTGCATGCAAGAGATATTGTAGAGTTATTAATATTTGTTATCTGCTGATGTCGTCATTGTTATTTTACTATTCATTAGTCTCTGTTATACTAGTGTCTGAGATTCTGTTTTAATAAGAACTATCAATTTTCTCATGCCTTGAGTATAATTATGATTATGCAGTGAGTTCTCTGAATCAATAGCACAGTATTTATTTTCATGGGTTAACAAATAGTCACATGTTTGCTGTTTGGGTTCGATTTTATTTCCCCACTTACATCTTTTAGAAATTATTTCCAGTGTAAGTTCTAATGTGAGATGACATTAAGATGTTATAAGCTTTTAGTATGAATTTTTTAAAAAATCTCTAGGACTAGGACTGATGAATAGTACTTGACACTGTTATGGTTTTTGCATGTGCTTATGTATTTCTTTCAAAAAAAAATCTGTGCACAAGATAGTTAAAGTTATTCCTGTTACACAGATCAGAAAGATTCATCAGTGGAATATATACAAACTGGTAGTGGCTAAGAAATACTACTATTTCTTTTTTTATTAAAAATCATTATTGAGGCATAATTTATATACCAAAAATTCACCTAAATATACAATTCAAGGAATTTTAGTAACTTTACAGAATTGTGAAAACAACCCAGTTTTAGAACATTTCCATCACCCTCAAAAGAGATCAGTCATGCCCATTGCAGTCAATCCCTGTACCCACTACTAGACAACTACTAATATATTTTCTGTCTTTGTAGATTTTCCTTTTCCAGATGTTTCATTTAAATGGATTCTAAAATATACAGTCTTTAGATCTGGCCTCTTAAACATAGTGTAATATTTTTTAGGTTCGTCCATGTTGTAGAATGTGACAGTATTTCATTCTTTTTATTTCTGAAAAGTATACAATAACTATATGGATATATAACTGGATTAGTTTCCTAGGGCTGCCATAACAAATTACCACAAACTTAGCTTAAAATAACGGAAATTTATTTTTTCACAGTTCTGGAGACTAGAAGTCCAAAATCAAGGTGACAGCAGGGCCATGCTCCCTCTGAAGACTCTAGAGAAGATCCTTTCCTTGCCTCTTCCAGCTTCTGGTGGCCTCAGAAGTTCCTTGGCTTGTGGAGGCATAACTCCAGTCTTTGCCTCTGTCTTCACATGGCCTTCTTCTCTATGTGTCTGTGTGTCCTTTCTTTTTCTTATAAGGACATCAGTCACTGGATTTAGGGACCTCTCTAATCTAGTATGAAATCATCTCAACCTGATTACATCTGCAAAGACCTTATTTCCAAATAAGTTCACATTTACACATACCAGGGGTTAGGACTTGAACTTATCTTTTGGGGGGACACAGTTTAACCCACTAGAACTACACTTTATTTATCTTTTCATCAGTTGATGGAAATGTGGATGGTTTCCACTGTTTGGCTCTTATGAATAATGCTTTCATGAGCATTACTTTATAAGTCTTTGCATGGGAGTATATTTCATTTCTCTTGTGTAGATTTTCAAGAGTGAAATTGATGGGTCATATGGAAAGTTTATGTTTATCTTTGAAACAAACTGCCAAACTATATTCCAAAGTGGTTGTACCATTTTGCATTGCCACCAGCAATGTATGAGAGTTCCAAATTCTCCACGTCCCATCCAACACTTGTTTCTGTGTGTCATTTTCATTCAAGCCATTCTAGAGGGTATCAGGAAGTATCTCATTATAGACTTAATTTGCACTTCCCTAATGATTTATGATACTGGGCCTCTTTTCAAATGCTTGTTATCCATTTATAAGTCCTTTTAGTGAAATGATTGTTGAAATTTTCAGCACCTTTTTAAAAAAAATATGATTTGTTCTTTTGTCATTGAGTTGTGAGAGTTTTTATATATTCTGGATACAAATTCCTTATCAGATATATGGTTGCAAGTACTTCTGCTCATTCTGTGAGTTATATTTTCACTTTCTTCATGGTGTCATTTGTAGTACAAAATATTTTAATTTTTACGAAATCCAATTTATTGATTTTTTTCTTTTATGGATCATGCTATTTGTGCCATATCTAAGAAACCATTACCTAACCCAAGGTCACAAATATTTGCTCCTATGATTTCTTCTAAGAGTTTTATAGTTTTGGCTCTTACATTTAAGTCTGTAATACATTTTTAGTTAATTTCTGTGTATGATGTGATTTAAGGGTTCATTCATGTTTTTGCATGTGAATATTCAATTCTTGCATTTGTTGAAAAGACTATCTTTCCCCCCACTTGAATTGCTTTGTCATCTTGGGAAAAATATACTGACTATAAATAAAGGATCCATTTATGGACTTTCAAGTTGTTCCACTTATCTATGAGTCCTTATGTTAGTACAACATTGCATTGACTACTATAGCTTTATAGTAAGACTTGAAATGAGCTGTATAAGCCTCAACTTTGTTCTTGTTTTTCAAAATTGCTTTTGCTGCCCTAGGTCTTTGCCATTTCCACATAAATTTGGAACGAACTTGTCATTTTCTGAAAAAACATTGGCTAGAATATTGATAGGAGTCTTTTTTTTTTTTCTTTTTTGAAATTGAGAGAAATTTTATGATTATAAACTTTTGTTTATAAAATGTTTATAAACATAAAATAACATGTGATATATAACATAAAATTTACCCTTTTAACCATTTTAAATTATACAATTAGCGGCTTTTAGTACATTCACAATGTTACTTAATCACCAGCACTATCTAATTCTAGAATATTTTCATCATCCCCAAAGGAAATCCCTCGTATTAATTTGCTAGAGCTGCCATAACAAAATATCAAAGACTGGGTGGTTTAAACAACAGAAATTCATTTCTCACAGTTTTGGAGGCGAGATGGCCAAGGTCAAGATGTCAGCGAGTTTTGGTTTCATCTGAGGCCTCCCTTCTCAGCTTGCAGATGACCACCTTCTCACTGTGTCCTCACGTAGTCTTTCTTCTGTGTGTGTACCTATCTACATCCCAATCTCCTCTTCTTATAAGGATACTAGTCATATTGGATTAGAACCCACCCATATATCCTCACTTTATCTTAAATAACTCTTTACAGGACTATCTCCAAATAAAGTCACATTCTGACATACTAGTGTTTAGGGCTTCAACATATGAATTTTGGGCGTACACAATTCAGCCCAGACCACATCATAAACCATTAAGCAGTAATCCCTCACTTTTCCCTCCAGTGTGGCCTGAGCAGCCATAAATCTGCTTTTGGTTTCTATAAATTTACCTACTATGGACATTTCATATAAATGGAATCATACGATACGTGGCCTTTTGTGTTTGGCTTCTTTCACTTAGCATAATGTTTTCAAGATTCATCCATGTATTCATACCCCATTTCATTTTTATTGCTGAAAAATAACATTACATTGTATAGATATATTACAATCTGTTTATTGATTCATTAGATAATGGGCATTTGGGTTGTTTCCATCTTTTAGCTATTGTTATAGTGCTGCTGTGGACATCTGTGCACAAGTTTTTGCTGGAACATTGGTTTTCAATTCTATTGGGTGTGTACCTAGAAATGGAATTAGAAAGTCATAAGTTAACCTATGTTAACATATTGAGGAACCAACAAACTGGTTCCACAGTGGCTGTACAATTTTGCATCCCCCCTAGAAATTTATGAAAGCGGTAATTTCTCCACATCTTTAACAACACTTATTATTTTCATTTTTTTATTATGGTCATCCTCGTGGGTATAAAGTGGTATGTCATTGTGGTTTTGATTTGCATTTCTCTAATTACTAATGATGTTGAGCAGCCTTTTATGTGCCTATTAGCTATTTGTATATCTTCTTTGGAGAAATGTCAATTCAAGACCTTTGCCCATTTTCTAATCAGGTTATTAGTTTTTGTGTTGTTGATTTGTAAGAATTATTTATGTATGCTGGACACTAGATCTTATCAAATAAATGATTTGCAAATATTTTCTCTATTCTGCCAATCTCTGTTTTTTAATTAGAGAAATTAATCAATTTATAGTTAAAGTATTACTAATGAGACATATCCACTCCTCTCATTTTCTATTTGTTTTCTATGTCTTATATCTGTTTTGTTCCCAATTCCTCTATTACTTCCTTCTTTTGTGTCTATTTTTTTCAAGTGTGCCATTTTAATTCCCCTCCTGGTTGTCTTACTGTATGTTTAATTTTTTTCTTACTGGTTACTTAGAGATTAAAATTCATATCTTAATTTATAACTCAAATTATTTTTACTTCTATTTATAATTTGAATTAATAGCAACTTAAACATACAAACTTTGCTCATATATAGTTCGACTCCTCCCCTTTTATGTTGCTATTGTCACAAATTACAACTTCATTCTATGTATACCTATTAACATAGATTCATAATTATTTTTATGCATTTGTCTTTTAATTCATATAGAAAAAAAGAGGAGTTACAATCCAAAAATGTTATAATAGTATTTTTTATATTTACTTATATAGTTACCTTTATCAATATTCTTTATTTCTTCATATGACTTCAAGTTACTATCTAGTGCCGTTTCATTTCAGCCTGAAGGACTCCTATAGCGTTTCTTATAGGGCAGGTCTACTAGTGGCAAATTCCCTCAGTTTTGGTTTATCTGTTGATGTCTTTATTTCTTCTTCATTTTTGAAGGATAGTTTGTGTATACAGAATGCTTGGTTGAAAGTGTTGTTTTTGTTTTTTCTTTCAGCACTTTAAACATATCATTCCACTGCCTTCTGGCCTTCATAGTTTCTGATAAGAAATTAGTTGCTAGTCTTATTGAGGATTACCTATATGGAGTGAGCTGCTTTTTCGTTGCTGCCTTAAAGATTCACCCTTTGTCTTTCAACAGTTTCATTTTAATGTGTTTTGGTGTGGATCTCTTTGAGTTTATCCTGGTTGGATTTCATTGAGCTTCTTGGATGTGTGGATTCATGCCTTCCATCAAATTGTGACATTTTTGGCCACTGTGTCCTTAAATATTCTTTCTTCCCTTTTCCCTCTCTCTCTTCTCTCCTTCTGGGACTCTAATTGTGCATATATTGGTATGCTTGATGGTGTCCTGTAAGTCTTATAGGCTCTGTTGATTTTTCTTTATTCTTTTATCTTTCTGCTCCTTAGACTGGATAATTTCAATTGACTTATTAAGTTTACTGATTCTTTCTTCTGCCTGGTCAAATCTGATGTGGAACCCTTTTAGTGATATTTTTCTTTTTAATTATTGTATTTTTCAACTCCAGAATTTCTATTTGGTTCCTTAATATAATTTCTATCTCTTTATTAATATTGTCTATTGGGAAAGATATTGTTCTCCTTTTTTTCTTTCATTCTTTCTCTATTGTTTCCTTTAGCTTTTGAAAATATTTAAAATAGTTGATCTAAAGTCTTTGTGTAGTAATTTCAATGTGTAGACTTCCTCAGGGACAGTTTCTCTTAACATCTTTTTGCCCTGTAAATGGGCTATAATTTCTTTTTTCTTTGAGTGTTTTAATATTTTTATTTAAAATTGGTCATTTTGAATATTATAATATGGCAATTCTGAAAATGAAATTCTCCCCTTTCCCCTGGGCTGGTATATGTTGCTTTGGTTATTGTTTTTAGTTTTTTTTTTTTCTGTTTAGTGAATTTTCTGTATTAATTTCATAAAATCTGTAGTCTTTGTTGAATGTGGTCTCTGAAGTCTCTGTCCCATTAGTTTAGTTGTTAGCTAGTGATTTGGCAGATTTCTTGAAACTCCTGGAAGAAAGAGAGAGAGAGAGAGAGAGAGAGAGAAAAGGAAGGAAGAAAGAAAAGAAGAGAAGAGAAAAGGAGAGGGGAGAGGCAGGAAGGGAAGGGAAGGGAAGGGAAGGGAAGAGAAGAGAAGAGAAGAGAAGAGGGGAGGGGAGAAGAAGAACTCTCCCAGTGTTTGCGGATTGGGTCTGTGTTGGGGAATTCCTAAATGCTTAGCCTTTACTTCTTGGTTGCACAGAACCTTAAGGTAAGCCAGAGGTGAGAGCTTAGTGTCTTCTCAGGTCTTTCGCGAGTGTGTCTCTGGCACTGGACATGCCTTTGGCCTTATACATTCCCTAGAATGTGCAGGTGCTTTTCAAAGCCCTTATTTCTGAAAGCATCTCTTTCTCTATCCTTTTTCTTCCCAAGCATTTTGGTCTATTGCCCATCCTGATGGTATCCCTTGCCCCAGCAGCAGTGGCTAATACATTTGCTTTAACGCTGCCCAGAATGCTGCCTCAGCTCTGGGAAGGTTCTGTTGCAGGAAAAAAAAGTTCAAGCCCTTGGGCTCATCTCTCAGGGAACCACCAGACAGATCAAAACACACAACCAGAATTTATTGAAAGTAAATTCTGCGTGGCTTCCTCTGATACCTGTAACCTAAACAGGAATGCAAGTTGTCATCTTCAAAGTAGAGTGGAGAGTGCGAGATGCTAATAGGGTAAATTAAAATGTCACAGAGTTCTCTTAAATTCAGCACTTTCTTTTTCTTCATTAAGCATTCCCTTGGTTGTTGTAAGTTTTTGATTCCAGAGTTCTGAGAAAGTTGATTCCGACAGTTTTCCAGCTTATTCATTGCTTTTGTGAAGGGACATAGTTTTGGATTTTCCTAATCTTCATTTTCAGTGACTTCATTTGATAAGGATCACTTTTAGTCTACAGATCAATTTAAGGAGAATTCCTGTTTTCACAATATTGAGCCTCTAAATAAGAAACATGAATTTCCTTTCGGTTAGATCATCTTTCATTTCTCTCAGCAATGGCTTGTAATTTTCAGTGTACAAGTCTAGCAATTGTTTTGTTAAATTTGTTTCTAAGTATTTTTTTTCTTTTTCATGATATTTTGAATGCAATAATTTTCCTATTTTTGTTTTCAGATTGTCTGTTCGTAGTATACAGAAATACATTTGATTTTTATGTATTGTTCTTGTACCCTGCACCTTTTCTAAATGTGTTTATTAGTTCTAATGGTTTGTGTGTGTATGTGTATGAGAGTGTATTTTTTAGGATTTTATACATACAGGATCATGCCATTAAAAACATTTTTTTGCTATTTTCTTTCCAATCTGAATGCTTTTTATTGCCCCTCTCTCTTTTTTTCCGTATTACATTGACGATATTTACTATTATGATGTTGAATAGAAGTGACAAATGTAGACATTTTTGTTTTGTTCCCAATCTTAGACAGCATACAATCAGTCTTTCACCATTAAGCGTGGTGTTGGTTGTAAGTTTTTAATAGATGCCTTTTATTGGGTTGACCAAGTTCCCTTCCTTTACTAGTTAGTTAAGGGTTTCTATTATGAATTGGTGTTAAAATTTATCAAATACTTTTTTCTCTTTATTGAGATAATCATGTGACTTTTTCCTTTTTTCTATTAATAAAGTGTATCATATTAATTGATTTTTTTGAGGTTAAAACAACCTCACGTTCCAGGGATAACTGGCCATTGTATGTAAGGTTTTGGAAAGCTTTGTGGATTCAGCTTGATAGTACTTTGTTGACAATTTATTTCTGTATTTTACTATTTGTTTTCTGTATATCTCACATCTTTTTGTTCCTACATTTCTCTTTCACTGATTTCTTTTTTGTCACATAGATATTTTTCGCTGTGCCACTTTAATTCCAATTTAATTTGATATTTGTCTGCTTTTAGTATTTTTTTCAGTTATTTATTTATTTATTTTTGCTAAGGAAGATTAGCCCTGAGCTAACATCTGTTGCCAATCTTCATCTTTTTTTACTTGAGGAAGATTAGCCTTGAGCTAACATTTGTGCCGGTCTTCCTCCACTTTATATGTGGGTTGCTACCCACAGCATGGCTGACGAGTGGTGTAGGTCCATGCCCAGGATCCAAACCTTCAAACCCAGGCTGCTGAAACAGAGCATGCCAAACTTAACTGCTATGCCACAGGGCTGGCCCCTCAGTTATTTCCTTAATGGTTACTATAGAGTGTATGTCTTAGTTGGCTCAGGCTGTCATCAAAAAATACCATATACTGGGTGGCTTAAACAGCAGAAATTTATTTTCTCATAGTTTTGGAGGCTGAAAGTCTGAGATCTGAATGCTTGCATGTGTGGGTTTTGGTGAGAGCTCTCTTCCTCGCTTGCAGACAGCCACTTTCTCACTGTGTGTTCACATGGCCTTTTCTCAGTGCGTGCGCATGGAGAGAGAGAGATATCTCCTTCTTCCTCTTCTTTTAAGGCCACCAATCCAATCAGATTAGGATCCTACTCTTAGTACCTCATTTAACCTCAATTACTTCCCAAAGCCGCATCTCCAAATACAGTCAAATTGGAGGTTAGGGCTTCACCATACGAATTTGGGGGGACACAGTTCAGGCCATAGCAGCTTATAGTATTTTTTTTTTACTTATTACAATCTGCTTCAGATTGATGCTAACTTAATTTCAGTAAATGTATATAATTTGCTCCAATGTAACTCTATTCTTACCCCACTGCTGAGTACTATCATTGTCATATATATCTTTATATGTTATAAAGCCAATAACATAGTTTTATAATTATTGTTTCATACATTGTCTTTTAAAATAATTATGAGAAGAAAAAAGAAAAGAATACATTTATACTCTTTTATATTCAAACATTTAATTTTACCAGTGCTCTTTATTTCTTTGTGTCACGTTGTTTCTTTTCATCCTGAAGGACTTCCTTCAGTATTTTTTCAAGGCAGATCTGATCAGTACAAATTCCCTCAATCCTTGCTTATGTAGGAATGTCTTTTTTACATCTTCATTTTTGAAGGAAAATTTTGCTGGATATGGAATATTTGGCAGGCATTCTTTTTCTTCCCACACATTGAATATTCCAACCCACTGCTTCCTGGCCTCCATTGTTCCTGATCAGAAGTAAGCTATTAATGTTACTTTTGTTCTTTTATATGTAAGTTATTTTTAGCTTGCTGCTTTTGAGAGTTTCTCTGTGTCTTTGTCTTTCAGCCACTTGTCTACATGTCTCTAGGCAGGAGTCTCTATGTTTATCTTATTTTGATTCAATTGAATTTCTTGGATGTGTAGATTAATGTTTCTCTTCAAATTTGGAAATGTTTTGGTCATTATTTCTTGAAATATTCTTTCTGCTCCTTTATTCCACTTTTCTCATATGTCAGTCTTCTCACGTTCATATGATGCTATGGTTTGTGTTATCCCCAGGTCTCAGACTTTGTTCGTTTCTCTCTCTTTTTTTCTATTCTTCAGACTGGATAATCTTTATTGATTTATCTTCAGTTTCAGTAATTCTTTCCACTGTCAGCTCGAATCTGCTATTGAGCCCTTCTAGTGAATTTGTCATTTCAGTTATTGTACTGTTCAACTATAACATTTCCATTTTATGGGTTTTTTAAAACAAATTTTGTCTCTATATTAATATTCTTTATAGAGTCATTTTCAACACATGTTCCTTAATTTTTAAAGTATGGTTTCCTTTATTTCTTTGAACATATTTATAATAAATGCTTTGAACTCTTTTTCTACTAAGTCCAACATCTGGACACTATTTGAGACAGTTTCTCTTGACTGCTATTTTTTTTTGCTGAGTATGGATCATATTTTCCTATTTCTTTCCACGTCTTAATTATTTTCTTGTTGAAACTGATCATTTTAGAGAATTTAGCTTAGTGTCTATATATTTGGGTCCACTCTACAGATGTTTTAGTTATTAATTTTTTGTTTGTTTGGTTCATTTCTTTGTTATCTTGCCTAGACTAATTCTGTAGAGTCTGTATCCCATATACTGTGTGGCCATTGATGTCTTCGTTCTATTTTTTTAAATTATTTTATTGTTTTTATTTTTAATATTGCTTTCATAGAGGTTACCTCTGGGTCAGCATAAGTTAGTGATAAAACAGTAATTGATCACAGTTTGTGTTTAAACTCCTTAAGTGAATAAGGTTTCCAGTCTTTGCTAGTGTATCTGTGTGTGGATTGGGATATATATTCTAATTTCACTCAGGTTACAAGTCACTCCTTGTAAAGTCAGACCTTTCTGGGTGCACAAGTCTTCTTGTTCAGATAGGGATGATTAGCCTTCCCTGATTGTCAGCAAGATCACTACAGGCTATCACAATACCTCTGGGCATGAGTTTTTATTCTTGCTCTAAATCAAGACAGCATAAGACTGCTAAGTCCTCATGGCCTACCCTGCGCTGGTAGAGCTATCACAACATGGAGCTGGGACTTGGGAATTGGAGCAGCCCCAGGGTAAAATGCCTCATATTCCCATTGTCCTTATTAAGGTTTAGTTGTTGTTCTTGAGTAAACTTTTCTCTATTTGTTGTATGCTGTTGGTCAATTTCCAGAGTCCTGAAATGTTTGTTTTTGATAGATTTGTCCAGTTTTATCATTGTTTTTTGCTGAACTCCTTACTTTGCCATTCCAAAAGTCAAATAGCATATGTCTTCCTGTTCCTTTTGAAAGACAAAAGTGATGAATTATTATCAAATGACTATTTCAATTGAGTGGACATGATTTAACTGAATCATTTGTCATAGCAGTTAAGAGTTAGTATAACAACTGATTTCTATAGTCTCCACTTCTGCATATGAATCTCTAAAGTCATTTTGCTGCTTCACACATTTCAAAACTTTAAAATGTTATACCCAAAGGGTATTTTTATCAACAAGAATAACTGATAGGCCTTTATAAAAATATGCCCTATTTTCCAGGATTTCTAAGGTTTGTTTGTTTGTTTGCTTGTTTTTTATTTTTGCTATGTTGCTGCAGGCTTGGGGAAATATCTGATGCCCTAAAAATATGCAAATGTGTAGTTGGGTCTAAAATATGCAAACCTTTTTAAAAAGTTTTGCCAAATTTTCCTACCTTGATCTATAAATAGCTGGAAATAATAACTAAATAATAATGCTAATATAAAGCTGAAAGGGATCCTACTGTACTCACAGCCTAACAAGCAGCTTCTGCTAGTAAGCCTGCCCAAGAAAAGCTTATAAGAACTAATTAGAAGATTTTAGCCTAGAAAACTTTCCACTCTAAGATAGGAATGGTATGAGGGAAGCTTGTAAATAAATCAGGAAGCAGAGATTAAAAGAGTAGACTTATTTAGGCTCTTCAGATATTGCTTCAGTATATTTCCACACAGAAATAGCCTAGTTCTATAAAGTTGCATTATTTTTAACATGAGTGTCCAACCTTATTATTTATTTCCCGTTGGGCAGTGAACAAACAGTTTTAGAAATAATGGAACATTTTTTGTAGGGGAAAATGGCTTGCAGAAGGAAATTTTAAAAATAATAGATATAAGAAGAAAAACACACAGCCAACCTGTTTGTATTGCCTACTATAACTGGTGAAGCCAAATTGAGAAAAATAATGAAGATTTTATTGCAGACTAATTAATGATGGCCCAGAATATCTCATATTATTTATGTGGCCATAATTTTCATTAGCAGGTGCTATTTTTCTAATTGTGAGTAAATGAATTATTGAATATTCGAATTACAGAGGGATCACTGTGTCCATTTAGTGAGGAAAGCTAATATATGTAAAATATATGGTCCAATCTTTGTGAGTTTCTTTTATTGTTTTTGTTCTTATTAGCACTTTTGAGAAAATAAAGAAGAAGATGTTCGTTGGGGCTTTATCTGAATATTTGAACTTGTATTTTATGATATTATTTTCTTTTTTGATGTGACATTTTAGTTTTGCAGAATTCTGAGCTCCAGGATCAGGAGGGGAAGAAAGAGAGAGACAGAGAGATGAAGAGAATGTGGATATTATTGTTCTATCTATGTTCTACACAATGGATAATTATAAAGCAATCTCTTTTAGGTGAATGGTTAAAAGTAAGACTTCTGATTTCACTCCAAATGAGTGCCTTTTAAGTATAGGGCACCTTGAATAAACTATCAAGAAATCATGTTTATAGGTATTTCAAGAGATTTTTAAGGTTTATAGTGCAAAGTTACCAAACTACAATGTAAAAGATTTTATTCTGTCTCTCTCATATAATATAGAGTCTGACAATTCTGCCTCTACCTACGATGTAATCCTGGCTTTGCCTCTCACTAGCTGTGAGAACTTCTATCTCAGTTTTCCTCATCTATAAAATGGTGCTATTAGAACCTAATTCATAGAGTTATTGATTATACATGTAAAGCACTTATAACAGTGTCTGGCACATAGTAACTGTTTTTAGAAGTATATGTTGTTTTTGTTAAATAATCCCTTTAATGTGATGTTATTTGCACTAAAGATGAAAAACATATCCTATAGATATTAATCTCAGTAAAAATGTAAATACTATTTTGACATTGAGCTCAGATATACAAAGCATTTTTCAAAACAAAAAAGGCAATTTGAGTTTTCAGTAAATTTGACCAAGCAGAATTATGAAAAGTCCACTCTGAGGTGCAGATGACACAGATGGGCTCTCTATGTTGAATAAGCTAATTGGAATTTACTAAATATCTGTCCGACATTGTGCTTTCAGATTTAGACATATAACTGTTCGCAAAGATACTTAAATGACATTTAAATGGTCAATTTAATCAACCTTCAATTTGTCCATTACATAGAAGTTAAACCATCAACTCAACTTAGCTTTGTTTCCAAGTGAAAAAAAAAAAAAAACTATTTCCCTGGTACCTAGAAGAGTACCTAACACATAGTAGGCACTCAGTAGTTATTGAATGGATGGATGGAAGAACGGATTTGATACTAAGTCATGTAGACAAATTCAATTTCATTTATGTCAGCATGCTCTTGTAAATTCAAAGTTGGCTTCAGATGTACAAGTTAAACTAGTACTAATCCATCCCCATAGAAGTTAGGTCATATGGACATGCATAAAGCATCTGGTTCATTTTTATCAGTTCAATCCAGTTTTCTGGCACAGATGATATCAGGGAGCTGAGAAACAAGACCCTGCGGTTTGACAGAATATTTCACTTTCCTAAAAGTTGTATCGCCATCTTATAGATGTTGTTGAGGGAACATACTACAACTGTTTTTATTCTATGTTATTCATCTCCTTCAAATCTGAATGTCCCTTAAACATTCCCACTTTGGCACTGGTCCACAAAAAGACTTGTCACGTCGAGTTTAAGCCAATATACTATGTCAAGAATGTCATCAGATATTTGACCACAATTCTGTGTGTCTCTAGTGATGTGAATGTGACACCTCTTAACTTACTTGCAATCATCTATTACTCTGGAACACACAGCTTCATAAAGTCCTGAATTAATCTTCAGGGAGAAGAATGCCTAATAAAGAACACAATAATGTGCAGCAGCTCTGGCAATAAATTTGATGAAAGGTTTCCTGAAAGCCACAGCAAAGGGTAAATGAGTCCACTTATTAGCTCTGTGTTGGTGTTATTTATGTTCTGTGACCCATGGGAGATGAGAGATTTTATTCTGCTGCCTGAGCCTCCTTCCCAGGGCTTCAGCATGTTGGCGCTTTGGGACCAGTGTTTGTATACTGAGTGGGAAAATTTTTTCATCTGGGGAAATGTGCTTCTTTCTTCACAAAAGAATTTTGCAGAGTGGGTTTTTTTGGTGTTGTTGCTGTTCTTATTGTTTTGGTTTGGTTTGATTTTTTGTTTTAATCTTAAGATCTTAGAGTTTAGAAACTGTAGTGTATTTTGCTGGCTCGGGGGTTTTGAGAAGTTATAAGGGAAAATGAGCTTATTACACATGAGACCTGCAATAATTTTCTGTGAAGCATGTTTGAGGAGCAGAGAATCGAAGTGAATGAAGTGTAAGTTTTGTTAGATATCTCTCCAAGAATATTCTGTTCTGGTTTTACATCAATTCAATGTCTGATAATTGTAGAAAATATGTCATCTCATTATTACGAGTGTCTGTCGGAGAATGTATATGTGTACTCAAAATTTGATATTTACATTTCACAGTTAGTTTTTTAATTGGATTCTTTTCAGAGATGAGTTGAAGGAATGACTGTGGTTCATTACACTTTGTGTTCATAACTGAGGTCATTTCATGGCACAGTTGAAGAAAGAGAACAATGACCCAGGAAGCTTTGGCCTTACATCCCTTACCCCTTTAGGAATTTTGCACTGATCATTTCTCTTCACTTCCAAACTCACAAATACCTGAGGTCATTAATGAATGTTGTGGTTTTTCTTTTCATTATTGTCAGCACTATCTTGGGCCCATCTTTGTGAGTTTCTTTTATTGTTGTTGTTCTCATTAGCACTTTTGAGAAAATAAAGAAGATGATGTTCATTGGGGTTTTATCTGAGTTTTTGCACTTGTATTTTATGATATTGTTCTCTCCTTTGATGTTACATTTTAGTTTTGCAGAATTCTGAGCTCCAGGGTCAGGAGGGGGAGAAAGATAGAGAGAGATGAAGAGAATGTGGTTATTATTGTTAATCATTATGGGGCAAATTTTAATTTTACATTAGTCCCCTATATCTCCCATATGTCCCATGCCTGTATTAATATGATGTTGCAAGCACAGAAGCTAGTCATATAACTCAGACAAGAAGAATTTGGTACTATTTAATTCAAAGTATGATTCAAGTGATAGATAATTCATGGAACATTTGAAAAAGAAATATATTCTGTTTCTCTGGAATAAAGACTTGGGGTTGTGAGGATTAACAAATTAAAGAAAGAAAGGTGGACAACCTAAAAAAAAGAGGAATACAGGTTCTGAGTAAATTCAGGGTTTTATTATTACAAAAATGCAGAATTTAATTGTGTGTCTTTATTTTTTAAGTGTGTATCTTTCTTCATGGGAGTAAGTAGAGGTCTCTTCAAAGCTCAATTTATTGACATTTACTCACTCAATCTACAAATGTATATTTAATGCCAGTTTGTGTAAGGCATTGCTCTACATAATATATAGGAGAATAATTCATGGCCTCCTGCTCTCAAGAAGTTTACAGTCTGTAAACATAAGAAAAAGCAAGCTTAATATGAGGTGAAATTAAATATGGATTTAAGCAGGATTAGTTGCATAAGCAATTTTCTATGAAAAGTGCACAGAAACGAGGAATTCATTATTAAGGTAGAAACTAGGAAAAACATTCAAGAACAAGTTATACACGAAATTGAAAAATAAGTGGTTTGTTAACTCAACAAGTGAAAAGTTGGAAGAAGGTCATTTCTTTCTGGAGTGAAGAGAAAGAGCAGAAGCAGGGGGTATGAAAATATATATCATATTTAAGTAGATATAAGCAGATTATTTGAGATAGACATGATGGGACTACCAACAAATTGCACTTTGACAGCCAAAAGAAAAGGAGAGATGAAACCTTGCTTTAAGGATAGAAATACGATCAAGAGAAGGATTTTCAGAGTAAATGCAAGAATTGACTATTAATTGACTGAGAAGAGGGAAGCAGTTGTTAACTGTTGTAGTATCCTTTTGTGTTTCATTGCATTGACATATATTGTTCAGTTTTGAAGGGAGACAACATTTTTGTAATATGACTATACTTAAGAAAAATTATCTGAAGAGTAAATTAGTTGAGGGATAGAGAAAAGTTTGGGTCTTTTAAATGAGTAATGGTCTCCTATTTGGTTTAGGAAAGAAATTGTTTCATCAACATTTTTTATAGCAAGTTCTTCAAAATAAATAAATAAGGGTCACATAGGGTGGGTGTGAGGAATATTAGGTTAAGTAAATATGTTTGGAGATCTCTGGGTTCAGCAATTTTAAATGTTTTATTACTGTTGCTTATGACCCTATCTTTAACAAAGCAGTAACACTGTCAATCTTTCTTCTAGAGAAGAATGTCCATTGCAGGATCCCCTAAAAGTAGAATTCGACATGTAGACATATTTTTTTTCGGCACAGCATCTCACAGAACAAGTGTTCCACAAGAAAACATTTGGGGGAACATAGCCATATATATATGATTAAAGAAAAAAGAAAAAAGCCTGCCTAAAAGAGTCACTGACTATATGACAGTCTCCAATTTGAAAGTTTCATTTAAAAAACATGATGTGCACAATACTTTAATTCCCTGCAGTTAACATATTATCTTTTGCATTGCTCATTTTATGGCTAGCTGGTGTAACATTTTTACTACATTCATGCTGCCTAAAGCTCCTGGAAAAGAGTTGGGGGTAAAATGTCTAAAGTTCTCAGTTCTGTGAAATTTGATGGCTCCCTGGTAGGATTCATTTCCAAAGAAACTGGGTATCTAGTATGTTAACTGTCTAACAATTTAGAAACATCCAGACCAAAAGCCCATAAAAATGAAAAACTGTAGGAGGAAGAGGATGGAGAATGTTTACTTAGAGTTCACGTTTCTAAATCTGTTGTGTGTAGCAAAGGAAACTGTGCTTAAACGTACATACCTGTATTGTCTTTGAGTCCTGGTTAGTGTTTTGTTTTGTTTAGATCCCTGTATTTTTAAGCTGCTATGGTTTTGAGTAGGTATAGCACAGAGTAGCATGTCATCAAAACGATAAGACTGTTTAGTTAAATTATTGCTTTTGATTTATGGTAAGAAGTATGGGATTTCTTTAACAAGAAAATGGAATAACAGAATATAATGTATGTCTACTCTCAATACCGCTAGCAGACAGTCAGATAGGGAGTCCACCACAGAAACCGAGGTACAGAGTATTTAAAATGGCTACTTTTTGGCATATCAAAGAGTTTAATACCAGCCAATCTGCTTAATGGGACTCATATACTAAGGCTTTAATTTTATCTTGGAACCAAAAACTATAGCCATAACTACTTTCTGGGGTGCTAATATATGGAATAATGAGGCCTTGAACAAACCATCCTTGTTGCAAATAAGTTAATTGATGAAAATGTTGCTTTTTAAAGTCACACCTCATAAATATCATTACTCGTTGTTCAGAGATATTATGTTACACAAATGAGCATGCTCCTCAATGGTTTACAACTGTGCAATCTTCTTCAACACTGCGATATGGGGGATTGTTTAGATGATGATACCTCATACAGAGTAAATATTCATGCCTGAATATATGGAGGAAGAAAGGAGGGAGGAAGGAGAGAGAAACAGAAAGAGAGAAAAGAGAGAGAATGTGTTTGAGATGAACTTTGCAGAGTTCATGCAATGACCCTTCAATGATTGTTCTATGTGATTGAACCAGATTTAACATTCCTAATTGTATAAGAAAATTTATGTCATAAAAATCAAGTGACGTAGTTTCCATTATAAAAGAAGAACATAATATGAGGACAGAGAGCCCTTGACAACATGTTAGCATAACACAGGAAAGTAGAGTTCAAACTATTTGCGGAACAAGTCTCTACAGAAACTATGGTACCAATCAAGATTAATGTTGTGGAAACTGTATATATATACATATACACACAGGAGTGCTGCTGCTAAGAGCAGCTTGCATTTAGAGATATAGGTGCAGCTATGACATGCAGCTATCTACTGGGGCTTTGGGGGAAAAATAAATAAATAAAATTATAGAGATATAGGGGCTTGAATTAGAAACCTTTGGGTAGAAAATAGTTCATAACTCTTGGAATTATGGCGTAATAAACTCATAAAAATACCCAATTACAGATTTCCAAGGTATTATTTGGGAATAGAGTTATTATGGGGCACATCTAGCTTCATTCCAACTAAGTTTGTCTACTCACTTGTAAATAAGAGATACACCAGTTTCTCCAAAGAAGAAAATAATTTTGAGGCTTTGAAGAATCTAAGTGGGCTCTTACAGAAAAGCTTACTGACTGTGCAATATTTGGTGGAGAATGTCAGTTCCCTGTTAACAATATGAGAAATGATGCTACAAAAGAGTCCAAACATCCCTCACAGTGAGAGGGCTATCTAATGTTATCCGTCAATTCAAAATTATTTTCCTGTAATTTTCCATAGCTTAATGGAAATAGTTTTTTTAGAATTCTATGTATTGTGTCCTTATTGCTGAAACAACAAAGGACAAATTTACAGAAATGCTTAAGAAATTCCTCACCTACTTCCTCCTTCTGTTTTTCCTTATCCCTTTCCTGTCCTTCTTTTCCCTTTTCCTCTTCCCTCCTCCTTCTCATCTTCATTTTCTGCATTTAATAACAATTATAGCTACCATTTATTGAACATAGACATTGTTCTAAGTGCTAGTATATATTTTTTATTCATTCCACAAATACATATTGAGCATTTCTAAGACACAGAAACTATTCCAGGAAACAACATCCGTGCTTACGTAGAGCTTATGTTGTACTTGAGAAAACAGATAAACATGTAAATGAATAAGATAATTATAGATTATATTAGGTGCTCTAAAGGACGTAAACAGGGTGACGAGATAGTATAATTAAAGGAGGAGTTAAGAAAGACCTCTCTGATAAGGTGACATTTGGACTGAGATGAAAAGAAGTCAGCCATACAAAGATCTGGAGTCAAAGCATTCCAACATAATTTACAAAAGAGTTTAGGATGTTAGAGAGGGAGGCCTGTTTGGCTACAGCTCATTGAGGAGGAATGACATGAGATGATGTTGAAGAAGTAGCCAGGAACTAGATCAGTTAGAAACCCTGTAGACTGAAGTAAGAAATATGGAGTTTATCCTGAGAGCAATGGGACTCCATTGAAGTATTCAATGAAGGGAAGATATAAGATATGATTTGCATTTTTTAAGTTTACTTCTATTTATGGTGGGGTGAATGGATAGTGAAAGTCAAGAATGGAATCAGAGAGACCTATTAGGAGGCTGTTGAATTAGTTCAGGGTGACAGTAAATGTTTATTGGATCATGATGGTAGCACTAGACATAGCGAGAAGTGAACTGATTGGGGACTTGTTTTGGAGATAAACAGGATTTGGTAATGTATTGGATGTGGACAATAAAGAAAAGCAGAGGATTAATGATGAATTCTAGGTTTTCAGTTTGAGGAACTGAAATTTATTGTGGTACATTTAGTTAACTGAGGGTAACTGAGTGAGCAACAAGTTGTTGTTGCTGTTGTTTTTGGTTAAAAATCAAGAGGTCTTTTGTGATGTATTAACTTCGGATGTCTATTAAATATCTGTGTGACAATGTCAAGGAAGCTGTAACATACACATCTGGACTCAGGATAGAAGTGTGGGTTTTAGATAGAAATTTAGAAATTATAAATGTACTAATGGTATTTAAAGCCATGACACTAAAATTGAATTACCTAGGAAGCGATTATAGAGGGAAAAAGAAGAGTGGAGAGGAGAGAAAGAGAGAAGGAAATAAAAGGATACCAAGACTAAGTCCTCAGGCACACCAGGATTCAAGATGGCACAGAGAAGGTTGAGCTCCCAAAGGAGCCTGAGAAGAAGTGTCAAGGAGCTCGGTGGACAGGTAAGAGAATGTAGTGTTCCAAAAGGGAAGAGAGAAGAATGTTTTAGGTGGGCATAGTCAGCTGGGTTGAATGCTACTGAGAGGGCAATACGGAAACCATTGTTAACCTTGACAATTGCTATTTTAGTGAAGTTCTGAGTGAAGAAGTTTGAAATAGACTAGTGAATTGGAGATGGTGATGTAAACTCATTTAATCCTGTAACAAACCTGGGGACTATTACCATTTAACAGATTAGACAATTGAGGCTCAGAGAGATTAAGTAATTCATTAAATGCCACAGGAAATCAGTGGATGCAGGATTCAAACCAAGATCCCCCTGACATCAAAGATTCCTGCCCTTAATCACTACATACCAAGAATTTAGGTTCAGAGAAGAAAAAGACTCTGAGAATTTGAATAACTTAGTCAATTGCATCAGTGCTGCTAATGTTCACTTAACAGAATTCGTAAGATACCTACTCCAAAACCAAAATGGGTCTTTAAGCTGTCCTTTGGAATGGGTAGGCTTCATGGGGGTGCTGGCATTTTTCGATGTATCAACGTTCATTTCACAAAAAGCAACTTCTGCTGAGCTGTATCACCTGCTTGGATTGTGAAAGTGGGGTTGATATTCTATGGCATTGAATTTCCAGTTTTAAGTTCTTTTTGAGAGTAGCAAACAGTTATTGACTTTAGAGCCTGTGCTAGTACATTACAGAGAACATAAACCTCTGTTTTTTACACTTGATATTTCACCTTATGATATTGGAGATGTGCCTATCTACAAAACGCCAGATGGCATGGAAGCACTGATTGCTAACTACTCAAGGGCAATTCTATGCACAAAATAGGAATAAACAGAAATTGACAAAAGAAGTCCTTCCTATCGTTATAAATCTCAAAACATTCTATAACGTCCTCAATTGTTGTGTGTTCACAATTTATATTAATTACAAGTCTCTTTTGAGATTCTTCACAGGGTAAACCTGCAATGTTAATTATGCCACCATAGTGGCAGTACCTGAGTATTTAAGGCAAAAATAAATTGCTATGCTATGAACAGTCATCTGCCACTTCACATCTCAGATGACAATATGTCACCTCTATGGAAGCATAGATGTTGAAAAATATCCCTGACTCACATCTTTAGGGAAATCAAATTTCACAGATAGTAGAATTTCAAACTGGACATGGTTTTAATTTCAATAAGGAGTGGGTGTTCCTTAGAGGGACTTCTTGAGATAATCAGCTTATTTGTGCACGATATAGAAAATTGACATTGAAAATGTATCTTATAGATTGTCCCATGGTTACTGCAAAAAAAAGGTTGATACAATTGTGTTTTGGCCAGACGACCTAAGTATGTCTGGGAATTGTCTATATGAAAGCATTGGGAAGAAGATATATTTAGTGGCCTGGATTTGATTCCTATATTGATAAACAGCTGTACTGGAATGTATTACATGCCAGACTACTTGGTCTAACCTGTAAAAGGCGAGTAGGGGTGATGCTAACTAATGCTGATTGCGTGTCTATTGTATGCCAGCCACTATGGAGGGAGGAGCCTTTCATGTTTATCTAACCTAACCACCACCACAACCATACAAGCTTTGTATTATTATCCTCATTTTACATAGAGGGGTTAAATAACATGTATAAATTCTCATATTTGGTCACTGTCAGAAATGGAATGCAAGAGCTGTGGACATTAAAATGTCAATTGTATACACATTCTTTGTCTAGAATACAGATTGGTTTTGTTAGATTATGAAATAAATGGCTAATAGATAGTATGTTCTCATCTCAAACGTATCCAAATTCAAAATTGCAAGACACACAAAAGAAAGGATATACATATACATATACACATATATATATCTTCTATAGTGTTATATCTTTTTAATATATCATTTTTCTGATAATAAAGGAATATAGGTTTATTGTAGAAAATTCTGAAATTTTTGAAGAAAATAATAGCTAATAGTGTAACAGTGGCTAGGCATTTACTATGGGTCAGAAACTCTGCTAATATTTTCCATGGATTATTTTCTTTAATACTCATAACAACTAGAGACAGAAGATGTCATAATTATTTACCTTTTACAGGTAAAGAAACAAAGATACAGAAATCTTAAGTACTTTTTCCAAGTTGTCACACTTGGAAGTGTGAGTCAGGATTCAAACCCAAGCAGTCTAGCTTGGGAGTCTATACTCTTCACCACTACACTGCCACTCATAACGCCAATAGCCACAGAAAACTGCTGTCAATATTTTGATCCAGTCCTTTATATGCACTCATTCTTTAAAGGTGGTGGCCAGAATTGGCTTCCAATTCCCTACTCCCAAAGCTGGATTAAAATCATAAATCTCTCATGAAGCTCATTTTTTCTAAGCTCAAATGTATATCCCAATATACATAAGGATATCACATCACCAGAAACTCATGTCTAAGGTTTAGGAAAACATGAGTAATCCTTTTTTTTTTTTCATTTAATGCATATCCTATGTTTCTATCTTATGATCAGGGTGCCTGACATTTGTAAAAGGCAAAAGTTCATGGCCCTGAATTTCCCAAGTTTCCAATCCTCTGCTCTTCTCTCTGTGTTTTTGTTATCCTATAGAGGTCCCAAGGCTTTCATTAGCCCTGTGCTGCCCCTCTGCTTATGCTTCACAAGCTTTTGCCTTTAGGAAACCATTCAAAATGATATACATTCTGCCAGAAATCAGAATATAACTAACAAAAAGCACTGATCAAAAATATTTTCCCAGTGCAGGAGCCTTGATCCCCATATGGGACTTGGTCTACAAAAATACAACATCAGTAACAGTTTTAGGTCACAAATGAGTTCACCCTGGCCTATACTCTCTGATGTCAGATCTGGCTCCATATGAGAAGTTACTCACAGCACCTGTAAGATGTGTTTTCAGTTTTAAATAGTAACTCTTTAATCTAAATTGAATTATTGTCCAGTGTAGAAGCATATGTATTTTTCTCCAGGCAGAACATGACACCCCAAATCCTGGTCTCTATCCATTAAATATTAATTGTGATCAAAATCTGAATTTTCGTGTATCTCAATGTCTAAGAAATTGATAACCCTAGCCATTCTACATGTATGTCATCCTCCCTGTATTAGTCTTCTTGGGCTGTCATAACAAAATACTACAGACTGGGTGGTTTAAACAACAGAAATTTATTTCTCACAGTTCTGAAGGCCGAGAAGTCCAAGTTCAAGGTGACAGCTGATTTGGTTTCTGGTTCAGGCTCTCTTCCTGGCTTGTAGACAGCTTCCTTCTCACTATGTCCTGACACAGTGGGGATGTGTATGTATATATATATATATATATATATATATATATATATATATATGTATATATACACACACACACATACACAAAGACCTCTTGTGTCTCTTCTTATAAGGACATTAATACTACAGGATCAGGGTCCCACCTTTATGACCTCATTTAACCTTAACTAATTCTTATGGACCCTATCTCCAAATGCAGTCACATTGGGGGTTAAGGCTTCAACATATGAATTTTGAGAAGGACACAATTTAGTCCATAGCATTTCCCTCCTAGCCCTCCAAAATTCATGTTCTTCTCACATGCAAAACACATTCATTCCACTCCACCAGCCCCAAAAGTCTTAGCCCATTCCAGCATCAACTGTAAAGTCTAAAGTCCAAAGTCTCATCTAAATATCATGTAAATCAAATATGGGTAAGACTCAAAACACAATTCATCTTAAGACAAAATTCTTCTCCAGCTGTGAACCTGTGAAACCAAACAAGTTTTCTACTTCTAAAGTAGAGTGGTGGGGCAGACATAGGATAGACATTCCCATTCCAAATGGAAAAATAGGAAGGAAGGAAGGGGTGATGGGTCCCAAGCAAGTCCAAAACCTAGCAAGGCAAGTTCCATTAGATTTCAAAGCTTGGAAATAGTCCTCTTTGGCTCTATGCTCTGCCCTTCAGGCCCACAGGGGTGGTAATGCCACCCACAGGGCTCTTCAGGGTGGCCCCACCCATTCAGCTCAGAGGGGCAGCCTCATGAGTTTGGCTGTCTACAATCGTCCCACCTTCTTGAAGCTGAGGAAAAAGCAGTCTTGGCCTGTGGGCCTGTGGTGGGAGTGGCAGCCTTGATAATATCTGAATTGCCTTCAGGGTGATTCTTTCCTTTTCTTGAAGGATAACTCATGTTAGCAGCTTTCCTTCATTTGGTCTCATTTTCTCTGTTTCCTTTAGTCCCAGATGGCAGTGTTTCTGCTGGTCCAAGACCATTTCTGTTACTAGTTCTGCTGTGGTGACCGACTAAATTTGTGGTTCGCACCCATGCTAATCTCCTTATCAGACGGTTGTTCAGCCACATCCTTAATGTTCTCTTCAGAACAAGCTTTCTCATTTTTTGCAATATGGATAGGCTGAGAGTTTTCCAAATCTTCAAGTTTTGGTTCCTTTTGCCTTAACAAATCCTTCAATTTCTCTCTCTCCTCTTGCATTTTCTATAGTAGTAAAAAGAAACAACACCACAACTTCAAAAATTTGCTTAGAAATCTCCTCAGCTAAATATCCAATTCCATCACTTGAAATTTCTACCTTCCACAAAACACTAGAATACAACTCAGCCAAGTTCTTTGTCACTTTATAACAAAGATTGCCTTTCCTCCAGTTTCTAATAACTTTTTCCTCATTTCCATCTGAGACTTCACCAAAATTACTTTTTTTTTTTTGTGAAGAAGATCAGCCCTAAGCTAACATCTGCCAATCCTTCTCTTTTTGCTGAGGAAGACTGGCCCTGAGCTAACATCTGTGCCCATCTTCCTCCACTTTATGTGGGACACCGCCACAGGATGGCCTGACAAGCAATGCATCGGTGCACACCCGGGATCCGAACCGGCGAGCCCCGGGCCACCGTAGCGGAGCGCACGCACTTAACTGCTTGCGCCACCAGGCCGGCCCCCACCAAAATGACTTTTGATGTCCATGTTTATACCAACAATTTTGTCATGATTATGTATTCTCTAAGAAGATGGAGACTTTCTCTACAACTCTCCTCTTTTCATTCTGAGCTCTCACCCGAATCACCTTTAACATCCATATTTTTACCAACAGTCCCTTCGTGGAAATCCAGACTTTTTATAGCATGAACCTTAAAACTCCTCCAGCCTCTACTCATTACCCAGTTCCAATGCCATTTCCATATGTTTAGGTATGTTACATCAGCACTCCGCTTCTCAGTACCAAAATCTGTATTAGTCTGCTTGAGGTGCCATAACAAAGTACGACAAGCTGGGTGGTTTAAGTAACAGAAATTTATTTCTCACAGTTCTGGAGTTTGGGAAGTCCAAGATCAATGTGCTGGCTAATTTGGTTTCTGGTGAAAGTTCTCTTCCTGGCTTATAGATGCTGCCTTCTTGCTGTGTGCTCACATTGTAGAGAGAGAGAGAGCTCTCCAGTGTCTTTTCTTGCAAGGACATGAATCCTGCCATATCAGGATCCCACACTTATGAGCTCGTTTATCCTTAATTACCACCTTAGAGACCCTATCTCCAAATAAAATCACATTGGGGGTTAGAGTTTCAGCATATGAATTTTAAAGGGACGCAATTCACTCCCTAGCACCCCCCTGATCCCACTAGCTCAGACCATTTATTTACCAGAGCTTACACTTGTATGTTCTGCCCTATCTTTCTTATCTTGCTCTTCCCTGAAGTTTCTACTGATCTGAACCCCAAATATCTTTATTTTACTGGACACAGATGTCATTACAAATGACCACTATGGAGATTGTGGTCATTCCAAATAACCACAAATGACCAATATGGAGAGGGCATACTTATTTTCATATCTAGAGTAAGCATTGGTGTCTCTTACAGCTTGCCAGTACGTTTGGAACTCAGATATAGCTCCTTGAAGCCAGATTTCCCCACAACTGCTGCCCAAGATATTGGCTACCCCAGCAACTGTCCACTACTTTATACTGCTGGTGCTGCCACTGATTTTGCTGCTTCCACTAACACTTGTATCAAAAAGGCTGGGCTCAGGAATGATATTTATGTCTTATGTGATTGCACATGATCAGAGGCAGCTCATCTCCACTCCCTTGAAGTCTAGGTTCTGAGAGGTGAGGAAGTCCCTCCAATCAGTTGAAAGCCCTATTTCATTTCATCCTTCAGAATTAACCAATCCTCTTTAGAGGAAAAGAGCTTCTTACTCACCAGAGTGTGTTATTGCTTCTGTGACCAAACTACAAACACAAAATATTACATTGGTATATATCCAAGATTTGAGTTTTTCTGTTTTGTTCAAGATCACGTTGTTATACATGAATCCTTTACTAGCTGTCTATAATGGCTGCAGCCAATCTAGAGAAACAAGCCCAAGGTTCGGGAAGGAAGAAATGTCAATATTAGTATAATATATTGATTAAACTTATTCTAATGCTTTAGACCTTTCCTCCTATGTATATCCCAGGGCTGCAGTGAGTTGCAACACATGATAGCTGTTGAAGATTCCTTTTCCTAGACAGAGCAGGCCTAAGAAGCTTAAAAGATGCCCCCTAACCCCTTGAACTCACCTTTGTTTCAGTTTGGCCTATACAAGGAAGGTGAAAGGCCTCAAACATGGAAGTAGCCTCAGGCCTGATGCGTTGCAGCAGCCTATAGAGCATGATTCTAAACTAGGAACCAAAAAAGATAAGTAAAGAAAGCAATACAGAACATGCCACAAAGAAGCCTGAGCTTTTAAACTGTTCATTCATTATACCAAAAGCTCCGATTGCCAAAATTGTGCTTCAATCAAGTCCCTGCACTTTATCAATTATTTTTTCACAGCTTTATTGAGATATAATTGACAAATAAAATTATATACATTTAAAGTGTACACCATAATGATTTTATATATGCCTTCACTGTGAAATGATTACCACAATCAAGTTAATTAACATATCCATCATCCAACATAGTAAGTAAATTATTTCTCCAAGGAAGTTGTGGGGAAGGAGGAGAGCAAAGAATCAAACTGGAAGTCAAATTGGGCTACTAAAATCTTTCTTTAACATTTTATAGATGTTTTTATGTTTGTTTTTAAATACTTGTGTACATTTTTTGTTAAAGTTTTGTTCAATAAATTTAATATTGCTGCTATTATTAATGGAAGTTTTCCTCCATTATGGCTTCTTGATGCTTACTGTTGGTATGCATGAATTACAATGATTTTTGTAAATTTTTCATTTTTTTCTGGCCACATTTCAAAATATCCATAATTCTAGGAGATTTTTAGTTGTCTTATTGGGTTTTCAAGGGGTAAAATTATTTTATCTGTAAATAATGATGTTTGTTGCTTCGTTTATAAAGTTGAATTTATTAATTCTTAGCTAGATCTTCTAGAATTATGTCAAATAATAGAAGTAATAAAAGGTATCTCTATTGCTGGAATATATGAAAGACGGTCTTAATGGGAATTTGTTTCCTGTTTCACTATTAAGTATAACATTGGCAGTTAGTTTATTATAGGTGTTTCATTTAGAAAGGAGGTAATAGAAAACTCGGCTCAAACAGGTTTAAATAAAATAAGGCTATTTTTCATTTCATATAAATGAAAAATTAGAGGTAGAGCAGGCAGGATCCAGCCATGGTACAATAATATACTTAAGGACCAATCTTTCTGGTATTGTCTTTGAACCTGGCTTCACAATAGGATGGCCACAACAGTTCAGGTTGCCACATCCAGGCAGTGAAATATCCAAAAGACTGTAGATTCTTGAGTCTCTTTCTTAGAAGTGAGGACACTTTTCATGGAAATCCTCCAACAGAATTTCTCTCATATTTTATTGGATAGAATTGGATTTAATGTTCATTTCTAAATCAATCATTAGCAAGAAGAATGAGATTATCCTAACTGGCTTAGAATAATATTTTAGAGTTGGAATGGATATCGGGGAATCAACCATATTGACCATGAAAATATGTTTTCGTTATATGCTATTTTTTCTAGGCAGCATCCTTCTTTTTTTGGTATTATGATAGTGTTATTCTATAAATAATGATAGCCGATGGGAAGAGCACTGGATTTCGAGTCAGAAATAAATACTATACATATTAGTTCTAAGAGTTTTCTGGGGGAATCTTTAGGGTTTTCTATGTATAAGATCATATAATCTGCAAACAGATATTTTATATATTTCTTTCTGATTTGGGTGCTTCTATTTCTATTTCTTGCCTAGTTGCTCTGGCAAGGCCTTCCAGTTCTATGTTGAATAGAAGTGGCGAGAATGGGCACATTTGTCTTGTTCCTAATTTTAGCAGGAAAGCTTTCAGCTTTTCACCATTGAGTATGAGGTTAGCTGTGGGTTTTTCATATATGGTCCTTATGTTGAGGTAAGTTCCTCCTACAACCAATATGTTAGAAGTTTTTATTATGAAAGGATGTTGAATTTTTCACATGGTTTTTCTGCATCTATTCAGGTGGTCATATGATTTTTATCTTTCACTTTACTAATGTGGTGTATCACATTTATTGATCTGTGTATGTTGAACCATCTTTGTTTCCCAGGGATAAATCGGACTTGATTATGGTGTGTGACTCTTTCAATGTGATTTTTTTTTTTTGTGAGGAAGATCAGCCCTGAGCTAACGTCCATGCCAATCCTCCTCTTTTTGCTGAGGAAGACTGGCCCTGAGCTAACATTTATTACCAATCCTCCTCTTTTTTTTCCTTTTTTCTCCCCAAAGCCCCAGTAGATAGTTGCATGTCATAGTTGCACATTCTTCTAGTCGCTGTATGTGGGATGCCGCCTCAGCATGACCGGACAAGCGGTGCGTCAGTGTACATCCAAGATCCAAACCTGGGCCGCCAGTAGCAGAGCATGCGCACTTAACCACTAAGCCACGGGGCTGGTCCCTTGATGTGATTTTGAATTTAGTTTGCTAATGTTTATTTATTTATTTATTTATTTATTTATTTATTTATTTATTTATTTAGTGAGGAAGATCAGCCCTGAGCTAACATCTGCCAATCCTCCTCTTTTTGCTGAGGAAGACTGGCCCTGGGCTAACATCAATGCCCATCTTCCTCCACTTTATGTGGGCCAATGCCACAGCATGGCTTGCCAAGCCGTGCGTCGGTGTGCACCCGGAATCCAAACCAGCGAACCCCGGGCCACTGCAGCAGAGCGTGCACACTTAACAGCTTGCGCCACTGGTCCGGCCCTGGTTTGCTAATATTTTGTAGAGAATTTTTTGCAACTATATTCTTCAGGGATATTGGCCCTTAGTTTTCTTTTCTTGTAGCCTCCTTATCTGGCTGTTGTATCAGGGTAATTCTGGCCTTGTAAAATGAGTTTGGAAGTGATGCCTCCTCTTTGATTTTTTGGAAGTTTGAGAATGAATGACATTAATTCTTCTTTAAATGTTTGGTAGAATTCACCAGAGAAATCAACTGGTCCTGAGCATTTCTTTGTTGCGAAATTTTTGATTACTGTTTCAATATCCTTACTCATTATTGGTCTGTTCAAATCTTCTATTGCTTCATGATTCAGTCTTAGTCTGTTTTATGTTTCCTGGAATTTTTCCATTCCTTCTAAGTTATCCAATTTTTTGGAGTATTATTGTTCATAGTAATCTCTTATGATACTGAGTATATCTGTGGTTTCAGTTGTAATGTTTCCTATTTCATTTCTGGTTTTATTTATTTTAATCTTTTCTTTTTTTTCTTAGTCTCACTAAAGGTTTGTCAATTCTGTTTATCTTTTCAGAAAACCAGCTCTTAGTTTCATTGATCTTTTCTATTGTTTTTCAGGTCTCTATTTCATTTATTTCTGCTGTTATCTTTGTTATTTCCTTCATTCTACCAACTTTGGACTTCATTTGTTCTTCTTTTTTAGTTCCTTGAAGAGTAAAGTTAGCTTATTTGTTATCTTTCCTTTTTCTTAATGTAGATATTTAGTGCTATACACTTCCCTCTTAGAACTGCTTTAGCTGGATCCCATAAGTTTCGGTATGTTGTTTTTCCATTTTCATTTGTTTCAAGATATTTTTTGATTTTCTTTTTGATTTCTTCTTTGTCCCATTGGTTATTCAGGAGTTTGTTGTTTAATTTCTACACATTTGTGAATTTTCCAAGTTTCCTTCTGTTATTGATTTCTAGTTTCATATTATTGTGATCAGAAAAATACTTGGTATGATTTCAGTTTTCTTACATTTGCTAATGCTTGTTATGCTATCTAATATATAATCTATCCTGAAGACTATTTTGTGTGTGCTTGAGATGAATATGTATTCTGATGCTGTTGGGTGAAATATTCTGTATACATCTGTTAGGTCTGTGTCCACTGTTGCCTTATTGATTTTCTGTCTGGATGATCTATCCATTGTTGAGAGTGGAGAATTAAACTCTCTTACTACTATTGTATTGTTGTCTATTTCTCCCTTCATATTTGTTAGTATTTGCTTAGTGTATTTAGGTGCTCCTATGATGAGTGTGTATACATTTACAATCATTATATTCTCTTGATGGATTGACTCCTTCTTCATTATATAATGACCTTCTTTGTCTCTTGTTATAGTTTTTTACTTAAAGTTTATTTTATCTGATGTAAGTATAGGCACCCCTGCTCTCTTTTGTTTTCCATTTGCATGGAATATCTTTTCCATCACTTCACTTTGAGCCTATGTGTGTCCTTAAAATTGAAGTGAGTTTCTTGAAGGTAGCATGTAGTTGGGTCTTGTTTTTTAATTCATTCAGCCACTCTATGCTGAATGATTTTGATTGGAGAATTGAATCCATTTGCATTTAAAGTAATTATTGATAGTTAAGGACTTTCTAATGCCAACTTATTAATTGTTTTCTCCCTGTTTTGTAGTTTCCTTGTTCCTTTCTTTCTCTTTTGCTGTCTTTCTTTGTGAATTGATTTGCCATGGTGGTATGTTTTGATTCACTTCTCTTTATCCTTTGTGTATCTACTGTAGGTTTTTGCTTTTTGCTTACCATGAGGCTTAAACAAAACATCTTATAGATATAACTATCTATTTTATACTGATAACAACTCATCTTGGATCACATACAAAAATTCCACCCTTTTACTCCTCTCTTTTATGTTTTTGATGTCACAATTTACATTTTTTTGTATTGTGTATCCATTAACAAATTATTATAGCTATAGTTATTTTTAATACTTTTTTTCTTTTCAGCCTTTATACTAGAGTTAAGTGATTAACACACTAATATATTACTGTATTAGAGTATTCTGAATTTGACTTTACACTTAATTTTACCAGTATGTTTTGTATTTTCATGTGTTTTCATGTTACTAATTAGTGTCCTTTCATTTCAGTGTGAAGAACTCCTTTAAACATTCGTTGTAAGGCAGGTGTAGTGGTTATGAACTCCCTCAGCTGTTGTTTGTTTGCAAAATTCTTTCTCTCTCTTTCATTCCTGAAAGACATCTTTGCTGGGTAAAGTATTCTTACTTGGCAGTTTTTTTTCTTTCAGTGCTTTGTATATATCACCCCACTCTCTCTTGGCCTGCAAGGTTTCTGCTGAGATATTTGCTAATAGTCTTTGAGGATTCCCTTATATGTGAGAAATTTTTTTCTCTGCTGCTTTTAAAATTCTCTTTGTCTCTGATTTTAGACAGTTTTATTGTAATGTGCCTTGAAGAATATAATTTTGGGTTGAAATGTTGGGGTGATCTATTAGCTTCATGAACTTGGATGTCCAAATCTCTTCACAGATATGGGACATTCTCAGCAATTATTCCTTTAAATAAGCTTTCCTCTCTTTTATCCCCCTTTCTCCTTCTGGGACTCCAATAATGCATAGATTGTTTCTTTTACTGATATCTCATAATTTACATAGACTTTCTTCATCTTTTTTCATTTTTCTTCTTTGTGCTTCTCGCCAAATAGAAGATTTTAAATGACCTGTCCTCAAGTTCATTAACTTTTTTTTCTGATTGGTCAATATTGCTGTTGAAGCTCTCTGTTGAATTCCTCAGTTCAATCAATGTATTCTTCAACTTTAGATATTTCTGGGTTTTTAAAAAATGTTTTCTATTCCTTTGTTGAACTTCTCATTTTGTTCATGCATTATTTTCCTAATTTCATTTAGTTATCTATTTGTGTTTTCTTGTAGGCCACTGAATTTCTTTAAAAGGATTATTCTGAATTCTTTGTCAGACAGTTCATAGATTTCCATTGCTTTATAGTCAGCTATTGGAGTTTTAGTAGTCTCCTTAGGTGGAGTCATGTTTTCTTCATTATTCATGATCCTTGTGGCCTGAGTTGGTACCTGCACATTTGAGGAAGTAGGCACCTCTTCTATTGTTTACAGACTGGCTTCAGCAGGCAAAGCTCTTCACCAGTCAGCCCATCCAGAGATTCTGGGTGGGCTATCTGGTGGTGTCTGTGGGCAAGCTTGCTGTTGGAGTCCTTAAGTGGGCAAGTCTGGTGCCTGGGTCAGCAGGTGAGCAGGCCTGGTGTTTGGGTACATAGGAGCCAGCCTGGTGCCTGGGTCCATGGACACAGGATTCCAGCCTGGGTTCACTGGTGTAGGCCTGGCTCTTGGGTCTATGGTGACAGGCCTGGGACCTGAGTCTGCATGGGCGGACCTGGATCCTGGTTCAACCAGGCACGAGGGACCACTGGTGTTGGCCTAGCATTTGGGTCTGTGGGGGCCTATTTTGTGCTGGGATGGGCCAGGAGCCTGATTTCATGGAAATTGGCCTGGAGGCTGGGGCCACAGGGACCAGCCTGATGCTAGGGTGAGACTAGAGCCTGGAGCCTGCATGAGTGAACCTGTAATCTGGGGCCTTGGGGTCCAGCCTGGAAGTTGAATCTGTGAGGTCTGGCTTTTGCTAGGGCACGCTGGGAAACTGAGCCCATGGAAGACAGCCTCGAGGCTAGACTTTGCCCATTTTTTGATATTGATTTTTAAGAGTATCTTATACATAACTGATATTAAAAGTATATTGAAAATATTTATCCACCTTCATGGTTTGTATCCTCTTACCTTTTTATTGTGTATTTTGACATGTAGACGTTTTAAATTTAGTATTTCTGTACACTCAAAACTATTGCTCTTTTCCTATCTTTATTTTAAGAAATATTCCTTTCCTTTCATCCATGGAAAACTTCCCTACATGGAGATCAAATCTTTTACGTGCATTTCTTTCTCTTTGTGTAGTTTGATTTTTTATGTATTTTTTTCAGTAGGGAATTTATTTTGGCATATGGTGTGAGAAAATGAGTTAACTTGTCAAATTGTTAACCACTTTTATGAAGACTGTTTGCTCACTAAAAATCTTTTACCCTCTTATTTGAAATGGTACCTTTATTAGATGTAGGTACTTAACTATGTTGTGTCTGTTTCTAATTTATTCCACTGATCTCCATATCTACACTTTAACCAGTAAAATATTTTATAAGCTACAGCATACAATGAACCTTTGTTATATACTGTCTGCTATGCAGTTTTTAATTCTGCTGTTGCAATTTTAATTTCCTTGAAACACTTCCTCATTTTGGCTGGCATGCTTTTTATCTATACCTGACTCTGCATCTCTTTTTAAAAAGATCGCATTCTTATGCTCCCTTATGACTTCTTATATCTCATTCTTATATACCATATTAACCCATTAATAATATCAAACATTCTTCTAAAATATTTTTATGGTTTCTTTAAGAAATTACTTTAGAAATATGCTTTTCTGCAACGCCCAAATGATATTTTACATAAGCTAAAGTATTGCTTAATAGTTTCCAAATTGAGTTTTTACTCTTTTTTCTGTTCTTAAATAAGGAAAGATTACCCAAACACAGTGTTTGTCAGCAGGCAACACGCATGGATTGCCCTTAGTCCTGCATGCTTTCCATATGAAGATGAGTGGAGTCACTTCTCAGATATGTTGCTGGAAAGTAAATGAATGGTACAGAGCCTAATCTAATTTCTGGTGACTAGCAAACTTTCATTTAGTGGAGTTCTATTCTACTCAATTGTGATTATTTCCTACTCCTAATCGCTTGACATTTTAGCATTCCAAATGACCAGTATTCAAATTTGACCCCTGGACCAACAGCATCAGCACCACCTGTGAAGTTGTTAGAAATGCAAATGATCAGATTCTACCTCAAACCTGCCACACATAACTACAATCCAGCTTGCTATGCTAACTGTGCTCTTTCCATCTCCACCCTGAGCTACAGGTTTTTCTTATAAGAATAACACTTCCCTAGCATACTATCTCCAACCCTTTACATACAGAACATGCCAGAGACAATCCAATCGTATTTCTTTCCCAATTGTTTTCTGGGAGTCATAGTCTACAATCAGGTATAGTTGGGGGATGTATTGATGGTAGTATGGGAAATACAGTTCTTGTGCTCTTCAAGAAATGAGCATTTCCTTAAAATTGGTAGTAAAAAAAAAATATTACTGCCCAGTTTTCTGCTTTGTACTGACTCTGGAAGTCCTAAGGTATTTCCTACTTTATTTCTGGCTGGTAGATTTGTTGTTTCAAGTGTCAAAGCATACATGGACCATCAACTGTGTTCTTAATTCAGCTACACAGACTATATTATTGTGAAATGTACTTACAAATTATAAAATTGGGTTAAATGGTGTTATTTTAACTTATCTTCCCCTAAACCTCACTTGTAGTTTTATAGGTATTTTTTTGTAAGAGTTGGTATTTCTGTATTCAGTGTTTGTGCAGATTCCTGAGCCTTTCCCAAGACCAATAGTATCTAGATCTTTGTTGAATGAGATTTGGGGATCTACATTTTACCATGATTCACAAATATATCTTATGCACACTAAAGTTGGATTAAACCCTTGGTCTAGAAGCATTTCATGGAGAGAACCTTGGAATTTTAGCACTTCCTGACTCAAAAAAACATGCTTGTTGATAATAGAGGCTACTTTTTACTTTATTTTTCTTTTTCACTGAATGCCAGGAAGTCAAATGACTTACTGTTAGAGACTTGTTTATTTTAATTTCCTTATGATGTATACACTTTTTGTTTTGATAGCTTTGATACCTTCATGGTATCGTGACTTATTGAAAGGTTAGTTGTACCTGTGTGTGTGTGTGAGTGTGTGTGCATGTGCATACATATTCACGCAGGCATGTATTTCAGAATATACAGATAACAGAATATACTTAGTATTTGTCCACATGGAGAATCTGGAGTGTACATGAAAGAAGCATGGCAACAGATCTGGTTCCCAGAAATGAGGTACAGGATGGCAACTATCTTCAAAAAAGACAAGACAGAAGCCCGGTTATCAAAACCAGGCTTGAATTAGCATAGGATCATTTGATGGTGACTCATATTGAAATAGAGCTCCTTAAATCTCTTTTGCCTAAATTCAGTATTAGTTCCATATCTGTGAGCTTTCAACCGAGGTCCAAGAGATGTATGTGATGGCTGTTGACAAGGGAACCTGGCAGAGCCTGAAAGATTTAAGCTTTGTAAAGTGAAGCTTTATCTTGGCCTGTGTTCACCTGAAACCAGAGACCTGATGCCGAAGGCCTCCATGTTCTTGTTTTATTAGAGTCCAATCTTAGGGAACAGGAGTGAGGGACAAGGAGAGAAAATCAGGGAAAAAAGAAGAGCTAATATGAGGAGGTGTTATTGAGCTGGCCACTTCTAAATGCAATTGCCTGATTCTTGGAACTGATTACCCATACCCCTCTATGTCATAGGGACTATGCATAAACTAACCCTGGAGGGGAAGAGTGTGGGGGAAAAAGCGGAAAAATTAATTTATTCATTTACTCCTCCTATTGGTCAAAGGTTTACTCATGGGGCTTTAATTCCTCTGTATTTCTAAGTTGCTCATACATGGGCAAGGGCACTGATCCCATGACAGTGTTTATGGCAGTGCCAACAGGAAATCTTGAGGCAGGAGGCAAGAGGCATGCTGTGAGGGCAGGATGCCAGGGACTCTAAGGTTGCACCTGTAAAAAGTTGGTCAGAACCAAGGTGACCATACAACTTACAGTCCAAACTGAAGCACTTGTGAGGGTGAAAGAGGGTAATGTTAATAATTTAAAAAGGGCAACAGGTTTACAAACTTTCCCAGGCAAACCAAGGTGTATAGTCATTTAATCAGATCCCAGGCAGGGGTGGGACAAAAGACAAAAGACAAAAAAAAGAAAAAAAGAGAGGGAGAGAGGATCATAGGTGATTCGTAAGAAGTATCTGAGACAATTTCTCTCATTTGTAAATATGAAAAATTGTGTGTAATTAATAAAAGGACTTTGTTTTTTTAGCAACTTTTTTTTCAAACAGTGTTAACCAGAAGCCAACTACGCGAAACAAATTAAACAGAGCTGCTCTTGTTGAAGTAGGAGAGTAGGACTCAACGACTTGCCTTTTTCCTCTCAGTAATATATCCTCTACTTTGGCAAAACCTTTAGAGCAGTGCTGTCCTGTGGAAATGTAATGTGAGCTACAGGTGTGAGATGCGTAAGTGATTTTAAATATTCTGTTAGCCACATTAAAAAAGTAAGAAGAAATAAAATATTAGCTTCAATATGTGATCAATATAAAAATGATTAATGAGATATTTATGTTTTTGGACTAAATCTTCAAAATATAATGTGCATTTTACAATTATAGCACATCTCAGTTTGAACTGTCCATATTTCAAGTGCTCAATAGCCACATGTGACCAGTGGTAACCTTGCTGGATAGCAGCACAAGTGCGCATGAGAGCACAGTTTGAAACCTTTTGCAATAAAAAGATGCTTTACCAAGGCCTGCTCATTTCTTCCCAACCTACCACTATCTATGAAAAAAAGTTTTCAAGTTTTTCTTATTAATTCAAAATATACATTGAGAAAAGATATAGAAAAGAAAAAGGTTAATTTTTTCACTGTCAATTTTCATATTTGTGAAGAATTGACAATTTTGACTTTCTTACCCACTGAGATTCTCAAGGGAACAGAAAGACATGTTTGTTTAATGGAATCAAATAGTCTTTAATTTAATACCATTTAAATAATATGATAAAGCACTGATTATGACCTCAATCTGGTTGAGTCAAATCCTTTTGGTATGATAGTTCTAGCTCTTAAAGTTTCAGTGCATTAGTAGGATGTACTAGTTACAATTGTTTTAAAAATCCATAAGAAATCCACATTTTCAGAGGTGGGGATAAGGGGAGAGGGAATTGGATGAAGGTGATCAAAAGGTGCAAACTTCCAATTATGAGATAAACAACTACTAGGGATGTAATCTACAACATGACTACAGTTAACACTGCTCTATGGTGTATTTGAAAGTTGTTAAGAAAGTAAATCCTAAGAGTTTTCATCACAAGGAAAAAACATTTTTTTCTTTTTTTTGTATCTATATGAGATGATGGATGTTAACCAGACTTATTGTGGTAATCATTTCACAATATATATGTCACGTTATTATGCTGTACACCTTAAACTTATACAGTGCTGTATGTCAATTATATCTCAATAAAACTAGAAAAAAAAGAAATTCTCATTTCAGCTTTCCATATTTGTCTGGTAAAAGCTGAATAAAATACCTCTCATAGTGAGGGAACCGAAAGAAATCAAAGAGAAGTCTTCTGCTTTGAGTTTCTATGCACTTACCCTTGAATGGCAAACCCTAGTCTATTCTGTTTATTCTTAGCAGGGCTTCAATTCCAGTTGTTTTACCAATAATAAGGATAAGTTGCTCTAGACCAGTGGTTTCCAACTTTTTCAACCCCAGGAACACTTAATAGAAATTAAATCTTAAGTATAATATGTTCAACAGATAAAAGCAAATCTTTTCAGGAGAGTTCATGGAGTCCCATTTTCCTCCTTGAGGACACTCTGCATAACCTTAGGTTTTCCTGAACATGGTTTGACAAACACTGCTTTGAACCATGAACATTTTCTGGCCCATTCCTTTTAAAATCAATAGCACAAGTTTTCTGAGGGGTTGACATAAGTTATGTTTAGAGAACCAGCCTATGAATATAGTATGTGTGAATCCAAATCCATGGCTCAAAGATGGAACAAATTGCCTCGGTTACATTAATACCTTTCTCTACTCGGTTCCATTCAATTCAATTAAAAAATGTTTATTGGATGCATGCATGGTCAATGAACTGTGTGAGGTAGTAAGAAAAATAGAGATGAATTAGACAGGGTTCTTGTCTTCAAAAAGTATCATTTTCTAAATAGTTCAGTAGCTGATTACATAGCTATATTATAAGGTACGGATAATCTAGATGTTCATTCAACAAATATTCACTGATGCCTAGTATATGAGAGAAAATGTACTAAGTGAGGCTAGGAATGAAAAGATGGAAAATTGAATAAGAGCATTTTCATCTTCAAAGAACCCATATTAAGGAAGAGAGAGTATATTGTGTAAAATATAAATACACTGTTTTATATATGTGTGGATTATGTGCTTGACTTTGTTTAATCTTATGTTCTAGAAGCAACAACAGCCTATGATTCTATTTTGCTCTGCAGTATAAGTGGTGGAAGCGGTGAGTAATTTTTTCTTTATATCTGTGGGAAATTGGAATTGCATAAAACCTTCAATATTAAGATTTTGTTGTTGACTGATTATATTAATGGCCCAAATTTAATGAGTAAAGTTAACATTTCCATTCATCAGTTTTCACATTTCAGCTATATGTTTCCCAGGAAACAAAATAAACGAACGAGTCCACTGAGTAGTGAAAAAGCTCATGAACTTGGTTCAAAATACCTCTTTCAAGCCATCATGGGACAGCCAATTGACTTAGCATTATTTTTAAAAGTATGTTTGCTGATTTAATGATTTTTGTTAACTGCTTTATTACAGCTGATACTGTAGTGTATTTGGAGCTGCAGCTAAGGAGAAGGTATATTAGAAGAGGTTGATAGACTGAGCAATGACAAGGGAGGGGATAGAGGTAGCAGAATCAATGAGTATAGAATTCTGTGTTGTATGTTCTTATGTGATAGCAAACATTCCTCAGCAGCTAACTCCAGATGGGCGTAAAGTAACAACAAAGAAAAAGAGTAAAAATTAAAGCCAATAAGGTTGATCTGCCTTTTGTAAGAGTAGATCCTTAACCCAAATGGAGCACTAATTGATGGCACATTTCAGTGTGTCTGGGAAAAGTTTGAAGGGAAAACCAGAATCCCTTATCTACTGAATCGACCTTCTCCCCCAATCCTCCGCACCATCTTGCAGAAAGAAGCAGGTTCATTGGGGTTTGACTAGGCACTTCAAAGACTCTCCAACTCCTCTGCTACATTTTTCAAAATGAATGACATCTTGCAGTTGCAGCTAACATTAAGATTCAAGTTAGGAATAAAGTGGGAGAATGTCTAAGAGTCTGGTTTGATAAACTGTTATCAAGCAATGTAAGGGAATGAAGTGTTTTGAGGAATCGAAAAGTCTATTTAGTAGATATTTATCTTAGACCATACATATATCACTATTATTCATAGAAGTAGAATACAAATAAAACAGATTTAATACAGACTATGTGCTGGGCATAATTTAATCTTCCCTTGTTGACTGAGGATACACTTCAGTATAGTGTATATCTTTCGGTCTACAATTATGAATGTAAGTTCTCCCAGTAAATAGAGCAATCCAGTTGGATATTCTCTATTTAGACAATTTTATTTGGTTTATGAGACATAGCCAAATGAATAGGAACAAAATTTATTGAGCATAATCCATCATAATTTGTCTTCTGAATACTGAATATCTGTCCACACAGCTATGAAACAATGACAATATAATTTATATCGAAATGAATAGGTATACATGTATTTGTTACTGAATAAAGATTTGACTAAACTTTTCATCATTTATACTTAATTCTAAAATATTGTAATAATAACATATTTTCATTCTACTATTGACCTCATACACAAGAAGACAGTTTGCCAGTATTATGATTCACTACGCATAAAACTCAGAAGGCTATTGTAAAATCTTTAAATCACAAATCATCATGGATAAAAATGAATAGTAGACCCCAAATGCAAGGTTATAAAAAGTACTATCAACAAGTAAATGTCATGAAAATATAAATTGCTTTTCACTGAGCAGGGTAACAACACGAATAAGAGAATATGTAATAAATAACTTGTTATGATAACTTCAGTACAATAAAACAATTCATTGAAAGCTTGTGATAAAATATTCACTATACAACATACATAAATATACCTTAGCACTGTTTAAAAGGCCCCTTTACTTTAACAAGTCAGGTAAATTGCCAACAGTGATTTAAATAACTATAAAGAAAATTGAGTCTAATACTTATCCCTTTATCATGATCTTCTTCTAATTCAAAAGACCAGAAAGGCTTACATTTTAAAATTATGTGAAATGTTTGAAAGTCCTCGGTGTATTCCTGAATCTGATACTTAATATGATTTTGACTATGATGGTCCTTATGATAAACAGCAGTACTTCAAAAATCATAGCTTCCATGATATATTCTCTTATTTGGGGGGAACCTAAAACGAGCAATAAATTCTTCAATTTCACTATCTGACTTTACTTTGTTAATATGTTTAGATGAGTCTTAAACCCGATGTCCAGTATTTACTAAATGAGTACTTTGATGATATGAGCCAGTGTTTCCCAGCCTGACCTTATTTTCAAAACCCTATGGAGCTTTAAAAATGCAGATTTCCCAGCCCCATCACAAACCTACTCAATCCAAATATCTAGGTGAGGAGCCTGGAGCAAATTAGAGACACTGTTAAAAAGCAATTGCCTAAGCAGACCTTTATTTTGAATACCTGGCAGGAAGTAGTTTCCTTGAAGTTAATTCAACAAACAACTTAATATATATTTATTGAGTGTTTATTCAATAGAGTACGTAGCATAGCGGTTCTTAATGTTGCTCAGACTCTGGAACTAGACTACCTGGATTCAAAATTCTGACACTGCAACTTACTAGCTGTTTCACTGGGCCTATGTTACTTAAACCTCCGTTTCCTCATCTGTAAAATGAGGATAGCAATTTACCTACTTTATAATGTGAGGATTAAATGTGTTCTTACATGTAAGAAACTTAATATATGGCCCCAAAACATGGAATAAATGTTAGCCAATAATTTATTGATTACTAATATAGGCCATATGCTATGATTTGGTTGGGGAGGTGATTAAAAATGAATAGCAGCTCTTTAGTAACTCATAGTTTAGTATGGGGTGCAAGTAAAGGGGTATATTATCTTTTGCTGCCATAATACATTACCAAAAATTTAGCAGCTTTAAACAACATTCATTTCTTTTCTCATAGTTTTAATGATTCAGAAGTCCAGGCACAATGTGGCTCAGCTGGGTTGTCTGCTTAGGGTCTCACAAAGCCAAAGACAAGGTAGTAGACCAAATTGGGCTTTTGTCTGCAAGCTCTGAGAAAGAATTTTGCTTTCAAGCTTATTCAGGTTATTGGCAGACTTCATTTCCTTGAGGTTGTAGAAATGAGCCTTCTTGTTTCCTTGCTAGCTGTCTGCTGGGGGCCGCTCTCTGCTCCTAGCAGCTGCCTGTATTCTTTCTCAGGTGGCAAACCAGCAATGATGTGTTGTGTCTTTTTCATGCCTGGAATCTCTCTGATCTCTCCTCTGCCTTTCTTTTATGTTTTCAAGAGCTAATGTGATTATATTTGGCCCACACTGAAAATCCAGGATAATCTACCTATTTTAAGGTCAGATGATTAGTAATACTAATTATATCAGCAAAGTCCCTTTTCCCTTGTAACTTAACATATTCAGGGGAGTAACACCAGGTGGTGGAGATCATGGTGGCCAAAATTGCACCTACATCAGTGAGTAATTATAATACATAATATTTACTTTAAAGGGTGCAGAATTTTTTACTGAAAGAATGGGTTTAAAATCCCAGTTCCATCATGCTTACCAGTAATCTGAGTGTTAGTTTCCCTCATCTGTACTGATGGGTTGGGAATATATCAACTTCACATGACACTTGCGAGGATTACTTAGATAATGTGTGAAGTCTTTGTAAACCTAAACACTACTTAAGTGTAAGTCAATTTGAGTGTTATTGATAATGTACAAGCTCAATGGGAACAGAAAAGAATGATTATGTAGGAAAGTAAAATTTGCCACCCCAAATTATGTCTCTTTGGCTTGATTATCATTTTTTTTAAATGTACTATTATCATTTTTTTGGTGAGGAAGATTAGTCCTGAGCTAACATCTGTTGCCAATCTTCCTCAGTAAAAAGAGGAAGATTGGCCCTGGGCTGACATTCATGTCCATCTTCCTCCACTTTATATGTGGGATGCCTGCACAGCATGGCTTGATAAGTGGTACATAGGTCTACACCTGGGATCCGACCTGCAAACCCCAGGCTGCCAAAGGGGAGCACACAAACTTACCCACTATGCCACTGGGCTGGACCCGGCTTGATTATTTTTAAGAAAAAAAGACTCAGGAAGAATCTTTGAACTTCCCCCTAAATGCGTAAAAGAATTTAGGATAGAAGGCCTGTTCCAGGAAGGACCTATCACCATAGATAACTCTAGTATAATATGAACTAAGTGTGGTAGACAGGGAGGAACCTAGCAAGGCCCATTTTATCAAAGTCCTCTCCATGACCCATTGTCTCTGTAGGCATGGCAAACATTTGTTTACCAAACATTTGCTTTTCCTTCTCCTTGTAAATTGCCTTCCTCCCCTTTGAAGTCCCAAACCACTATCATCAACATCCTCCTTTTTCTTTAGCTGAAGATGGTATTTGGAGAGTTACTCAGTTTTCCTGGGTTTTTCCCATGTATACATGTTATTAAACTTTTTGTTTGATTTTCTCTTGTTATTCTGTCTCATGTGAATTTAATTCTTAGACCAACCAGAAGAACCTAGAAGGGTAGAGGAAAATTTCTTCCTCCTCTACCATTAATTCTGTCTGGGAGAATAAAGGAACACTTTATAAAGGAAATGCCGTTTAAGTCAGATGACAAAGAAATTATAGGTGTGTAAGGCTGCCTGTTCTATAGAAGCCACTAACATATATTTAAAATATATTATATGCCAGATACTGTGCTAAATATCTCATGTACTAAATGATCATTGAGTTCTACTAACCCTAGAAGGTACATAGGTAGGTTTTATTAACTCTACTGTATAACATGAAGTTGATTTTGATCAATAGTAGTCAAAGAGGGAGTGAGAACACATGGTGGAATCACTTGGGACACTTTCAAATAATTGTGCAAAAAATTGTATCTGGAGATATACCTGAAAATTTTAAAATTGTGTTACACTCTCTCGAGAGGAACTCGAGTAGAGACTTGAGACGTTCACTTTTCCCTTTGTGGCAAACACTGCTTATTATCTCCCCAACAGCCATTTTCCTCTTCTTCAGTAACACTCCCCCACATTTTTAGCTGGACACATGGCTGTCCAGAATAAAGACTCCATTTCTCAGCCCCCTTGAAGCTACATTTGACCATGGGACTGAGTGTTATCTGCCTATGTGATGTAAGCAGAAGGGTTTTGTGTGATATAGTAGTTTGTTAGGGCTGCCATAAAAAAGTACCACAAACTGAGCAGCTCAAACAACAGAAATTTATTGTCTCACAGTTCTGGAGCCTAGAAGCCCAAAGTGTCAGCAGGGTTGGTTCCTTCTGAGGGCTGTGAGAGAAGTATCTGTTCCAAGCCACTCTCCTTGGCTTGTAGATGATGATGTTCTCTATGTCTGCATGTATGTCTCTTGCCCAAATTTCCCCTTTTACATAAGGACACCAGTTATTTTGGATTAGGGCCACCCTAATGACCTCACCTTAACTAATATATCTGCAATTACTCTATTTCCAAATAAGGTCACATTCTGAGGTACTGAGGAGTTAGGACTTTAATCTATGTATTTTAGAGTACATAAATCAGCCTATAACATGATTTCTCTGAAATGTCTTTAAATGAGGAGGAGAGGTAAGTACTTTTCTTCAGTGTTTCCTTCTTCTTCTGCAATAGACTATGAATGTGATGTCTAGAGCTCTAGATGATTTGGGAATGGAAGTCACAGATGTCAGAGCAACCAGATAGAAAGGGCCTAGCTCTTTGAAAATGTAGAGGCAGCCTAACCATCCCTGAACTACTAACCTCCAGATTTGGTTTAATGGAGAAAAAAATAAATTTCTATCTTGTTTCAGTGAATTTTATTTTGAATTATCTTTTACATGCAAATGAACCAATCCTAGTGCATGTTTTAAACCTCTTATATGTTTTGAATTATTTTTCCACATGCATTGTTTTTAATTAAAAGTATTTTTATTTTTCTTTATTTAGTGAGCTCTCTTGGTCTATTTAAAACATGATTTAAAAAAAAATTCAACAGACATTCATTATTTTTGGTGAAACATGCCATTGTTTCATGTCAAAATTGTTTTTACACAAATGATTTTTTAAAAATCAAATCATCAAAAAATTTTATTTTGTCTTTCTTATGTAATTGATATATGTAAATATTTCCATTTTTATCTTTTGGTGATTTGTATATATTTATCTCACGAAAGAGAGCCCAATGACATGGATTGTCATTGACCCTTCATTGGAGAAATATTTATTTTGCAGTTGGAGACTCTTCATAGAATGGAAAAGAAGCACTTTCTCAGCTATCTTTTCTCTCTGCCTTTGTTTTCAACTACTATGGTGAGTAGAAAATAGTACCCAATAATAGATTAAGATATTGGCTTGTGACAGATAAGCAGTGGGCCATCTGTAATGTGGGTAGCTTCACACATGGGCTGTGGGATACTTTTGTTGTTGCCACCTTTAGCTACTTATATAAGAATCATTTTAATTCTATATGCTAGTGGTTCTTATCATCTTTTGGGTCATGAACCTATTTAAGAATCTGTTGAAAGCTATGGATTCCCTCCCCTAAAGGTGCACATACCTGCAAAAATCTGCATACAATTTCAAGAGGTATGCCAACTCTGAAAATTCATCCACAAACACCAGTTAACTACCCTTGCTTTGTGCAATCCTGAAACATATTTCCAGTACTCATTTCTTTGTTTCATTGCTAACCTAACCTTAAAAAGCACATTTTGAAATTCATGGAATTGTGCCAAATATAGGAAAAAAATTTAAATTAGTGCAGTTTTTTCCTGGAAACCATGAATTCCCTTTTCTGACCCTTCCCTTCCCTCCAGTGTTCGTCTCACCTCACCTCCTCAACATACTGGCGCTTTCCTATAGGAATCAAGAATCTTTATTTATTTTCTTATCAAAATATGTTTCTTAGAAAGAACATAATAAAGCATTTATACTAAAAATGTAAATTTACAGTGAGAATTAAAGTGACATCCCTCGCAGAGATATTTGCCTTTTAGCATAAGACAAGGAATATGGAACCAAGTAAATTTTTCTCTAATAATAGATACAGGCATCTGGGAACAGGTAGGTGAGCTACGTCATTGGAGTGGGAAGACTTTGAGGAGCCTATTAATCTTACCATAAATGCAGTTGACCAGCCTCCAATACGAAAACCTGGCCATGAGGTAGAATAATACTTTATAATGCAGGTTTTACTTCATATATCGTGCTGTGATGGTTTTTCAATTATTTTGAGAAGTTATTCCTCTAACTTATTTAAATTTTTGTAATAATTAAATCATGTCCTAATGATGTTCTGGTGTGCTTTCTTTGTAGAAATTATAAATTCAGTACATTTTTCATCTCAATATTTCCATTCAATGCTTGCTACTTCAGAGTCTTTGAATGTAAGATTGTGTGTTTACCTATTAGGAAAGAGTTTTATTATAGACTTTCTTTTGCATAAAATTATGGTCAACTTCTCCAGGAGTCAAAATATAATAGTACTTAGTCCTGCTAGCTTAAAGAGAAAACATAATGATGACATTTTGGTTTAATGTGTAAATGCAAAAATATTCAATATGCTATAGTATTTCAAGAATGCTCATTTGCTTTACTGATGAAAATCATTCCAGTTATAATATTCCATTTAGATTATTTTTATGGTTGTCCCATTGTCATGATGCAGTAAAACTGAAAGTGAATAAGTAGAACGGAAATTCTTAAACATTAGTCTTTAAAATTCAGCAGACTATCCTTATTTACAAATGGAGGTCTAGCCAATAAGAAAGCGTCTTTTATGTTCTTAAGAGCAGGGTGCTTGAAATATCTACTTGGAATATTTTGGCAGTCAAGATAAGCTAGGTGATGCAAAAGAAACAAGTAGCACCAAAATCTAAAAGGCTTACGTGTTAGTTTTCTATTCCTACATAACAAATTACCACAAACTTGGCAACTTGAAGAATTCCCATTTATTATCTCACAGTTTCTATGGATCTGAAGTCCTGGCATGATGTAGCTGGTTTTACCAGGGTCTCACCAGGTTGAAATCAAGGCATTAGCTGGATCTGTGATCTCATCTGAGACTTGAGATTCTCTTCCAGGCTCATTTAAATCATTGGCAGAATTCAGTTTTAGCTGTTGTAGACTGAGGTCCCAATTTTCTTGCTGGCTGCCAGTTAGTCACCCTGAGCTCCTAGAGATTGCCTTTAGGTACTAGCACTGGCCTTCTCACTATGTAGTAGCTTGCTTCTTCAAGGCCAGCAGGAGAAATTCACTCCAGTCTGCTACAGGAGAGTCTGTATAATGTAACAAATGCAACTATCCCATCAGCTTTGCCACATAAAGTAATTAATCAAGGGAATGACTATCCCATCATAGTCATAGGTCCTCTCACACTCTGGGGATAGGATTAGACAAGACATGTACACCAGGGAACAGAATTCTTGAGGATCAGTTTAGAATTCTGCTAAACATGGTTTTTCATGACAAATGTTGATTTCTTGCTTAATCAAAGCCTGTTGCAGGTAGGTGTGACTCTCCAGGGCAACTGTCTTTCATACTTAGCAATCCTGACTGCTTCAATCTTCTGGCACTGGTATATCTACATGACACTTCTTCAACTGCCTTGACAGGGGAAGAAGCACTGGAGAGATAACAACTAGCAATTAAATATATCCAGCCTGAAGTGATGTATGTCACTTCCACTCACATTTTATTAGCTAGTGAGAGTCAAATGGCTATGCCCAACTTTGAGAGAGAAGGGAAATGGAATCTCCCCACACACCTGGAAGTAGATGATAATAAGATAATTGGTAAACAGTAGAAATTCCTACCACAAAATATTGATGTCAATCTCAGGCTCCTTTCTTGTAAGTGGGTCATATATTGGTATAGGATGAGTTCTTTTTATTTTTAAATAGCTTTATTGAGATATAATCTACACATAATAAAGTTCACCCATTTAAAATACACATTCAATGATTTTTAGTTTATTTACCAGATGAGTTCTTGAATATGTCATTTTAATAAGCATTTCTTTCTTTTTTTTTTGTGAGGAAGATCAGCCCTGAGCTAACATCTGTGCTAATCCTCCTCTTTTTGCTGAGGAAGACCGGCTCTGAGCTAACATCTATTGCCAATCCTCCTTCTTTTTTTTCTTTTTTTCCCCCCAAAGCCTCAGTAGATAGTTGTATGTCATAGTTGCACATCCTTCTAGGTGCTGTATGTGGGACGCAGCCTCAGCACGGCCGGAGAAGCGGTGCGTCGGTGCGTGCCAGGGATCCGAACCTGGGCCGCCAGTAGCGGAGTGCGCGCACTTAACCGCTAAGCCATGGGGCCAGCCCCTTAATAAGCATTTCTTAAGAGAAAAAGAGAAAAGAAAATAAATGATTCTTTTACCTTGAGATCACAATCTAATTGGGGAGGAGAAAATGAATATATAGGAGATGACTAGAGAATAATCTCAAGTATTTAAATATATATAAAAATACCCAAAACACGATTCCAAAATGGAAAGGAAAATTACATTTATTGAACATCTACTACTTGACAGCCACCATACTAAATGTCTTATGTATACTATCTCATGTAAGTGTCATAATACTCTTATTTTCTCCAATTTTTACAGCTGTAGAAGCTAAGGCTCAGAGAAGTTACATGTCTTGCTCAATTTCACATAGCTAGAAATTAAGAGTCAGAATTCACTTTCAATTCATTCTTAATCTAAAACCTAGGTTTGTTATACTATGCAATATTGTCGTATCAACAGATATAAACCCAGTGAGTGAGGCTTCTCTGGGAGTACACTGGTAGAACATGGTTTTGAAAAAAGGGCTAGACATAGGTTGGTAAAATGGTGGGTCCTGTGTTTGTGTTTGTGTGTGTATGCATATTTGTGCCTGTGTTTATATCTACTCCACTTCACTTGCTTTCAAATAAGTAAACATTAGGACTTCAGACAACATCTGGGCACTTTCAAATGTCCTTCTTTTTACTCTTCTGTTATAAAACATTCGTGTATTTATTTATTCAATTAGAAAACATTTATAGAGAACTCACCATGTCCCCAAGCACCTACTCTGCTAAGTCCTGAGATAAATACAACTTGAAATTTTTATCAAGAAATTAATACAATAAAGATCATATAAGATGAATAAAGGAAGTACACGCTGCTATTGAAACTAAGTAGTTAGAGATGGTTGATAGTCTAGGCTGATCGAGGAAGCCTTCATGAAAAAATAATGTGAGAGGTTGAACCTGAAAAGTAAGTAAGATTTTTGGACAGAGAAGGGGATAAAAAGCGTAGTTCATGTAGCAAAAATGGCATGAGAAAAGTAGCAGAAACAGAAAGCAAAGATAGTATTAGGGAAAATATAAGCCATCATGGTTTCTGGAACGCGGAACACAAACCAGAATGGTGGAAGATCATAGAAGGCTTTGAATGATGAGTTCAAGAAAATTACACTTGACAAGGGGTTTATAAGCTTTCTGTTGATGGCAGGACCCTTTTACAACCTCTAAGGAGGAAAGAAGAGATCCAGAAATTAGGGAAGAGCAGTTGGACTCAGTGTCCTTCAAAATCAAGTTAATGAAATCTGCCTTTGTAGTATAAACCCAAGTCGTGAGGAAGGAAAGTATTCCTTGGGCATTATAGGGTTGATGTTATATCGACCAGACAATGTGCCTCTTATATAGACCTATTGAGGGATTTTGCAAAAAACTAATCTTTATAATGTGAAATGTGTCTAAATTTGTAGATACTGGAGGAAATGCAAATTGCAATCTGAAATGTGAGACCTGATTTGACTCTCAAGGTTCACCCCTTCTTTCTAGCTAGCAACAGAAACCTTGTTGAGGAGACCATACTCCTGGCTCACAGTAGATACCCGAAGGTGTGCATTTTACAAGACATAGAAGGGAACTTGGGACTTCTTTCCTGAGGAAGAAATAGCATATCCTGGAAAAAAAAAAAAAAGGAGGATAAGGGACTTCTTCACAGAAGGCATTAATTGAGACAGAAACTGCAGGAAGAAGGGATAATATGAGGAGGGAAGAAGTGACCATGTGGGAGACTCTGAATATCCAGGCAGTAAGGTCTCAAGCATTTTTGCATGGTACAAGGGGAAGTGGTAGCTAGACTAAATGTATAACACCTACATTTTCACTCCCCTTTTCTCTGTAAGGTTTGAATATAATCTTTCTCTTTACCGAGACGGTGTGTATCTGGAAGAGGGAGCAAAATAGCTTGCTGCGCCCAACTACACCTCCTCCCCTGTCTGCCACAGTCATTGGCAGGATCACAAACAGCATCATCGTGTACTGGGGAGTGTTAGAAAATAGCTGCCCTCCCAATCCTGCTTTATAAGCTAGATAGAGATAGCTTAGATATCTTATGTGACAAAAGAGAAGATCCTATCACATTGGTTAAATTTATGTTACCTCTTGTACTATCTGTGAACTTTGACACATTTCTTGGGTAAATCTGAACCAAACCATATCCTAGAATTGAGCCAGGAGTGCCTCTCATCCTGGACACTAAACTGTTATTCGAATGGTGCCAGATGACAAATTGGACCCAGCAAAAGCAATAAAGGTGCTTGTATTAACCTCTTGTAGTAAGAGGGATATGGTAAAAGGGAACCCCCACACTGGCAGTAGTACGGGGGCTCTAAGTTGTACCATTTGAGAGTCGATATTCTATGTAGAAGTCTGGGATATTCCAGTGTCACGTACATTTCCCAGGTCAATTCCTTTCTTCAGGGGAGGGTGGACCATAGACATTTGTGATCATTCATATACTGGCAAATAGTTTCTGGGGATTTTGTTTATTTGTTTAGGAAATTCAGATCAGTCCTTGATAGAAAAGTCAAACCTTTCTCTAAGATGTTGAGATTGATTTGGAGATCCAAATTAGCACGGACCGATTAGTAGCTGCCTCTGTGTCCTGAACTGATGGTCTATGGGAGACAGCAGGGGAAGATGATATGACCTACGGCTGGCAAAACTATTAGATATGGAAGACGAAGATGTTTCCAGAGGAGTTTGAACAATGGCTTAATTACATTAAGTAAGTATGCCAGGAAAGAAATTCTTAACAATTTGAGAAGTAAAGAGTCACAAAGCGTTTGAAAAAATATGCCCTCTAGGTTGTATTAGTGCATACTCCTTTTGGTAAATTGCTTTATTGTTTTAGACTGTCTTTGGCAGTATAGAGAATTCCAAGGAAGTGCTTATTACGTTTTTGACAATCTAGCAGGAATGATGGGAAAAGACTTCTTAATATGCAACGAGATGGTGGACTTTATGACAGAAAATTGTAGAAAAGTGCACTGTAGAATATAGTCTCAGGTTTCATGAACATCCTGAGAATCTTTTCAGGAGTTTTACTACTAATTCAAGTAGATTCAACTGATTCAGGTAGAGGAGAAAGAAGATGAGGAGAAATTTAAGTCCATAGATATTTACAGGCCAAATAAATTGGCTACTATTTTATCTTAGACTGAGCTCAGTCTTAGTGGCTGGGAGAGAAGAGCCATGACAAGACCAATTGGGGTGTTGGTGGCAGATGTAAAGTTGAGGCATCGCGATCCTCACATCCAGAGAACACCCTGGTCAGTTTGTCTCTTTTGCTTGCTTTTGTTTTCCCCACCAGCAAGGTAAGTATTTGGTGGTAAGCTGTGTGCTCATGGAAGATAACTCTCTGGTACAACTTGTATTTTGATATATTGATTATTGCATACTGTGCAGATTTTGAGTGTATGGTATTGCTCTCTAAAATAGCTAATGGTTTCATTTGCTTGATAACCTTTCAAGTAGCATGCCCTTGTTGCATTGTTATTTTGTTTTGTTTTTCTAACAGAGAAATAGTGGTTAAGGATGCTGAAAATTACCTAGAAATCTGTTACCATGTGAATTTGACTGACTGGCTTTTTGATTCCGGGAGTTTTGTTTAACCTTTTACTGACTGTAGTGGGTAAAACAGGATGTAAGAGAACAGTGACTTAGACAATACAAACTTCATCTCTTCCTATTCTTCCTTATCTGAACTAAATAATCACTTCAAATCAAAATCAATTTAGCTGTCACATTTTCTGTGGCTTATCTGCATACTTAATCTCTATCTTTATCTATATCTGTATGTAAAACTGCTTGTATCCTAAGGTAGGATATTCTGCTTAGGAAATATTTATTCAATGTGATTTAATTGCCTTGAAAAGATATATGTTATTCATATCCTTTTTGATTTTTTTTAATTTGAAAACTCAGCAAAACTAATTAGCTCACTCTTCTTTTTGTTTGCTAATTCTACTTCTCCCTATTTTAAAAATGAGAGAAATTGACTTACACAGAGACTGAAAAGGTGCTGGCAGTCAGGTGGTGACCAGGAGAGAAACGTGAGATGATTCCCTGAGCTAAATTCCATTTATTGGCTAGTTCCAAAAATGAAAGAATAAATGTGTTTCTAAAGAGGATCAAAGAATTCAATACCTATCTTTGCATCTAACACGAAGAGTAATTCTGTCTGCCTATGCTAAAGCCATCAAATGGAAACCTTTTGATTGCTCAAACACATGGCGCAGATCTGTATTTATACACATAATAAAGGTCAAAACAGTCACTTATTATCAGATGTCATTTTATTTGAACAGCCAGAGGAGAGACTGTTTATCTTACTGAGCCTTTCCACTAATTTGCCTTCCTGAATATGGAACGTGTGATGCGCTATGTTATTTCACTTGAGCAGTTGCAGGAGAAAAACAAACAAACAAACTTGGGCCATATATTGGCAGGTAAATGTGCAACTTGCTTGGAGGGACATTAAGATTTTCAAGCCAGAGGAGTAATTGAGTGAACTTTCAGTAATCTGTCAGAGGCAGCTGATTTCTTGGAAGGAGCGCAGGCTTTGGAGTTAGAGAGATATGGATTCAAATCTTGATTCTGTCATTTACAGAGTGAGTGACCTTGAGAAAGTTAATTAACCCAGTGAGTCTACTTTCAGGTTTCAAGAAACAGTAAGATAAAAAATAGACTAACACAGATTAATGTGTGGTCCCAACTTTTTATTTCATCAAGTAAAGTTACAGTAAAACCCCACAAATAAACACATGAAAAGCTATCAATGATCATTACCATCTATGGCAGATACTGCTAGTTGCCTACCCGATATCCATTTCCCCTCCTTCCTCATTTATAGAATCTCAATTTTGTTCATGGAAGCAACACACTCAGGTAAAATACTACAATTACTAGTCTCCCTTGTGCCTAGGAATAGCCATAAGACACAGTTCTGGACAATGAGACCTAAGGCAGAGTCTGCCGGGATTTCTGGAAGACTTCTGCATTCCTGATATAAGGGCCACTCCTTCTTCCTTGTTGCTTTCTCTTTTTTTTTTCTTACTTGGACAGGAAACTGGGGTGGAACAGCCATCTTGTGACCATGAAATGGACATAAAGATAAAAATTATATGCTAAGGAAATCAGAGGAAAAGATGAAAAGGAGCCTGGGTTCCCGATGGCATTATGGAGACACCTTATCAGCTTTGGATTACCCACAGCAGGGCTTCTCACGTGAGAAAAATACTCCTTACATTTTAAGCCACTATTTTCTAGGTTTTTACTACTAAAGATGAGATGTAATCCTAAAGGGCATATCAGCATATTGTAAAATAATGGGTATTTTAATACTCAAAAGATTCTTGCCTTGCTGTCTCCATAAAAGATTTTTTCTTTTCTCTATATTTTTCCATCTCCAACATCCTGTCAGGGTGTTTTTAGTCCTGTGCCACATTGGCTACTGCCTCTACCTTCTGATATGGAATTGCTTGGGTTTATGTATTATATCTCCTAGAGGAGTCTTTCCCTACTTCCAGATATGTCTCTCAGCTGGGCAATCTCCCTCAAGGCTTTTCTAAATAGATGTTCCTGTTGATGCTTTCAAACCTGTACTCTCATGGGCTAAGAAGTGATGAATATGCCCAGTGCCATTTGTTCCTTGAAACTTTGCTTTTCTTTGCCTTGAGAATTTTCTAGGTATTGTGTAATCTGTAAAACAGAATGGAAGAAAGCATCTTTTTTACTACTTCTTTCCCTGAAGCATTAGTATATGCCTCAAGAGTTGAATGCTCTCTCTTATTTCACTACTCCTTTAAAGCAGTCCCAGCTGAGGTGTATTTCAAAGAGCATTTTATTTTTATATTTTGAAGGCATGTTATTTAAGGAATAAAAATTCATGACGACTATAGCTTCATTGTGGGTTGTATCCTTTGTCCAAAAGTTTAAAAAATATTCACTGTCCAGATTCCTCTTTTTACTTTGAATTCTGTTTTTTTAAATAATAATAGTCTGAATCTCTTTTCTTATGATTATATCTGGCTGATATATCTGTGCCTAACACCTAATTTTAACTTTCTCATACCATTTACTTTAGAAATGTATCTTGTAAATATCATATAGATGAACTCATATCTAAATCCAATCTGAGACTCTTTTTCTTTTCATAAGGTGATTCATTATAAATTTATTTTTGGAACTGAAAAGCTTGTTCTTATTTTATGATCTAATTTTATACTTTCTCTCATATCTATTTTCTTTTTTAATAGAAGGTATTTGTTTTATAATCTATTCCTTTATCATCTGAAAAGTATGCATTTTGTTTTTATTTATATTCATGGTAAATATTGATCATTTTTAAGCATACTTGAACCTATCAATATTTAATTACCAATGACATAAGTGATATATTATTTATTGAGGCCACCCACATGCTAATTATTTTCATATGTATTTTTTCTTCTGTCCTCTGGAATAACATCTTTTTTCCCCATTTTCCTGATTATTTACTTATCTCATCCAGCATTTAAAAAAATTATTTCTACCTCTTAGGCAGCTCCCTTTTCACTTCAAACTAACCCAATTTCATCTTTTCTTATATATGGGCCATGCTTTACAGAATTTACAAACCAGAAGTACAAACTAGAAGCAGACTTACTGAGGAGGAATCTCCTAAATCCATTGCCTGTTATTCTTAATATTGGGTGTGGAATAATTCATTTCACTGTCCCTTGAACCCAAAGGGGGTTCAAGCTGTGTCAGCTAAGCTCCTTCCAAAGGTCATGGGGTGGAATGCTGGCTGATGCTGAATGAAACAAAAACACCCCTGGGTGACTATCAGCTGAGCTCTTGAACCAAAATGTTAAGATCACAGTAATCAGGCCCTTTACTTGCTCTCACTTCCTTCTACAATGCACATTCCCCAGATACTTACATGTTCACTCCCTCATTTCATTCACATCATCAATTAAATGTCACCTCCTTGGAGAGATCTTCCCTACTTTCTATCCCCTTACCTCATTTTATTATTTTTCCATAGCTTTTATTATTTATTGGACAATTTATTATTATTTATGGACAATTTATTAATTGTCCATCTTTCTCCATCTTGCCTCTGTTTTTCATGACGATGTTTTCAGAATCTAGAACAGTTCCTGATACATAAAAAGTACTCAAAAATATTTGTTGAATAAATTGATTTTTCACTTGTCCTCTGAGGCAGCGAACCCATAAACATAGGCTTGAACAGAAACAAGGATAGCAGTGGAAGGATGAAACACCAGGAAAAAAATAATTTCAAAAATAGTGCCTTGGCACACCTGAATACTGAATAGGTGTCAACTTGTTGGAAATAATGAATTTAAAAACTATAATGCTTAGGATGCCCTATTCCCATACTTCTTCCATGCTTAGCCTTCCCCTGCATTTATTTAGTATCTTAGGATGCAAAGCACCTAAGATAACTAGCTCCTTTACTAAAATCACATTGTATAGCTGAGAATTAGAGTTCAGGACAGATAACAATGGGAGAATGGAGTATGGTTGCTGTTAGATATAATATCTCTGACCTCCCTAGAAAGAAGCTACTGTGAAGTAGAGGATGCTATCCCTTCTTAAGGTCAGTTAAGTTTCTGTCATTCTCTGCTTCGGGGCCTCATTTGAACTTTCTTTAATAGAAACAACTCCTATCGTGTGACAGAACTCTGATCGTTCCAGATATGTTGATATTTTGCATCACTTACTGTGACTTTATTACTTATTCAACGGAAAGTTTGGGGAATGTGAACACACAAATCCACTAAAATTTTTAAAAGAAGGAAATTATTTTGTTGGATTTTCCTTTTTATTTTTTCCAGTAACTTTATTGAGAACACAATGGTATATAACATCATGTAATTTCAGGTGTACATTATTGCTTATCAGTTTCTGAGTAGATTTCATCATGGTCACCCCAAGTAGTCTAATTATTTTTCATCATGGTACATATGTGCCCCTTTACCCCTTTCACCCACCCTCCAGCCCCCTTCCCCTCTGGTAACCACTAATCTGTTCTCTTTATCCATGTATTAGTTATCTTCCACATATGAGTGAAACCATGCAGTATTTGTCTTTCTCTGTCTGGCTTATTTCACCTAACATCATACCCTCAAGGTCCATCAATATTGCCGCAAATGGGGCAATTTTGTCATTTTTTTATGGCTGAGTAGTATTCCATTGTATATATATACCACATCTTCTTTATGTAATCATCAGTTGATGGGCACTTGGGTTGCTTCCACATCTTGGCTATAGTGAATAATGCTGCAATGAACTTAGGGGTGCATAAATCCCTTTGGATCATAGATTTCAATTTCTTTGGATAAATGGCCAGTAGTGAGATAGCTGGATCATATGGTATTTATATTTTTAATTTTTATTTATTTATTTTTTAATTTTCTGGCAGTAGTGTGGAAAGTTAAATTCTAAGGAGTTGATATTAGAGGGAAGAAGATTGCTTAGGAGGCTTTTGCAGTATAACAGATATAATTAAATTGTGAATTAATGATATTGTAGTGAGGATGGGGAGGAGAGGGCAGATTTGAGAAATGTTTAGAGGGAAAATCTACCAAGAGTTGTAATTGATTGGCTGCATTGAGGAGTAAAGGCTAAATTGGTTCCAAGGATGACTTCAGATTCTTTCTCTTGAAAGATAGGGAGACTAGAAGGGCCAGTGATCAAGGTATGGAATATGTAAGAAAGGAGACTTAAGATGAAAATAATCAATGCCATTTCAGATACATTGAGTTTACAGTGCACTTGAAACTCAATTGATATAGCCAATACATAATTGACTATAAGAGACTGGAAGTCATGGCAGATCCTCTCCTCAAAAAGCAATTATAGAGCTGAAAAAAAAATGACAGAAATAACCATTTCAATACTCTGTAAATCTACTAATATTTTACAATTTCAAAAGCACATGTCCTTAAAAATCTGGTGAAATTTGAGTAAGAACAGTGGGAATCTGTGGTGTTCTGACCCACATCTGTGTTCAGTTGAGGCAGGAGCTCTGCCAGGACAGGGCAGGCCATAAGGACTGCATGTTGTCTTCTGTGATAGAAGGGGTGGGAATGATATTTTCAGAGGCAGGTGAGCAGGGCAGGGCCAACAACTCTACTTTCCTAAAGTTACTGTAGTTCGTGGGGCAAGCATATTCCTGGCTGGGGTTGCATGCATGAGAAGTGGAGATCAGACTTCTTTGATAATCCTGCATAATCCTGGCCAAACTTGAGGCTGCACATAGGAAGACCCAAAAGAGCCAGTGGAAAGCATATTCCTGGCTGGGGTTGCATGCATGAGAAGTGGAGATCAGACTTCTTTGATAATCCTGCATAATCCTGGCCAAACTTGAGGCTGCACATAGGAGACCCAAAAGAGCCAGTGGAATCTAAAAGACCAGGCAGGCTTGGAAGTGGTCTGAACTTTGAATGTGTTCCTCTACTCGTACACAGATTCATTGGCAGAAGACAAAAGCTGTACTATCTCAAGGTTGTCAAACATAACCTCTGTAGAATCATTGCCTAACCATTAAGCTATTCAGACACAGGAAGTCTCTTAGGAAGTCAAAATTAAAAATAAAAACAACAATTTAAGTATGGAAATAAACAAACCAATTCATTTTAAAAATTGAGCTAAAACAACAGCATCTATAAATGACAGGGAATACAGATGTCATAGATTTAACCTAGGCAAGTTATTAAACAAATAAACAGCAATAACAAAAACATTTAGGAGGAAAATCAAGATCCATATTTGCCATAATATATTATCTAAAATGTCTACTTTACAACAAAAAATTTAAGAACTATACAAAGAAACAGAAAAATGTGCCCCATGCCCAGGAAAAAAATCAGTCAATAGCAAACTATCTCTGAGTATAATAGAAGGCTGGATTTAGCAGACAAGGACTTCAAGGCAACAATTATCAGCAATAAAAAGGCATATTTGAATAATCAAAAGAAAATATGACAACAATGATTCAAAAAATGGAACTTCTCAAGGAGATAGAAATTATATAAAAAGAAAAAAATGGAATTGTGGGGTTGAAAAGTAGAATAACTGAAATGCAAAATTCATTAGAGAAACCCAACATTAGAATAGAATCCACAAAAGATTTAGTGAACTTGAGGATAGATCAATAGAAGTTATCCAATCTAAAAAATAGGGAGAAAGATTATTCAAAAAAATAGAGATTCCAAGACTTGTGGGACAACAGTAACTGTACCAAATTATAAAATTTATAGAGAATTATTAAAAAAAAACTTTATGCATACAAATTATGTAAATTAGATGAAATGGACAAATTCCTAGAAAGACACCAATTGCCAATACTGATTCAAGAAGAAATAGAAAATTTGAACAGACTAATAACAAGTATAGAAATAGAATTAGTTATTAAAAATATTCCTCAAAAGAAATTTCCAGGCCAAGATACCTTCACTGGTGAATTCTATCAAATAACAAAAAAAAATACAAAATTTCCACAAACTCTTTCAGAAAACAGGGAAAGAAACACTCAATTGCTCATTCTATAAACACACACAAAAATCCTTAAGAAATTTTTAGTAAACCAAAGTCAGGACCATATAAAAAAAGCTTACACACCATGACCAAGTGGAATTTATCCCAGGAAGGCAAAATTTAACATTTCAAAATCAATTAATGTAATACACTATATTAGTAGAATAAAGGACAAAACATACATTACTATCTCAATAGACACAGAAAAATCATTTAACAAAGACCAACACGTTTTCATGATAAAAACACTCAACTAACAATAGGAGAATACTTCTTTAAACTTGATAAAGGACGTCTATGAGAAACCCACAGCTAGCCTCATACCTCATGGTGAAAGACTGAATGCTTTCCTTCTACAATTGAGAATGAGACAAGGACATATACTTTTGCCAGTTCTTTTCTACATTATATTGGAGATCCTGCCAGTAAAATGAGGCAAGAAAAATAAAGTCTTCCAGATTAGAAATTAAGTACTAAAACCCTCTTTATTCATAGATGCCATGATCCTGTATATGAAAATTCCCAAGGAACCTCTCCGAAAACTAGTTGGACTAATAGACAAGTTCGGCAAAATCACATGATACAATCTCACTTTACAAAATCAATTATAGTTCTACATACTAGCAGCAAACAGTTATAAAATCAAGTTAAGAAAACAATTCCGGGGCCGGCCCCGTGGCTTAGCAGTTAAGTGCGCACGCTCCACTGCTGGCGGACTGGTTGGATCCCGGGCGCGCACCAATGTACCACTTCTCCAGCCATGCTAAGGCCGCGTCCCACATACAGCAACTAGAAGGATGTGCAACTATGACGTACAACTATCTACTGGGACTTTGGGGGAAAAAATAAATAAAATTATTAAGTAAATAAATAAATAAATAAACAATTCCGTTTACAATAGCCTCAAAAGAATAAAATACTTAGGAACAAATTTAATTTGAACATTTCGGGTTCATAGGAGATTCAACATCATTTAAAGAGTAATTCTGTCTAAGTTGATCTATAAATTCAAAAAAGAATCTCAGCAGACTCCTTTGTAGAAATTGACAAGCTGAACCTAAAATTCAAATGGAAATGCCAGAAACCAGAATAGCCAATACAACCTTGAAGAAGAGCAAAGTTTGAAGATCCATACTTCCCTAATTCAAAACTTACTTTATGACAGTAATAATCCATACAATATGGTACTCTCAAAATTATAGACATGCAACAGAATTGAAAGTCCAGAAACAAATCCTTATATTTATGATCAATGGATATTGGACACAGGTGCTGAAGCAATAAAATGGGAAAAGGATAGGCTTTTTAACAAATAATACTCGGAGAACTGATAGCCACATACAAAAAGATGAACTTAGACCCTTACTTCACACTATATGTAAACATTAACTCAATATGGATAATAGAGTTCAATGTAAATGCTAGAACTGTATAACATAAGACTAAATATTCACAATCTTGGTTTGGCCAAAGATTTTTTTAGATACAACACCAAAATCATGGTCCATAAAATTTTTAAAAAATCATAAATTAGACTTCACCAAAATTGAAAATGTTTGTTCTTCAAAAGAAACCATTAAGAAAATGAAAAGACTAACCAAAAAAGGAAAAAAAAATTGCAAATTACATATCTGATATTATATGTAGAATATATAAAGAACTCATCTTAAAAATTCTCATCACAAGAAAAAAATTTGTAAGTATGCTGGTCATGGCTATTAACTAGACTTCTTGTGGTGATCATTTTGCAATATATATGAATATCGAATCATGTTGTACACCTGAAACTAATATAATGTTATACGTCAGTTATATCTCAATTAAATAAAAGCTTATAGGAAAAAATGACAAATGTGCTTGGATGTAACAATGCCTTAAATGTGATATCTTGTTTCCTGGAAATAACTTGGAAAGAATAAGAGAGAAACTATGAAGATGAGGTGCTACAGAATAGAAAGACCTCAGATTGAACTGTAACATTATTGTAAACATACACCTGATATGATAAAGCAAAACAAAACAGAACAACAACAACAACAACAAAACCCTACATACTTGAGTAGATACTGAGTTCGTTGCTTTAAAATGTAAATTCAATTTAGTAGATGTTTTGTGATTACCCAGTGTCGTAGACTGAATTGTGTCTTCTCAAAATCCATGTGTTGAAGCCCTAACCCCCAATATAATCATTATTAAAAGATAGGGCCTTTAAAGAGGTGATTAAGGTAATTGATGTCATAAGAGTGAGACCCTAATCCAACAGAACTAGTGTCCTTAAAAGAAGAGGAAGAGACAATAGGCTTATATGTGCACAAAGGAAAGGCCAGTGAGAAGGTGGCCATTTCTAAACCAGGAATAAAGATCTCACCAGAAACCAACCCTGCTGGCACCTTGATCTTGGACTTCCAGCCTCCAGAACTGTGATAAAATAAATTTCTATTGTTTAAGTCAAAAAAAGAAAGAAAGCTCTTAACACTCAATAATACTACAAACAACCCAATACAAAAATGGACAAATGGTTTGAATACATGTTTTACTAAGAAGATAAACTAACAGCTAATAAGCATGAAGATACTCAATATCACTAGCTGTTAGAAAAATGCAAAATACAACCACAATAAGATACCATTTCAGACACACTAGGATGACTATAATAAAAAAGACAGGCAATACCAAGAATTGACAAGGATAGGGAGAAACTGAATTGCTCATACAACATTGGTGGGAAGGTAGAATGGTACAGCCACTTTCGAAAACAGTTTGCTAGCTCCTTAAAAAGTCATATATAAACTTACGTCCTAGCAATTCCACACCTAGGTATCCAACCAAGATAAATTTAAACATACATGTATGTAAAAATATGTACACAAATTTTCATAACATTATTATTCATAATAGCCCCAAAATGGACACAATCTTAATGTCCTTCAACTGGTCAATAGGTAAAATGTGGTATACTCATACAATTGAATACTAGTCATCCATAAAAGGGAATGATATACTGATACATGCTATAACATGGACTGACCTCAAAAACATGTAAAGCTGGAAGAAGCATGATACAAAAGAGTACATACAAGGAGTCTATTTATATAAAATGTCCAGACAGGGAAATTTTGTAGATATAGAAAGCAGATCAGTGGTTATGTAAGGCTGCAGATGAGTACAGATTTTAACTCTAAATGGTCACAAGGGAACTTTCTGGGATAATGAAATATTCAAAACTGGATTGTGGTGATGGTTGCATAACCCTGAAAATTTATAAATTTATTAAATGTAATTGAATCATACCTTTATGATGGGTGAATTTCATGATATGCAAATTATACCTCAATAAAGCTGTAAAATAGATGCACATTATATATTTCTTTTTTCCTTTTTTAATTTTTCAATTTTTATTTATTTATTTATTTATTTATTTATTTATTTATTTATTGTGTGTGTGTGTGTGTGTGTGTGTGTGAGGAAGATTAGCCCTGAGCTAACATCCAACGCCAATCTTCCTTTTTGCTGAGGAAGAATGGCCCTGGGCTAACATCCATGCTCGTCTTCCTCTACTTTTATATGGGATGCTGCCACAGCATGGCCTGACAAGCGGTGAGCACCTGGGATCCGAACCTGCGAACCCTGGGCCTCCAGCGCGGAGCATGCGCATTTAACCACCGGGCCGGCCTCTATTTTTATTTTTAATTGTAGTAAAATACACACAATTTACCATCTAAAAAGTGGATACAGATTATGTATAAGGACTAACTAACAATTTGAAATGCAAGTCAAAAATATTGTTAAGCACCAATGACTATTCAAGGCATTAAAAATAGCCACAGGATATGTTGTTAGACCCTTACTAAATCATTGCTTTATGTAAACCTGTTTTATTCACTTACATGTGTTTCTAGTTTTCATGACCTTCTATACCTTGCTATAACGTGATCCACACCACGTCAGATAGAGGAGGAAAAAGTAAGGTCATTCATAGTGAAGCAGCTCAAAGGAGAGAAGGAGGAAAGGAGGGAGGGAGGAAGAGATGAACATTTTTCAGTCAAATCCTTAGAAGCTTTCATTTTGACAAGAGGTAGCAAATTATGGTGGCCAAGTATGTGGACTCCAGAGCCAGTCTGTTGGATTCATAACACTGTCCCTCCCATTCACTAGTGGTATCACCACGGACAAGCCACTTAACTTCTCCGCACCTCAATTTCCTTACCTGTAAAATGGGAATGTATTTAACATAAAATAATATGTTAAATTCTTCATAGCATTGTTGACAGGATGACGTGAGTTAACATGTGGATAGAAATTACAATATTAAGAGTAACTATACTCCAGTTAGTTGTCATTATTATCTCTGAAGAAAACATCTACCTTAGTCAAATCATCAGAAACACAGCCTGAGACCTATAGGTCTCATTATAAAGGGCCAACTTTTGGCTAGACAACGGTAGACCTTTTCCTCTAATCAGCCTTTCCTCAGAATTGGAAAAGCTCCAGAGATAATTTTTAAGTAGCTATTACCTAATGCCAGCTTACGGCATAATCATTTGAAGTTAATTTATGTGTCAACAAACAGGATATGCGGAAAATAATGAATGAGGAGGACTCAAAATCAAATTTCTTACAGTCACATTTTTACATTCCACAGACATTCATTTTTATGTAACCTCTACATCCAATACCATAAAACAATAAAGCCAATATTTAAAATAGACACAAGGGAAAGAGCAATCAAAGCCCTATAATATACATCTTTCCCCTAAAAGCCTTTTGGTGTCTTGTGAACACATTTACAGCTGGACTCTCATACACTTAATTCGTTCTCTCTTTTTACATTTAGTAGTTATGATTTTTTAAGTGGTGGTATTTTCACAGTTAAATTCAATTATCTCTATAGCCTAGGAAGGTGTGAGGTGAATAATAACTTTGATGATGAATTTGGTGCTTGGCAGAATATATTTTGTGATGTTTAAATATTACCCTCACTAAAGTGAAACTGGGAAGCTAATCATGGTCTATGTTGTCAACTTCCCAAGCTTTTGATAATTTGCAGCTTCTAGTTTGTAAATGTTGCAGAAGATAACAAAGCCTTAAGTAAATTATCAAAAGTTCTGTTATACTCTTTTTCAAATAATCAATTCCATGCCCCAACATCTTATACTGAGTAATTCTTCCTTTCACTGCTGTTTCGTGATATCACTTTTATTACACACTAAAGGCTTATATTTGAATCTAAGATATATATATGTATATATATACATTCCATCTCTTTATGGAAATATTATTTTTGAAAGATTTATAACGTTTTAAAAAATATCTGGTGAATAGTCTTTCATTGATACCCTTTATTTAAAAAATGGTTAATGTTATGTATGTTCCTTAGTTGAATTTGAGAGTCACTTGAGTTTAGAAAAAAAAATTTTTAAACAGGCCTGGGGATTCTGATTAGAATTGAATTAAACTTGAATTGTGGAAAAATAGTCACCTTTACATATGTCTGTTTGGGTCTTCCCACATAGATCTTGGTGGATATTTTTATTCACTTTTTTCTTCGTGTAAATCCTCTTCATTTCTTATTAAACATACATTCCTAGATATTTTATAATTTTTCTTCTAATGTAAAATATCATTTTCAATTCCATCTTCTAACTGGTAATTGCTACAATACAGGGAAAGTATTGATATGTTTTTCATTATATGAAGCCTCATTACTGAACTCTTTTATTATGTTAATAGAGGTCATACAGTGTAGGGGTTCAGAGTACAAATTCTAGAGCCACACTTCCTGGATTCAAAACCCAGTTCCACTATCAACTAGCTGTGTGACATTAAGCTAGTCACTTAACCTCATTAGTGCCTCTGTTTTCCTTATTTGTAAAATAAGGATGATAATAGTATTTACTTCATAGTTTTGTTATGATGTCAAATTATTTTATCTACGAAAAACTTTAAAACTCAGAATGCTTTGTAAGCAGTAGTGATCGTTACTTCTCTTCTCAGAGAGATTCTAGGTACATAATCTAATTATCTGTAAATAACTTTGTCATCGTCTTTCCAATAGTTACACCTTTTATTTATTTAGTTCATATCTCATCACATTGGACAAAATTTCCTAGCCAATATTAACTAACTTTTCTTTTCCCAATTTAATGGGATTACTTTTATTGTTTCCAAGAAAGTGTGGTGTTTCCCATTGACTTAAGAGCTGTTATTTGTCATGCTAGTAAATATTCTTTCTTTAGCATTGTGTATAAAATAAAATTTATCAAATACTTGTTCAATGTCTGCTAATATTATAATATCCAAATTTGACCTATTAACATGACACACTGAGAGATTTCTTAATATTAAGTCACCCTTAGATTTCTAAGGGAAAGTATTTTGGTAATTTATATTTTCCAAAAATAAGCATTCCTTTAAATGAGATTTTCAAATTTGGTAACCTAAGGAGTCAGATGCTTGTATTTTGTGGGCTTTTTTTTCTTGTTGTTTTTTGTTTTTTACTTTAGGGAAGTTACTTAACCTACCGTAGCCTCAGTTGCCTAATATGTAAAAAGTTGCCTATCTTCTAGAATGTTTGTGAAGATTAAATGAGATATTCCCTAAGAATTTACTACAACACCTGACACATAACAAAGACTTAGTGTTAGTATTATCAGTTTATGTCTCAAATCTTCATTTTTCCATGTATACTTAACCTGTATAAAATGAATCTGTTTTTCCCATTAAATGATTTGTTGCTTTAAATTCTTCTTCACCTAATATTAATATTTCTCCTGCTTTGAGTTTGTAATTTTCAAAAATAATGTTTTCTACTATTATTTTTAGCCTTTTACATGTAATCTTCACAAATAGTCTTCTATATACCTGAAGTCATTAAGTTTTGTTTTCCTACACTTCTGTAAGCCATACTTTGACACTAAAGGCAAATGAAATTATTTATTCAATATGTATTTTATGAATTGCTCCAGACTGCCTCTGCCATCCTAGACTTGGAGATTAAGGAGTAAGTAATACTATTGAGGTGTATAATTTCTGTTCTCAAGGAGCTTACACTCTGAAATACATTGAGCTTACATATATCTACTAAGTATTTTTTTGTTTAATCTGTCCAACAATGTATTCTACATAAGGCAGGTGCTTTATGATATGATTACGTATGAAAGTAAGAAAATAAGAACCCTTACGTAATTTGTACGTTCATAATTTGTATGCATTGATAAAGTAAATACTTTTTGTATTTAAGGAGTCTTCATTTAGTCAGATCTAAAAGTTTTGCTGCTCTTCTAACTTTGATGACTTATGTATGGTAGTTGGAAAAATATTACATCTTACTATAACTACTCAAATGGAAGCTTGGTTAGATGTTCCTTTCTGTATGAGTGGATATAAAAATCCTAACTTTAAAAAGAAAGGCAATTTCTCTCATTGACTCCAGAGATTTTGTAAATCTGTATGAGCTCAAAATTTTTAAATGTTCTCACCGGTCCTACTGAATCAACAAGCTAGAATTGCAATTCTGACTACAATAACTGTCTCCACTTCAGCCCCTACGTTGTTACTAAGATTTAGAAATTAGCCACCTTCAGTTTCTTAAGAGTGAATACATCATCATTATTTTTTCTGAAGAAACATCAGTTTCTCTTTAAAATATGACCTTGTACTCTCACTTTTCTGGCTTCATACTGAAGAAATGTGTATCCTCTTCAGGAAGTGAAAGACAATCATGACTGTGTTATTAACAATATATAGAGAGAGGGAGGAGCAGGATTTCTAACTTGCATTGAGTAGTTTTTCTTGCTGTTGTTAGTGCCATTGAGTGGATTCTGACTCCTGTCAGCCCTGTGTACAGCAGAGTGGAATCCTGCCTGGTCTTTTGGCGCCATCCTCTCACTTTCCAGTGCTATATCAGACAATGCTTCACTGCTATTCATAGGGTTTTTATGGCCAATGTTTTTGGAAGTGGGTGGCCAGGTTCCTTCTTCCTAGTCTGTCTTAGTCTGGAAGCTCCACTGAAACCTGTCCACCAAGGTTGACTCTGCTGGTATTTGAAGTAACAGTGGCATAGCTTTCAGTATCATAGCAACACACAGCCGCCACAGTATGATAACCGACAGACGGGTGGTGTGGTTCCCTGACCAGGGAAATGAACCTGAGGTCACGGAAGCGAGAGCAGCAAATCTTAACCACTAGACCACCAGGGGTGACTATTAGGTAGTTTATTTATATTACATTACTATTCCTTTATGCTTAACCTATCTTACCATTTGGGTAAGTTACTAGTATAGGAAGTAAGTTAGACAATTCATGATTACATTAACTCTCAAGCACATGGAATTATAGGGTGGCATTTCACAATGACAGAATCTCATTTTCAAAGTTTTCTATGCAGGTAGTTTTCTAAGGATGTTTTCCTCATTGTTTCTAAAAATCAAGTTGAGAAGAAGGTCAAATTTTAGGTTCTTATTTTCAATACTACCTTGTTAAATTAATTAAATATAACAGATCTGTAATTGCCTAGCAACTAAATCTCTCTCAATGTAATTTCTCTCTCCTTCCTTCTCTCCTTCCTTCCTCCTTTTCATCTGTCCATTCTCGCTTCCTTCATCTACTTAATTTGTTCTTTATTATTCTTTTCTTAGGATGACTTTGTACTAAAATATACTGTTTTATTTTTCTTGCCTTTGTTTCTAAATTATATTTAAGATTTTGACATTCAGTTCATGAAATTTCATGACTGTCCATATTTCTCACCATCAACAGATGAAGAATTTTAGAACACAGGCAAATTGATATCCAAATAACCAAGGTGTTTGTTCTAATACATCATTATCTTTCAGTTATGAACTGAATGTTTGTGTCCTCCCAAAATAAATACGTTAAAATCCTAACCCCCAATGTAATGGTTTTAGGAGGTGGAGCCTTTGGGAGGTGATTAGATCATAAAGATGGAGCCCTCGTGAATAGGATTAGTGGCCTTATAAAAGAGACCCTGGAGAGCTCCCTCACACCTCCGTGCCATCAAAACACAGCGAGAAGATGACCTTCTATGAACAAGGAAGCAGGCCCTCACCAGATATTGAATCTGCCAGCACCTTAACCTTGGACTTCCCAGCCTCCAGAACTGTGAGAAAGAAATGTTTGTTGTTTAGCCACCCAATCTGTAATAGTTATAGCAGCCCAAACAGACTAAGAGATTAAGACTATGAGTATATATATATATACATATATATACATACATATATATACATATATATATGTGTATATATATATGTATATATATGTAGGGGCACTAACCAGCATGCCCCTTTAAAAACCATGTGTCTTTGAGGCTCCTTGGCTGGGCTACACACAAGCACTCAAGATGGCCAACCCAGCTGTTTTCTCGTGGGATAATTAGCACAAAGACCCTCGCAGCCTGAGGGAACACAGAGGCCCTCTGGGGGTGCTCTGGTCCTTGGAATGCAGGTCATACAGGGAAGATCCCCCTTGGCAAGCATGCAGCCTTTGTTCCTCTGCCTACTTAAGCAAGCTTCTCTCAGGGGGCGGTTACAGGTGCACATCTCCTATCCAGCCAGCTGCCCCTGGACCTTCCCTGTAACTAACTCCCTAATAAACCCGTATGTCTTGCCCTTCATCTCTGGGTCGTTTCTTTGGTCTCTTGGCAAGATAACCCGCCGCCTTAGCCCAACTGGGTGTGTGGCCCTACAATATATATGTATATATGTATGTTTATAAGTTATAAAGTAATTGCACATATATACTTTATTTCTACCTTATAAGAGTAAGAATAACTAGTAATCTTTCATTAGGACAGGTATCATTAGCACTTTCTTTCATACTAAGAGACTAATTCTCAAAGAGGTTGTGTCAATTCAAAGTCCACAGAGCTAGAACACAGGTTGTCTGTTTCCAAATCCAGTGCCTTTTCCCCAGGAATAGTACTTTCCCTTATAGTCTACTGAATATCAATAGGAATGAGAAAGCTGGGTGAAATAACATTTAAATGCTTTCTTTCTTGTAGAACTACTCAGAGACTTAATATATGAATGGGCTTTGTAAATCTTCAAGAGGGAGAATGTATTATACAGCATTTCCCATGTTTATCCAACTCCAGAAACATTTTTTCTGTGACGTATCTATTAACATGTCCCAGAAGAGTGTTTTATAGAACTTAGTTTAGTAAACACTGCATGAGACAACACTGTCTCTACAATAATACCTTACAGGTATGTGATATTTTCCATTTTGCAAAGAGCTTTCATATTAATTTCTGTTTTTTAAAAAGTTTTATACTTTTTACAACTCTATGATGAAGAAAGAGATGACTTACAGTTGAGACATGTTACGAACAATCTATTTTTGTTCCAACATCAGCTGGACACTTCTTTTGATGATTGTTGGAACAGTAGTCTCCCCATAAACTGGGATGTGGAATGCAGAAAATAATAAAACAATGAACAATATGCACCCCCATCAGCACTCTTCATTTCTTTTTAATTTTTTTGGTGAGGAAGATTGTCCCTGAGTTAACATCTGTGCCCATCTTCCTCTATTTTGTATGTGGGACACTGCAACAGCCTGGCTTGATAAGTGGTGTGTAGGTCCATGCCCAGGATCCAAACCAGTGAACCTCAGGCTGCAGAAGTGGAGTGCACGAACTTAACCACTACACCACCGGGCTGGCACTCTTCATTTCTGATTGTAATTATTGTTAGTTAGGAATACTAATAACAAAAATCACATTACATATTTGTAGTACATAAAACTGTACAACATTCTTTCATAAACTAAACAAAACTTTTGAGTTCACTCCATTAGTTTCTTTGATCTCATTTTGTTTTCAAAGATCTTGTGAGAAATGTCCTGTTATCTCATGTGTTCTGGTTTGATATTGTAAGCCATTCTACTAGGTCTGTAGTATACTGATTGTGGTTGTATTTTGCATTTCATTGATGACTAATTCATGTGCTTATTTGCCATTGTATATCTGTTTCAGAGAAGTATCTGTTCAAGTTATTCGCCCCTTTTTAATTGAGATTTTTCTCTTATTATTATTAGTCATAATACTTGTTTATATATGCTAGATACAGATCTTTTGCTGGGATTGGGATTTGCATCCCAATCTGTGGCTTGCTTTTCCATTTCTTAATAATGTCCTTTGAAGAGCAAACAATTTTAATTATGATGAAGTAAAATTTATTGACTTTTTTTCTTGTGTACTTCCTACTTTTTGGGTGGTAACTAAGTCAAAATTACTAAAATATTCTCTTGTTTACCTCTAGAAATTTTATAGTTTTAGCTCTTAAAGTCAAGCCTACAGTCCAATTTGAGTTAATTTGAGTATAGGGTGTGAGATAAGGGCCTAAGTTCTTTTTTCTCCTTTTCTGTATTATTTTTAATATGGCTATCAAATTTTTCCAATACGATTTGTTGAAAAGACTTATTTAAAGTTTATTTAAAGTATTTAATTGTCTTAACATCCTTGTCAAAAGTCAAACTGAGCCTATACGTGTGCATGTGTTTCTGGACTCTGTATTCTGTCCATTGTCTTCTATTTATCTGTCTTTATATCAGTACAATGCTGTTTTGATTACTGTAGCTTTATAGGAAGTCCTGAAATTAAGTAGTGTAAGTCCTCCAAATTTGTTCTTTTTTTTCAAAGATATTTTGTTTATTTTAGGTCTTTGAATTTCCAGATGAATTTTAGAATCCACTTGTCAACTTCTTTGAAAGAGTCTGCTGGTATTTTGATTTGGATGGTGTTGAATCTATAGACAAATTGTGGAGAATTAATATTTTAACAATAATTGAGTCTTCTAATTCACAAAGATGATATTTTTCTCCATTTATTTAGATCTTTTAAACATTTCTCTCAAAAATTTTTTGTAGTTTTCAATGTACAATTCTTGCGCATATTTTGTCAAATTTATTACTAAGTATGTCATATGTCTATTCTGTTGAAATTGGTATGTTTTGGTTTCAATTTATGATTGTTCTTTGTGAGTGCATAAAAATACAAATTAGTTTTTGTTGATCTTTTATCAGTCAATTTGGCTTAACTCTTAAGTTCTTGCATGATTTTTGGAGATTCTGTAAAATTTTATAGTTAGATGAACATATTGTGTGGCAATGAAGAGTTTTACTTCTTCCCTTCTGATATGGATGCATTTATTTCTTTTTCATGCCTTATTGCACTGACTAGAACTTCCAGTACAATGTGAAACGAAGTAGTGAGAGTGGACATTCCTTCTTTGTTACCTGATCTTAGGAGAAAAGCATTCAGTGTTTCACAGTTAAGCATGATGTTAGCTGTAGGTTTTTTGTCAAAGTACGTTATAAGGTTGAGGAAGTTCCTTTCTACTCCTATTTTACTGAGAGTTTTACCGTGAGCAGGTGATGGTTTATGTCAAATACTTTTTGTGCATCTATTGAGATAACCATATTCTTTTTCTCTTTTTAAATTTCTTAATTTACATTGATTTTCAAATGTTAAATTAACCTGATATATCTAAGATAAGCTCCACTTGGTCATAATCTATTTTGCTTTGTATATATTTCTGGATATGATTTGCTAAAATTTTGTTAATAAATTTTACATCTATGGTTATGAGAAATGTTGTTCTATGGTTTTCTTTTCTTATAATGTATATAGTTCTTTTTTGTGTGTGTGTGAGGAAGATCGGCCCTGAGCTAACATTCATTGCCAATCTTCCTCTTTTTGCTGAGGAAAATTAGCCTTGAGCTAACATCGTTGTCTATCTTCCTCTATTTTGTATATGGGATGCTGCCACAGCATGGCTTGATGAGCAGTGTATAGGTCCATGCCAGGGATCCGAAACTGTGAACTCAGGCTGCTGAAGTGGAGTGTGCAAACTTAACCACTACACCACCAGGCCGGCCCATAATGTGTATAGTTTTGGTATCAAGCTAATGCTGACTTCATAGAACGAATTGGGAAATGTTTCTTGTTCAGTTTTCTGGAAGAGTATGTATAAAATTGTATTATTTATTCCTTAAATGTTTGGCAGAAATACTAATGATGCTATGTGGTCCGAAGTTTTTCAGTTGTTTGGAAATTAAATAACACACCTCTAAATAACCCACAGGCCAAAGAAGAAATAATGAAAGATTAGAAATCATTTTTAACTAAATGAAAATGAAAGCACAACATATGTAATTTTGTAGGATACAACTAAAGGAGTACTTAAAGGGAAATGTGTAGCTCTAAATAATTATATCATAAAGAAAGAAAGGTATCAAATCAACAACCTCAGGTTCCACCTTAAGAAACTAGAAAAGAACAAATTAATTAAATAGTACAAAATATTGCATTATGTCCTTCACCCAGATTCCCCAAATGCTAATGTCTTACCATATTTGCTTAAGCATTGGTTCTTTCCCTTCTCCTTCTCTCTGAAACATTTCAGAGTAAACTGAATACATGATGCCCCTTTACCTTCAAATACTTCAGTGGTAATTCTCCCCCTGCCAGAAAAAAGAATGTTGCCTTACATAATCACAGTATAAGTATGAAAATTTGGAAATTAACACTCACCTTAATCAGTTGTCGCCATTGTCCTCCTAATGTCCAGGACCCAACTGAAGATTACGCATTACATTTAGTTACATGTGTCTTTAGTCTCCTTTAATATAAAACAGACTATTTCAGATTATTTTCTCATTTTTCGTAAAGGCAGACACCGAAGCTCAGTAGAAAGGTTAAGTGACTTGCTAAGGTCACAGTTAATAAGTGCTAGGGCCAGAGTTAAATTATCCTTTGACTCCTTTTCTAAAGTTATTTTTCCACTGTAATATGTCCTCCCAATCTATCATGCTGGGTGTGTGTGTGTGTGTGTGTGTGTATGATTGATAGTGTGCCATAGGTTTCTCACCTATGTGCCCAATGGCAGCTACTGTATCTTCCCACATCATCTAATGCAGTGCAGTAAAGATAGTAGTCACTCAATTGTTGTCCACATTTGACTATAAGTTAACAAAGTGACCTACATGCTTGCAATATGACCAAAATTTAATTAGAACTCTTTTCATGTGTTGACTGATGACAGTTTCTTCTTCTTTGATTGTGATGAATTTTTAATAGAAAAGTTCTTTGGTAAAATAACTTTATAGGTGTGTCAAAACAGTTTGCTAACAAAGAGAACATCACGGCTATGTGTTCAATGCCTTGTTACCTGACTTAGACTAAATTACGCTTCATCAAAGAAAAACTGTTTGCTTTAAGGAACTTACCTGAGTGAGAAATTGTCCTTGTGAGTTATAAGAGGTATAATTTCATTGACATTTCAGGCATTATTTTTTCAAATGAACTTGACTTTCCTGTTATTGAAATGAAGATTTTTTTCTCCAGCCGAGTAATGGAATGGGCAAAAGATGTTTGAAATTAAGTGGTCATAAGCAATTTATTATTGAAAAAGAAAAATAAAGTCCTTAAAGAACTTCAATTCGTTCTTCCACACAAACACATAACCTATGCAAATTCAAACTTTCTTGCAATTCAAGTAAGTTCTACAATGGAGGAATAAGCCTCTTAACAAGATTGAATTTGCTATTGTGCATGTTACAAGCTGAACAAACAGAGATTGGGGAAGGCTCTGTTCATTCATGTGCCTCCTTTAAAAAACAAACACCAGTTTAATATAAATGGAAATGAGGGCAACATTAGCGTGAACACAAATCTTGATCCATTGTAACCTAATAATGAAAACCATACTTTTTTGAGGCTGGATAAATGGATAACGTCATACATTTTAGAATCTGGATCATCACTGTTTTGTTAAGATTTTCTTCTTTTCTGAATTTTACTTTGCATGCTGGCGTAGTGACAAACTCTAGTACTTAAAGACTTGAATGCTGATATGCACAACTAAAATAGGACGATTAGAAATAATGATGCGAAAAATGTACAAAGATTACAAAACAAAACTTGAAGACCAGCTTTGTAAAACTCTGTCTTTATAATCTTTGTATTATCAAAACACCATACCTAATAGTTGTACTCAAACATTTACCCTGCTTCGAAGGTGTGATCATAACAGCATTATTATAGAAGTTTTATTTTGCTAACAGGCAGAACTGAAATACTTTCCTTAATTTGGGAGATGAGAATTTCTGAAGAGTACAGGGACGTGGTTTGTTTCTAACTCCAAAGGAAGGACTTCATGAAACTTTGTGTCTTAGTAATAGCTTTTTAAAATATAAATCAAAATTAATTTACTTCTCTGACTTGTAAAAAGTAAAACTTTCATTCCTAAGAGATTTTCTTATCTTCTTATAACCCATAAATAACTTAGATTAGGACATTATTTAAAATATAAATATGCCTCAACTTTCTGATTTGACTGTATAAGTAGTCTTTGGAAATGACTGGGGGTGGAACATGGGAATAATAAAAAATGTAAGCAGTGCAGATTTGCTAAATGAGTTTAGTCATCTGTAAATGTGGGCAATACACCTACTCCACTGGATTATTTTGAAGACTAGATGAAATAATATATGCAAAATACCCAGAATAGTGCTTGTGAAGCCAGAGCAAGTATTTGAGAAATAATAGCTGTTCTTGTTACTATTATTTTGCTAAAGGGGCAGGCAAATTTCTTCCTAATATTCCTCTTTCCTAGACTTACATTCAATAAATAATTTTGCATTATATTTGAAAATAATACACCACAATTCCTAATTTTCAAAACTAGAAATAAATTTTATTTTTTTATTTTTTATTTTCTTTTGTGTGAGGAAGATCAGCCCTGAGCTAACATGCATGACAATCTTCCTCTTTTTGCTGAGGAAGACTGGCCCTGAGCTAACATCCGTGCCAATCTTCCTCCACTTTATGTAGGATGCCACCACAGCATGGCGGGAGAAGCAGTGCGTCAGTCAGTGCGCGCCAGAGATCCAAACCGGGATGCCAGCAGCGGAGTGTGCGCACTTAACTGCTATGTCACGGGGCCGGCCCCTAGAAATAAATTTTAAATGACTCAAAATTATACTTGGTTTTATAAAGAATGTGAGGTTTTTTTCCCCTTATCTATATAGCCGTCATTTAGTTTATAGCACATTATATATGCTAATATACACTGGAGAAATATTTAAGAGTTTGGGGAAGCCATATTAATTAAAGTAGGATTTATTGCTCTAAATTAGTAATTTATGAAATGATATTTTATGAAAGAACTATATAATGAATGCTGAAGGAATAGCTTTCCCTATGAGAACATATGGACCTATATAGGCTAAAAAAGCTAACCTTCATTACTCTAATAGTTCTAATAGGTTACTCACTCAAAATGCACGTCAAATACTGAATTCTGTACCATATCTTTAAGCGTTAGAACAAGTATATTCTTATTTGTATGTACTGCTTATTTATTTTTATGTTGTATCTTTCTTCAAAACTTTGAGATAATTTGAAGATACTTATAAATAATTTGGCCAATGTTTTTCCTCTTGAATGCAAACAGACATAGCCACAAAAGTGGCCCATGGGGAAATGATCTTCCCAATATAATTTGTCTGAGAAATGAATTTTGGCAAATTTATTGTCCATCCTAGTATTCACAAATTTGTTATGATGCAATTTGTCATTAATTGGTTTATACAATAAGTAGAATTTTAAATTGTAAAATTGAGCTCAGAAAAATTGAGTTGGTTTCTCCTTCTCCAGAGTATTACACTCAGAGTAATGCTTGTTTAATCACAATGCATTTTCTAAATGTATTGATGAAGGTGCTAAAGCCATTAATAATCTCATAGTTACGTGATGTTTCCTTTTTTCAAAAGAAATTTTCTAAAATATTTGAGAGAAAATCCAGTTTTTGTAAGTTTACTGTTCTTGAAATCATTTTTATTGTGATTGAAAAAAAAAACCTGTTTTCAACTTTTATAATCCAGAGATAGGCAGTAGATCTAAAAGTTTTAGGTTTATATGTTACCCTTTTCTTCCTCTTCTTCACTCCTAGACTCCTCTGCTACATCGTTGATAAATATTATTGAACATTTAAATGTACAGAACCTTGGCATTTAAAGAAATAACACATTGATTTACCAAGTGGTGTTTAAGAATTTTTACTTCTGACATCATATTGTTAACTTTTTGCAGGGGACAGCTTCTGTACTTATTTAAGTAAATTGAATGGTAGTTTACTCTAAAAATCTCAAGAAACATCAAGAAACCGATTAACTCAATTAGACTGGGGATTCCTGGCTGCTTTGTGGTTGCTTGCTAGGAACCATAATAAAACAATTAAGATTAGTTAAAAATTTGCCTGATTGATTAGGATATAAGAACTAGTATGTGATTGTCACAGCTAATACTCTGGGCCTGCCAGTGTTACTTCTGATCAGCCAATGCCCTCATGATACAACTTGACAATTTCAAAACCTGCTGAAGTTATGATACTACAACGTGCATTTCCTAATGGGTTTTTCTGATGGTCAGGTTCCCTGCTTTGCCTCAGGGGCTGAAATAGTGGTTCATTTCTGTGCACCTTATTACCCAAGATAAATTTCAGTGCTACAACAAGGCACTTTGGTAACATGTTTTCATTAGGCTGCAGAGAAATGTTCATGAACCAATACGTTCGCACTTCATTTAGAATGTAGATTGGCTACCAAAAAGAACTTGAAAGTAAAACTCGGGCCGGCCTAGTGTCATAGCAGTTGGGTTCTCATGCTGCACTTCAGTGGCCCTGGGTTCGCGTGTTCGGATCTTGGGTGCAGACCTACACCATTCGTCAGCCATGCTTTGGCAGTGACCCACATACAAAATAGAGGAAGATTGGCACAGATGTTAGCTCAGGGTGAATCTTCCTCGAGCAACAAGAGGAAGACTGGCAACAGATGTTAGCTCAGGGCCAATCTTCCTCACCAAATAATAATAATAATAATAATAATAATAATAAAATCAACAAAAAATAAAATTTTAAAAAAAAGAAAGTAAAACTCAAGCCAAACCACACAAAAGTAAACAAGAAATCACTCTAAACTATAAATGTTAGCCACCAGGGATTTTGTAGTCTTTTTCACTAGGTCCCTGACATTTTAAAGAATTAATCCATATACATCTAGATCTAGGACAAGAAGATGTAACTAACCTCATGACTTTTATTTTTCTAACTTGATTTTCTAGGACCAACAAACAGCAGTTATATTCTTAATGGTTTCTCCACTCAATCAGAGTTCTTTTCTGAGAACAAGCCAAGGGCAATCTTTGAAAAAATTGACACAGGAGCCAAAGTTTGAATTTAGGCGTTCTCCATCTCGTTGGTAATTAAGCTTTCCTTCTAACATTCTTTCAGCAATTTTTTGTTCCAGCTTTCATTTTTTGTGTGTGTGTGTGTGAGGAAGATTGACCCTAACAATCTTCCTGTTGCCAATCTTCCTCTTTTGGCTTGAGCAAGAATGGCCCTGAGCTAACGTCTGTCCCCATCTTCCTCTATTTTATATGTGGGATGCCTCCATGGCATGGCTTGATGAGAGATGTAGATCCACGCCCGGGATCTTAATCTGCGTACCTGGGCTGCTGAAGTGGAGCGCACTGAATTTAACCACTACACCACTGGGCTGACCCCCAGGCTCTCAACTTTTCTCAGTCCACTGTGCCCTTGCCCCTAATGGCAGCCCAGAGACTCCTATCATCGGTTCCTAGCTGTTTCTCAGCCTCATTGTCCTTTCTTTCCCCTTAGTTGAATAGCCTCAACCTGTAACTGTAAGTTTAATTTCTGACCTGATGTAGGAAAAATTAAAAGAATATAACACTAGTTTCACAAAAATTGGCATTCGAGATAACTAAAAAAAATAATAACAAAGAAAACATAGTCCTAACACTTTAACACAGCAAATGTTTTAGTTCATGCATATTGCCTTTCACATCGAGACATTTTTACATCATTTTACTCATAGTTTACTTATCAGTTTCTTGTCTATTATTTTCTCTTAATGTTATATCATAACTATTTTCATATTTTCACAGTTTTGATGATTAGTATTTTAATGTACTTTCTCTTTTGAAATGCTGATATACCAAAATTTATTAAGTCATTTCACTACAGATAAACAATTAATTATGTCTGGTATTTTCTTCTATAGGTAAACATTTCAATGAATGTTTTAATGCACATTTTATTTTTCTACTGTTAAATTATTTTCTTAAGAGAATACTTAGCAGTGGGGTTACTGGGTCAAAGGGTGTATATATTTTGCGGCACATAGTTCACATTGCCATATTGCTTTCTAAAAACCTCATTCCAATTTGTAATGCTACTCAAGTTGAAACACATTAACACTTTACGAGTACTGGTAACTATCATTATAAATACATTTGTGCTTTCATAAAATATCAAGATGACTCCAGTTAGATTACTTGTAGGGAAGAGTCACATTTTCCAACATGTTCAATCATTAATTTTCTATTATGGAAAATATCTGTTCAAATTCTTTATGTTTTTCTATTGAGAACTTGATGTTGTTCCTATAAATTTAAATACATTCTTGATATATCATAAAGGAAAACAGTGTGTTCTAAGCAGTGCAAATATTTTCCACAATTCCTAGCTGATCTTTCTATTATTTAATTCTTATTTTATAGTTTTAAATTTTTATATTCAAACATGGCAGTTTATCCTTTGTAATGTCTATCATTTCAGAGATAAAACATTTCTGCACAAATGTGGTAAATATTCTAATCTATTTTCTGTTTGATTGTCTATAATTTGATGAATTGTGTCTAATTCATATGAAGTATATGTTGTTGTATTTCCAAAGCATATTTAGGCTATTTAGTTACCTGCTAGTAATTTTTAAAATCCTTAAAGATCACAGGTTTTATAATCATATGGACTTCGTTTTAAATTCATATTTTGCTACTTACAAGCTGTGCCAGGTTATTTGGCCAGGTTATTTAACCTCACTGAACCACAACCTCTCTGTCTATAAATTGTGGCCACATAATACTTGACTTGCAGGATCATTGTGAGGACTGAGAATTACATAAATAAAATGTCTGACATTGAAAGACATCCAATAAATGGTCATTTTTATTACGAGAAGTAACACTACTATTTATAATTGGGTCTATTTCTGGACTTTATCTTTTACATATCTATATTTCTGTGTCTATACTATTAAAAATTATTTTGCTTTAAATAGATTTTCCACATCCTCTCTCATTGTACTAATCTTTTTTAAAAAAATAAATTCTTACTTTTCAATAGTTTTAGATTTACAGAAAAATTGCAAAGATAGTACAGCGAGTTCCCATATACACCACATCCAGTTTCCCCTATTATTATTATCCAACATTCGTATATTCTTTTGTCACAATTAATGAACCAATATTGATACTTTAAAATTAACTGAAGTCAATATTTTCTTTAGATTTCCTTAATTTTACCTAATGCCCTTTTTCCCTCATAATTCTAGACTTTTTTATGTAATATACATACATATATATAGCCATTTAACCATTTTTAGTGTACAATTCAGTGACATTAAGTACATTCACAATGTTGTATGACCATCACCACTATTTCCAAAATATTTTAATCATCCCAAATAGAAACTTCATAACCATTAAGCAATGATTTCCCGCTCTTCCCTCCCACTAGCCACTGGTAACCACTAATGTACTTCCTGTCTCTATAAATTTGTCTATTCTGAGTATTTCATATAAGTGGAATCATAAAACATTTAGCATTTTTGTATCCGGCTTATTTCACTTAGCATATGTTTTCGGGGTTCATCTATGATATTGCATGTATCAGAACTTCATTTCTTTAGATGGCTGAATAATATTCCATTGCATGTATGTACTAGATTTTGTCTCTTCATTCATCTGTTGATGGACTCTTGGGTTGTTGCCATCTTGTGGTTATTGTGAATAATGCTGCAATGAACATTAATGCAAAAGTAAGTATCTCTTTGAGTCCTTGTGTAAGATTCTTTGGCTTATATGCCAAGGAATAGAATTGCTGGATCATATGGTAATTCTACGTCTAGCTTTTTGAAGAAGTGCCAAATCGTTTTCCACAGCAGCTGCACCATTTTACAGTCTCACCAGAAATGTACGAGAATTCCAATTTATCCACATCCTCACTAACACTTATTTTTAATTTTTTTTATCATAGCAATGCTAGTGGGTGTGAAAGGGTATCTCATTGTGGTTTCGATTTGCATTATCCTAATAACTACTGACATTGATTATCTTTTCATGTGCTTTTTGGCCATTTGTATATCTTCTTTGGAGAAAGGTCTATTCAAGTTCTTTGTCCATTTTTTAATTGGGTTGTCTTTTTGTTGTTGAGTTGTAGGATTTTTTTTTATGTATATTATAGATATTGAACTCTTATCAGCTATATGATTTGCAAATATTTTCTCCAATTCCTTAGGTTGTCTTTTCACTTTCTTGATAATGTCCTTTGAGGCACAAGTTTTTAATTTGGCTGGAGCCCAATTTATCTATTTTTTTCATGCTTTTCGTGTCATATCTAAGAATTCATTGCTAAACCCAAAGTCATAGAGATTTAACCTTATGTTTTCTTGTAAGTTTTATGGTTTTAGGTCTTATATTTAGGACACTGATGAATTTTGAGTTAATTATTGTACATGGTGGGAGGTAGTAGTCCAACTTCATTCTTCAGGTGGATATCGAGTTTTTTCGGCACCATCTGTTTAAGAAACTATTCTTTCTCTATTGAATGAAGTTGGCACACATCAAAAATTAATTGGCCATTGATTTATGGGTTTATTTCTGGACTATCAATTCTATTCCATTGGTCTATATGTATATACTTATGCAAGTACCACACTGCCTTGATTATCGTAGCTTTGTAGTAAGTGAGTCTTCCAAATTTATTTTTCTTTTTGAAGATTGCTTTTGCTTTTCAGGGCTCATTGCAACTCCATATGAATTTAAGGATGAGATTTTATTTCTGAAGAAACAAAGCTGCTAGAATTTTGATGAGGATTACACTGAATCTATAGAACACTTTGAATAGTATTGACGTCTTAACAATATCGTCTTCCTATGATGAACACAGGATGTCTTTCCACTTATTTAGGTCTTCAATTTCTTTTGGCAATGTTTTGTACTTTTCAGAGTAAAACTCCTTCATCATCCTGGTTATCTCTATGCATTTTATTCTTCTAGACACTATTGTAAATGGAATTGTTTTCTTAAATTTTTTGGATTGTTCATTGCTGGTGTATAGAGCCATAATCGATTTTTATTTGTTCATCTCATACTTTGTAACTTTGCTGAATTAATTTATTAGCTCTAATAGCTTTCTTGTGGATTCTTTGGGATTTTCTATATAGTCACCATGTCGTCTGTGAATAGACATAGTTATAATTCTTCCTTTCCAATTTGTTTGTTTTTATTGTCTAATTGTTCTGGCTAGAACTTCCAGTACAATGCTGAGTAGCAATGGTGAAACAGGCATCCTTGTCTTGTTCCTGATCTTAGGGGAAAAGTTTTAATCCTTTCACCATTGAATATGATGTTAGCTGTGTGTTTTTCATGAATGTTCTTTATCATATTGGGGAAGTTCCCTCCTATTCTTACTTTTCCGAGCATTTTTATCATGAAAGCATGTGGATTTCTCAAATATCTTTGCTGCATCTAGTGATATGATCATGTTTTGTTGTTCTATTAATGTGATGTATATCAATTGATTTTCATATGTTGAACCACCATTACATTCCTGGAATAAATTTCACTTGGTCTTGGTATGTAATCCTTTTGATATTCTGTTGAATTGGGTCTGCTAATATAATGTTGAGTTTTTTCCATCTATATTCATAAGGTATTTTGGTCTGTAATTTCATTTTCTTATGATGTTTTTATCTGGCTTTGGTATCAGGGTAATGCTGGGCTCATAGAATGAGTTAGAAAGTGTTCCATCCTCTTCAGTTTTTTAGAAGAGTTTGAAGCAGATTGGTATTAATTCTTCTTTAAATATTTGGAAGAATTCACCAGGGAAACCATCTGGTCTTGGATTGTTTTTATTGGGAAGATTTGATTAGCGATTCAGTCCCTTAGTGGTTATAGGTTTGTTGAAATTTTCTATTTCAGCTTGAGTCAGTTTAGGTAATTTGTGTGTTTTTACTTTCTTTTTTTTTTAATTTTTTGTTTATTACAGTAACATTGGTATATAGCATTGTAAAAATTTCAGGTGTACATCATTATACTTCTATTTCTGCATAGATTACATCATGTTCACCACCAAAATACTAATTACAACGCATCACCACACACATGTACCGAATTATCCCTTTCACCCTCCTCCCTCCCCCCTTCCCCTCTGGTAACCACTAATCCAATCTCTGTCCCTATGTGTTTGTTTATTGTTGTTATTATCTACTACTTAATGAAGGAAATCATATGGTATTTGACCTTCTCCCTCTGACTTATTTCACTTTGCATTATACCCTCAATGTCCATCCATGTTGTCACAAATGGCTGGATTTCATCGTTTCTTACGGCTGAGTAGTATTCCATTGTGTGTATATACCACATCTTCTTTATCCATTCGTCCCTTGATGGGCACTTGGGTTGCTTCCAAGTCTTTGCTATTGTGAATAATGCTGCAATGAACACAGGGGTGCATGTACCTTTACAAATTGGTGTTTACAAGTTCTTTGGATAAATACCCAACAGTAGGATAGCTGGATCATATGGTAGTTCTGTCCTTGATTTTTTGAGGAGTCTCCATACTGTTTTCCAAGTGGCTGCACCAATTTGCACTCCCACCAGCAGTGTATGAGAGTTCCCTACTCTCCACATCCTCTCCAACACATGTTGTTTCCTGTCTTGTTAATTATAGCCATTCTGTCGGGCGTGAGGTGATATCTCATTGTAGTTTTGATTTGCAGTTCCCTGATAGTGATTTTGAACATCTTTTCATGTGCCTGTTGTCCTTCTGTATATCTTCTTTGGAGAAATGTCTGTTCAGGTCTTTTGCCCATTTTTTAATTGGGTTGGTAGTTTTTTTGTTGTTGAGATGCATGAGTTCTTTATATATTTTGGAGATTAAGCCCTTATCAGATGTATGGTTTGCAAATATCTTCTCCCAATTGTTAGGTTGTCTTTTCGTTTTGTTGATGGTTTCCTTTGCTGTGCAGAAGCTTTTTAGTTTGATGTAGTCCCATTTGTTTATTTTTTCTATTGTTTCTCTTGCCCGGTCAGACATGGTGTTTGAAAAGATGTTGCTAAGACCGACGTCGAAGAGCATACTGCCTATGTTTTCTCCTAGAAGTTTCATAGTTTCAGGTCTTACATTCAAGTCTTTAATCCATTTTGAGTTAATTTTTGTGTATGGTGTAAGGTAAGGGTCTACTTTCATTTTTTTGCATGTGGCTGTCCAGTTTTCCCAACACCATTTGTTGAAGAGACTTTCTTTTCTCCATTGTATGTTCTTGGCTCCTTTGTCAAGGATTAGCTGTCCATAGATGAGCGGGTTTATTTCTGGGCTTTCGATTCTATTCCATTGATCTGTGTGTCTGTTTTTATGCCAGTACCATGCTGTTTTGATTACTATAGCTTTGTAGTATATTTTGAAATCAGGGGGTGTGATACCTCAAGCTTTGTTCTTTTTTCTCAGGATTCTTTTAGCTATTCGGGGTCTTTTGTTGTTCCATATAAATTTTAGGATTCTTTGTTCTATTTATGTGAAAAATGTTGTTGGAACTTTGATAGGGATTGCATTGAATCTATAGATGGCTTTAGGAAGTATGGACATCTTAACTATGTTAATTCTTCCAATCCAAGAGCACGAAATATCTTTCCATTTCTTTGTGTCTTCTTCAAATTCCTTCAGAAATGTTTTATAGTTTTTGGTGTACAGATCTTTCACCTCTTTGGTTAAGTTTATTCCTAGGTATTTTATTCTTATCTTTGCAATTGTAAATGGGATGGTATTCTTAATTTCTCTTTCTGCTACTTCGTTGTTAGTGTACAGAAATGCAACTGATTTTTGTATGTTGATTTCGTATCCTGCAACTTTACCATATTCGTTTATTACTTCTAAAAGTTTTCTGGTGGATTCTTTAGTGTTTTCTATATATAAAATCATGTCATCTGCAAATAGTGACAGTTTCACTTCTTCCTTTCCAATTTGGATCCCTTTTCTTTCTTTCTCTTTCCTGATTGCTCTGGCTAGGACTTCCAGTACTATGTTAAATAGGAGTGGTGAGAGGGGGCATCCTTGTCTGGTTCCTGTTCTTAGAGGGATAGCTTTCAGTTTTTCACCATTGAGGATGATATTAGCTGTGGGTTTGTCATATAGGGTCTTTATTATGTTGAGGTACTTTCCTTCTATACCCATTTTATTCAGAGTTTTTATCATAAATGGATGCTGTATCTTGTCTAATGCTTTCTCTGCATCTATTGAGATGATCATGTGGTTTTTATACTTCATTTTATTAATGTGATGTATTATGTTGATTTATTTGCAAATGTTGAACCATCCCTGCATACCTGGAATAAATCCCACTTGATCATGGTGTATAATCTTTTTAACGTATTGTTGTATGCGATTTGCTAGTATTTTGTTGAGGATTTTTGCATCGATGTTCATCAGTGATATTGGCTTGTAATTTCTTTTTTTGTGTTGTCCTTGTCTGGTTTTGGTATCAGGGTAATGTTAGCTTCATAGAATGAGTTAGGGAGCTTCCCCCCCTCATCGATTTTTTGGAAGAGTTTGAGAAGGATAGGTATTAAGTCTTCTTTGAATGTTTGGTAGAATTCACCAGGGAAGCCGGCTGGTCCTGGACTTTTATTTTTGGGGAGGTTTTTGATTACTGTTTCGATCTCCTTACTGGTGATTGGTCTATTCAAATTCTCTACTTCTTCTTGATCCAGTTTTGGAAGGTTGTATGAGTCTAAGAATTTATCCATTTCTAACAGATTGTCGAATTGGTTGGCATATAGTTTTTCATAGTATTCTCTTATAATCTTTTGTATTTCTGAGGTGTCTGTTGTAACCTCTCCTCTTTCATTTCTGATTTTACTTATTTGAGCCTTCTCTCTTTTTTTCTTGGTGAGTCTAGCTAAAGGTTTGTCAATTTTGTTGATCTTTTCAAAGAACCAGCTCTTGGTTTTATTAATTTTGTCTATTTTTTTCAGTCTCTATTTCATTTATTTCTGCTCTGATTTTTATGATTTCCCTTCTTCTACTGATTTGGGGCTTTGTTAGTTCTTCTTTTTCCAGTTCCTTTTGGTGCATTGTTAGATTGTTTATTTGAGATTTTTCTCGTTTGTTGAGATAGGCCTGTATTGCTATAAACTTCCCTCTTAGAACCGCTTTTGCTGTATCCCATAAATTCTGGCATGTCGTATTTTCATTTTCATTCGTCTCCAGGTATTTTTTGATTTCTTCATTGACCTAGTCATTGTTCAGTAGCATTTTGTTTAATCTCCACATATTTGTGGCTTTTCTGATTTTCTTCCTATAGTTGATTTCTAGTTTCATACTGTTGTGGTCAGAAAAGATGCTTGGTATTATTTCAATCTTCTTATATTTATGGAGACTTGTTTTGTTGCCTAATATGTGATCAATCCTGGAGAATGTTCCATGTGCATTTGAAAAGAACGTGTGTTCTTCGGTTTTTGGGTGGAATGCTCTGTATATATCTACTAGGTCCATCTGTTCTGGTGTATCGTTTAAGGTCAATGTTTCCTTATTGATTTTCTCTTTGGATGATCTATCCCTTGGTGTAAGTGGAGTGTTAAAGTCCCCTACTATTATTGTGTTACTGTTTATTTCTGTTTTTATGTCTGTTAATAATTGCTGTATATATTTAGGTGCACCTACATTGGGTGCGTAGATGTTTACAAGTGTTATATCCTCTTGTTGGACTGTTCCCTTGATCATTATGTAATGCCCTTCTTTGTCTCTTTTTACAGTTTTTGATTTAAAGTTTATTTTGTCTGATATGAGTCATCTCATTGTCTTTTGACCTCCATGGTTTCTGATTAGATATAAGATGTTTCAGCTTTTCACTTTTTTTTTTTATAATTTTATTTATTTTTCCCCCAAAGCCCCAGTAGATAGTTGTACGTCACAGTTGCACATCCTTCTAGTTGCTGTATGTGGGACGCGGCCTCAGCATGGCCGGAGAAGCGGTGCGTCGGTGCACGCCCGAGAGCCAAACCCGGGCCGCCAGCAGCGGAGCGTGCGCACTTAACCGCTAAGCCACGGGGCCGGCCCCCAGCTTTTCACTATTGAGCATGATGTTAACTGTGGGTTTGTGGCCTTTGGCCTCTATTTATTACAGCCTTTATTATCTCTTACAGTTTTTACAGACTGGTTGGGGTAAGTAAAGACCTTCTCCCATCAGGTCCTCACACTCATGAGATTGCACCCAAGAATGCCATCGAGCAAGGTTGGAGCCTGTTCATATGGCTACTGCTGGGTCCACAGTGGGGTCCACAGTTGTCAGGCCTGTTACCAGGGACCCAGCAGGCATGGATCCCTGTCTGGTCCCTGGGTAGACAAGAGACTGCCTCCAGAACCTTGGCCAGAAGGACTGGCACTAGCATAGGGCCCACTTTAGGGTCCACAATTTGTTCTGCAGAAGGTGGGCCTGTTACCAGGTGTGATTCCCATCAGGTCCCTGGGAGGGCTCCTGCAGAGTCACTGGGAAGGTCCCTGGCCATTCAGGATTGGCCTTAAAGTGCACTTAGGTGGGGCTGGAACTGAGTCACAGAGCTTCTTCAGGGTCTACAGCCAAGACCAAGGTCTACAGGCCTGCTTGTTTGGGTATATATATAGTGTCTCTCCCCTGGTCCCTGGGCAGCATGACTACTCCCAGACTGGCTGAGAGGGGCTGGAGCCAGGTCATAGGCCACTTCAGGGTCTACAGCCGGGACTGATTTCCATGGGACTGTCCCTTGAGGCAAAGGCGGGTGTGGCTCCTCCTGAGTTCCTTTGCAAATGGTGCTGGTGGCAATTCCAAGGCCAAATGGGGCTGTAGCCGAGTCCACAGGGGGATGGGGCTGTTTCCAGGTCTCTATCCAGGACCACGGTTAGCAAGGCTGGTCCTTGAGCATGGGCCTGCCTTCTCAAAACAGCCCTCCTTGATCTTGGTCTCCCCGGGGTTTCGCAACCTCCTACCTAGATCTCAAAGCTCCCACAATGGCACTTTTGTCTGTGGATGACTGCCAAATTGTTGTTTCTGTGGGGAGATACTACGAGGAACCTCCTATTTCACCATTTTGCTGATGGCACTCCCTCTGGGCTTTTTCCACTTCGTTTGTTTTGGTTTCTTTCTTTCATTGTAGAGGCTTTCTGGAAATGACTGGTGATTTTTGGTTGTCATTTCATACTTAAAAGTGCATCCTAATGAGCTTTTGTGCTTTTTTGCATAGTGGGTTTGCTATGATGATCATCTGATCGTCTGGCTTTTTTGGGGTTCCTATATGCCATTGCCTGTAGGTTTTTTCAGGAGTGGTTCAGTTTTTTCAGGGAACCGTCTTCCCATCTCCTACCTGTGCTATTAACCTGGCTGCGCTATTTTATAGCTGGGTGTTGTAGGAATGAGAGTTCCATATTTCAGTATGCAGACATTTTACTTTATTCTTTATTTTCCATATGGCATCTCATCCATGCCAAAGAATAAATTTTATCTTTCATGAGTGTGAGCACGTAGAGGTGTAGGTATTTGGCAGTGAGAGACAGAGAAGGGACATGGATACTGGTAAAATCTAACTTATCCTTTTTCAGACTTTCAAACACTGCCCTTATTTTCTGCCCTTGTAGCATCATTCATGCATTCAGAGGTACCTAGGGCTCTAAAGCATGAGCTTTCCTGGGATTCTATGGGAAACTGCATCAGGTTAGTTTCTCCTCATTTCTCATCCAATCCAAGTGCTTAGATTTGTCCAGTTTCCTAACTGCTAGTTTTAAGAATTGCTCTTTTAAAATGGTGAATAGCATCTAATTTCATTGAAGATTGTCATTCTGGTCCTCATTGTTCTTGCTGTTATTCCTCTTTTTGTTTTGGAATGTTTTATTGAAAAGAGAGGCAGAAAATTCTTTACACCGGAGGTTTCAAGTTCTCATTTAAAAGAGTTACATGTATGAGTAACTACATTTATGTTAAACACTTCCATTATATTTTGTCTTTAGTTGTTTATTACAATATAGTTTATTACATAATAGGTACTAAACACGTCAGTTGATTAGTTTCATTTAATAACAACATGACTCTATGTCAAAATGTTATTTCCTCTTTAAAAATGTCATTTTTGCCATAACAAACTTGATGATATTAGGAAAAAATTTCCGCAAGTAGCTACTTGGAAACGATTCCTAATTAGGTTAGACTCCTTGAACAGACATTACTTGGAATATTTTTTTGAATTTTCCACAGCACCTAGCACAGTTCTAGGTACATAGTAGGCTCTCATTAATTGAATATTTGCTTAAAAACTCATATATACCCGTAACTGAGATCAGTGCTAAGACTATAGAGATAGAATGAACTGTGGATTTCAGCATGACTGGTTGGGAAGGAGGGAGAGACAAGAAATTATACTGGAAAAGTAGGCAGATGCCAGATCTTGAATGGCCCTTCATACCATGCTCAAGAGTTTGGATTTCATTCTAAATGCTATGGGGTATCATTAAACAGCTTTAAGCAATAGATTAATATGGTCATATTTGGATGTTAGAACTATCACTCTAACAACAGCGCCAAGAGTAATTTTAAACAGGACAAGACTGAAAAGCCACCATTAGATTTGGCATCTAGAAGCTTGTTGGCTACTATGACCAAAAAATGTTGTTTCAGTTTAATGGTAGGATTGGAAGGCAATTTGAAGTTTTTTGAGGGAAAATATGGGAAAAGTGAATAGACTAATCTTTCAGGAATGTTAGCTATGAAATATAGGATTAATAAGGAATATGTAGAACCAGGGAAGTTTTCTTTGGTTGCACATTTGTTTTAAGATTAGAGAGCTTGAATATGTTTAAATATTGCGGGGAAAACTCTCCTTAGAAGGAGTTGAAAATAGAGAATATTTGATTCAGCAAAGTTCCTAAAGAAACAGCAGGGGATGAAATCCAGATACGTTCAAGTATTACATAAATGCTCATTATTAAATGAATGACCCACAATTCTATCGGAAATGTTTTTATTTTTAGAAATAATTTCAGGCTTACAAAAAAGTTGGAAAGAAAGTATAAAGACCTTTTTTCCTGAATTAATTGAGAGCAAATTGAAACCATGTTACTCAGGAATACTTTGATAGCTATTTCCTACAAACAAAGACACTCTCTTATATAACCACAGTACAACCATCAAAATTAATAAATAAACATTAATAAATTACTACTTATCCATGCACCTCATTCAAATTCCATTAATTATTCCAATACTATCATTCACAAATAAAGGATTCAAATGGAGATGACTCATTGAGGATGCAATTTTCTTTAGTCTTTTTCAATCTGGAACAATTCTTCAGTCTTTCCTAGACTTTCTTAACCTTGACAATTTTGAAAATTACAGGTCTGTTATTTGGTAGATTATACTTCAGTTTGGGTTTGTCTCATGTTCCTTTGTGGTTAGATTCATGCATTTTTTGCATGAATATTACTGAAAATAATTTTTCTCAGTATTTCTTTTCTGTGTTTTTCACAGTATATCTTATCATATCTTATAAGGTGATAGAAGACTTCAATTTATCCCTTTACTGGTGACGTTAACTATGATCATTTGATTAAAGTGGTGTGTGCTAGATTTCTCTGTTGTAAAATTACTTGTTCTCTTTATATTTAAAATGTATTTTTGAGGCAAAACTTTGATACTATTTGCATATCTCTCTTCTCATCAAATATTCACCCAGAAGTTTTAGCATCCACTAAAGCCACCATAGGGTTTGCCTGAATAATTACTTTGATGATTGCCAAATGGTGCCTTTCTAATTCCATCCTTCCTTTTATACAGTAGTTCCCCCTTACCAATGGGGGATACATTCCAAGACCCCTTGTGGATGCCTAAAACTGTGGATAGTACCAAACCCTGTATATACTATGTTTTATTCTATACATACACAACTAATAACAAAATAAAACAATTATAACAATATATTGTAATAAAAGTTACCATAGTTCTTAGCAACCTCAGCATAGATTTTTTTTTGTCTTTCCTTATTAAGTTGATAACTTTCACCTTTTCACTTAAAGGAAGCACTTTACAGCTTCTCTTTGGCATATCCTAATGGCTAGCATCACTACTCTTGCACTTTGGGGTCATTGTTAAGTAAAATAAGGGTGACTTGAATACAAGCACTGTGATACCAGAGATGGCTACTGAATGACTACTGGGCAGGTAGCATATACAGCACGGTACGCTGGACAAAGGGATGATTTATGTTCTGGGCCAAATGGAATGCAACGGTGCAAGATTTCATCACACTACGCAGAACAGTGTGGCAATTTAAAACTTATGAATTGATTATTTCTGGAATTTTTCATTTAATATTTTCGGACCATGGTTGACCATGGGTAACTGAAACTGCGGAAAGGGAAACCACCAATAAGAGGGGAATACTGTACTCATTAGTTGGCATTTCACTCTATGGTAGAGCTTTTTCCTTCCTTCCTGCCTTCCTGCCTTCCTTCCATCCTTTCTTCTTTCCTTCCTTCCTTCCTTCTTTTCTTCCTTCCTTATTTCCTTCTTTCCTTTTTCTTTTTTTCTTTCTTTCTATGTGAATACGGATCATTGATTGAATATTTTATTTATTCCATTTTATCTATTTATTTATTATTGCTAATTTTGAAGCTCATATTGTCCCATTTGTGGCCAGTAGGAATCCCTGCAATATAGCTTCTGTTTTCTTTTGAGATGCTTCCATCATTCTTTGAACTTCCTTACTTTCTGGCACAACAGGATGTTCCAGGCTCATCTTATACTTTGCCTGCCCAACTTACCCCTCCATTTCCCCAAAGAGCCCTGGTTTCTCTCATTGGAGGGTAACATTAGAGACCAAGATATGGGCCATCGATATGCTCATTGCTCCCAGGACTTTAAAGCCATGGATTTTCTCTAATACCTCCAATTCTAAAACCTAACCACAGGGTTCATTCCTGGCCTCTCCCTTCTTTTATTTTCTTGTATTTGTAACTCCCTTCTCCGACAGTGAAAAATCTGGGTCCTGTTATCCTCTACATATTTCGTAATTTCCTAGCCTACTTGTATGAAACCCATCTCCTGACTCTGCCAAGCCACAGTCCTGTTTCCTTGTGTGGGCCCTGATACCTTCTGGAACTGTCCCACCCTCACTGAGCATGCCTTCTTCATACAAATCCTAAGAGCTTTTGGACTGCATTTTTCAGGAAGGAATGAAGGAAGAAAGTCAGGATATAGATGTTTTTGAAAATATAAGGATTAACTCATAGACCTAGGATATTTCTCTAAGATTTTAGGGAATGTAAAACAAGCAATCACAAAACAGGTCAAATGGACATGATCCCAGGAACCCCACTATCCATTACTCGAAATTATAAAAATAAAGCAGTTAAATCCTACAACATTGTTAAACCTGTGCTCTATTCTAGGAACTTTTGTTTGGAGCTAGTGATAAATAGAAAAATTTCAAATTAAGGCATATGCTCTAGTTTTGAGAAATGGATAGTCTAATAGGAAACAAAGACAAAAATATTCATTTATTTATTTACCAAATATTTATCAATAGACTACTACTATATGTCAGGCAATTTTCTAGATGCTGAAGAAACAGTGGTAGATAAGGCAAACATAGATTCACTGTTGTTTAGGGGTTGTACTCTAATGGGGGGAGACAGACAATAACCAAAGTAGTTATACCTTGTGATGAGTGCTTTGAGGAAAATGAAAAAGAATGGTGTGTTAATGATGGGGTAACTCTTTAAGTTGGAGTGGTCAAGAAAGCTCTCCCAGAAGATGACATTTAACCAGGAAACTCAATGACAAGAAGGAGCAGGCCATGTAAAGATTAGAGAAAATAACATTCCTAGCATAGGAGATAGATAAAGCCAAAGGGCCCCAAGACATGAATGGTCTTGATGGGTACACGATTAAAGAACAGAAAGAAGAAAGTGTAGATGGACTGTGATAGATTCTAAAGAGGTAGGCAAAGGTCAGATTGTGTAGGGCTTTCTAAGCCAGAGGAAGTTTGGATTTTATTCTAAACATAATAGAAAGTCAGTGGAAGTTTTTAAGCTTAATACAGTAAATGTTCTAACAGAGGTATCTGGAGGGTGATTTGAGAACACAGCCCAGGATGGGAGTTGGGGTCATTGTAAAGGAAAACTGAGCCTGAAAAGGTGAGGGAGAGTTATACAGGGAAGTCAGAAAGCCAAAGTGTGGAGAAGGGGTGCGAGGGGGTCTGTGTATGTGTTTGGAAGAGGGCACTGGCATGTCAGGCACAGACATATTTCAGGGAAAAAGAATACAATTAAGCAAACTCATTAAATAATAAAACAGTATGGTCTAGTCTATGTTGAGAAGAGCAAGTCTGGCTGGAAGGTCTGAGGCAAGGAGGAGTGAAATAATAGCCAATGAATTGGGGAGTCAGTAAAACTACAGATGTCATAAATGAAGCAAGAGATGAGGGCCTGAATTAGGACCACGGAAATGGGGATAACATTGGAAAAAGGGATGGATTAAAGAAACATTTAGTGTATAGAATTGTCAGGAGTTCCTAGTTTATTGGATGTGGGAGTGAGGGAGAAGGAAAGGGAGCACTCAAGAATGACTCGTGGGTTTTTAGGCTTGGGTGATAGGCAAAGACTATACAAAGAGTTAACTTTGCTTATGTATAGTTGATAGGGTTATGGGAGGTTTTTACAATCCTCTTTACATCTTCTTGCATTGTGTGCATTTTTCACTAGTTGTAGTGGATGCTGTGGTGAAATATCCAGATTCCTCCCCTCTTTAGGCCTATGCTATATTCACCTAGCTGCATTGTAGTCAGCTTAAAAGAGTTGCTTCCCTCAAAGTTACACTCTTTCTCTGGGGGAATCCTGCATCCAATAACTGGTTGATGAAGGAGTTACAAAGGCTGGGCAACCTTGCCTCCTTTTGGGATATCTGTTAGGGCCATTCCAGCACCAGAGCTACCTGTGAGGTCAGTTGAGGTCTCTGGTGCAATTGCATGACAGTTCAACTACTCCCTCTGTCCAACCTCCTTCACTCACTCATTCACAGATGATTTTTCTGTGATCACTTCCCATTAATCGTCTGCATGCAAATATCTAGCTCAGTGTCTGTTTCCCAGGCTATGGTAAACTATGACTTTTATAATCTGGAAAACAATTCAACAACAATGAATCCATTTTTATTTTGGAAAATGAAGATGTTTAACACTAGGGAAAAGATATTTTGATTTTCTCAGTCACTGTAAGTAATGGCTACTCTTTATAAGTACCCCTTAAAAAATGGTGGACATTTTGAAGAAATGTTCTATAAAATGACAGAACATGCTTAGAGCTATTTGTAAATGCAGTGGGTTTTTTTGTACTGTTGTACACATCTAAATGTCTATTGAAACCTGGGGATGAATTTGCATGTATATAAGAGTAAGGTTAGATTTCTCCAAATAGGCTAAAGATCATTCATTTTCATTTATGACATATTCTCTACGGTAATTAACAACTGTTAGGCATATGATTTATTAAAAATAATCATTATCCATGATATTACGTAGTATCTCTAGCTCTATTCACAATTCATAATGCCTAGTATTCATTACCCTTAAGCACATTGGAGTAAAATAATTTAAAATAAACTTCCTTGTATTATAACAAAAGGCTCTTGAGAATCTACATTGCACATTTCCACTAATAAGGATTTAATCAACCCTTAAACATTTTTTCCTGCTTACTATAACATCAAGCAACCTGTGAGAATGCCAAAAAGAATAGGAAATGTTGGCTGAATTTTCATCAGCTAACCTGCCAGTTGGAAAGTTTATAGCTTACCTCAAGTGACATCTGTAAAGTGAAAGCAAAATTAATTAGAAATATTCACTTCTGGAAGGTAGGCAAACACGTCTTTTCTTATCTTGTCACTTTAACAACCATCTGTCTTCTGTATATGAACACTGAATATAAGAGAATACTATTTAAAACTAAAATTATATCAAGTCATGTACACACACACCATGAAAAGACAAGTTTATTAGAATACATTTACTTTGCTTGTATATTTTGACAATTGTTTATTAACTCTAGAAATAGAAAAAAAATCTTGCTACTGACCGAAAATAAATGGTAGAGAATACAGGATTGTTGTTAATCTGTTTTTCTACATAATTAATTATTCCTTAGAGGCATTTAATTACCTGAAAGAAGAAATTATGTATTTATTCACATTTATTTCAAAAGAAATTGTTTTTAAAAAGTAAATTGCATTCTATTTTCCAGAATAAAAATAGCTTTATATTTTCCCTGCTTATATAAACAATATATTCTTCTTATAAAATATTTTGATATAGAAGATGTATAGATATTAAAGTAAAATTTACTTTGAATTCTAACATCTAGAAATAAACAGTGCTGTTTTGTGTCTATCTTTTCATGAGTATGTTCTATTTAAGTATTTAGTCTACTTACTTACCTATACACAAATAATATTTATATATAATGAATAATATTACATTTACTATTTTCATCTATTTTTTGTACTCAAAAAGTCCTAGATATCTTTCCCTGTCAATAAACATAGATCTAAATCTAATTTTAAATGACGGCATACTTTTCCATTATATGGCCATATCATATTTTATTCAAACAATCCCCAAATAAAAGACTTGTAGATTGTTCTAATTTTTTAATGTACAAGAAACTTCATAAAAGTACGATAGGATAAATAGATAGATGATAGATGGTTAGATAGATACATAAATAGATAAGTGTATATCTGAACATCTATTCACTTATCTCCTTAGAACACTTTGTAAAACGGAATTTTTGGGTCAAAAGATACACTTTTTTTAGCTAAAGCAGCTTGCATTCATCATACATTCATTCACTTGTTTTGTTTACAGATCTATTATTTTATGTAAAAATTATTTACAGTGAAATGTACAAATCCCAAGTGTACAATGCAATGAGTTTTGACAAATGCACATACCCCCATAACACATATCCTTACAAAGACATAGAACATTTCCCTCACCCCAGAAAGTTCCCTCATGTCCCTTCCCAGTCAGTCTCACCACACACAACACAAGCAATAGTTTTTCTTTTCTCACCATAGATTAGTTTTGTCTCTTCTAGAACTTTATATAAACAAATCACACTATATGTTCTTTTTGTTCCTAGCTTCTTTTTCTCAGCATAATGTCGGTGAGATTCATCCCAGTTGTTTTGTGTATCAGTAGTTTGTTCCTTTTCATTGCAGAATAGTATGCCATTGTGTGAATAAGTCAAAATTTGTTTATCCATTGTTCTACTGATGGATATTTGGGGTATATCACTGAGATTTTTAAATAAATAATTTTATTTAATTGTAGTATAGCATCTATACACAGAAAAGTACTCAAATCATCAAGTTTTAAACTTTGTGTAAATGGTTGCATGCAGTATATATTCTTTTTGTCTCTGGCTTACTTTGCTAAACATAATTGTTTGTGAGATTCATCTATGTTGCTGTGTGAAATTATAGTTTCAATTTTATTTGCTCTTTTTTTTATTGAGGTCACATTGGTTTATAACATTATATAAATTTCAGATATACATCAGTATATTTTGATTTCTATGTAGACTACATCATGTTCACAACTCAAAGACTAATTACCATCCATCACTGTACATATGTGCCCTATCACCCCTTTTGCCCTTCTCCTTCCCCCCTTCCCCTCTGGTAACCAGCAATCTAATATCTGTATCTATATATTTGTTTGTTATTGTTGTTGTTGTTTTTATCTTCCACTTATGAGTGAAATCATATGGTACTTGACTTTCTCTATCTGACTTGTTTCGCTTAGCATAGTACCCTCAAGGTCCACACATGTTGCTGCAAGTGGAAATGTTTTGTCTTTTTTATGGTAAGTAGTATTCCATTATGCATATATACCACATCTTCTTTATCCATTCATCCATTGATGGGCACTTAGATTGTTTCCAAGTCTTGGCTATTGTGAATAATGCTACAATGAGCATAGGCGAACAAATATTTTTTTTCATTTCTGTTTTCATGTTCTTTGGATAAATACCCAGAAGTGGAATAGCTGGATCATATGGTAGTTCTAATTTTAATTTTTTGAGAAATCTGCAAACTGTTTTCCATAGTGGCTGCACCCATTTACATTCCCACCAGCAGTGTACGAGGGTTCCCTTTTCTCCACATCCTCTCAAACACTTGTTATTTCTTGTCTTGTTAATTATAGCCATTCTTATGGGCATGAGGTGATATTTGCTCTTTAATCAAAAATTTTTTCTTTGTGGATATTTGCTCCTAGGGTCTGTTTTTTTAGTACTTTCCAGCAGGTTGTATACATTCAGCCAGTGTTAACAGACATTCTAAATAATGCAATGGGAAAAAGTCCTGTCTACTCTTTCTAAAAGAAATACCATCACCCTCATTCTCATATACAAAATACAATACACTTTATTTTATCTGGTATATTCACAGAAGCCAGTCTCTATGATAATTGCAGTTAATCAAGTATTTTGGTTAAAAGAAAATTGCCATGTGTTTAATATGTGAATCATTAATTTGTTAAATTGCATTTTTTACTGTGGTAAAATACATATAAAATCTAGCATTTTAACCATTTTTAAGTGTACAGTTCAGTGACATTCAGTACTTTCACATTGTTGTACAACCATTGTTACCATCCATCTCCAGAACTTTTTTATCTTCCCAAACTGAAACTCTGTACCTGATAAATAACTCCTCACTCCCGTCTCTCCTCCCAGCTCCTGGCAACCACTATTCTACTTTCTGTCTCTATGTATACTTTAGATATTTCATATAAATGAAATCATACAGTATTTGTGCTTTTGTGACTGGCTTATTTCATTTAGCATAACATCTTCAAGGTTCATCCATGTTGTAGCATTGTATGTAAATACCATATTTCATCCATTCAACCATCTATGGACATTTGGATTGTTTCCACCTTTCTCTGTCTGAATAATGCTGCTATGGACATGGATATACAAATATCTGTTCAAATTCCTGATTTCAAGTCTTTTGGATATATACTCAGAAGTGGAATTGCTGTGTCATGTGATGGTTCCATGTTTAATTTTTTGAAGAACCACCATACTCTTTTCCATAGTGACTGAACCATTTTACATTTCCACCAACAACACATAAAGGTTTCAATTTCTCCACATCCTTGCCAACACTTGTTATTTTCTGTTTATTTTTTTATATATACTAGCCATCCTAATAGGTATAAAGTAGTATAACATTGTGGTTTTGATTTGCATTCCCCTAATGCTTAGTGATGCTGAGCATCTTTTCATGTGCTGATTGTATGTCTTATTGGAAGAAATGTCCATTCAAGTTCTTTGCCCTTTTTTAAACTCTGTTGTTGATTTTGTTGTTGTTGTTAAATTCTCGGAGTTCCTTATGTATTCTGGATATTAATCTCTTGTCAGATACATGATGTGCAAATATTTTCTCCTATTCTGTAGATTACCTTTTCACTCTTTCGATAGTGTCCTTTAATGCACAAAAGTTTTTAATTTTTATGAAGTCCAATTTATCTCTTTTGTTTTTCTTTCATTACTAAGTGGTTTTGGTGCCATATCCAAAAAATCCCCGCTAAATCCAATATCATGAAGATTCCCTCTATGTTTTCTTCTGAGAGTTTTATAGTTTTAGCTCTTACATTTAGGATTTGATTCATTTTTTAATTTTTGTATATGGTGTAAGGTATAGAGTGAGTTAGCAAGTATTTCCTCCTTTTCAAATTTTTGAAGAGTTTGAGGATTGGTATTAATTCTTCTTTAAATGTTTGGGAGAATTCACCAATGAAGCCATCTGGTCCAAGGCTTTTCTTTTCTGGGAGATTTTTGATTACTGATTCAATCTCTTTACTAGTTTTGGATTAATTCAGAGTTTCTATTTCTTCATGATTCAGGCTTAGTAGGTTATGTATTTCTAGGAATTTGTCAATTTTCTTACATTATCCAATTTGTTGGTATACAATTGTTCATAGTACTGTCTTATAATCCTTCTCATTTTGGTAAAAATCTGTAATAATGTACCCATTTTCATTTTTAATTTTAGTAATTTGAATCATCTTTCTTTTTTCTTAGTCAATGTAGCTAAAGATTTGTCAATTTTGTTGATCTTTTCAAAGGACCAATTTTTTGTTTCCTTGATTTTCTCCATTGCTTTTCTATCCTCGAGTTTATTTATCTTTGCTCTAATGTTTATTATTTCCTTCTTTCTGCTAGCTTTGAGTTTAGTTCGTCCTTCTTTTCCTAGTAGTAAAGTTCGATTGTAGATTAGAGATGTGCAGGGGAGGATATCAGCCTTTACAGCTATAAATTTCCCCCTTGCCACTGTTTTCACTGCATCCCACAAGTTTTGATAAATTGTGCTTGTTTTCATTTCTCTCAAAATATTTTCTAATTTCCCTTGTGATTTCTTCTTTAACCTGTTGGTTAAGAGTGTGTTTGTGTGTGGGTTTTTTAATTCTTCCATATACATGGCTGCTTTTGAGGGTCTAAATGTCCCAAAGAGCGTCACCCAGCTTCTCCTTGGGGCCTTAGATGGTCTATTGTATGTCTCTACCCATAATCTCTTGCTCTAGGCTCCTGCAAATCTCTAGTCCTCCTTCAGCTTTTACCAGCAATAATTGCTGCTTTCCACCACTTTTCTCAGCCTGAGATCCAAGTTAGCTGAAACAAAGACCAATCCTTTAAGTAGCCCCCAGACAAATTAGAATGTTGCAAATAAGATCTTCTTTGTTTTCTTCAATTTAAAGGAGACAAATGGGAATTGGGCTGCTTCATTAGATGGTCAATTGTATGTCTTCACCCATAATCTTTTGCCCCAGGCATGTGTGGGTCTTAGATTCCCAGTAGCTTTCGTAAGTAGCACCCAGTGCTTTTCCCTCCCTCAGCTCCAAGTTAGGTGAAACAGATCAGTCACTCAGGCAAACATTGCTCTGCTCTTGTGTTCGAGAGAGGGAATTGGAAACTGGGCTGCTGTCTCCTCCAAACCAAGACCATGAAGTATTGAGGAGTGAGTAGGGTAGTGGTGAGTAAAAATGCCAGGACATTGCCTACCATTTGAATTCTGCTTTTTCTTGACTGGACATTTACTTGGTTGCTGTAGATCTATGATGGTTTTCCAGAGTTCCTATAAAGTTACTTTAGCTAGTCTCTAGTTTTTTTGTTTGTTTCTGTTTTCTTTTGTTTTGTTTTTAATGTTTCTATGGGGAAATGAGGACCTGGAGCTTCCTAGTCCACTGTTTGGCAGATGTCACCTCTGAATCATTAATTTTTAAACAGACTCAATATAATTAGAAGTTTCACTGCTTTGATTATGATTTGATTATTCTTTAATTATTCAAAAGAGGCTTCTGAATCTTGCTGAACCTGAGAGTCATCGTTATCAATATCAGTCCATTATCAACATCAGCAGGCTTCTTGATAGATCAGACTCATTTTATCCTCATGTATCCCCCTCCCACTTTCATACGTTTTTAAATTACTCCAATAAAATTTTCAAGAAAGGATCTAATATCAGTCATTTATATCTCTATGTTAATTTAAAATTATTTTCTAATTGTTGAATACAAAATTTTCTTCCTTGTTAAAAGAACATCAAATATTGACGACTTGGTGAGAGAGGCAGATGAAATCACATCATTTATGTGATTACTCTGTCCTAAACACAAGGTACTGCTACAAGGTACTCACAACCTACCAGCACATGTGTTGGCTCATGAATTATATGCTTTACCCATGTACAGAAGAAAAGAAAATTATTCATTAAATTATGGTTCTTTGAAAATTGATATTTTTCACTCAACCATAGTCAGGTGAATCACTGCCTTTGTCCAAATCATTCTACCAAGTTCTTCCATGTCTCCCAGAATCTATATTCATATAACCGGATAGACTAAATCCATTTGCCTCCTGAACTGTACCATTTATTAACATGCATGCATCATATGTTCACCATCTGGGCTTATAATCAAGACAGTACATAGCCTCTCTACATATATTTCACCCAACTCTTTTCTAGAAATGATTTCTCCATACTCCGTGTTCCTTCCTTTGGCATGCCTCCAAGGACTTCAGGATCTTATACTATCTCCTAAATTCCATAGAGGATCTCATATGCCCAGCTCTCTAGGTCTATCAGCAATCTTTCACTAGAGGTGATTTTGCCTAGAAATTGAACAGTGTAATAAGAATAAACATAAAACAAAGTTTATACATACAAATTAAGTCATTTAAAATTAATTTGGAGCTGTATCTTAAATATAGGTACCATCTTAATACTGTTTCTTTCTCAATCTGTGAAATACTGCTAGCTAGTCTTTGTATAATGATAATATTAGAGCTAATGCGGTGAATTATTCTGAATATTAGAATACTTAATATGTTCTGAGAACATTCTGATGTACCTTATTATTAATCTCACATCTAAGAGTAAAGATTTTTCTGCAAGTTTCCTGGCCAATTGCATCTTATTATCTAATTGAGATCCAGTACTCAGCTTGTCAAATCTAAGCATTTCAAGTCAGCTAGAGTGAGTTTTAGTTTGGGCTAAATTACACTATCGATTTAGTAATTTGGCTTTAATTACTTATATTCACTTAATTGTTTCTAGGTCTGTCATGACATTTGAAAATGGGGTTGTGGACATTTATTTCACACTTTGAAGGCTTTAGGATGTCTTTTTTTTAAAATTCATCACTTCTCTGAAAATTTATATAGAAGCTTTAGTCAAATGAATCTCTTGCAATTGATTTTTACATACAGGTTTGTTTTAAAGAGTGAGTGCCTTCAACAAATTTCTTTAGCCACAGACATAAAAACTGTCATGTGCTGCAGTACAAGAATAGAGTCATGTCAATTGCGTAGAGTAATCAGTTTTCTAGAGTTTTAAAAGCCACCTATGATGAGTGTGATGGTTAATATTATGTGTCAACTTAACTGGATCATAGTATGCCCAGATGCCTGGTTAGGCATTATTTCTAGGTGTGTCTATGAGAATGTATCCTGAAGAGTTCAGCATTTGAATTGGTACACTGAGTGGAGTTCACTGCTCTTCCTTACGTGAGTGTGCATCATTCAATCCCTTGAGGGCTTGAATAGAACAGAAAAGTGGAGGAAGGGGGCATTACCTCCCTTCCTGCCTGCCTGCCTTAGCTGGGGCATCAGCCTTCTCCTGCCCTTGGACTCCGACTTACACCATCAGTCCCTCTGGTTCTCAGGCTTTTGGACTAGACTGTAATTATACCCCTGGCTTTCCTTGGTCTCCAGCTTTCAGATGGCACATCATGGGACTTCTCAGCCTCCATAATCATATATATATATATATATATACACACACATACATGTACATATAGAGAGAGAACTATTGTTTCTGTTTCTCTGGAGAACTCTGACCAATATAATGAAGGAGCAATATTTTAATTAATTAGTCTTTGTGCTTCATGTAATAATAATAATAACAACTCTCATCACCATCACCATTATTATTCATCTATGCAAGATGTTGAATATTAAGCGTATAAAATTTAAGTATGATACATAATACAGTATCATACTGTTCCTGGCACCGGCCTTAGCTTTTTCTCATCTACCGACAAAACTACAAACGTCATGCAATTAAGCTTTCTTCTTCTTTGTGGTCACTCCTGCTAGCCTAGTAACATGATGTATTTTACTCCAATTCCCAAAACCTATAGTCATAATCCCATCCAGGAAGGATATTGGAAGGGCAGAGCATGACAGACAGAAACTAATATTTCTCAAAGTATTTTCTGTGGAAAAGTGTTTAATAGAAAACCAAGTTTGGAAAACACTAATTAAAGCAAAACAGATTTCTTTTCTGCAGGACTTGTCAGGAACTTCACTCAGAGAGCACGCAGTGTGAATTTCTCTGAATTGAATATAGGGTACACCTATTTTCCAAATGTGTGCTACTGCAGAACACATCTATATATTTTTTTGCAAAGCATCTCACAAATGATTGTTCACAATACATTTTAGAAATTCTTGCACAAAAAAGTTTGAATGCTCTTTTTGGTGCATGTTATGGACTGAATGTTTGTGTTCCCCTAAAATTCATATGTTGAAGCCCTAACTCCCAATATGGTTGTATTAAGAGGGGGGGCCTTTGGGAAGTAACTGGCTATAGATGATGTCATGAGGGTGGAGCTCCCATGATGGGATTAGTGACCTTATAAGAAGAAGAGACATCAAATGCTTCCTTCTCCACCATGTGATGACACAGAGAGAAGGCCACTGTCTGCAAGCCAGTAAGAGAGCCCCCACCAGAACCTGACCATGTTGGCACCCTAATCTTGGATTTGCAGCCTCCAGAATGTGAAAAATAAATTTCTGTTGTTTAAGCCACTTAGTCTATGGTATTTGTTATGGTAACCTGAGCTGACTAAGACAGTGCAGTTGAGGGGTTTGGGACAAAATTGAATTTTTTGTTCATCTCTGACACTTACTGGCAATCTAACACTATCACTAAATCTGTCACCTCATTTGTAGAGGGACAAAAATATTCACCATGCAGGGTTGTTGTGAGTATTGCCTATACATGGCTCATATTAAGCTATCAATAAATGATAACTATGATTATGATGATTATTATTCCCTATTATTATAGGTTTCTCTCATTCAAATTCAAAGTCTAAAGAGAACTGAATATCTAGAAATTTATGAATTTGGCTACTCAAACTGGAAAATTCTGGTCAAAATACCATATCCTTTTGGGTCCTTTTGGAGAGGGCGATTATTCAAAATCTGTTAAAGCTATGTCCAGCATACTTAGCCTTGAAGCTTCCAGGGTGGTAATAGATCAGCTGTTTAAGTAAGATCAATACCTAGTGATAAGCCTAGGTGAGAGTTTGCTCTCCTGAGCTTACTGGTTTTCGATTAACATTTGCTGCTCAGCGGGTCCAACTGGCTAAAGTGATGTATTGGATGTATTAGGCAGGCACTGCACTGAGCTCTAACACTCCAAGAAATTTTCCTGCACTGAACCCCAAAGACTGGTTCTGGACTATGAGTATAAATTTTATACCCGTAGTACCTCCAGGTTGCCCTCACAATATCTTACTTCTGGTCCTAGTTAAAAATAATGCTCAGGGGGCCAGCCCCATGGCTTAGCAGTTAAGTGCGCACGCTCCGCTACTGGCGGCCCGGGTTCGGATCCCAGGCACTCACCGACGCACCGCTTGTCTGGCCATGCTGAGGCCACGTCCCACATACAGCAACTAGCAGGATGTGCAACTACAACATACAACTATCTACTGGGGCTTTGGGGAGAAAAAAGAAAAAAAGGAGGAGGATTGGCAATAGATGTTAGCTCAGAGCCGGTCTTCCTCAGCAAAAAGAGGAGGATTGGCATAGATGTTAGCTCAGGGTTGATCTTCCTCAGAGAAAAAAAAGAAAAAAATAATGCTCATAAGCCAATTAACTTTTTTTTTTTTTTTTTTTTTGCTGAAAAACTGTATTCATGTCTGGTCAGTCATTTTATTTCATAAGAATTATAGAAAATGTTCTCAGATCTGGATAACTATGTCCCTTTGTATATTTGCTTTGGAAGGTCTTCCTGACAATTTAGCTTAGTACCTTAACTCTAAGAAATAAATAAATCAATGCCAAAATTTTTGGACATTAGATTGATAAAATCATGATTTAAGCATTTATTGTACAACATACCTTCCTTTTAAAATATCATTTTTTGAAAACCTGGTCTTATAAGTTAAAAGCATTTGTGCTAGGCATGGTGAAAAAAAATTTTTAATGTGTAGATTGGATAAGGATTCTGCCTTCAGAGACCTTGTAATTTACTACTTTTTATGTTTTCACGTATAGGCAACATAATATTGAAAGACAAAGAGTATGTTGTGCTTGGTTTCCTTATTATATTTTCCAGATTTGAATGCACTCTCTCTCAATGCCTTTTTGAATCATTATTTACATATATATGAATTATTTATGCATATATATGTGTGCGTGTGTGTAGAGAGAAAGATAGAAAGATAGACTGTTTCCTGCTTCCTATTTTCAATTAATTTCTTTATAGGACAGCATTTTGCTCTGAAGGCAATTAGGTTCTCTTAAAACACACAGTTAATGTGAGAAAATACTACTGATTTTGTCTCCTCTAATTTTTCAGTGGAATAACAATGCTCAGAGGACATTTAGACAAGTGATAATGGGAAAATGTACATGTATTAACATGAAATTAAAATTGACTAAATTGAAACACACGCTAAATGTCAGTCTGCTCCTCCAAAATATATTACAATGGATTAAAGAATTTGGAGACAAACGTATTAAGCTTTTAGAAAAAGTATAGTAACCAAGAGTCTCATTGTTCATTTATCAATCAGCTATATTCTGACTTCCTTTAGGTATTTTTATTGCAATACTCTGCAATGTTATTTAATTCAACTCCATCTTCCACTTTTTCCCACAAATGAGAGTTTTCAAAATTCCATTCTAGGCTAGCTATAGCAAATGCAAATTAAGTTCAAGGTAATTGGTATTAATTACATAAAATTACTGAAACTGAAAATCTCATTGTCCCAGCTCACTTTTTGACCTAGGATACAGTCACTCGTCTTTCTATTTATTGACTTATCTCCATCCTTGTGCCTACATTTGGTGCAGTCAGCTGGGACCAAGATTACAGGGTCCTGTGATATAAAGCATGGCCAACGAAAGGCTTCTTTTAGAACAAGAGCTATGGGTGAGGCAGGTTGCCATCAAAGGTGCTGTGGGAATGCATGCGTCATGCACATTCCATACTCCTATGTTTTAGGATAATTTAGAAATCATTAACCAAGAATGAAGGGAATGGACTCTCTATTGATGTGTATTGGCCTTATAATTCTATGAGTTAGTAATTAGGGAAAGTATAAGAAAATAATACTAAAAATATTACATATTTCCTTTTGGTTCTTACACATTTGAAACTGCACATTATGCTGTATTTTAGATTTTTCAAATGATTGAGATTTATTTGACATGTCCAAAAAAACACTCAGCAAGGAGAACCAGACACTCACGTAAGAATTCAATATATCTTAACTTTATCCTAATAGTTCTCAGCAGTTAGTTGAAGTTTTTTAGCTGAGTTGTACATTTAGCATTTTGTTCCTATGTTTTACTTCAAAAATAAAAGCAGTACTTCTTAATCTTCAAAGAAATAAGACCTCAGTATATCACTTGTTTTTATAAGCAAAAATTCAACACAGAGCACATACTATGGCCTGTGCGTGGCCTTTGGAAGTAAGCCAAGATACATTTCAATCCCAGCTTTCACCTACTAGCTATATCAATTTGCTGAGTTGTCTTCAATTTACTATAGCTCTGCTTCCTCATATGTTCAATGGGAGAAATAATACTTGCCTCCAGTTGTTGCGATAGGTATTAAAATAACTTATGTAAAGCACTTAGCATAGTACTTTTCTTATTAATATGTACTCAATAAATGGCAGTCCACTAGACCACATCTCCAAAGCAATGAATACAAGACAATCTACTGAGGTACCAAAGAAAATATTAGACATTTAATTTATATATTACTTTATTTTACCTTAAAATTACATTTATACATACATAATACATACATATATAAAACCTTAAATAAATGTAAACATGGAATCATATCACACATGCTGAATTTTGGAGGTATTTATATTTCTTCCCTTTTTGCTTACCTCATCCCCATCTTTCTCTTTCCCTCATATCAGCTTCCTTTCCCCACTACACACAAATATACACCAGGTACCCCACATTGGAATCCTACTATACATCTGCATTACATTAATTCATTAAATGTATATTTATGTACTTAAGAATGTATAAAATATATGAGTATAATAGTGTACGTATATCATATTTAAATAGACAAAAATCAAGGATGCCTGCTTGGATTTTTTTTTACCTTGTGAAGTGGAGTCCTCTGCCTACTCTTGTACGTTCTGTGAGGATGAGGACACTCTTTTAAACCCCTCATTTGGACCTATTAAAGAGGCAGCTGCACAGCATATTAACCTCAACCCTCTAACTTGCACGGTTAGAGAGAAGTTTGGCCACTCCCTGCCCAAAGAATCGTGATTCCAGCACCTCACTGAGGTTATTTAGTTGCAGCTGCCTTGAGTACACTCACAGGGTGGCTGGAATGCTAAATGTGCTTTCTCTGCTCCGCTCTATTAGGTGCCTGGCAGTTGTGTACAGTGGAGTGAGGGGTGTCAAGGAGAGAGAGTGGCATCTCACTGCGTTTTTCCCCATCCCTAGCCCTCAAATGTTCTAATGGCCTCTGCCAAGTCAAGAGGGAAGACCTCACAATTAGAGGCACAGAGTCCAATGTGTTAATGTTAGACCTATTGACAAAAGGGGACTTACAGTTTCTTCTTTTTTTAATTTCCTCTCTTAACAACTTTTCAATGTCTATATATGTTCCATGGTTGCTTTCTTAATGATTTTTAAATTAGCTTTTTATTTTGAGATAATTGTACATTCACATGCAATGGTAAAAAATAAGGCAGAGAGATCCAAAGTTCACTTTACCCAGTTCCCTCAATGAAAAACTATAGTAAAATATCACAACCAGGATACTGGCATTGATACAGTCCAGACACAGAGCATTTCTATCACTACAGTGATAGCTACTCTTGCCCTTTTATTGCCACAGCCCCTTCCCTCCCACTCCCACTCCTCTATTTAACCCTTGGCAATCACTAATTTGTCTGTTTCTATAAATGTGTCATTTCCAAAATGTCATAACAATGGAATCATATAGAATGTAATCTTTTGATATTGGCTTTTTTCACTCAACATAATTCCCTCAAGATTCATCCAAATTGTAGCATGTATCAATAGCGTGTTCCTTTTTCATTGCTAAGTATTAGTCCATGTTATGGATATACCAGTTTGTGTAACCATTTGTCTGTTGAAGGACATCTGGATGGTTTCCAGATTTGGGCTATTACAAATAAAGCTGCTATAAACATCCATATATAGAATTTTGTGTAAATATATGTTTTAATTTCTTAGGATAAACATCCAGGAGTGCAATTGTTTGGTTGTATGGTAAGTACATGTTTACTTTTGTAAGAAACTGCCAAATTGTTTTTCCAAGTGGCTGCACCATTTTACATTCCCACCAGCAATGTATGAGTGATTCAGTTTCTCTGCCTCCTGGCCAGAAATTGGCGCTGTCATTATTTTCTATTTTAGTCATTCTGACAGGTATTCAGTAATATCTCACTGTGATTTGAATTGCATTTTCCTGATAGCTAATAATATTGAGCATCTATTCAAGCACTTATTTGCCATCTGTATATCTTCTTCAATTAAATGTCTATTCATATCTTTTTCCCATTTTCTAATTGGGTTCTTGTTTTAATGTGGAGTTTTGAGAGTTCTTTGTATATTAAAGATACTCGTCCTTTGTTGGGTATACAGTTTTCAAATATTTTCTCCCAGTCTGCAGTTTGTCCTTTATTCTTCTTAACAGAGCCTTTCACAGAGTAAAAGTTTGTAATTTTGATGAAGTTCAATTTATCAATTTTTCCTTTTATGAATTGTGCTTTCGATATCAACTTTAAGGATTCTTTGCCCAGCCCTAGATCTCAAAGATTTTCTTTGATTTTTTTCTAAAAGTTTTTAAAATTTTATGCTTTAAATTGAAGTACATGATCCATTTTGAGATAATTTTTGTATAAAGAGCAAGGTTTAGTTTGAGGTTCATTTCTTGCCTATGGAGGTCCAATTTCTCCAGCATCATTTGTTGAAAAAGTCATCCTTCCTCTGTTGAATTTCCTTTGCACTTTTGTCAAAAATCAGCTAGGCGTATTTGTCTGGGTTTATTTCTGGGTTCTCTATTCTGTTCTACTTATCAATATATCTATCACTCTTCTAATATCATACTGACTTTATTACTATAGCCATGTCGTAAGACTTAATATGGGGTAGAGTGATTCCTCCCATTTTGTTCTTTATTCAAGATTGTTTTAGCTATTCTAAGGCCTGTGACTTTCCATATAAATTTTTAGAAAAAGTTTGTTTATGTCTCCAAAAATACTTTGCTGAGGTTTTGATAGGAATTGCATTAAAACTGTAGATCAATTTCAGGAGCATTGACATCTTTACTATGTTGTGTCTTCAAATATACGAACATAGCCTGTACCTAGATCTTAATTGATTTCATGCATTAGTATTTTGTAATTTTCACAATACAGATCCTGTACATATTTTGGTAAGTTTATATGTAAGTATTTCATTTTATTTGTATGATTTTAAATGGTATTGTGTTTTTAATTTTGGTTTCTATATGTTCATTATTGGTATATAGAAACCCAACTGATTTCTGAGCATTGACCTTGCATCCTATGACCTTGCTGGACTCAATTGTTCATTCTAGGAATTTCTTTTTGTAGATTACTTGGAATTTTCTACATAGCCAACCATTGCATCTGCAAATAGAGACAATTTTCTTTCTTTCTTTCCAATCTGTAGGCCTTTTATTTATTTTTCTTGCCTTATTAGACTGGGTAGAAATTCCAAACTATGTTGGATAAAAGTAGTGAAAGCAGAAACTCTTGCCTTGTTTCTGATCTTATAGGTAAAGCATCTAGTTTCTCACCTTTAAATAGGATGTTTGCTGTGGGTTTTGTAAATGTTCTTTACCAAGTTGAGGAAGATCCCTTCTATTCTTTCTTGAGAGTTTTTATCATGAATGGGGGCTAGATTTTGTCAAATGCTTTTTGTGTGTTGGTTGATATGATTGTATAATTTTTCTTCTTTATACTTTTGACATAGTAGTTTACACTGTTTGATTTTCAAATGTTGAATCAGCCTTGCATACCTGGAATAAATCCAACTTGATCTGGTGTCTCTCTTGTTTGGCACATAATACATTTAGGATTGTAATGTCTTCCTTGTGGATTGATCTTTCCAGCATTATGTAATGACTCTCTTTGTCTCTGGCAATTTTCTTCACTCTGAAGTTCATTTTTTCTGATATTAATACAGCTTCTGTTTTTTAATGACTAACGTTTGCATCATATATTTTTTCTATCCTTTTCCTTTCAATCTACCTATGTCATACTTAAAGTGAGTTACTTATAGAAAGCATATTTTCCGATCATGTTTTCTTTTTAATCCACTCTGTCAGTCTTTTGATTAGTGTATATGGAATATTTATATTTCAGGTAATTATTAATATGTTTGGGTTTAAGTCTGACACATTTGTTTTCTGTTGTTTCCTCTTTTTCTTTTTCCTCTGTTTCTACTTTCTCACCTCCCTGTGAGTTATTTAAACCTTTTTTTTTTTTTTTTTTTTTTGTGAGGCGATCAGCCCTGAGCTAACATCCGCCAATCCTCCTCTTTTTTTTGCTGAGGAAGACGGCCCTGGGCTAACATCGGTGCCCATCTTCCTCCACTTTATATGGGACGCCGCCACAGCATGGCTTACCAAGCAGTGCGTTGGTGCGTGCCCGGGATCCGAACCAGTGAACCCCGGGCCGCCGCAGCGGAGCGCGCGCACTTAACCGCTTGCGCCACCGGGCCGGCCCCAAAAACCTTTTAATTAATTTATTTTTTTAGGGATTAATCTTCATCTATTTATAGTACTTTTGAATATATCAGTTTGTAAAATTTCTTAGTGGTTACTCTAGGTATTATAATATGAATAAATGTAATTTATCATAGTATACTGCTATCAATGTTTTACCATCTTGAATGAAGTATGGAAACCTTACCTCCATTAAGTTCTCTTTACCTTACCAACTTTTAAATATCAATGTTGTAAGTATTCCCTCTACATACATTGATTACCACATCAGATAGTGCAATAATTTCTGCCTCAAACATCAAATATGATTTAAGAAACTCATAATATGTAGGGTAGTCTATTATATTTGATCATGTTTTTATCCATTTTGATATTCTTCTTTCTTTTCTAAAATTCCAAGTCTTCTTTTATGATTACCATTCTATCTAGAGAACTTTCTTTAGCCATCCTTCACAAGAGGTTTTCTAGCAACAAATTCTCTTAGTTTTCCTTCATATGAGAATGTCTTTCTTTCTTCTTATTCCTAAATTTTTTTACTGGATATAGAATTTTCAGTTGACATATCTTTTCTTTTCAGCCCTTCTTTCTGGCCTCTGTCATTTTAGATAAGAAATCTCCTGCCATTCAATTTGATTTTCCCCTCTAGGTAATGTGTCATTTCTCTCTGTTTGCTTTTAAGATTTTTTCTTTGTCTTTAGTTTTCAGAAGTTTAATTTTTTTTTGTTTGTTTGGTGAGGAAGATTAGCCCTGAGCTAATATCTGTTGCCAATCCTCTTCTTTTTTGCTGAGGAAGATTGGCCCTGGGCTGACACCATGCCCATATTTCTCTATTTTGTATGTGGGATGCTGCCACAGCATGGCTTGATAAGCCGTGCGTAGGTCCATGCCTGGGATCCAAACCTGTGAACCCTGGGCCACTGAAGTGGAGCGTGTGAACTTAACCACTACGCCACTGGGCCGGCCCCCTCAGAAGTTTAATTTTAATGTGTCTTGATGTGGATTTATTTGGGCTTATGCTATTTGCTTAGTTTCTTGAATCTGTCAGGTATACATATTTCACTATTTCTTGGGGAACAGGACTAGCCCTGCTTCCCAGCCCCTTGCTCAATCTCTTTGCTGCTGGGTGGTTGTGGAGGTTCAGCTCCCCGCTGATACCAAGGGTGGGGGAAAGTTGGAGTGCTAACTAGCTCTGACTCTCACTGCCTTGCTCAGTCTTATTGATGCTGGGAGTAGATGGAAGCTCAGCTCCTCCCTGAGCCCTGCTGGCACTGGTGAAGAGGAGGGAGGTGAGGCAGAGTGGTGATTAGCCCATCCTTGAACCCTCTCCTTAAGTCTCTTTTTTGCCAGTGTGGGTGGAGGTCTGCTCACCTCAGGACCACACTGACACTACACTATCCCTGCAGGGGAATCAGGGTATAAAACCTGCTTCTGCCATCTTGAGGATGGAAGATCAGCTCCCCACTTGGCCCCACTGAAACAGTAGGGGTTGGGAGAGGTGATATGGTTTTTCTGTTAGTGTTTGGCTGGAGTAGGGTAGGTATGGCCAAAAAGGTTTTCTGTTGTTAGGCCTCACTTTTCCAGATCCTTTGCCTAGGGGGAACAGGCATTCCTGGGGGGGTTTATTATCTGTGCCTGTTGAAAGTTCTGTGTTGGAGTTGCTGCAACTCCCTGTCTGGGATATATGGGCCACAATAAGGAAATTCAGGGAATTCACCACCCTGTCTTTCCTCAAATTCTGAGATTCTTAGTCCTTCTGACTTCTTTCCACCTTTCAGAGACGTCTTTTACTTGTTTGCTGTGCTATGGTCAGGGTTTTTTTTAATTCTAAGAATGAGGACCTGGAAGGAATAGGGATGTTTTATCTTTGCCAGAACTGGAAGTCTCCCTTCCTGTAGCTCTATGATGTTTTGCCAGTTATAATATCCATCCCCCACTACTGCAGATATAAGGGCCTTGTATTATGAGTGTGGGATTATACTAAGTATGTAAGGGGTTGTCATTCTACTATCTGTGATATCACACCCCCCAGAGCATACAAAGCCCTCTTCTTGTTTGTGTGAGCCCTGGGTAATGGGTATTATCTTGTCTCATGAAACACGGGAGGAAGATACAGCACATTGCTTTGTTTTTCTAAACCAAATTGCATTTGAGTCCAAACTGCACACACCTGGCTGGTAGAAAGTCCACTATCAGTAATTTCAAAGGGTTCCTTCCCCTTTCTGTGGGATAGTATTAGATTCTGAGCTTACTTGGTGCCAGGAAAAAGGAGAGGAATGTAGTCCTTAGTCCTTAGTTCTTCTTGTTTGCTATGGATACCCCCATTGCTCATTCTACTACAGGATGACCTACAGTGGTCCTTGCTAGTCTGTCTTGCTGCTGCGCCAGAAGAGCTATAGAGCTGCCCCTTTCAGCAAACCTTGCCATTGATCACAGGCTGAATCCCTGAATCTCTCACAGCTGCTTTCAGTGTCTTTACACATGGTGTCCACCTTCCACTGATGTCCACAGCCATATTCCACCACTTCTGGTGGTGCCATGACATGAGGCTTAAATCTCTATCACCAGCAGAACCTTTCACTCAACCCCTGACATACCCTCAGGCTCTGAGAAGTAGCAAAGAACATGCAATGTGGATTCAGACTACTCGGGTTTGAATCCTGCATCCATCACTTAGTAATTCACTGACTAGACAAAATCATAAGCTCTCCAAGCCTCATTTTCCTCATCTATAAAATGCAGATTATAATAGTACTTAATATAATGGTAGATTAAAAAGATAATATTTGTAAATGTTTTGCAAAAATGATTGTTAGCATAATAATATAGGAAAGGCATAAGGTTATATAGTAAAATATAAGCTCTATATACTTAATAGGTACAGTTTCTCTGCCTAGCCATGCTTTGCTTTGACCTCAAGCTGATCACAGCCTCTTTAATTGCTAAGGTTTTCACAATATTCACCTGGATAGGGGTTCATTTTCAAGGTAACCCTGAAGTACACTGAAGATGTTAATCTCCTACCTGCAACACACCCTGCCCTGACCTGGGTCAGAATAGCCTAAACTAGTGTTTCTCAAAGAGTGGTCCACAACCATCTGCATCAAATCTTTAGGGATAGGGTCAAGGTATATGCATATTTATTAAGCTGTCCCTGTGATTTTAATGTGCAATAAGGTTTGTGAACTGCTTCTCTATACTCTCCATGCCTTTTCACATATGGCTGTCTCTGAAATATCCATTCCCCACCCCCACTCCCCGTGGAAACAAAATGAAGCCTCCTCCACGAAGCTTTCCCTAATTTCATGTTCACCACCACCAGCAGATGCAACCTCTTCTGTTGCTATTGGATGAATGAGATGAGGAGGAATCAGAACTGGGGTACAGGTGATTGTTGGGGAGCACTGGAATGCAGCACCTGAACTGGAGTGGTGGGAAGGACCCACGGTTTGTACTTGGATTTGTGCACTTGAGGTGGGGGGAAGGGAGGAGAAAAATCAGCAAACGAGAGGAGGAAGCAGCAACAAAGTAGCTCCATGGGCTCCCTTCATTGGTCAGAAAAGTAAATCCACCTTCCCACGCAGCCACCCACCATGCATCACCTACATTTTTGTCAAGAGGAGGAGCGTGTGTGCAGAGTTGCTATCAACCACCAGCCTCATGGCGCCACAATATCACTGCATAATTGCGTATGCCCCGGTATGAGCCTGCCACCGGATTGGCTGCTCTGAAGCAGCAGAGCACAGTATGAAAAATCCAACTCCTGAGACTAAGCCTGTGCTCTGAACCCTTATACTCGCATCATTTTGTCCCTGTGGTCGCCTCCTTCCAGAAACTTCTTTATATCTACATCTCTGCTTGTGAAAATCTTGCACATCCCTCCGGACCCCTCCCCAAGGCTCCAGGGACTATGCCCAGACATTTGAGCCTCTGGGACTGAAGTGGGGACAGAACCTAGAAGCAGGGATGGAGATGCCCCTCCCCTTGACTCTTCCTCTCCACCTCCTTAGGGCTCTAAGGTACAATGGAAGCCAACAACTCGCAGGAACCCCCCTCCCCTATCAGCAGGGCTTGCCATGTTTTCAGGGTTGTGCCTGACCAAGGGGTCCCATACATCACCCCGACGGGAAAGTGGGGTTCGGGGATCCGCGTTTGGAACAGATCCCTCAGGGCACTCCCGTGCAGGAGCTCAGAGACCAGTTTGAGGTGAAAAAAAAAAAAAATTTGGTTGAAACTGTTGAAGATACCAGCAGAGGGGCTGAGAGAGGAGGGGCTGCAGAAGGAACCTAAGGAGGAGGGTCTCCCTGCAGCTACCAAACACCCCCAGCCACCGCTAAGTTCAATAGCTCATCTTAGCCAAGTGTCTCCTAGGACCGCAGCAAGTGCATATTTGTTTCTTCGCAGAGACCATTGCCCGGGGCACCTTCTAGCCTCATGCTTGACTGTATTTTAGGTTTCAAATTTTATTTATGTAGGAATTTTAAGAAGGTTGGGTGGTCGCTGTTTTGAGAGTGATGAAATATCCCGTGCCACTTAATGTGGGGCCATGACAGGCGCACATGCCACCTTCGGGGTCCTGGAGCTCAGGACCTCAGCACATCCCCGGCCCCACGGATCCACCCCCCACGTCTGCCTGGCTTGCGCTCCCTCGCACCGCGCCTGCTTGCTCCCAGCCCACGCCTCCCGCTGCCTCCGCCCCTCACTCTCGGGCCCCCCGCGTCGTCGTCCCACACCGACTTCGCTCCCGCCGCCCCGCCGGCCGCACTTCCCGCCCTCGCCGCGGCGCTGCGCCCGCACTCGGCCCGCACTCCGCTGCCTCCGGCGCGCGTTCCTCGCGCGGCCCCGTCGCCCTCGCCTCCCTCGCCGCCGCCGCGCCCCGGACTCGGTAGGCTCCGCGCCCCGCCGTCGTCTGCGCCTCTTGGCTCCTGAGAGCCCGCGCTCCCGCCTGACGCGGAGGCGCCGCCGTCCCCGCCGCCACGGCCAACACGGGTGCCACGCGCCGCCGCCGCCGCCGCCGCCGCGCCGCCACTCGCCCGCCGCCCGCCATGGCCCCGCAGCAAACAGGTAGCAGGAAGCGGAAAGCGCCAGCGGCCGAGGCGGGCGCCGCGAGCTCGTCGTCGCAGGGCTCGGCGGCGGCGGACGGAGAGGGACCGCTGCTGCTCAAGAGGCAGAAGCGGCCGGCGGCGCGGCGCTCGCTGGTGCGCTACCTGAAGGGCCGCGAGGTGGGCGCGCGGGGCCGCGCCGGGCTCCCGGGCTTCGAGGGCGAGCTGCGCGGCTACGCGGTGCGGAAGCTGCCCGAGCTGCTGCGGGAGCGCGAGCTGGCCCTGGGCACCCTCAACAAGGTGTTCGCGTCGCAGTGGCTGAACGCCAGGCAGGTGGTGTGCGGCACCAAGTGCAACACGCTCTTCGTGGTGGACGTGCAGTCGGGCCAGATCACGCGCATCCCCCTGATGCGCGACCGGGGGCCCGGGCTGGCCCGGGCCCAGCCGAGCTGCGGCATCCACGCCATCGAGCTGAATCCCTCCAAGACGCTTCTGGCCACCGGGGGCGAGAACCCCAACAGCCTGGCTGTCTACCAGCTGCCCACCCTGGACCCCGTGTGCCTGGGCGACCGCCATGGCCACAAGGACTGGATCTTCGCCATCGCCTGGATAAGCGATACCGTGGTCGTGAGCGGCTCCCGCGACGGCACCGTGGCGCTGTGGCGGATGGACCCGGACGTGTTCAACGGCAGCATCGCCTGGCACAACGACGCAGGGCTCCCCCTGTATGCCCACATCCGTCCGAGGGACTTGGAGACCATCCCCAGGGCCAGCACCAACCCCAGTAACCGCAAGGTACGGGCCCTGGCCTTTAATCGCAAAAACCAGGAGCTGGGAGCGGTGTCCCTGGACGGCTACTTCCACCTGTGGAAAGCCCACAGCACCCTGTCCAGGATGCTGTCCATCAGGCTGCCCTACTGCCGAGAGAACGTGTGCCTAACCTACTGTGACGAGTTGTCCCTGTACGCGGTGGGCTCCCAGTCCCACGTCTCCTTCCTGGATCTGCGCCATGGTCACCAAAACATCCGGCCCCTGTGCTCCCGAGAGGGCGGCACGGGCGTGCGCTCGCTGAGCTTCTACCAGCACATCGTCACCGTGGGCACGGGCCACGGCTCCCTGCTCTTCTATGACGTCCGCGCTCAGAAGTTCCTGGAAGAGAAGGCCTCGGCCAGCCCGGACTCCTCTCCTGGGCCCGCAGCGAGGAAGCTCAAGCTCACCTGTGGCAGAGGCTGGCTCAACCACGACGACCTGTGGGTGAACTACTTTGGCGGCATGGGCGAGTTCCCCAACGCGCTCTACACTCACTGCTACAACTGGCCTGAGATGAAGCTCTTCGTGGCTGGGGGCCCTCTCCCTTCAGGCCTCCATGGGAACTACGCAGGCCTGTGGAGCTAAGGATGGCCGCCCTGTTCTCCAAGTGCCCAGATTTACCTTCCAGTGCCCTCCCACTTTCCTTCTTCACGCTTGTGTTTGTGCTTTTAACTCAGTGTGGCTTTTGTCTTGTAGGTAGATCGTGCCCAATTTAACCTGTGCCTAGTGTATTGGGCAGAGAGTGAGGTGGGGGGTGTCCTTTAGGCAATTAAAACTAGGCTTTAATACTGTTCTACAGCTCTGCAACACCATCTTTTTGAATTCTCATCCAAAGATTTTTGGCTAAATGTTAGTTGTGTTCTCTCTTTAAGTTATTTACATATTCTGTCTCTCTAATACCATGCAGCCATGGTTTTACAGTTGTGTATATATTTTTTTGTTGCTAGTATTACAATAATATTGTTATAGGTATTTTTCATTGCAGATAGATGGTATGTTAAGAATATGTTTTAAACAAACAGTGTTTGTACATCTGTTCTGGAAAGCTGGCCATAGTTTTAGAGCATTGTTCCGATTGGAAAATACATTCCAAGTTCTAGATTACCCACTTTTGGGTAATCTTTTGGAAACATTCCATTTGTAAATTGTAATCTTAGTGTTTATAGTGTGTAAGTTGTTGGTGCTAAACATGCTTTTTAGAGAGTTTATTCTCTTTGAAAAAAACTTGTCATAGAATCTTTTTTTTTTATACCAAAATCTCAGTTGGTCAGAACACTTCAGGAATGCAAGAATTCTGCTGATTGAATGTTCAGAATTAATCTGAAAACCTAATTAATCTTTTTCTCCTTCAACCCTTATTTAAGTTTTCATGACCAGTTGTTAATTAGATAAATGATTGTGTGTTTTTTCACTTCTTGCCTTAATACTATCAATACTTGTGAATATATTTGAATGTTTGTTGTTTAAGGAACTTGCACTGAGTTTCAGTGCCATCATTCAAAGCAGGGATTCTAAGTTTAAAAACGTAGAATGTATGGCAGGCTGGGCAGAATGTATACTGCTCCAGGATATAGACTGTATATTTTTGTTGTTGCTGTTTTTAATACCAAATATTATATTTGAGCATACTTTAAATTTTCCAATTCTGCTTACCAGTTAAATCACAAGAAAAAACTGCAAGGAAGACAAATGAGCCCAGTCCCTACTCGTTCTGAAAAAGATTCTTAATTTGTAAAATCCAAATTAATAAGATTTTATTTTGTAAATCTCAAAGATTCTTACCTAAAGTAGAATAAATATATTGTTAAAAATTAGTGATATTATAACCTTCACTGTAATAATATACGATTAGCAAGGACACAGGAAGTATGTTTCAAGAAGATGGGCTGGAGATTAAAAATAAATGGGATTAAGTTGAAGAAAGGTGCTTTGGGGCTCAGATAAATTCAAATAATGTGTTGTTAGGAAAACAGGTTGTTCTTCTCCATATGCGAGAATGTTAGAAGTGAGAAGGGAGATTGGCCCTTCCTCAAAACTGGCCAACTTGTGCTGACCTTGGATTAGTATTGTGGCATGGCAGTTTTTACTTAAATGTTTTGGCACTCAGATGCTGCCTTGGTGTCTGCGCACTACATCCTGTTCAGTTGCAAATTTGAACCAAGTAATAAACAGTACTAAAAGTGAGTTAAGAAATAAAGAAAAAATGAGGTTTTGTTTACATAGATTATTCTAACAGTTTATATAGTTGGTGTTATATAGCAGTAAAATTTATTCGTGTGCATGTATGTGTCTCCAACTCAGTAGTAAATGTCTTGAGACCAGAGAATATAACTGTCATCTTTATATTCTCTCATTTCCCCGCTAATGCCAGGCAAATCATAGGCAATCAGTAAATATGTACTGAATGAATGTATTTGCCTTTGGAGACCTAAAGTTCAAGGCTAAGAAAAATAAATAAATGCATAAATACATAAATAAATAAAAATTTGCTCTTAAATAGTATGGAATCCTGTTTTGTTTCCCCTCCTTGTTTTCTTAAAATTTTCCCTAATTCATTTCTAGGTCAGGCCATGGTGATTATCCATTCATAATCTTCCCCATATGTGATGCCAGAAGATAAGGAAAAATGTATAAATTTTAGATGACATTGGAATTTAATATTTTCACCTGCAAATACTTAGATTTGAAGATTTCTTTAAAATTTTTTTCAGAAATTAGCTTGAAAGATCTTTTTTTGTAGGCAGTTTGTCTTATTACTTAAAAATATATGTTTGCTAAAAACTTCTTTAAATACTTCACCGAAGTATTCACTGCCTGTCTTCTTGTAGGTTATGGGGTATTTTTATGGTATTTTGTCATTGTTTTGGGACATTAGGAGAACATTTTCAGAGAAAATGGCACTTTCTATGTGAGATGGGGTTTTAAGGAAGAAATAGAAAGAACATCTGTTAACTTCAACACTGACTCACTCTTAACTTGCTCATAATTTAGGGTATATCTTTTTGTTCTCAGATCATGTGGCTTGCCTTTTAAAGGGCTAAATAGCCTAACTATGTGTGTATTTATATTATGTAGAAGTTTAATTATTTTGAAATATTTTCTGGTTCAGAGAGAAAGTGATTTACAAAAGTCCAGTTAATTGTGTAACCTGTGAGTGTGAAATAATTGAAAAAGTAACCATGCCAGCACTCCTGGAAACCCATAAATATAGTTCACTTAAAATACACAAGGGAATACATATCTTTATGTACAAATTACCTATCACTGTTGCCTGAAAAACCTTAGTTACTTGTAACTATGCAAAAATGGTAGTTCCACTTGTCTCTAACTACATATTCACGTATTTCCTCCCCAAGCATATTGCTGACTCAAAAGTTTGTGTCTCCCTTTTACTCCTTGGATGAGCTAATTTCTATTTTTTTTAAAGGTGAGTGAAAGAATTTACTAATCAAGGGTATACCCTGAAATAAATTGAGATGACTATTCTGGAAAAAATTCATCTGTTAAATATACTCTAGCATTAATGATAAACAAATTCAAATTCTCCAGAGGTTGATTTTTATCCCGCTGTACTCAGTGTTGAATAAATTGTCAAAAAATTTCCATTAATTGCTAATTTAGAGTGATTTTAGAAAGCAATTCACAAAGCCCTCCCGGATGTTTTGCTGACAGCTTTCTAATCTCTGCAAGTAGGTAACCCAGCTACATTAAACATGTCACTATGTGAGTTGCTCCGGGATGCAGTTCAGTGAGAACGACATGTACTAATGTGAAAGAAAAGCTGCATAGGCCACAGGTGTTTGTTTTAAGGGATGTTATTTTAAGGTCTACTGAAAGGGCTGCCTAAAAGTATTTCCTACCATTGGCCTGCCGCAAACCCAGTGACATGTAGCACTGGAGTGTGGCATCAGCGAAAGGGCAAGGTGGTTATAGGAGGTTGCCATGAAATGGTCAGGCCGACCCTTAGGAGGAGGGCTCTGTAACTGCTAGGAGTTTTTTTGCACAGGCAATGGTCTTTGCTTCATATGCCCTTCTGTCACCTTTTTATTTTTTTATTTTATTGAGGTCGTAACAGTTTATAACATTGTAAAATTTCGGTTGTGCGTTAGTATCTGTCAGTCACCATATAGACGTGCCCCATTACCCGTTATGCCCATACCCCAACCCCCGTCCTCTCCGGTAACCGCTAATCAATTCTCTTTGTCCATCTGATTTTTTTTTTTTCTTTTAAACTCTCAGTGACATCTCAGACAGAATAAGCACTTAACTTCTTTGTGCTTTCATAGTGAATGTTTTGTTATTATCTTAATATAGCCTTTATCAGATTGTAATGCAGTTATTATGTAACTCCCTCACCATTTGAATATGAACTCTGTCATCCCAGCACCTAGCACAATAGGCTGTACATAGATGGCACTGGGAAGCCCAGTACAATGACTAATACATTAATTCCTTGGCATCAATTATTTTATAAGATTAGTTGATCAGAACATTAGCGAATGGAATAAGGATTAGGTTGATGGATAAGAACATCCTGAAACAGGCCCCATGGTAGCAATTCATAGCATGGAATAATGCAGGCAGGGCAGCAGAAACTTTGGTTGTTTAACAGTTTTGTAGAGGGCTGATATTGGATCTGACACACCAAGATGAAATGGAATAAATATTATTTTAGAATCAGAAAAACCTGGTCTTGAATCCCAGCTCTATTATTTGCTTACTGAATAACCATGGATGCGTTGCTTAACTTCTCTAAACCTGACCTTACGTTACTAATCGTTTTATCTCCAGCATCTAGCACACTGCCTGATACATAGAGACACTCCATTGACATTAGTTTTCTTCCTCTCTAGACCTCTACCAATTCCGTTAGAGGGCATATGTATTTTTTTACTGATTATTAGTTTTACAAGGAAATTTTTATGTGCATTATGGAAAGTTGGACATACAGAAAAGCAAAATATAAGAAAACAAAACAACCTCATTTCCACCAGCCAGAGATTACTACTGTTAATTCAGTGTATATCTTTCCAGATATTTTTTTTCTGTACATACATGTACCCATCTATGCAGTCACTACTAAAATGCGAATATTTTGTACAGGTCAGTTTGTAATCTGCTTTTTTCATTTAATGATTCTATCTTTCCATGGCAATAAATATTCATCTTAACTGATATTCAGGATGTTTCTAATGTGTACAGGTTGAAACTCAAAATGAATGATTTAATGCACCACTCAGGAAATTGTTCCCATCACCAGAAATAATTAGAATGACGTAACAGATTGTATACTTACTTAAACCTCAAGAGTTAATTGTAAGCATTTATTGTGTAGTGATAATCTCTGTCCAGATTTTTGCTTAATTCAGTGATTTTCAGATATTGGAGCACATCAGAGCCACTGAACATATTTGAAAAGTGAGAGATGTGCAAGTCTCAACTCAGACTTATTGAAACAGCATTGCCTTGTAAAAACACCGTTTTATTTGAGTGTTTTAAAATTAGTCCATTCAAAACCAAAATGAGACAGCAACAAGAAAACAAGACATCTGCCCTCAAGGTTTATGGTGTAGCAGAGGAGAAAGATACCTAATTCACTAATTATAAAAATTCACTGATAGGGACCAGCCCGGTGGTGTAAGTGGTTAAGTGCGCACGCTCTGCTGCGGTGGCCCGGGGTTCGCAGGTTTGGATCCCAGGCGTGCACCGACATACCGCTTGGCAAGCCACGCTGTGGCGGCATCCCATATAAAGTGGAGGAAGATGGGCATGGATTTTAGCCCAGGGCCAGTCTTCCTCAGCAAAAAGAGGAGGATTGGCAGATGTTAGCTCAGGGCCGATCTTCCTCACAAAAAAAAAAAAATTTCACTGATGTCAAAAAAAGGTAAATATAGTATTAAGGGTATATACTAAGTACAATGAGAATATGGAGAGAACAGCAATTAATTCTGATGGGGAAAGTCATGGAGAGCTCCCAGAACAGGCGATTCTTGAACTGGGTCTGGGAAAATAAAAGGAAAAGGAGAGCTAACATTGGTTTTAAAGTACATTATGAGTGTCTGGAACGTATGATCATATAGATGCATATAGGGCTGTTCGAGTTTGACCTCGTGGAATTTGAAGTGCCTGTGGGATTTCTAGATGGTAATGTCTGGTTGATAGTTAGAAATATGGATCTGGAACTCATAAGAGAGGTTAGGGCTGGAGATACAGATGTTGGAGTCATCACTATAGAAATGGTCCTTGAGAGAGGTAGGGAGGGTGCATTATCTCAGAAGCTAGGTCTTCTGGTTCTCATTTGAAAACTCATCTACATTTTAATAGATCTGCACATTAATATATACATGCATTACTATATGCCTGGCACATAGTAGCTAATTAATGACTTGGGGATGGCCAAATGAATGTCTGTTTAGTGAATATTAATCACTACTTAGTGGCCCCCCAAAAGTAATATTTCATCTTTTTGATCAACTTTTAAATTCCCTAATTCAATCACATTAACCAAAAGAAGATAAAGGAAATCCACCAAATGTTGCTGTGTTTTAAATAAAGAAAGAATCTATATTTTGGTTAGATGTGTTTTTGCATCCTTTGTAGAATATAGGTCATTCTACAGTTGGGCAAGAAGAAAGCTAAATATTGATGATAACTTCTTTACAAATGACTTTTTTGTTTTTCCATTTTAGAGGTACAGTTCACTGAAGCAAACACATTGATGATGTCAATGAGAGTAATGGCACTATTTTCACCCTTTCTAATGGCATTATTGTGCCATTCTCTGTTTCAACCTAAGGCATTAATGTTTCATGTTGATTAAATTTTAACATCTAAATTGCCCTTTTATGTTACACACAAATGATAAACTTGAATGTTCCAGTTAGAGGGCAGCAACTTTAGTTTCCTCTAGGCTCCTAGTAAATTCATCAAATAACATTCCCCAGCACCTCAGAAATGGCTCATTTTTGTCCTTCCTTCTTTACTAACCCAGGGATAAAGGATTGAGTGTGTTTTCTGGTTTTGAATTATGCCTTATATGACTAAAACTAGACCTCGTTTTACACAATAGATGCATTCCTTGATATTTGTACATGAAGCACATTTTTGAAAATGAAATCATATATTCCCCCATTGACTTACATTATAATCTTAGAAGTGCCATCTTTATTACAAATTGATTTCCAATTGACAGTGGTTTCTAACGTGTTGCCACTGCCTCCCCCTCTGAGACATGTACTTTAGTTTTCAAATAAAAGCTAAATGATGTAATGGAATTCCCTATTTCAAAGAATATTAAAGAATACTTTCAGAATGTGATAAATTAAGACCTGTTTCATTTGTGTAGAAAATGGGATTTCTTAAAATTGGACATCCTGTAATTTGATTTGCTCTTTATCTGTTTATCACAAGCCAGAGCAAATACTAAGATACCCTCGTATGTCATGCCTAAAGGAGCTCTCTTCTTTCTTTTCCTCTGGTCTTACTTTATGAAGATTGCCCTAAGCAAAGGTGTTTGGCTTATGGATACTCCCAGGGAATGATAAACAATCCTTTGTTTTTCCTCACTACCTTTTAAAAATGTGGGGTATTTAAATCAGTTTAAAAAAAGACTTTAGGCATCATCATACTAGACTGACTTTGGCTTCAGAAATAACGAGAAAGTAAATGTTTCCTTAATTGCCTTCTTAAAGATTAGGAGCTTTTAAAAAAATCATATATTTCTTTCAATTGTGGTAAAATACACATAACAGAAAATTTACCACCTTCACATTTTAAGTGTACAGTTCTGTAGTGTTAAGTATATTCACGTTCTGCAACTAATCTTCAGGACTTCTTCATCTTGCAAAACTGAAACTCTACACACCTTCCTCCCTTCCCACCAGTCCCTGACAATCACTCTTCTACTTTCTCTGAGTTTGACTACTCTAGGTACCTCATAGAAGTGGAATCATACGATATTTGTCTTTTTTGTAACTGGCTTATTTCACTTAGCATACTTTCCTCAAGGTTCATCCATGTAGCATGTGTCAAAAAGTCCTTCCTTTTTTTTTTTTTTTTAATAGACTTTATTTTTTAGAACAGTTTTAGGTTTACAGAAAAATTCAGCAGACAGCACAACCTCCAGTATCCCCCCTCACACCCCAGTACACACACCCTTTCCCCTGTTATCAACATCTTGCATTTGTGAGATACATTGGTTATACTTGATGAGCCAACACTGATACAGTATTATAAAGAAAATAGCTTTTATTAGGGTTCATTCTGTGTGTTGTACCTTTTGTGGCTTTGAAAAATGTATAAGGACATCTATCCACTATTACAGTATCATACAGAATAGTTTCACTGCCCTAAACATCCTCTATGCTCGTCCTATTGATTCCTCCCTCCCTCTGCTCAACCCCTGGTAACTACTGAACTTTTTACTATCTCCCTAGTTTACTCCATTGTATGTATAAATCCCATTTTATTGATTCATCCGTCTGCTGCTATGATCAAGGATGTGCAAATATCTCCTCCAGACTCTGCTTTTGATTCTTTTGGATATATACTAGAAGTGCAAATGCTGGATCTTATGGTAACTGTTTTTAATTTCTGTTTTCTATAGCAGCTACACCATTTTACATTCCCACCAACAGTGCACAAAGGTTCCAATTTCTCTGTATCCTCACCAACATTTGCTATTTTCTGGGGTTTTTTATTTGTTTTTTAACAGTGGCCATCCTAGTGGGCTGTGAAGTGTCAGGGGCTGTTTTTAAAGTTGTTTCAATTTATAATTGATTTATACAAATATCCCAGCCCAATCCTTAAGTATTAATAGTCCACTACATGTGGAACAGAACAGATAGCTGTGATTATTGTGGGGAGAAATCACGATGAATTAAGTATGGGAAAGTTTGTCTTGAAATATACCAAATGTATAGAAAATCTATTTTCTTGATATATTTTCCTTAAAAAGATACCAATTTGGATAATTTGAATATTAGAGTTAGAACTATCACTTTTTTAAAATTCTCAATACATTTAATCTCCAAATTACTTATTTGAACACATCTAGTATTCTTAAACAGATGTAAGGAAAAAGTTATACCTTAAATGCTATCCTTGGTGTGTTTTGAGGGGAAATGTTATATTAAAAATCAATTTCCGAAATAACTAATAATTATATTTTGCACATGGATATAAGTTTCTTACAATTGACCTTAGCCTGAAGTTTCCTAGGAGTGTCTTGGGAAGTAAAGTGAATTATAAATAGAAATATGCCGCTTTCAGTGGTAGTTGATAGAACAAAACACCATAGAAAGTTTGAACACCTGAAACTAATTTTAAACTCAGAGGGCACTGCTAGAAAAATCTGTTTTAAATAATAGATTAAACAAACTACCTCTTGCTATCCAATCTATTTTACAGGTCAAATTACATAACCAACAAGAAGCTATTTAACCTCTCAGTAAATAGCTGAATTTTTCATAAAGTAAACTGTTCTAAAATAGCCATCTTAAAACTCTGTATCTAAAAAGATCCAGTCTCATTCTAGACCTTTAAAATTTTTGGAGTGTTTATAATCAGGAAAAACATGTAGGAACATATAAAAGTGAGATGCTAAGGAATTTTTATTCTCTTTGATTTACCATCCACATTTTTAACTGTTGCAAAATTTTATTTTATTTTTTTGCCCATTTATTTATTTATTTATTTTAATTTTTTGTTTATTGCAGTAACATTGGTTTATAACATTGTGTAAATTTCAGGTGTACATCATTATACTTCTATTTCTGCATGGATTACATCATGTTCACCACCCAAATACTAATTACAACCCATCACCACACACATGTGCCGAATTATCCCTTTCATCCTCCTCCCTCCCCCCTTCCCCTCTGGTAACCACCAATCCAAACTCTGTCTCTATGTGTTTGTTTATTGTTGTTATTATCTACTACTTAATGAAAGAAATCATACGGTATTTGACCTTCTCCCTCTGACTTATTTCACTTTGCATAATACCCTCAATGTCCACCCATGTGTCACAAATGGCTGGATTTCATCATTTCTTATGGCTGAGTAGTATTCCATTGTGTATATATACCACATCTTCTTGATCCATTCATCCCTTGATGGGCGCTTAGGTTGCTTCCATGTCTTCGCTATTGTGAATAACGCTGCAGTGAACACAGGGGTGCATGTATCTTTACACATTGGTGTTTTCAAGTTCTTTGGATAAGTACCCAGCAGTGGAATAGCTGGATCATATGGTAGTTCTATCCTCGATTTTTTGAGAAATCTCCATACTGTTTTCCATAGTGGCTACACCCGTTTGCACTCCCACCAGCAGTGTATGAGAGTTCCCTTCTCTCCACATCCTGCCCAACACATGTTGTTTCCTGTCTTGTTAATTATAGCCATTCTGACGGGCGTGAGGTGATATCTCATTGTAGTTTTGATTTGCATTTCCCTGATAGTTAATGATTTTGATCATCTTTTCATGTGTCTGTTGGCCATCTGTATATCTTCTTTGGAGAAATGTCTGTTCAGGTCTTTTGCCCATTTTTTAATCGGGTTGTTAGTTTTTTTGTTGTTGAGATGCATGAGTTCTTTATATATTTTGGAGATTAACCCCTTATCAGATATATGGTTTGCAAATATCTTCTCCCAATTGTTAGGTTGTCTTTTCACTTTGTTGATGGTTTCCTTTGCTGTGCAGAAGCTTTTTAGTTTGATGTAGTCCCATTTGTTTATTTTTTCTATTGTTTCTCTTGGTCGGTCAGACATAGTGCTTGAAAATATGTTGCTAAGACTGATGTTGAAGAGCGTACTGCCTATGTTTTCTTCTAGAAGTTTCACAGTTTCAGGTCTTACATTCAAGTCTTTAATCCATTTTGAGTTAACTTTTGTGTATGGTGTAAGGTAAGGGTCTACTTTCATTTTTTTGCATGTGGCTCTCCAGTTTTCCCAAACCATTTGTTGAAGAGACTTTCTTTTCTCTATTGTAGGTTCTTGGCTCCCTTGTCAAAGATTAGCTGTCCTTTATTATGTCTAGGTACTTTCCTTCTATACCCATTTTATTCAGAGTTTTTATCATAAATGGGTGCTGTATCTTGTCAAATGCTTTCTCTGCATCTATTGAGATGATCATGTGATTTTTATTCTTCATTTTATTAATGTGGTGTATTACCTTGATTGATTTGCGAATGTTGAACCATCCCTGCATCCCTGGAATAAATCCCACTTGATCATGGGGTATAATCTTTTAATGTATTGTTGTATGCAATTTGCTAGTATTTTGTTGAGGATTTTTGCATCGATATTCATCAGTGATATTGGCCTGTAGTTTTCTTTTTTTTGTGTTGTACTTGTCTGATTTTGGTATCAGGGTAATGTTGGCTTCGTGGAACGAGTTAGGGAGCTTCCCCTCCTCCTCAATTTTTTGAAAGAGTTTGAGAAGGATAGGTATTAAGTCTTCTTTGAATGTTTGGTAGAATTCACCAGGGAAGCCGGCTGGTCCTGGACTTTTATTTTTGGGGAGGTTTTTGATTACTGTTTCGATCTCCTTACTGGTGATTGGTCTATTCAAATTCTCTACTTCTTCTTGATCCAGTTTTGGAAGGTTGTATGATTCTAAGAATTTATCCATTTCTAACAGATTGTCGAATTGGTTGGCATATAGTTTTTCATAGTATTCTCTTATAATCTTTTGTATTTCTGAGGTGTCTGTTGTAACCTCTCCTCTTTCATTTCTGATTTTACTTATTTGAGCCTTCTCTCTTTTTTTCTTGGTGAGTCTAGCTAAAGGTTTGTCAATTTTGTTGATCTTTTCAAAGAACCAGCTCTTGGTTTTATTAATTTTGTCTATTTTTTTCAGTCTCTATTTCATTTATTTCTGCTCTGATTTTTATGATTTCCCTTCTTCTACTGATTTTGGGCTTTGTTAGTTCTTCTTTTTCCAGTTCCTTTTGGTGCATTGTTAGATTGTTTATTTGAGATTTTTCTTGTTTGCTGAGATAGGCCTGTATTGCTATAAACTTCCCTCTTAGAACCGCTTTTGCTGTATCCCTTAAATTCTGGAATGTCGTATTTTCATTTTCATTTGTCTCCAGGTGTTTTTTCATTTCTTCTTTGATTTCTTCATTGACCTAGTCATTGTTCAGTAGCATTTTGTTTAATCTCCACATATTTGTGGCTTTTCTGATTTTCTTCCTATAATTGATTTCTAGTTTCATACCGTTGTGGTCAGAAAAGATGCTTGGTATTATTTCAATCTTCTTAAATTTATGGAGACTTGTTTTGTTGCCTAATATGTGATCAATCCTGGAGAATGTTCCATATGCATTTGAAAAGAACGTGTATTCTTCGGTTTTTGGATGGAATGCTCTGTATATATCTTCCAGGTCCATCTGTTCTAGTGTGTCATTTAAGGCCAATGTTTCCTTATTCATCTTCTGTTTGGATGATCTATCCATTGGTTTACGTAGAGTGTTAAAGTCCCCTACTATTATTGTGTTACTGTCTAGTTCTCTTTTTATGTCTGTTAATAATTGCTTTATATATTTAGGTGCACCTACATTGGGTGCGTAGATATTTACAAGTGTTATATCCTCTTGTTGGACTGTTCCCTTGATCATTATGTAATGCCCTTCTTTGTCTCTTTTTACAGTTTTTGTTTTAAAGTCTATTTTGTCTGATATGAGTACTGCTACCCCAGCTTTTTTTTCATTGCCATTGGCATGGAGTATCTTTTTCCATCTCTTCACTTTCAGTTTGTGAGTGTCTTTAGGTCTGAAGTGTGTTTCTTGTATGCAGCATATATATGGGTCTTGTTGTTTTATCCACAGCCACCCTATGCCTTTTAATTGGAGCATTTAGTCCATTCACCTTTAAAGTAGCTATTGACAAGTATGTACTGACTGCCATTTTATAACTTTTTTTTTCTCAGTGTTTTAGTAGTCCTTCTCTGTTCCTTTCTCCTTCTATACAGAATTGATCGTCTCTTTAGTTTGACCTCTGTCTGAAAGCTCTACTCTTTAACTCCCCTCCTCCCTCCTTTTATGTTTTTGATATCATATCTAACCTCTTTTTTGTCATTTGTATCCATTACCCTCTTATCATGGAAATAGATAATTTTTCCTATTTGTGGTCTTCTCTTTCCACTTAAATCAGTCCCTTTAACATTTCTTGTTGCACTGGTTTCTTGGTGACAAACTCCTTTAATTTTTGCTTGCCGGGAAAATTTTTGATCTCGCCTTCCATTTTGAATGATAACCTTGCTTGGTAGAATGTTCTTGGCTGTAAGTTTTTTCCTTTTAGCACTTTAAATATATCGTGCCATTCTCTTCTAGCCTGTAAGGGTTCTGCTGAGAAGTCACCTGATAGCCTCATGGGGTTTCCTTTGTATGTAACTTGTCTTTCTCTTGTGGCTTTTAGGATTCTCTCTTTATCTTTAATTCTAGACATTTTGATTATGATGTGTCTTGGTGTGGGCCTCTTTGAGTTTATCTTGTTTGGGTCTCTCTGTGCTTCCTCTACCTGGATGTCTGTTTCCTTCCTTAGGTTAGGGAAGTTTTCATCTATTATTTTTTGAAATAGATTCTCTGCCCCTTTGTCTTGCTCTTCTCCTTCCAGGACACCTGTAACACGGATGTTAGTGCGTTTGATGTTGTCCCAGAGGTCCCTTAGACTGTCCTCACTCTTTTTAATTCTTTTTTCTTTTACCTGTTCAGCTTGGGTAATTTCTTCTAGTCTTTCATCTAGCTCTCAGATCTGTTCTTCTGTATTCTCTACTCTGCTTTTGAGTCCCTCTAGTGAATTTTTCATTTCCTGTATTGTATTCTTCATTTCTGATTGATTCTTTTTTATATCTTCCATTTCTTTGTTGACATTCTCACTGAGTTCATCTATTCTTCTCCTCAGATCAGTGAGCATCCTTAACACTCTTTGTTTGAACTCTCTGTTGGGTAGGTTGCTCATTTCTGTTTCACTTAGTTCCTTTTCTGGGGTTTTGTCCTGTTCCCTTACTTGGAATGTATTCCTTTGCCTCCTCATTTTGCCTCTCTCCCTGTGGTTGTGTCTACGTATTAGGTAGGTCACCTATGTCTCCTGCTCTTGGTGAGGTGACCTTATATACATGATGCCTTAGGACGCCTGCAGTGTGCGTCCCTCAGTTCTCAATGTTCCAGGGGTGACCCCTATGTGGGCTACATGTGTCCTTCTGTTCTGGCCTGTTTGCTCTCCCTGTAGGCGCCCAGGGAGGCTGAGTTATGCTCCTGGCCAGCTGTTGTAATGCTCAGCTGCTTGTAGTTGTTGTGGTCCCTTCAGTCACTTTATCAGGTGTGCGGAGCCCCAGCAGAATTGGCTGCAAATTCTAATACCACATTTGTTTTGCAGTATATCTTTTAAGTGAGTAGGCCCCCAGCATGGCAGGTTGTTAGGCTCAGGGCCTTACAATTGCTATGAACCTCCAGCCTTTAGGTCTCTTGTCAGCTTTCTGAGGATTGCAGCTGGGTGGGGCTGGCCTCAGGCATGGGAGCACCCAATTGTTTCAGGCTTTGGAAGGTGGGGCAAACCCCCTATGTGGGTCTTTGAGAAGCACCAGTCTTCTGTAGCTGACAAGCCCTGCTTCCCATAGGTCCACACACACAGTCAACACAGTCCTGCCCCGTGTGAGCGCCCCCACCTCCTGAAGTGGACCTAGTCTCTCCACGGCGGTAGCCCCACACACTCCACCACTGCCCCACACTCTCCACCCGCTCCTTGTGCACGCCCTGCCCTACAGAAGTCTGCTCAGTTGCCAGGCTTCAGAGAATCCAGTCACCAATCTATGCAGGCCCACAAGTTGCCTGAGGGCTTGTTGTTGGGTGGGGCCAGTCTCTAGGGTGGGCTGCCTGCCCTGGCTAAGCTGGATTAAATCGGTGCTCTAGTGGGTGGGGCAGACCTGGGCTAGCAGGCCCCAGGGAGAACTCCAATGGCCTCTGTTTTGCACGCCCACACCAGGCCACAACAATGGCCACCGCCAATGTCCCAGTCCCTGGAGAGGTCTCACCTCTCAAGGAGATGCACTCAGAGGCTATCAGGTGAGTCTCTTTTCACCAAAGCACTGTGTACCATTCTTTCTGGTGATTTTAGGTTGCTTTCTGAAATGGGTGAGTTTGCACGTGGGCCCTTTAAGAGCCGGTTTTAATTTCTTTGTGAACCAGCTTTTCTGGGGGTACTCCCCAATGTTTTAGCAGCAGGCAAAGTCGGATATTATGCCACTCATCTCGATTGTGCTGGGTCCACAAAATGCCCACAGCGAGTCCCCAGCTCAGGGCCCCGCTCCTCCAGGGAGGCTGCGTACCTGTGGGCTGCTCCTGGGTGGCCGTGAAGCTGGCGGTTGGTGAAGGCGGCGTTTTTCCTCTCCAGAAGGGAGTTTCTGCCTCTTCCACCTCAATTAAGATTGTCCGTTGTTACAGGAGTTCCTCTTATCCAGTTTTCAGTTCTGTCTCAGGGGCAATTTTTCCACGAGTAGTTGTAAATTGGCTGTGTCCGCGGGAGGTAGGGAGTTCAGAGTCTGCTTATGCCGCCATCTTGACTTTTCTTCTTAACTGTTGCAAAATTTTATAATGGCTAGCATTTTTATTCTTTCCTATTTTAAAGAACTCTTTACAGCCAATTATGAATAAAGCGCTAAATCCCAAACTTTTTCATTTTTATCACACTTTACTGTCATTAGCAGTTTACTTATATATTTCTAATATTGTAAGCATCTTGCAAGACCATGTTTTTTGAATTTTTACCCCTCAGTAACGTAAATGGCACAATAAATTCCTGATATACTTTGAACAATTTGAATTTTTAAGCAAAAATGAGGTTTACTTGGCTTGATGCTTAGGAGCATCTCACTTCATTATAAATGAGAATTGTAACATCTGTATATACTTAATAGAATTGAATAGTTTTCATATACACACTTTTAGATACTCACATTAACATTCTTTTTATCTCAAGAGTTGGTATGTTGGATTATGAGAAGGGACTCTCCTTAGTATATTCTAATTTATGGGTGCTATTAACATGTTGTCTGCTCCAAAAATTTCAGGAAGATCACACGCATTTCCAGTCACCTTTGGTAATACTAGTACAGTAAAATTAGATATTCACCATATCAATTTCCAAATAGCTGTTCAGAATTGTATTGTGTGTAGTACTGAGAATAGCAATGATACCCTGGCATAAAGAGGAAGCTTTATCTTTTCCGCCTTTATTGGCCCATTTTTGAGAAAATTATCATTAGAAGCAACTCAGAGAACTAACATTTCATTGACTCTGATCCTTTACAAATGCATTCTCCCATTTTGCAGAAAGTAGTTGCTGTGTTTTTTTTTTCTTTTTGGTTCAAATATGAGACAACCATGGAATGATTGAATCCCTAGAAGGAAAATCTATTTTAAACCCAAACTAGTGTGGCAATTGAAAAAGTAGCATTTTCACTAGGATCACTTGGTTTTGTTATTTCTATAAATTTAAAAACATTATGAATCATTGCACTAGCTCCTACCAGTTTATTCCTTGAGTGTTAATTATAATTCTTTTGAAATACATGAGATCTAGTGTTGATGCCAAGGCACTATATTGTATCTCAGTGGCAAGTCTGGGAAATGTTGACATAGGTTAAGACTATCTTCAAGACTCTTCTATGTAATGCTACCACTACTAATCCATTTACAGATGTCCATATACTCATATAATAAGTAAGTTATCTCTCAAATTTCCATCGTTACTCATTGTGACATCACTTGGGTTTTGAAATATGGCCTTACATAGAAATTCTTTAGGTATTTCTGTCCACCATGCTAAAATACATCACCAAACATCTGACATCTAGGAGTGGCTTACTTCCCAGAATGAATTGCAAACATTGTTTCAAATGTGCCGTGAAGGCTTAACCATCTCGTTTTTTGACATATTCCACAACTCAGCATTAAATAGGCCCCATTGTATAACACATGTCTACTAGTTTTGTTTTATATTAGCTATTGAATAGAGGTCTTATTCCTTTTTTGTGTCAGTTGTATTTGCAACATGTTCCTGGAATCATATTTTCCAAAAAATAAGTTGAAATTTTTTTAGTAAGATAAAGAATTATTAAAATTATAAAGCACATTTGTGAATGGGAGCTAGATGTTGGTGTAAAATAGGAATGTTTATGTATGTAACTCTAGACTTGAGATGATTGTGTAAAATATTTTTATTGGTTTTTACATTGATCTTTATTTAGCCTGTAAAAAGTGGACATATTTTATAAACTATGAAAGGTGTTAGAGTTGAATCCATACAGAAAATATGTATGTACTCAACAGGTCAACAAAAATGATATAGCAGTTTACTCAGTTAAACTAGTTCTCTTCTCAACAACCTCAAAATTCAAAAGATGATGACTATAGCAAGAAAATAGTTTGAAAAGGAAGGATCTTTCAGAGAACAAATATTATGGTCATATCTAAGTATAAAATTATTAAAATAATTTGTGGAAGTATATTTTTGAAACATATAATACTGGTCATGGTCCCATGGATTTGGCGATATAGAAAACTTGCTAAAAACATGGTAGTAATTAAAAATGTTTATCATTTTTAAACAGGTCATAGCTAGTCCTGGCTTTTTTCCCAGACATTCCTTCTCTGTATATGTCTTTAGTTTCCCTTAAGAGGGTGAATGAGGACGATTTTTTAAGTATCATGAAAAAAACCATGCCTCAGGCAAATATACAAAGTACATTTTATATCTCTCTGGTTTATTTTTTCTGAATATCTTAAAAACATTGTCTGTGATCCGATCAGATGAGAAATTTATTTGTTCCCTTTGTGTTTTCAAACACAAATGTAAATAAAAGCCACAATAAATTTTGAATCACTTGTATTTTCCTACAAGTTAGAAGTAAAAATGGATGAAGGAGAAAATGGAGCTTAACTTTTGGTCAGTCTTTGGACACTTGCTTCCTTTGCGGAGGTCAGTATTTCTTCAAGTATAGTCCCGGAACTAGCTGCACTAAAGTTATCTGGGATCTTACCAAACCAAACTAAATCAAACAAAATTCAGATTGCTGGTTGGGGCCAGAAATACTCATTTAAACAATGGTTGTCAGAGATTTGGATGCCCTTTAAAATTTGGGAACAACTTATTTAGCAGTTGAGCTTCCAATGATCTGGTCGCTCTCAGAGCTCATTTTGCTCACTGCTTGTTAACTTGAGCAAACTGCATGGAAGAAAGCCAGGTATGAGTTAAATCCTTAATGTCATTTTAGACTCAGGCTTTGGCTGTGATGTTCTTATTCCTACTTGCTAGTGTGATAGTCTGGGGAATTTGTCTCAGCTAAATTTGCCTATGTATCCTCAAAACCCAGAAAAGTACATGGAACGTAGTATATGTTCAATAAATTTTAACTGAAAGAATAAGAATCTCAAAATTTAAATAATAAATTTTATTCTTCTAAAATGCAAATAATGTAATGTGGTTCATCACACTGTATATTTGGCTTCACTGACAAATGTTATTTGATGAGTGTTAGTTTTTACTCAATAATGTAAAATCTTAGCATCTCACATATATTTTTCTCTCTATGTTTATCAGGACTAATTTATAAAATGGTCTGCATACATTTACGCTTAAAGAGGTTTTTAAAATTCTTTGTTTTGACTTGAATTTCTTAAGATAATTACGCTTCATTTGAAAGCCAATTTTTCATTTTAGGAGCTGTATAACATTTTATATGTTTATTTTTATTGTCCCATGATACCCATTTTAAAATGTGTATCCCCAGAAACATAATAGGCTCCTTGCAAATGGAAAAGCATCCGAACTGTGAAGGATACTTTAGAAAAACTCTCCAACTCCCTTATACCTAGCAGTGGAATAAGAGTATGTTCCCACAAGCAGTACTTCATGATTGACAGATTGGTATGTATTGACCTTTTATCTTCCTAACATGCTTCAAAGTCTATAGCTGGGATATATGACAATATGAGTGATTTTCAACATAGGGTACCTATTTTATCCGGCTTTTTTTTTTTAGAATCATCTTGCAAATTTATATTTTCATTTTGTAGTATAAGCTACTTAAAAAATGTTTTTACTGAAATATAATACAGAAAAATTCTCAAATCACAAGTGTACAGCTCAAAGAATTCTCGCAAATTCAATGAACCCTTGTGACCAACCAACAACCAGATCAGCCACCAGAACAATACTGGCACATCAACACCCCCCTCATGCCTCCTCCCAGTCATTGCCTCCACCCTATTACCAAAAGATAACTGTCATGATGACTTCTAACACCGTAAACCAGTTTTGCCTGTTTTTGAATTTGATAAAAATGGGGCAGTGTGTGCTCTTTTGTGTCTGGCTTATTTCACTCAATGTTATGTCCTTGAGGTCTTGAATTTTATCAAATGCTATTGTCTGCATGTATTTTGAAATGATCCTGTAATTCCGTCCTTTATTCGGTTAGTTCTCTGCATTACATGAAATTCTTTACTTTTTAATGTTAAACCCATTTTGCTTTCCTGAAATAATCCCCTCTCGGTCCTTTCGCATTATCTTTCCATATATTACTCGGTTGTATTTATTGCTATTTTATTCAGGATTTTGACATCTATATTATTGAGAAATATATCAGTAATATTTCTATTATTATTATTATTTCCAGTTTGGGTATTAAGTTATGCTGGCCTCATAAAAGGTGAGGGAGTGGCCCCTTTGCTTCTATTCTCTGGGAGAGATTGGATACATTTGTTTTTTCTTTTCTGCCCTAAATGCTTGGAAGAATTCACCAGCACAGCTCTCTGGCTCATAGTATTTTTGTAGGAAGGTTTATAACAACAGATTCAATTTATTTAAGGGATCTAAGATGGTTAAGATTTCTCAGTTATTCTTGTGTTAATTTTACTTTATTGCAGTTTCCAAGTGGTTTGTCCATTTCATCTAAACTAACAAATGTATAAAATTGTTCATAATAGTCTCATATCTTTTTATTTGTTTTTAAGGTATAAATTATATATAATAAAGTTCTCCAAACTAAATTACAGTATACTAAGAGTATACACACACACAGATATACATATATGTATAATTATATCATATTATATATATACACAGGTATATATACATCTGCGTACGTGTGTATATATATCCACCCAGGTCATTATTTGTGTGAATACATATATTTATATGTATATATATATATACACATACACATGCACACATACATATATCATAATATGGATTATTTCCAACCCTCATTCCAGAATGCTCCTTTTCCCCACTATTTGATTTCTATCACCATACATTACTTTTGCCTGTCTTTAAACTTCATGTAGATAGAATCATATGGAATATATTCTTGCCTCTGACTTTTTTCACTCAACATTATATCTGTGAGATCCACCCATATTGTTGTATGTATCACTAGTTTTTTTTTTTAATTGCTGTGGTAATACTCCATTGTAATAATATACCACATTATATTTACCCATTCTACTGTTGATGGATATTGATTTTTCTCTAGTTATTGACTATTTTATATAAAATCACTATGAACATCCTTGTACATATTTTCTGGTGGACATCAACTCTTACTTATGTTGCATATACACTCAGGAATGGAATAGATGTATTGTAAAGTAGGTTTATGATTAGCTGTAGTAGATACTAACACTTTTTAGAAGTTGTACTATTTTACAGCAGCAATGTAAGAGACTTCTAATTCTTCCAAATCCTTGCAAAGTGTTGGTATTGTTGGCTGTTTTTTCCATTCTGGTATGTGCGTAGTGGCATGTCATTGTGGTTTTCATTTGCATTACCACATTTTCATATGCCTATCGTCCATTTTGATTTCCTCTTTTGTCAAGTGTTTCTTCAATTCTTTACCCATTTTTTAAATTGGGATTTCCTTTTTTCTTATTCTTTTATAGAAGTACTTCATTTTTCTAAATATGAGAACTTTGTGAAATATATGTATTCTGAAAAATCTATTTCATACCTTCCCTATTTTTTATTCTCTTAACAGTGTTTCATCATAAACAGAGGTCCTGACTTTCAATGAAGTGAGATCATACAGTATTTGTCTTTCTCTGTCTGACTTATTTCACTTAGCATAATGCCTTCAAGGCATCCATATTGTTGCAAATGGTTGGAGTTCCTTGTTTTTTATGTCTGAATAATATTCTATTGTATATATATGCCACAACTTCTTTTTTTTTTTAAAGATTTTATTTATTTATTTATTTTCACCCCAAAGCCCCAGTAGATAGTTGTATGTCATAGCTGCACATCCTTCTAGTTGCTGTATGTGGGACACGGCCTCAGCATGGCCGGAGAAGCAGTGCGTTGGTGCGCACCTGAGATCCGAACCCTGGCCGCCAGGAGTGGAGCATGAGCACCTAACTGCTAAGCCACGGGGCCGGCCCGTGCCACAACTTCTTTATCCACTCATCCATCAATGGACACATAGGTTGTTTCCATGTCTTGGCTGTTGTAAACAATGCTGCTATGAACATGGAGGTGCAGATGTCTTTTGGAGTTACTGTTTTTGTTTGCTTTGGATATAGTCCCAGAAGTGGAATTGCTGGATCATGCAATAGTTTTATTTTTAATTTTTTGAAGAACCTCCATACTGTTTTCCATAGTGGCTATACCAATTTACAATCCCACCAACAGTGCACAAGGATTCCCTTTTCTCCACATCCATGCCAGCATTTGTTATCTCTTGTCTTTTTGATGGCCATTCTAACAGGCTTGAGGTGATATCTTATTGTGGTTTTAATTTGCATTTCCCTGATGATTAGTGATGCTGGGTATCTTTTTATGTATTGGTTGGCCATTCATATATCTCTTGGAAAAAATGTCTATTCATGTCCCTTGCCCATTTTCTAATTGGATTATTTGGGTTTTTTTGTTTTTTTTTGTTTTTTTTTGGTGAGGAAGATCGGCCCTGAGCTAACATCTGTCAATCCTCCTCTTTTTGCTGAGGAAGACTGGCCCTGGGATAACTTCCATGCCCATCTTCCTTTACATTATATGGGATGCCGCCACAGCATGGCTTGACAAGTGGTGCATCGGTGCGTGCCCAGGATCCGAACCAGTGAAACCTGGGCCGCCACAGCAGAACACGTGCACTTAACTGCTTGCACCACGGCTGGTCCCTGGATTATTTGTTTTTTTTGCTATTGAGCTATACGAGTTCTTTATATATTTTGGATATTAACCCCTTATTATATGTATGGTTTGCGAACATTTTTTCCCATTTCGTAGGTTGTCATTTTACTTTGTTGATTGTTTCTTTTGCTCTGTAGAAGCTTTTTAGTTTGATGTCATCCCAATTGTTTGTTTATTTTGTTGCTTGTGCTTTAGGTCTGATTTCTAAAAAATCATTACCAAGACCCATGTCAAGGAGCTTTTTTCCTATGTTTTCTTCTAGGAGTTTCATGGTTTCAGGTCTTACATTTAAGTCTTTAACCCATTTCGAGTTAATTTTTATGAGTGGTGTGAGATAAAGTTCAAGTTTCATTCTTTTACATGAGACTATCCAATTTTCCCAGCAACATTTTGAAATATCCTTTTTTATCTCTAGGAGTACTTCTTGTCTTGTTTTGCCTAATATTACTATAGACACCTTAGATTTCTTTCAGTTAGCATTTGCATGGCATATTACATTCAATCTCTTATTTTTCTGTTTTAAAATTAATTAGCAGCATATAATTGCTTTTTATTTCATCTTCCAATTTTAGGCTTTTAACTGGAGAATTTAACCCATTATATTTAATGCAATTACAAACATATTTTTACTTATATCCACCATCTTGCTATTTCTTTTCCCCTGTATCTTCTTGTTTTGTTTTTTGCTCCTTTCTTAACTTCTTTTGAATTACTCAAATAATTTCATATGATATAAGATATATATATATCTTCTACCACTCTCGCAATAACACTAGAAACTTAGAACCTATTAATCCACTTTATTCTCTCCCAGAGTTTCTATTATGGTTGTCATTTATTTTAATTCTACACGTATTTTAAATGCAAGACATTTTTATTATCATTCTATTCAGTTTTTAAGTTTATGCACATATTTACCCTTTTATGTGTTCTTCATTGTATTTCATATTTTTTTGTTTCCATCTGGAATAATTTTATTTTTGCCTCAAGTACTTCATTGAGCGTATCTTTTAGGTTAAATGTACTGGTGACAACGTCTCTCACTTGTGTATCTGACAATGTCTTTATTTCACTTGCATTTTTGAAAAGTATTTTCACTGGATATGAAATTCAAGGTTGGCAAGCATTTTATTTCAGTTTCAATATGTCCTTCATTTATTTTTCATCATTTCCACTGACAAATCTGTTGTCAAGTCATATTATTGCTCCTTTGATCATAATGTACACTTTACTCTCTCAAGCTGCTTTTTAAGATTTTATGTTTTGTCTTTGGTTTTTGTTAGTGTAATCCTGATAAACCTAGGTGTGTTTTTTATTGAACTTTATGGGAGTTTTCAGAAATTCTTGAATCTGTGGGTTTTATCAGTTTTGGAAAATTCTAGACATTATTACTTCAGATATTGTTTCTACCTCATTTTCTCTTCTTATGAATCACCAGTTACTGGTATGTTAGAACTTTTTAATATATTGAATATGGCCCTTAAGTCTTTTTCTATATTTTAACATTAGTTTTATTCTCTCACTCTACATTGTTTAATCTGTTAAACCCATCTATTGAGATATATTTTTAAGGCATTTATTTTATTTTTATATTCTACATTTTCCATTTTATATACTTTCTATAGATTCTATTTTTATGGTGAAATTCTTAAGCTATTCTTTTATTTTATTGAATGTATTAATTATATTTTTAAAAAGTCCTTGTCTCCTAATTGTAAAATTTTATCACCTGTGTGTCAGTTTCTAGTGTTTGATTTTTCCCATGTTTTGGGGCATCTGGTCCTAACTCTTAGGATGCTTAATAATTATTATCAGATTTTGGACCTGTTGTTTAAAATTGTAGAGGCTCCAAATGACATTATCCTCAATCAGAAATGGTTTGAACTTTCCTCTTTGGACAGCACAGTGGGAGCTGATCACCTTAATCCACTGAGAGACCAAGATGAGACAAGTCTAGGTTGCAGTTTTGGTAAGAATTAGATTCTATTTCTGAGTCATTTCTGTTCCCACAGCATAACCCTCCAGAGATTTCAACTGACAGCTTACTGTTTCACCAGAGCCTCACCCCCTGGTGGGTCCTAACTTCTTATCTTTTGCTTCTAAGCATAGCAAGTATGCCAAAAACTCTGTTCTTCTTTGGAGAAAATTTTGGCTTCACACCTTTACCTCCTGTCCTGTGCAGCTTCACAGTTCAGCAAATGTTTTGAGGAGAAAACTGGTTATGTGTTTGGCTCCTCAAGTCTTCAGTTTTGTCACTCCAGCCCTGTGAGATCATCAAAAACTATGCTAGATTTTCTCCTTCACCTCCTCCCTCTGCTCACAGTCATTTGTCCAGGCTAAACTCAGATTAGCCTCTGGCCTACACTCAGAATTGACAAATTGAGGAAAGCAACTACATAAGATCTTCTCATTCTTCGGGATTCTACTTTTTAAAATATTTGCCCTTCTCCTTGTAGCTTCTACAGCACTCTAAAGTTTTTAAACTGTGGATGATGTTGTTTCTTGTTTTTTTAATCCTGCTTTTCTAGATGTTTTTGGTAAGACCACTGGTCCATTACAACATACCTCATCTCACCTGGAAAGTAAAAGTCAGCATCTTGCTTTTTTGATGTATAATAATATCTATATTATATGTATATAATAATATCTATATAGATATAGTATATATCTAACACGGATTTAATCCTCAGATCAACCCTGTGACTTAGGTCCTATTATTATTCCCCTTTTTCAGATGAGAAAAATGATGCAAAGAGAGGTTAAATAATAATTTCCCAAAGTCACACAGCTAGTAAGCAACATAGCTGGGATTTGAACTCAGGTAACAGGGTTGGGAGTCCATATTCTTAACCACAGTGCTTTTAAGAATATACCTTTGAGATCTCTCCAGATAATGATGATGACATAGCATTCAAGTGTATGGATTTACTGTAACTCACATATTCATTTTTTTATGAATAGATATCTAGATTGCCTTTACTTTTTGTTATCACAAGCAATGTTGTAACAAAGATATATACACTTTTGTTTCCATATAGTGTATATGTGTAGTGTAAATTCCTGGCAGTGGATCTTTTTGGTCAATCAGTATACACATTTTAAATTTTGGCATATATTGCTAAATTCCACTCTAAAAAATATTACACTACTTTATACTTTCACCTAATTGTGTGAGAATTCTCATTTCCCACAACCTCACCAATACTCACCATTATTAAATTTAAAAAAAATTTAATATAAGTAGAATTTAATTTTAAATGGGACTAAAAATTTGGAGATCATATCCTTTCTTACCTTTCCACCATAAAGATATTTGCTGAACCTTATTAATTTGACTTTTTCATTCTTATTGTGAATTAGATAGAAAAAAATCATTAGATCATATTTCATGGTTACACATGGATTTCAATCATTCTTCTAAAATTCTTGTTTATTTCTAAGTACCTAATAGATTCTTTATTATTTTATTGGGTTTCCTGATATATCATTTAACCATGGTGTGTGTATTTCATTACTAAGAAGATTTAAGTAATCAATATTTAGTGTTTTCTTCTGAGAATTTCTTAAACCAGCACTCCTTAATTTGTGTCATGTTCTTGGGATGTAAATATGTATTCCACCTTGGGATGTAGATATATATTCCATGAGAGATAGTTTTCTCTGGACAGATTTCTTTGAGAAATACTGGGTTAAGCAATACCAAACTTCCCCTTTCCTTTTAGGGCTTTTCAATGGTCATATGCATTGTAAATCTCTAAAAGGTGGGTATGGTATGTAGCATTTCTAAAACATACTTCACCAGGAAACACTTTCTTTTTTAATAGAGAAAATCATTAGATTAGTAGTCTATGAAACATAGTTGAGGAAATGCTGTCTAACAATTGCCCCATATGTGGAAGGATTCTGCACACACTGCAAATGTTAAGAGTGACCCAGGAAGAATAAGTGTATATAATAATCATCTATTTTTAGAAGAAGTGTCTCCAGATGAGAATTTTTGGATAGGCTAATGGTAATTGGTCATGTATTAATATGAACTTATATAAATCAATCATATGAATAGAAATCATTTGAAAGCACTCATCACACTTCAAAAGGATTGCTGTCTAAATTGTTCTTATATGAATAACAAATCATCTCTACTGAATGCTATCCCTATGTGATGTTTCTCAAATCTTCATCCAGTGTATAATTTATATTTCAACTGATCTTAGAACTCAGAGAAAGGAAATCAATACTGAATTGCTATCTGCTCTCACTTAGCTAAGGATATTTTCAATGTAATTGATAGGAAGACAGTGATTTTACTCTTGATAAATTATACTTTATTTGCAAACTGTGTGGAAATTGTGACAATAGGAAATGGTTATAATTATAATAAGTGTTTAAGAGAACATCAGTAGTTCTTCTCTTTAATACCCTAAGCTTCTAAGCATATTAAGATTGAGTATCATTGTAGTAGAAAATTTAAGAAAGATTAAGCCAGTTTAAAATCTAATGGTTATCTTTCAAACACATTAAATAGTACTTTACAAAATATTAATAAACTCAAACATATGTTCATTTACCTGCAATAGTATTTGATATTGTACCATTTTAGTTTCAATAAAAGAATTTGGGTGGTTCTTTAATGGTGTAAAATCTTAAAATCTGGAACAGATTACTATGTTTTGCTTTTTGCTTCCTCTTGAGTAAACTGCCTCCATTCTCTTGCTAATCCATTTATGCTAAATAGAATATATTTGGTTTTGCCAAAATAAGAACACTGCTATTGTTACCAAACACACACACATGTTCTTCACCCTCCACACAAGAGAGTCCAAATAAAAACTGGAACACTAGGCTTATGGTAAGGAAAGGGTTTTAATTTCAGGTGACATCAGCCAAGAGATAGGAGTGAGCCCTCAAATTCATCCCATCTCCCCGAAAGAGGGGAGGAAAAGTGTTTTAAAGGTCATGAGGAATGCAGCTGCTAGTAGGGAGCAGGAGCCTGTGGCCTTGCTGGTCAGTGCTTTTCCACCAGCTTGCGTTTGGCCTTGTGAGGCTACTTGCAGGGAGGTGCATTGTGAGATAAGGGAATTAGCAGTTGGGTGTCCTTGGCTGTCTGCATCTGTGGTAGATGGTGGATTCTGTCACCAGGAAGCCAAGGAGTTGGGCTCTGGGAAGCTTCTGCTTCTTGATATTTTCTGGATATCAGGTTCACTGTAATAAAACTTCAGAAGACCCATGACTAGCCAAAACTTCAGTATAAGCCCAGTGTGAGGCCACCTGGGCTTTTAACAATTTGTAACTTCTATTTACCTTGTGAAGTTCAGGGATACAAAGCTTAAAAAAAAAACATTTACATATGAATGTAGCTAAAAGAAGCAGGGAAAGGGGATGAGAGCTTTTGGTTTTCACCCCATATATGCTGGGTTTAATGTAGGGGAACTAATATTAGGACTGGCATCAATTCCTCCATATTTTATGTTCATTCCTCAATCTTGAGGGATTTGGGGCAACTATCAATCTAGCTACTTCCTGCTGAATTGGGGCATAGATCTATTAGAGGAATGAGATTGCTTTGCACTTATTTGGAAATATTTTCTTGTTCCCAGCTTCAGGTTGACATTTAGTATTATTAGAACTTTTGTACCTTGTTCAACAGTTTTGGAACAACATCTAAAGGCACGTTAAGTATCTGACAGAAGGATAAAAAGTATAGACAACCCAAATTTTAACAGTCCCTGAAAAATAGACTTAATCCCTTGGGGAATCCAAGAAAACAGTCCTGAAAACCAGTTTGGACCTGGTACCTCTGGGGATACCTGCAGATAAAAGGCATAGGTTGATCCATCTCATAGAACCAGTCTCTTAGTAAGGTGATGATGGAGGTGGGCTCCCAAAGTTAGGCCTCTATTGTGTAAGCAAGTAACCAGGTGTTTAATAAGAAGTATTTCTAGACAAACAAATAGAAAAAAGTATTAATTATAAGTTAGTTCCTGAGCCCAGGGTGCAGCCAATCAAGATTTCTAGAAGTCAGAGTCAAAGCATCTTTTGCAATTTGAAATGTCTCTGATGATGTCATTGGGTATTCAGGTACCTTTCTAAGTGGCTTACACAGCAACAGGCATGAATCTTTCTTAAGTTTATATCAAGATGTCCAGCTTCAGTTTGCAGGACTTCAGGAAAAAGGGTAGTCTCAGTTCTCAATGATTCCAAATCAAAATGATGGAAAAAAACTGAAAATGTTAGTTTGGAGATTTGCAGCCAGATATTTTAGGAGACCAGAAGAATTCATGATCCAGTCCAGTTAACAGATATAACAAAAACCTCAAGACAAATAACAGGACTAGAATCTAATATCCACAAAAGTGTACTATAGTTTTTACTGAAATATAATTTTTCTCTCTAAAATCACCCTCATTTTTACCAGAGATAGCCAAGTTAAGACTCATTGGTTTGTAAAATAAGTCTAGTTTCAAAAGCTTGACCCAATTATTTATATAAGTACAGCAAGAATAATGATTGATGGTATAGGCTTTTTTAAATCTTCTTTGCTGGAACTTTTTATAAGGAATCTCAGATTGAAATTTAAAGGCCTCTTGAGGCCAAGAAAGCCCAGCCAAGGCCTTTGTCATCAGACTTGCCTATAATACCTACAGATTTGGATGAATTCCTCTCTTCTCGAGGTTCCCCAAAACATTTTGAGGTTCATTGCACCTACCAGATAATTGACATTCCTTACTCACCCAGCAAGGGTTGCTGGAAATGTTGTAGACAAGGTACCAGGCCAAAATTTCCAAGTGGCTTTATTTCAGAAAGTCAACCTTTATTCCTCAAAAGTTGTCTTGTCATATCTGAGTTTGTATGTTTTCCTCAAATATTCCAGTCAAAGCCTTGGTAATATAACCAATGTTTTCAATTCTGTCCTGTTATAAGGAGAACAGATTCTTATTGAACTTATGTAAACAACTAGCTATGTAAGTAACTAACTTTCCATCCTGTTGGGATGAGTCTTGTGACTCTTCTCTTTCTGATTTATTTTTGTTTTTCCCCCTTTACTATTTGTCTGATTTAACCCACTGTCTTATTTACCTTATTATTATTATTATTATTATTATTATTATTTTTAAAAACTCCTTTAAAAATTTCTACCTTGTGGGGCTGGCCCAGTGGTATAGCAGTTAAGTGTGCACATTCCACTGTGGTGGCCTGGGGTTTGCAGGTTTGGATCCAGGGTGCACACCTACACACCGCTTGTCAAGCCATGCTGTGGCGGCATCCCATAAAAAGTAGAGGAAGTAGAGGGAGATGGGCATGGATGTTAGCTCAGGGCCAATCTTTCTCAGCAAAAAGAGGATGATTGGCAATGGATGTTAGCTCAGGGCTGGTCTTCCTTACACACACACAAAAAAAATTCCACCTTGTTAAAAAGAGTCCCTTTATTTCACCTCAGCTTTCTTTTATTTTTTCGTTAACTTAATGTTTTCATCAGCATCTGTAAGACCATGAGAAGAAGCTGAGACTCCATGTTTGATTTAGCTCTTAAGACTAATCATTGTATTTTCCTTTTAAGTTCGTCTTTTCATAGCTACCAATAAAACAGCTGTTTATAATGAGAGCTCCCTAAAAATTTTTCCAACTTAAGGATCCATTGTTTGGCCATTTTCTCTCAAGTGTCTAAAAGATATTGTGGCCATGTAGTGTTACAAAATAAGATCATCCCTTTTTTAGACATTGGCTTATAACTATAATTAGACCATCTATTCAGAATCAGCCCAAGTGGCTCTGCTTGGGTACAGACAGCACGTTTCCTATTCTAATACACAGAGATGGATAGACACACAGATCCAGACACAGAAAAACCAGACACCAGTGAACCAGTTCCCAGATTTAGGGTGAAAAGTCCTACAACTGTTCCCAGTCCGAATGCATGCCCAGATGGCCCCTCCACAAATGGAAAGGACCCCAGATGGAGGGGAAAGGAGTTTATGAGTGTCCTTGGGGCAACTTACCCTATTCCAGATTGAGTCCATGGACTCACCAGAAGCAAAAACAAACAAAGAAATCTAGAGCCTGTTGCCTTGCCATAAGAAAATGTGCCTAGGGCCAGAGGTGCTGGCTCAGACTGAAAGTACTGGGAACACTCCCTAGGGCAAATCACCTAGGCAGTTATTGGACAGCTTCCTAGGAAATCTCAGTCAGCTTGGAGCTGTGGAGCCATAGGCAAAGAGCCTCCTGGTTGGCTTGCCAAATTGTTTCCAAACACATACATAGGTTCTTTACCCACCATACAAGAGGGGCCAAATAAATACTGATGTCACCCAAAATAAAAACCCTTTCCTATCCATCAGTCTGGCATTCCAGTTTTTATTTGGCCCCTCTTGTGTGGTGGGTAAAGAACCTGCGTATATATTTGGAAACACTATGGTCTGAATGTTTGTGTCCCCCTAAAATTTGTATGTTGAAGTCCTAACCCTCGAGGTGATGGTATTAGGTGGTGATTATGTCATGAGGGTATAGCTCTTATGAATGGGATTAGTGCTGTTGACTTTAAACAAATAGCCAGTTGTTTTTCTGGCAAAAGTGGGTTTATTTGGGATCAGCAAAGAATTGCAATTTGGGGTCTGCAATCATGGCAAGCCATGTGTTAGTCTCCCAGCATCAGGAGTGGAGAAACTTTCATAGAGGGAAAGAGGAGGTTGGGAGTGCTATTGTAAATAAAGAGTTTGAGATGTAGTGGCTTTTCATTGGCTGAGTTATGATAGCCTCTCATTGGCTGAGCTTCTTGACAGTCAAGAAGAGAAAGTCTTTCATCTTCCTCTTGGGCTCTGCTATCCATGTGGGGTGTAAGAGCTCCCACCTTTGGCTTCCTGACTCCAATTTAATGAGATGTCTGTTTATTATTTGGCAGCACCCTTATAAAAGAGGCTCCAGAGAGATCTCTAGCCTCTTCTGCCATGTGAGGACATGGCCAAAAGTTACCACCATCTACTAACCAGGAAGTTGTCCCCACCGGATGCTGAACCTGTCAGTTCTTTGATCTTGGACTTCTAGCCTCTAGAACTGTGAGAAATAAATGTTTATTATTTATAAGCTACCCAATTTATAGTATTTTTGTTATAGCAGCCAAACAAATTAAGACGGAAAATTGGTACTGAGAGTGGAGTACTGCTTTAACAAATACCTAAAAATGTGGAAGTGGCTTTGGAACTGTGTAATGGGTAGAGGCTGGAAGTTTTGAAGTGCATGCTAGAACAAGCTTACATTGCCATGAAGGGATCATTAAGGGCGATTCTGCTGAGGGCTCAAAGAGAGAAGGAGAGCTATAGAGGAAGCCCCAATCTTCTTAGAGAATACCTACGTGGTCGTGAACAGAATGTCGGTGAACGTATGGACGGTAAAGGTATTCTGTTGAAGTCTCAGAGGGAAATGTGGAACATATTGGGAACTGGAGGAAAGGCGATCCTTGTTATAAAGTGGTAAAGAGCTTGTTACCACACAAATGGCATGATCTGCTTGCCGCAAGACAAAAGCCAATCTTCAAGAGGCAAGATAGTAGCAGAGAAATGGCATTTTATTACAGCTTGCTAGCAAGAGGGAAGATAGCTGACCCACATCCAAAAGGACCATCCTAAGGGGGCACAAAATCTTACAGCAGTTATATAGGCCAATGGGGTATAGGGGAAGGGGTTAGGAATGTTGACCCTCTGGTGTTACAGACTGGGAGTCACCACACCAGATCTTTCAGTTTTCATTGATGATGGCTATCAGCATAGACTGTCTGGGGGTCATCACATTCCTGAGGAAGTCAAAAGAACACAGTTATCATCTTATTGGAGCAGGGAGGTACATGCACAAGCAGGGGTTGCAAAATCTGCAGAGCAGTTAGATCTTCTGGAGGGTGCATATCCAGCTGGGTGAGTTAGTCAGAGGTCCTTCAAAACTACAATAGAGTTTCTCTTCTATGATATGGCTTCCCTTATGTCAACCTTGTCTTGAGCTGGTATCAAGCTTGACTGACTTGTGTTCATGTCTTAGTGTTTTGTGGAAGGTAGAACTTGTGAGTGTTAAAATTGGATATTTGGCTGAAGAAATACCTAAGCACATTGTTGAAGGTGTGGCTTGGCTTCTCTTGAATGCTTATAATATAATGTGAGAAGAGAGAAATGACTTAAAGATGGAATGGTAATCAAAAAGGAAGCAGAATTTAAAATTTTGGAAAATTCTTGGCCTATCCATATTGAAAGAAATGAGAAAGCTTATTTGGGAGAGAATACAGAGGATATAGCCAAATTTGATGAGGAAATTAGTACAGATTGACCATCTCAACAGAACATAGAACCTACTGTCCAAGACAATGGAAGAATGACCCTGAAAGCAATTCAAAAATCACTGGGGATGGCCCCTCCCATCTCAGGCCCAGAGTGCAAGGGCCTAGGGGGAAGAATGATTTCAAGGCTCAGCTTTCAGCATTCCAGAGCTCCTCAGCAGCCCCAGGTGCAGCTCCAGTGGGCCCAGGTGTGGTGCAGGCTGAGGTGGGTGCCCCTCCAGAGGGCACAGGTGGTAAACCTTGGCATCATCAGCCAGGTGCTGTCTCTGCAAGCCAGCAGAATTCACAAGCCATGAAGACATGGCTGCCTCCACCTATATTTCAAAGGATACCCCAGTGAGCCTCAGGGCCTATGTAGAGAATGTCTGAGGTGGCAGAGCCAACTCAGAAAGCCCCAACTAGGGCAATGCCCAGCTAAGTTGTGGGGGTAAGGCTACTTTCCTGCCTCCAGACCAGAACCCCAGGCACACTACTACAATGCATGAGCTGCTCCTTGAGCTGCATCCAGCAAAGCCATGGGGGTGCAACCAGGCTCCAGGGTATCCAGAAAGTGAGACATCAAGCTTTGGCATTTAGTGTTATTTGCCCCATTAGGTTGTGGACTTTTTTTGTGTGTCAGGAAGACCACCTCTGAGCTAACATCTGCTAATCCTCTTCTTTTTGCTGAGGAAGACTTGCCCTGGGCTAACATCCATGCCCATCTTCCTCGACTCTATATGGGAAGCCGCCACAGCATGGCTTGACAAACAGTACATTGGTGAGCGCCCGGGATCCCAACTGGCGAACCCCGTGCTGCTGCAGCAAAGCGCACGCACTTAACTACTCAGGCCGGCCCCAGGTTTTGGACTTATCTTGGACCTGTAACTCTTGTTTTCTTTCTTATTTCTCCTTTTTGGAACTGGAATGTCTACCCTATCCCACCATTGTATTTTGTAAGTACATAACAGGTTTCATTTTACATGTTCACAGCAGGGAGAGCAATATGCCTCAGGATGAATCATATCTTGAGTCTCACTCATATTCAATTTAGATGATATTTAAATGAGACTTTGGACTTAGACTTATGAGTTGATGACATTTGAGGACACGAATTTTCAGGGGCCAGGGGCAGAATGCTATGGACTGAATATTTGTATCCCCCAAAATTCATATGTTGAAACCTAATGCCCAAGGTGATGATATTAGGAGGTGGGGCTTTTGAGAGGTGTTTCGGTCCTGTAGGTGGAACCTTCATGAATAGGATTAATGTCCTTATAAAAGAGACCCCAGAGAGCTCCCTTGTCCCTTCTGCCATGTGAAGTTATCGCAGAAAGACAGCTATTTATAAGGAAACGTGCTCTTACCAGACACTGAATCTGCTGGGGCCATGATCTTGGAATTCTCAGCCTCCAGAACTGTGAGAAATAAGTGTTTATTATTTATTAGCCACAGAGTTTACGGTGTTTTTGTTTTATCAGCCCAACTATACTAAGACAAATACTATAGAAATACTTGTGATACCTATAATTGTAAGCATAGCTCAGAATTGCATGAACGTGAGACATCAATAGGAAAGAACTAGCTATAATCCATTTGTTAGAATCCTGTTTACAGTTCCATCAAAGTAGTTTTGACAACTAGACTTTTGGTGAGGAACACAATGTAGTCTATACAGAAGTAGAAATATAATGATGTATACCTGAAATTTACATAATATTATAAACCAATGTTACCTCAAAAAAGTAAATAAATAAATAAATAAAGTTTTTCACTTCTTAGCTTAAGTAAGTATTTGTACATTGTAAGTGATACCGAATCTCTTAATCTCAAGTTTGTGTGCCCAATGAGCAGCAAGCCAAACACTGTGACATCAGTGCTTGGAGATGGAGAAAGGCCCCATTCAAGTTGGCCAAGATGAGAAGGTGGGAGCATGGGTTCACTCAAATCCACCTTAACAAGAAGCAGGGGGGTTTTATAGAGCTAAGGGGCATGGCAGGAGGAGCTCTGGAGAAACAAAGCGGTCACTCCTGATAAGCCCCTAGGCAATCTGCAATGGCTGGCTGCTGGGGGCCAGCCACCTGGTGATCACAACTGTTACCACCCAAGGGGGCTCTTCTGCCCACTGCAAGACATGCCAATAGTCAAGAGGCAAGGAGGTAGGAGAGAAAGGACTTTTTATTACAGCTTGCTAGCAAGAGGGAAGATGTCTGACTCATGTCCAAAAGAATCATCTTAAGGGGGCACAAAATCTTAAGCAGTTATATAGGCCAGTGGGTTATTGGGGAGGGGGTTAGGAACGTTGACCCTCTGGCGTTACAGACTGGGAGTCACCACACCAGATCTTTCAGTTTTCATTGATGATGGCTCAGCATAGACTCTCTGCCTGGGGGTCATCACATTCCTAGAGAACTCATAAGAACAAAGTTATGGTCTTGTCACAGCTGGGAGGGGCCATAAAATCTACAGAGCCTGTAAATCCACTGGAGACAGACTCTTACTTATCTAGGCAAACTAAAGCAAAGATTCAAAGGGGCTGGTGATTCAGGGTTATTTATAGTTCCAACAGGGATTTCTTCTATAAGACGGCTTCCCTTACGCTAACTTTGTGTTGAGCCGGTATCACAGCCTCCCTGAAATTCTCTTTCTTCTGCAAAACAAACTCACAGATCCTCGAGACCCGAGTCACCCCTCAAGTTAAACAAGAAAACAGCAAATTGGCAAGATTCATCTATGTCTGTGTTGGGAACAAGGTCAAAAGGCAATCGTGTTCTTATTGAATATCCACAGTAACCTCAAGTACCTGGCTTCATAAGTACATTCATTCTATAAATAAAAACGTTGTTAAGGGAGAGTTCAAGCTGGGAAAGTAAGCCTGCATACTTAATATAAACTAGTGAAATGCATATACATACTACCACACCAGCAGGTGGTACTGGCTATAATAAAATAAGAGAACTTCAGTTTAAACAAATCTTTATTATGGTTGATGATAAACTCAGACACATCACTAATTATTTTACATATAGTCAAATAGCTGTTCACTATACCTTTACATCAATTCACATTTAGAGCTAAATCCTGCCTAACTCAGAATAGCAATTTACCTGAAGGTCTCTGAACACTTGCCTGCTCAGAGCCTCCCATATACAGAAGGAAAGATAAAAATAGAGCAGAGGGAAAATAAATACCTCTATCCTAAAATCAGACATTATAGCCTTATTTCCTAAAGTAAACACTTGTAAATTTCTACTCATTGTTTTTTTCTGATCTGTCAGACTGCTTATATTTCTTTGTTTTAAACTGCTTTCATGAGGCACAACCCAACTCTGATTCTAACCACTTGCCTGCTTAGATCTTTATTTGCCATCAGACCTGCAGTTTGTTTAGTAAGATTTCTAGTCAGATACTGCTTGGCCAATGTACATGCGTGTCTCTAAGTAACAAAGTCAGACTGATGGCTTCGCTTCGAGTGTGTGTGTGTGTGTGTGGTAATCTGCACACCAGTTTCGTAAGATAACTCCTGATCTTATGGATAAATAAATGTCAGTGGCTTTAGGATGTGGTTCCTGGTGGAGCTACTTGATTTTCCTGTGCCCATATGCTATCTTTTGGAAAGCAGAGTTAATGGTAACTCTTTTTAAAAATGTCCAAGAAGAATTAATATATATGCAGAGTACTTTAAGATAATATTTTAAGGTTTATAAGATGTTTACTTACATATGCATAAAGACAAACTGAGAATTGTTTTACTCTTTCGAGTAAAACTTGCTCTTGAACAGGTATACAATATCATTTGCCTTACTCTTTAAATATGTAGCATCAGAAAGTCTTTCAGTGGTAGAGAACAAAGAGGAACAGAGGGGAACAAAAGATACTTTTCTAAGAAGCCTCACTGAGAGTAAGTGTTCTGTCGTATCTCAATGAACATTTTCACCCGATTTTAGCTAAACAATGATAGGATTGTTCAATAATTGCCAATATTAAGACATACCAGATTGATCTAAGACTTAAGAAAAGGTTAAATTAAATAAAGGCAAAATATCATTTAAATCAGCAATAAATTGTAGTGGCAAAGAAAATAATTTGTTACACACTAAAATGAACATAAAGCATATTTTTTCTTCCAGACTTTGTAGAATAAGTAGCAATTTATAATGTTTGCTTGTCATCACAGTAGTGCTTAATAAATCTAAGAAATGAAGCTATATTTGAATTCAGGATGAGCAGGAGTTCTTCAATAAACTGGCCTTCTTTTAAATGAGTGCAGTGCATTTGTATTGAAAAGCAAGTATTAGAATTTAATTTTTTTTTGGCAAGGAGGATTAACCACCTACTTCAAACAATAATATTGGGTAATGAAGTTGCTAAGAAAAATATTTCTTTTATAAAGTGCATTTCCTGATTTTATTGTATTTTAGTCAAGAACCATTGTTCTAACTTTGCCAGGATTATTAATCATTATTCATAACTTTGGTGTTGTCATTATTATTTATTCAATGACTGTTGAGAGAACACTCAATTCTACAAACCCTATAGTTCAAACTCATATAGGTATATTTACCATTTTATTCCACATAATCCAGTTAAAATGAATAAAGTGAAATGAAGTACAATTTTTCTTTGAACTTTAACTACGTTCAGAATGCATCATTAGTAGTTGAAAACAGATTTACCACTGGAAATGCATTTTTTTCATTACTAGAGATTAATCCAATCTGTCTATAATGCTTCTATTTTTGACCTAATTAAAATATAAAAGAGACATTTACCATGAGTACCTATAGGAAATGTGAAAATGAAATTGTAAAAGAACACCCACAAGTTATAACATCTTATTTTTGATCATGTCAGTTTTTGTAAAAAAAAAAAAAAAATATTTAACAACTGGATTGCTAAATAAGAATATAATCTTATTTTTTGAATTTAACTTTTGTTGATAAATGAAAAATATGTGCCATGGAGAGGCATATTGTAATATTGCCATATAAAATAAAGTCTTTGTAGAAATTTATTTTTATTCAATTCTTGTATACTTCATGCCTGTTAGTTGATGATTCATTGCTTCTTTGTATTTTGGTAATGCTTTTTGAAATTATCTTGCTAGCTGATATAGCAAAGATGAAACTAATTTCCTAGTGAAGAATATGTTAAATTTAAGAGAAAGACATCTTTAAAACAATCTCACACAGCTTTATATGATTGCTATGGTATCAGGTTGATATATAAACTTAGTAATAAATCTGCACAAGGAACAGTATGCCTTTGATGACAAAAAGCCACTATTATTAGTAATTATACTTTAATGTGTTTATGAATATTATCAGATACATAAAAGCTACAAGATTTCTGAGTATTTAAAGTAAAAGTGCAGTCCTCTTTATGGACTTCAAACTGCCTGATACATTTGTTTGCAATCTAAATGTTTGTGGTATGTTGTAGAAATAGAGGCATTCAACTGATGGGTAATAGATATAAGAAAAGCCCCTCAATATTATCATTTAGCTCAGAAGGAGTGACAATTTTATCAAAATCCATAGTCTGATTGCTAAAAGAATTTTACAGAGTTTATCTATTTGCAGACAAATTTATTTCACTTTTGGTAAGAGAAGATGAAAAATTAAAGGCTGTGTCACAAGTTGAAGCAAAAACTTTAAAAGGTGAAGCAATTATTGTTTAAATCTTAGAAGCATCCTATTGTTGAATGTTCATTCTCATGCATGAATTCTCACTCAACGTGCAGGTAGCTATGTGTCAGATACAGTCTCTGCCTTCCCGCCTTCCAGAGATTCATGATCTTGCAGAGGAACCCACCTGTAGAATTTATACTTGCATGTGGCTTTATAAGGGCTATAATAAGTATGTAAAAGGTATGGTGGTGGCACAAAGAATGGCATAATTACTTCTCTTTGAGGGGTGTGGTGAGAAGGAATGATCAAATCCTCTGAGGCCTAAGGGATCACAGATATTAGAGAAGACTCATGAGGAGGAGTTATTGAGACGGTTCTTGAAGAATGAATGAGAATATCTTAAACAATAGAGGAAGGGCATTCTAGGCTTAAAGAGCAAAGTATACAAAGGCATAGAAATGAGAAAAAGTGGCATATGGCATCCAGATAAAGCTGTAAGGAGGAGACGACAGAAAGACACGGAAATGGGGAAGTTTATGGGGCGTTCACTACAGAGGGCTTGCATGTCATGCAAATGAATTTAATACCATAGTAATGGAGAGCTGATAAAGGCTAATATCACTTTCAACCATATTCCTCAAAACATGTTAAAATTCTAAGTTGACAAATACTTTGCATATAGACTTCTGAAAGTTTAGTGGAAACCAAGTAGCAAACCCTTATACATCTTTATTGTGTAGTAAAATTCAAAATTTCTCTTCAATGATTGAGCCGAAAATTTACAGAAGAGCAACTTTTTTATCTGCTTGATTAGCATGGAAGGAGTGACATTGGAAGTCACATTTCTAGGATGTTAAGGTTTTCCAAACAATACTTAAACAATGACATCTGACCACCCTATCTAAGATGGGTAGTTCAATTTAACTTACGATTCTCAATGAGTTTTCCCATCCTTAGTGATTACTTTACAATATCCTCCATCATATCAACTGCTTGCAATCACAGAGTGAGTTGAATATTGAATGATAGATAAGACTGAAGTATTCTCTCAACTTCAAAAGCTTAGGAATTTGAGAATGAAGATGGAAAATGAAGAAAGCATGGTGTCTTCTCTTCAGACTCTAAAAGAATTCTCTGACAAATAAAAATTGTAGAGCCAGCCCTGATGGCCTAGTGATTAAAGTTCAGTACACTCCACATCAGCGGCCCAGGTTTGGTTCCCGGTCGCAGGACCATACCACTCATCTGTCAGTAGCCATGCTGTGGTGGTGGCTCACATAGAAGAACTACACGGACTTACAATTAGAATATACCACTATGTACTGGGGCTTTAGGGAAGGAAAAAAAACAAAGAGGAAGATTGGCCACAGATGTTAGCTCAGGGCAAATCATCCCTAGCAAAAAAAAAAAAAAAAAAAAAAAACTGTAAGATGTATAACTTGATGTTTGATATTCATTGTGAAATAATCATCACAATCAAGCTAATTAACATCCATCACCTCACAGAGCTGCCTTTTGTGTGTGTGTGGTGAGAACACTTAAGATCTACCCTCTTAGCAAATCTCAAGTATACAATACAGTATTGTTAACTATAGTCACATTGCTGTGCATTAGATCTCTGGAACTTATTCATCTTGCATAACTGAAACTATAGTTCTTATAGGATTCAAGTCTAAAGTTCTGTCAATCTACATTCTAGTATTCTATGTTATGATGACATTTTCATGTGCTCTTTTAAAGTCATTCCCCAATTAATAACCTACATACCGAAGCAATGTTACACATTACAGGATTTAGAAAAAGAGTTTTACTTGAAGGCTATTGTTTTCATCTGTGATGGAAATGAAGGCTGATTTGTGAAGTTCTAGGCAGTGAAGTTCTGGGCCTACCCTGCTTGCATGTCAGTAATGTAAAGGGCAGAATACAATCACCCTTTCCAAATAAACATTCATCAGTAGATATTTATTAGGTACCTGTCATATGCTCAGCTCTATATACTAGGCTCAGTGAAAAGCTCAAAGCAAGGAAAAAAACAGAACGTTGCCTTCATAAATCAGAAGAACTAATGCTGGACAACAGCATAAGATATGTATGCGAGGTAACGTAATACAGATGATCCTATGGACACTTATATGACTTAATTATTTAATCTATGAACCATCACTTTTCTTCCATTGTTCATCTTTTCATGGAGATAGTGATAATAACCTACCTCCTTCCTTAAGGGGACATTATAAAGATAAATGAACTAACCTTTGCAAAGGGTGTTGAACTCAGAAAGTATTAGAAAAGTACAACGAAAAGGAACTTATCATAAATCAGGGCTGGTTTGGTTATAACAGAAAGGCTAATAAATCATTCCCTTGTTTACTTCCATCTTCTTCTGTATTTAACAATTAAGCCTTTTAAAATACCTGGTGTTTAAGCTGGCAAAAATAACAGTAAATTGCCCTGAAGCATCCTAATGCACAAGCTTTTTAAACAAACACAGTGCCTATTTTTAGCCATGTCTTTATTTTAAAAGGATCCTTTTTGAAATAGCTCTAGCACTGGTCTGTAATAATAGACGTAAGCACTGAATGTGTCTGTCAGTAATTGCAAGGCATTATTTTGTGGGGGGAAGAGAGGAAGAAAATGGCTTGGTTTTACATTTTTTGAAATTTCTAAAAAAGTTTTTCCATGAGGATCCAATATAATAATATTTATCTCTACTTTTTTAAAATTAATTAGACACTGATTATTTTTCCTCCCCAGAGTGATATTCAAGGACCTAAGCTTATCTCCAACAGTTCTTTTGATTACTGAGGAAGAAGGATTCATTTAAACAGGTATGGGGTTCTGAACTTGATTTTTTTTTTTTTCAGCAACGTATGCTGTGTGTTCCACAGACATACCAACTTCAGGACTCTAAATGATGTTTTGAGTTGTATATTTTTAAACTCAAGTGCTTCAATATATATATGCTGGGACTCGGAAGGCTTTCTTTCTTTAATCCTTCCTTCCTTCCTTCCTTCCTTCCTTCCTTCCTTTCTTCCCTCCTCCCTCCCTTCCTTCCTTCCCTCCTCCCTCCCTCCCTTCCTTTCTCTTCCTTTTGCAACTCAGGTAAAGAATGTTGATTTAATCATATTCCTTAGTTTGCAGCACATTATCAATTACCAACCTGTGTAAAGCCCCTCTCCTGTTTGTACATTCATTAAATCATTCACTTATTCATTCATTTATTCCTTTTTACCTTCATTTTCTACTTCCCGTTCTCCTTATTTATAGATAACCATTATAATGTGTTTAGTATGTATTTTTTGTTTGAAGCTATGCTTTGAAAATGTGTGTCATTATTTTGTGTGCATGTGTTTTTAATTTATATAAATGGCATTAATTTTAAATAATTGTTGTTAACACGAACATAATACTTTCCATGTGCCAGACTGTTCTAAGTACCTTTACATGTACTGGCTCATTCAATTGTCACAACAACATTATGATGTAGGTACTATTACTATTCCCCATAAATAGAGGAGGAAACTAAGGCATAGAAAGTTTAAGTAATTTGGCCAAGGTCATACACACAACTAGAAAGTAGAAGAACTGGGATAAAAATCCATACATCTGGCTGTCGAATCTATACTCTTAACAACTGTGTCAAACTGCCTCTTGTTATCTAATATTATCCTATTTCGTTTTTTTACACTGTTTTTAGAATTTATGGATGTTGCTATGTATACGTCTAATCCATTATGTCTAACTGAATTGGTCTAACAGCCACTTTTATAGGTTTAGACAACTTTTTATCTTAACTTTCATCAAGGGTTCCAAGTTGATCTTGAGTACACTAGAGTGTATGGGCCAGGAGAGAGATGGAGGTCAGGATGAGTACAGCAAAAGGGGCCCTGGGAAATATTCTACAGGAATGTGTCAGTTCTTCCTTCAGTGATATTTCTTAATTTTACCTAAATATGATTATGCCTAATAATAAAGTCATTTTGAAACTATTCCAAAATAGGAAACTTCTGGTAATTTATGCACAACTGAAAAAACATCTGTATTAGTTTGCTAGGGCTGCCATAACAAAGTACCACAGACTGGGTAGCTTAAACAACAGACATTTATTTTCTCACAAATCTGGAGGCTAAAAGACCAAGATCAAAGTGCCAGCAGGGTTGGTGTCTTCTGAGGGCTTCAAGAGAAGGGTTTGTTCAAAGCCTCTCTCCTTGGCTTGTAGACAGCCATCTTCTCCCTGTGTCTTCACATGGTCTTCCCTCTGCACATGTCTGTGTCCAATTTCCTCTTCTTAAAAGGACTCCAGTAATACTGGATTATGGCCTACTCTAATGACCTCATTTTAACTTAATTACCTCTTTAAAAGTCCTGTCTCCAAATATAATGTCATTGTTAGGTATTGCCGGCTAGGACTTCAACATAAGAATTTGTATTTTTTCCTGAGGAAGATTCACCTTGAGCTAACATCTGTTGCCAGTCTTCCTCTATTTTGTAATGTGGGTTGCTGCCACAGCATGGCCGCCGATGAATGGTGTAGGTCTGCACCCAGGAAATGAACCCAGGCCACCGAAGCAGAGAGCACTGAACTTAACCACTAGGCCGCAGGGCCGGCCCCAACATATGAATTTTGAGGGAGACACAGTCCAGCCCATCTAAGGTGCACAGTTAGACCATGGATTGACTATGTTTGCTCTTATGAAAATATTATAAGAATATTCTTTCAACAAATGTATACTGGACATCTGTTATGTGCCAAGAGCTATGGTAAGAAACCATAGAGTGAGAGTTTGGTGAACAAGTAATTTTCAGATGATGAGAGTGGTTAGATAGTGCCATTATTACCTAGGAAGTTTTTAGAATCGCATTGGATAGCATTTTCAAAGCAGATTGGATTTTCATCTGGCTGGACATGCTTATTGCAGACATCCAAAAGCCAGGTAATATTTTCTCCACAATACTATATTTCCTTGAAGTGATGTTTTCTCTATCCTTCTGGATCTTTTTAAACTTAAATTACTCATACACTCTGTTCACCACAAAAATCCTGATTCTCAGCCAAATGTCACTCCTTTTTAAATCACTTATTCTTGTAATACTTCTTATAATCACTTATTCTTTTACCAGTTGCCCTAGGGGTGGTTGATTAATTCATAAGCACCCAGATTATGCTTAAGCTCTGTACCAACAGAAGCACATTGTGTCTAACCTCTGTAAGGTAGAGATGCAAGCATGCACCTTAGAGCTAAAAGAGCAAAGTGTGACAGTAAAAACCCAGCTTTGTTTAATATTGCAAGGCAATGAATTTTCACAGCATTTAAATTCTAATCTGTTTCATGATTCAGTCTTTCTGAGGTTAACCAGAGCCATAATCAAGAAAGAAGAGGGTGTTTGTGTGAGCTAAAGGATGATTTAGAAATAACATGAACAAAGCAGAGTATCTCATAATTCTATCTGCTATTGGCTTAGCTGATCAGCTCAGTGGCATGGTGGTTCCAAAGTTAGACTAGCAAATGCCTGGATTTAGAGACAAATTCCTCCATTTCCCAAAGAATGGAGTCCCCATATATTTTATCTGACACAAATAGAATGATTGTTGAAACATCCATGGAATCTAGATTTATTTTTAATTGAAAAAAATATATGCCCATACATAACAATACCAATGCCAAGTTAAATCTTTGAAATTAAACCTATAAGGCAGGTTATTCTCAGCAAAGCCGTGTATTATTTTTTCGCTTCGATATTTCCTGCCAACTTATAAAGAATCCATTGTGAATGTCCTGCTTCTGACTTCTTTCAGAGAGGATTTGCTGCTTGAGCTCCTTTTGCTGACACTTACTGTAACTATATTCCATTTAAAGAAAGGGTAAGGGAATAAAAGTTTTCCAACTAAGCACTATTTATAACATGACATGATTTCAAATACAAGCAGTACATTATCTGTTTTTTTTTTATTAAAGGCAAACTCCTTAAATGAAGCTGCTAATATGTTGTACATCTCAGAACTGGCTTGTTTTTAACCCAACCATTGCATACTGCCTTTCATGCCACAAAAACTCTGATTCTGTAATAGATATTGATTTTTATGTATCCTTTGATTTCAAAGAACTATATACATTAAAAATATTTGAGTTATATGCAAGAGTATTTTCAAACTCTAATAAGAAAAATTATATTGGAACGGACAGGAGAATGTTGTAATTAAAGGAGTATTTGAATTCAAATTAATTTCCTAGTCAGACTTATTATACTTTTTATTGCAATCCTTACCAGCAATACCTTACAGGTATGAGATAATAATTTGCAGTAGAGATATTAAATACCTTATTGAAAATTATTTTAAATGTCTGCATTCTGTAAAAGAAAAATTAAACTACATGAAAAATATACAAGTGAGATAGAAATTTTTAAATATTCTCTTTCTAGCCTTTGGCACTTATTTTAGTATCTATCATACCCACTCTTTCGAGTTGGTAATACCTACTAGAATGGATTAACTGGTATGATTGTTTAAATTGATTTTGCTGTTTATCAGCTCTTATTCAGCAAATGGCAAGTTTGCTGACACAGCAGTGTACCATAAATTCATCCTTCCAGATTCCATCAGTCCTTTAATGCAGGGCAGGTCTATCACTGGCGTTTCAATATGAAGACCTTAATGCAGCGCTGTAAAACTTCTAGAAATTGCATTAGGGACTTTCTGTTGTTTTGGGGACTTTGGAGGAAACAACCAGATAAGAATAAAATGCAAATACCCTCACATAGTCTTTGAAGACATTTTTACGTGATTTTTACCCATGCATACCATGTATTAGGCGTTGGAGTACTAAGGCACACTTATATAACTTTAATACTTCTGAAGGATTTTTTTTTCACAAAGGTTGACTTCTACGTATAGTTTGTTGGTTATTTTAAGTTTCTTAATCCAAAGCAATCAATTCCTTGTCATCTCTTTTAAAAGCCTGCTCTCATTTACAAAGGTTACACTTTCTTTCTACCTTATGGATTATCTTCACCACTATTCCATCATAACCATCTTCTCAACCTTACAGTTTGTTCATGTGGAACCCAGATCTTTTGTTTATATTCAAATTTGGGTTCTCCCTACTTCTGTCCTCTGCGCGTTATAAGGGATAATTGAAAATTGACAGAAATAAGGTGAAAGAATGGACTAAGTGTAACAAAATTTTTAAATAGCTTTTTTTTCATTAAGAGTGCGAGGAAGAGGTACTATCTTTTCTACAGCTAACTACCCCTAACACATTATTTTACAATTCCCTCAAACTTACTCCAGAACCTTTACTGAATTGTTATGCCTTCTTATTTCCGATTTCCTCTTTCCACTGATTTCCTCCCTTTGGCGTATAGAAATACACAGGATTGTGCATAAAAACATCTTCCCCAAGCTAGTAATTCCCTCAAGCTATTGCTCTATTTTCCTCTTTTATTTCATCATCAAACTTTTTGAAAGACTATTCAGTTCTGGCTGACTCTCCCCTTCCTTTCACTTTCCAATCCACCGCAATAGTTTTTGTCTCAACTACTTTACCGAACTGTTAAAGTCAACATTGACCTTCTTTTCGGTTTTAAACCAATGACTCCTTGACTGCTAAATCCAGTGGCCCCTTAAGTAACTCCCCTACTTGATCTATCTTCAGCAATTGATACAAAAATGCTTTCTTCCAGAAACTCCTTCTCTCATACATTTTTTTCTAGGTTACCCACCTTCAACCTCACTCTCCTACTCTTCCATCTTCTCAGTCTTCTTTGCTGATTTTTTTTCCACCAGCTCTAATATTAATATTTGCCTAAATTATTATATTTTGTCATCTCTTCTTGCTCTATATGATTTTCCAAATAAATTAAGCAACTAAATGACTTTATATACAACTTATGTACAGATAACTTCAAAATCTACATTTCCAAACTTGATCTGTATTTCAGACATACACTTACATGAACTTACTAGAAGTATCCAGCAGGTGTTTCAAGTGTAGCATATCCCAAATCAAACTCATATTTAGCCTATAATCAAAACTTATTCTTACTCCTGTATACCACATCTTATTTAATGTCATCTATTTCTTCCCTTTTTAAGCTCCTAGAATTATTATTGACTCTTTACTCCGCTTAAATATCCACATTTAGTACTTCACCTAGCTCAACCAATTACGCCTCCTAAATACTTTTTGAATAATTTTTTATCCTCTCCATTCTTACTTTCACTATTGAAGGAGTTCAGAACATTCCACCCCTAAATATGCTGCTTTGGCTGAAGGCAAAATATGCTATTTTGAGCTGAAGGCATTTGAGGAAGAGTAAATGCAGGAAGAGTTCTTTGACCTCCCCCTTTCTACCTAAAGCAGATCATAAAATATCTCATGAGAAAGGTGCCCTCTCTGTACCAGGAAGACAAGAGCATTCTTATCACTCGAGACTGGGAGTTGATGCCAAAATGAATCTGTATAAAGAAACCTAATAAAATAACCCTTATCCTCCATTAGTTTCCCCTATATATTTCCTAGTCACTGTCCCAAAATTTACTGCCCCTAACTCAAACTCCCTTGTCTTGTCTCTTCTCCACACATTTATAATTTCTTTGTTTAGAAAGTGAATAAGCTCTTAGTCCTAACTGCTTCTTAAGGTCTTCATTTTCCTTATGAAGACTCTCATGTGCACATAAAAATATTAAATAAAATTTGTATGCTTTTCTCCTATTAGTCTGTCTTATGTCAGTCTAATTCTTAGGCTCACCCACAGAACCTAGGAAGTAGAAGGAAGTTTTTCTTCCCCTACCCTATCTTATCATTTCTCCCACTGGACTATTTATTAAAATACCCTCATTATTGACTATCTTATAAATATATTCTCTTTTATCTAGACCATTTTCCCAATTATTGTCACAGTTATATTTGTAAATATAATTAATTTGTGGGACTTTCCTGTTTAGGGTGTACATGAAGCATCAGCTCTGAGGCAATACTCTGCAAGTTTGGGGTGCCATCCTTGAACATGCCTTATACACACTTGTGGTATAACGCATTTGGTCTTTGTCCCTGGTTCCTTGCACAGAGGTCCTCAAACCCTTGGAATTTCCTGAGTGGTAGGAATGTCTTTCATTATTTATAACAAGCCCCTTTCTACCATACCTGAGTCTATGCTAATGAAATAACTTTTGGCAGCCCCTAGATAGCTTCTTAATGGGAGCTGGTTGCCAGAAGAACCAACCATATGATTAGAGGGTTGGAACTTTCAGCTCCACCCTCAACCTCCACAGATGATAAAGGGCTAGAGATTGAGTTCAATCACCAATGGCCAATGATTTAATCAATCATGCCTATGTAATGAGGTTTCATTAAATACCCTTGAACAACAAAGTTTGAGGATCTTCTGGGTTGGTGAACGTATTGAGGTACTGGATGGTGGCACACCTGAAGAGAGCATGGGAGCTTTGTACTCTTGTACACCTCCATACCTTGCCCTATGCATCTGTTCCATTTGGCTGTTCCTGAGTTGTATCCTTTATAATAAAACTTTACTCATCAGTATAGCACTTCCCTGAGTCATTCTAACAAACTATCAAACCTGGGAGGGCGTCATGGGAACCCTCAAATTTACTGTCATTTGTTCAGAAGTGCAGGCGGCCCCTGGGACTTGTGACTGGCATCTGAAGTGAAGGCTGCGTTGTGGGACTGAGCCCTTAACTTGTCAGGTCTGTGCTAACTCTGCATAGTTAGTGTCAGAGTTAAATTAAATTCTAAGCCACCCAGTTGGTGTTGAAGAATTGAGAATTGCTGTTGAAACAAGAACATATTTAATGTCAGAAAAAAAAAAAAGCATTTGGTGTCAGAAAATATGGAATTTGCTGGAATGGCCCTGACTCAAAGAAACATGTGGTTTGGGAAGAGAAAGGATGAAAGAGTGGGGGATGAGGAACTCTTGATTCCTGGGTGGTCACATGGCTCCACATGGTATGGGACAGTAGCTGTACTGCAATCAGTTACTAAAGGTAAAACTTACCAATGAAATTTATAGATAGATCCAACTCCCAATGTATTAGTCAGGGTTCTCCAGAGAAACAGAACCAATATATAGATAGACAGACAGATGATAGATAGATAGATAGATAGATAGATAGATAGATAGATAGATAGATAGATAGATGATAGATAGATAGATAGATACATATAAGAGGAGATTTATATAGGAATTGGCTCACATGATTATGAGGGCTGAGAAGTGCCACAATCTGCCATCTGCAAACTGGAGAACCAGGAAAGCCAGTGGTATAATTCAATCCGAGGCCAAAGGCCTGAGAAGCAGAGGAGCCAATGGTGCAACTCCTAGTTTGGGGCCAAAGGCCTGAGAACCAAAGCCTGCTGGTGTAAGTCCCAGAGTCAAAAGGCTGGAGAACCAGGAACTCTGATGTTTGAGGGCAGGAAAAGATGGATGGCCCAGTTCAAGAAGAGAGAAGAGAGCGAGAGAGGGAGAGTGGGAGAGAGAGAGAGTTCACCTTTCCTTGTTTTGTTTGTCCCATTCAGACCTCAAATAAATTGGATGATGTTGGCCCACATTGGTGAGGGTGTATCTCTTCATCAGTCTACTGAATCAAATGCTAATCTCTTCCACAAACACCCTAAAAGACACACTCAGAAACAATGTTTTACCAGCTCTCTGGGGATCCCCTAGCCCAGGCGAGTTGACAAATAAAATTAACCTTCACACCCGGGGAGTTGGTTCACTAGATGCATAAGAAAATGCAAACTAATAAGAAAAAAGTGAAATATAGAATCCCTTGGTTATTGTTATCTGTGACAGCTAAAATGAAATTAAAAGAGATTACTGAGTTGAACATTGATGCTGGACCAAGTTCAGTTTTCAATCAGTCTGAGTTTCACCCACTAGGTTCAAAGCCACCTACAAAAGGAAAAATTATTCCAGGGCAATAGAGAGTATCTCTAAGACTCTGGTCACCAAAAGGGTAGTCCATGTTGGGGAAGGGCAAAACCCAGAAACTACTGAAACCAGGGAGTATAGTGTGAAGGAATTGTCTCATTTTATCTATTGGTATCATCAGCTCCCTGAAGAAATTTTACTAAATGGATTGTGAGAGTGACTAATTTAGAGGCTTTAAATGTTATGGAAGAACATGCTTAGGTTGAAGCAGGACTCACAGTTCACACTGGAACAATTACACGTGGCTATACATGATCTAGACACTCAGCAAGTGTTATGGGCTGAATTGGCCTCAGGGCCTCAGAGACTGCCCCTTAGAGCTGAGGGGTTGGGACCACTACCCTGGTGGGCCCAGTGGACAGAGCATTGAGCCAAGGATTATTTTTGAGCCTTAAAGTCTAATGGATTTTGCCCTGTTAGGTTTTGGACTTGCTTGGGACTCATGACTCCCTTTTTTCCCCAGTTTCTCTGTTTCGAAATGGAAATGTCTATCCTATGCTTGTCCTACCACTGTATTCTGGAAGCAGATAACTTGACCAGTAACACAGATTCACAGCTGAAGAGGAACTTTACCTCAGATGAATCATACCTCCAGTCTCACATACATTTGATTTACATGAGATTTGGGACTTAGAGTTGATGCTGGAATGGTTTAAGACATTTGGGCTGTTGGCATGAGGGTGAATGTGTTTTACATGTGAGAAGGACATGAATTTTAGGAGGTGCAGAGGGCAGAGTGTCCTGGCCTGAATTGTGCCTTCCCCCAACTCATGTTGAAGCCCAAACTCCCAGTACCTCAGAATGTGGTTATATTTGGAGATAGGGCCTTTAAGGAGGTAATTAAAATTAAATGAGGTCGTATTGGTGGAACCTAATTCAATCTGACTGGTGTCCTTATAAGAAGCTGAAATTTGAACATACAGAGAGACATTAGGGGTGTGCACACATGTAGGAAAGAACATGTGAGGACACAGCAAGAAAGTAGCCATCTGCAAGCCAAGGAGAGAGAACTCAGAAGAAACCAAACCCTGATGGAACCCTGATCTTGGATTTCCAGCCTCCAGATATGTGAGATAAGGCTATGGTATTCTGTTCCGGCAGCCCTAGCAACCTAATACAGTAATTATTCCTGAGGGAACAGCCAGCCTGGTGGACTGGATAAAAACCACTGTAAAGTCTGTTTACCCTGAGAAGGGGGCTGCCAACTCCCTCTATAAATGACAAGTGGAACACCTCAGATGAAGCAGTTGATATGCTTCCTGTGAAAGCCATGTGGGACTAGCTTTATGATGACAGGGATATTAAGCCACTGAATATGCCCTTTACCCAGTTCATGATAAATACTGTGATTAAGGGGGCTTCTTTTGCATGGGCATCCCACCTAAACTTATTGCTGCAAAATCAAACAATAGTCCAAGAAGTCTTATGGAATTTGCTGACTCAGCTTCCCCCTGTGAGTCTTATAGATGCTAATAAAGCATTATATTAATTAACAGGAGAATGAGGAGAGGCAGAAGAGATAGTCAAGGGACTCATTCCAGTAGAGTGGAAATCTTTAGATGGTTATTAAGAAACGGGATGAATAAAAGGACACTGATGGGATTGAAACAAAGGTCTTAACACAGCACTACGGGAGGTTGGGTGAACCAATGGGACTGCCTGCTAGTCCCCAACATTAAAGGGCCCCAAATAAATCTGCTTTATTTACTCCAGTGCGGAGGAATTTAAGAAGCTGGAAGGCAAAAATTATAATGGGAACCCCTCCTGGAATTGCCTGAAGCAATGGTCAGGCTGATTAACAAAAGGTCTCTTGGTTCCTGGGACCCAAAGCCTAATGCACACAAGTAGGTAAAATGGTAAGAGGGTGGAGAAAAGGTGTTTCTGGGACTCTGTGACATGGGACCCTCATGCACTGTGCTATCAAAATCTTTTGGATAAGCCCTAACACAGGCTACAATTAGATTGAGAGAATATAGAAATGTAAAGGTTGATAGGATTAAGATGGAAGTTTGGATGAAAATTGGAATGTTTAAATAGGCTTTATGTGAAGGGGTCATGTCTCCTTACCTGAATGTTTTATGTGAATGGATATTATGTCTGACTGAGGAACAGTTCTCCACCCAGTACTGTAAAACCAAAACCTGTTGATGAAGTATAGATGGAGGCTACAGTTAGGAATGTAAGGGTTGATAAGATTAAAGTGAAAGTTTGGACAAAAATCGGTATGTTTGAAGAGGCTTTGTGTGAAGTGGTTGTGTCTCTTTCACCTGAATATAATATGTAATATGGGGATGGATATGTGACTTACTGGGGAACGTTTTCCCTACCGGGTATTGTAAAACAGAAGGCATGCAAATCTGCCCTTCAAGCAATATTAGTTGGACATGCTAAATAAAAATGAATAAGCTTGCCTGAGCCCATACAGTATAGAATAGAACATGGAGTGCTGGTATGGACAAACTCTCTGTACAATAGCCATACGTGGAGCCTAGACTGGGGCTCATGGCAAAAGCTCTTCCCAGCCATGACTAGTGGAAATTTGAACTAGAGAATTTCCATTTGAGGGGCAATTGCTAGCTTGCCGTCTAACATTATTGAAACTGCCCCTATGATTGAAGAACATAAATAATTTTGAAACTTGGAAGATCCACAATGTCTTGGGTGATGTTGGAGAAACACTCTAATAGAGAGGGCAGTGCCTAGAAAAGCTCTATAATAAAACGGAAATGATTTGTACAGGAATACGCTACTGAGGGAATGCAGGGAGTTATTCAGCATATTAAGGAGGTAGACTCTCCTCCCCTGGAACCATGTGAGGATCTGCCAGATTCGATCGTCACTTGGACTGAGCCCTATAAATAGCTCTTAACCAACCAAGAAAGAGCTGTTTGCTTTGTGGACGGCTGTTCTAAGGTGAATGAACAACAACTTGTTTGGAAGGCTGCCGCTGTGATTGAAGAATATAACACCAAATCAGCTGAATGGGCTGAGTTGTATGCTGCTTGCTATGGTGTTTTGGATTTTACTGACTCATGGGCAGTGGCCAAGAGTATGGGCATATGGTCAAGCAAAAGGACAATGGAAAACCGGCCTATGAAATGAAAGCATACAGGCATGCTGCATACATACCTGTAAGCAGCATGGCCCTATAAAAATCACTGTGGGAATTTGAAGGGTGCATTAAGGTAGGATATGTTAATGCCCATCAGAAGAATCCCCTTTTAGGTTCAGAAGATGATTGGAATCCACAAGTAGGTATACTGGTCTGTTCGCTTAACATGGCCACTTGGGTCCATGAAATGAGTGGATATACGGCTACTGCAACAATGCAGAGATAGGCTGAATCTAGCCATCTTCCTATTGTAGTCTTTGAGGCATAAAATGCCAATAAGAACTGTTCTGTTTGCTAAAAAGAGAGACAGAGACTGCAACTTCCCCACCGGGGGGACCCTGAACATAGCTATCAAGTCAGATGATGCCAGTAGCCCCAGAGGGCTAACAATGGGTCCTGACAAGAATAGACATAGAGTCTGGACTGGACTTTGCTTAACCAGTAGTAGATGCACATGCTTAGAGTGCTATAAAAGAACTGAAACAGAAGATATTGCAACAATTTGAACCTCTGAGTCACATTTCTTCAGACCAAGGAACACAATTTACAGCCCATAATGTCCAACAATGAGCAGAGAGATATCCTCCTGAGAGTAATAGTTTGATAGAGATTTGGAACTGGCAATTGAAACACTGGTTGTCTAAAACAGGAAGAGATATACGCATGAAGGGCTGGCTTATATGCCTTCATGAGTGTGTGCTCACACTCAACATGAGAGTGGCTAAGCGAGCATCCCCACTAGATAGAGTCCTCTGTTTCTCTGGCGGATCTGGGGAAGAGGGGATGGAGGAAGATGTTGCTATGATGACTATACATTTTCTTCCCCACATCACTTCAACTCTCTTTTTCCTATCTGATACGGTGGTCACAGGACCCGGGCTGAAACTGCAAGTGTCAGAAACAGGCACAATTTCCTAAGCAAAAAATTGTAACTATATTTTTAAAACTTTATGTCAAAACCCCTAAGCGCCTAAGGGGCAGGTTGTGCCTTCACCCCACCTGGAAAAACTGGGTTTTACAGTGAATGTAGCTATATTACCCAGTTGTAAAAATAGACTATTAGTTTTGTACCTGTGTAACCCTACCCTATATGAGTGAGAGATGAGTGGGGGGGAGGTACTTGCTAGATTACTAGTGTTGCCTGCAATCTACACTAGCACAGTGGCCAAACTTAATGTCCGTTTGAAAGATGAATAAGTTTAGGTTTAAATGAAAAGAAGGAGAAATAGTAGCTGAGAATAAAGGATCGAATAAATGTGTTAAGTAATGAGGGAAATCCAATATTAGATTAATACCTCGAAAGAGGCTCAGAGCAAGAGATGATATTGTCTCTTAGCTCAGTTATACCAGATACCTGAAAGGGTAAAGGCATATATTACTAAGACTATGCCTGCTTTTGGAACCTGAAAAGATCAAATGGAAGCCTGCAAATCTCAGTGGCCTGCCCCGGGAGACATTTCGCTATGATATGATGATGGACTGGACTAATTATTAATATCTGAATGGACTCCAGTAATGTTCTGGTGTCTTTTGACTTTTATGATAATTTTTCCATAAGGGAACTGTGGTCAGACCAGAGAGTTGCTGTGCTATAATAAAAATATATATATTTGGTCTTTGTCCCTCACCTGGTACAGAGCTCCTCAAACCCTTGGAATTTCCTGAGTGATAGAAATGTCTTTCATTATTTATAACAAGCTCTTTTCTACCATACCTGAGTTTATGCTAATGAAATGACTCTTGGCAGCCCCTAGATAGCTTCAGGGTGGGGGCTGGTTGCCAGAGGAACCAACCACCACACGGGAATAGAGAGTTGGAACTTTCAGTCCCACCCTCAACCTCCACAGAGGATAAAAGGCTAGAGATTGAATTCAATCACTAATAGCCAATGATTTAATCGAAGATGCTTATGTAATGAAACTTAATTAAATCCTCGTGCACAGTGAAGTTCAGGGACCTTCTGGGTTGGTGAATACATCAATGTTCTAAGATGGTGATGTGCCTGGAGAAAGCAAGGAAGCTCTGTGCCTGCATTCCCATCCTTCCATACCTTGCCCTATGCATCTCTTCCATTTGACTGTTCCTAAGTTGTATCTTTTATAATAAAACTGTAATAATAAGTATAGCGCTTTCTTGAGTTCTGTGAGTCGTTCTAATGATTGATCAAACCTGAGGAGTGGGTTGTAGGAATATCCAAATTTATAGCCAGTTGGTCAGAAGTAAAGGTGGCCCCCAGGACTTATGATTGGCATCTAAAGTGAGAGCAGTCTTGAGGGACTGAGCCCTTAACTCACGGGGTCTACACTAACTCTGAGTAGTTGGTATCAGAATTCAATTGACTTCTGGGACACTCAGTAGTGTTGCAGAATTGAGAATTACTGGAATGACAATGTATTTGGTATCACATAAAAACAAATAACACTAAACAAGAGATCTTTATGTGCCACTGTGTCCTCAGTAGAAAGAATACACAGATCCAAGAGCCAAGGAGTAGAAGCAGGAGTGGCCTCGTATATCATCATTCCCACTGATCCGCTGGGGGGCTTTGTGCTTTCTGTTCCTGCAACTCTGGGATCTGCAGAGATGGAGGTCCCAAAGTGGGTGTATCTTTGCTCTGTGTCAATAGATTATAATCTACAACTGCCACCAGGGCACTTTGGACTCCCTGTGTTCAGGGAACAACAAGCCAGAAGAAGAGTTATTATTTTTTGCAGAAGTAATTGGCCCTGATAGCAAGAGAGAGGAAATAGGGCTACTCTTACACAATAGGGACAGGGAGAAATATATGTGGAATCCAGATGATCCATTTGGGTTTCTATTGATATTCTCTTGCCCCATTGTAACTGTGAATGGACACATGCAGGAACTCCTACCTGACAAGAATCTGATTATTAGGGGCTTAGACTCCTCAGGCATGAAGTTCTGAGTCATACCACCAGTCAAGCCCTCAAGACTTTTGAGATGATAGCTGATGATGAGGGCAATTTAGAATGAATAGTGGAGGATAAAGAGGATGAGAATCACTTGCAGCCCTGAGACAAACTACAACAATGGGGGATCTAGTTTGTCCCCCCAGCCTCCCTCTTCTACATATCTCATCGGGAAGACAAGTTCGAGAGCACTGTGCAGGAGCTGCTTCCTTGAACTTGCATGGAGAAGTGCATCTGTGCAGTACAAGTGGTGGACTGTGGCATCCATGGAAGAGCACTGTTCAGATTCTCCCTTCAGGAGAACCTGTTGCAGGATAGTGATGTCAACATCATGGCAGCATTTGATGTTCCTCTTTTTGATACTTCTTTTTAAAACAATGTATTATACATCCATTCATATACAAAAGTGCCTTTGTGGGAGCCGTGGGATCTAGCACATACACCAAGGGACCTAGGAAGAGTGTTGCTCACCTGTGCATTTGGTAATGGGCAGACAGACCTCTGTAATGACTGCAGAACCAGTGTAGGCAGTGAACCTGGCAAGACCTCTCTCATCATGGTCGGGAAAACACCTGCACAGCAAAAGAAACAATACAAAAAAATGAAATGGCAACCTACAGAATGGGAGAAAATATTTGCAAACCATATATTGGATAAGGGGTAATATCCAAAATATATAAAGAACTCATACAACTCAATAACAAAAAAACAAACAATACAATAAAAAAAAATGGGCAGAGAAACTAAGTAGACATTCTTCCAAAGAAGACATCCAAAAAGCCAACAGATACATGAAAAGTTGCTCAGCATCACTAGTTATCAAGGAAATGCAAATCAAAACCACAATGAGATGTCTTATGCCTGTTAAAATGACTATTATCAAAAAGACAAGAAATAACAAGTGTCGGTGAGGATGTGGAGAAAAGGAAACCCTTGTACATGTTTTGTGGGAATGCAAATTGGTTCAGCCACTACAGAAAACAGTATAGAGGTTCCTCAAAAAATTAAAACTAGAACTACCATGTGATCCAGCAATTCCACTCCTGAATATTTATCTGAAGGAAATGAAAACAGGATATCCAAGAGATATATACACTCCCATGTTTATTGCAGCATTATTCACAATACCAAGACGTGGACACTTAGGTTAAGTGTCTGTCAATGGATGAATGGATAAAGACGTGATATATATATGTGTGTGTGTGTGTATATATATATGTGTGTGTATACACACACACACACATTGAAATATTATTCAGCCATGAGAAAGAAGGAAATCTTGCCATTTGTGACAACATCAATGGACCTTGAGGGCATTATGCTAAGTGAAATAAGTCAGACAGAGACTAAGTGAAATAAGTCAGACAGAGAAAGATATACTTTATGATATCATTTATATATGGAATCTAAAAACATATGTGGAATCTGAAAACATATATGCAGAATGTAAAAACATAGAATGGCAGTTACCAGGGGCTAGCGGGTGGGAGAACTGGGGAGATGTTGTTTAAGGGTACAAACTTGCAACCAGTGGATAAATAAGTCCTGGAGATTTAATGCACAGCATAGTGATTATGGACAACAATACTGCATTGTAAATCTCAAAGTTGCTAAGAGACTAGATCTTAATTGTTCCCACCACAAAAAAGAAATGATAATCATGTGACGTGATAGAGGTGTTAGCTAACACTACAGTGGTAATCACATTGCAATATATACATGGGTAAAATCAGCATGTTGTACACCTTAAACTTACAAATGTTATATGTCAATTATATCTCAATAAAAATTTAAAAAAATAAATGAGCTAAGAAGCCATAAAAACAAATGAAAGTATCTTAATGTATACTGCTAAGAGAAGGAAGCCAGTAGGAAAAGGCTACATAATGTACGATTCCAATTAAACAACATTCTGGAAAAGGCAAAGTTATAGAGACATTAAAAAATCAGTGGTTGCCATGAGTTGGGGGGGATTTGAATGAGTGAAGCAGAAGAAATTTTTTAGGGCAGTGAAACTATTCTGTATGATACAATAATGGTGAATACATGACAGCATGCACTTGTCAAACCCATAGAACATTACAGTACAAAGTGCAAACCTTAATGTATGCACAGTTTAAAAAATAATTTTGCAGTTCATGAGGTCCCAGGATGAAATGCAAAATGTGACAAATAATCAAAATTTATTACAAATGTATGAAACTAACTCACTGAAGGGGGTGGGAAGAAAAGATACTGACCTAAGTAATTTTGGAAATGAGTAGAGTCTGTAAGACTAAAGGCAAAAGGAAATGTTCATAAGCATTTTACTTTAGTTGAAAATGTTTTTCCCCACATGAGTATGGGGTAATAATTCTGGTATACCACCGTATATGTATACTGGAATTGGACAATTAAGCTAATGGATATTGGATGGTGGGAGCCACTTTTCCCACAGTTGAAATGGAAGGTTACAGATAAGCAAGAGGAGGAGAAATGATGGATATGGTAATGGACTAGAGTCAGAGACATCTGTATGAACCCATGTCTAGCATAATACAGTTACAGATGGTTACACATAGAAATATTAATAGTTATGTGTATATACACAAGGTAGTATACACACGTATATTTCCTTTCTCTTTCAGCTAAGAAGACCTAGAAGCAATGACACCCTAGTAGCAATTAGTACACCTAGTACCCAGATCTTGGTTTCTAATAATAAAAGGAACCAGTGCTCTTTGGCAAAATGGCTGAAATTAGGACTCAGGCAGGAAATATATAACATGAACTGGAGCATCTTGTAGTGCCAGAAATGAAGAAAGGAAGTGCTCAAAAAGAAAAATCTACATTCATGAGGGTATATTAAACAGACAGAGGAGCCTCCTGAAAGGGCTCCCAATGGTCAAACTGGATGAATTTGGACAACAAAATAAATTAATGTTGGGTTATAACCCAAAGTATAAAATAAATTGTCATGAGTTCATACTAATATAAATAAATGATTGAATAAATAAATGGAGGAGGAGACTAATTTTCCCTAAAGAAGAATTCCAAATATCTTATGTAGATAGTTTCCCCTCAAGGAGGTAGCATAGCTCCCTACTCCCTATGTATGGGCTGCAGATAGTGACTTCCCTCCAAAGAATACAGTATGGAAATGGGTTTAAAAGAATAACTGTAACCATGGTAAACACTACCTTAGCCAAATGATCAACACTAACACCAAGAGTGCTAAGTCATGTTAATAATACATACCATTAATGTGATATGATAAACATGGCCCTTTATCTCTGTAGTCTTACTCCAAGAGCACATAACCCTCATCTAACTGTATTAGTTTCCTTTTGCTACTGTTACACATTACCGTAAACTTAGTGGCTTAAAACAAGGAGAAGTGGGGGCTGGCCCCGTGGTGTAGTGGTTAAATTCACATGCTCCGCTTCTTCAGTGGCCCGGGGTTGGCAGGTTCAGATCCCGAGCATGGACCTACACACCGCTTATCAAGCCATGCTGTGGTGGCTTCCCATATAAAGTGGAGGAAGATGGGCACGGATGTTAGCCCAGGGCCAATCTTCTTCAGCAAAAAGAGGAGGATTGGCAACAGATGTTAGCTCAGGGCCAATCTTCCTCACAAAACAAAACAAAGCAAAGCAAAACAAAACAAGAGAAGTGTATCCTCTTTCAGGTCTGGGAGCCAGGAGTCCAAAAGGAGGCTTACGGGGCTAAAATCAAGGTGTCAACAGGGTTGGTTCCTTCAGGAGGCTCCAGGGGAGAATTTGTTCCTAACCTTTTCCAACTAGTTGTGGCTGCCAGCATTCCTTGGCTTATTCCCATTGTCATATTGCCTTCTCTTCTTCTGTAGTCAAGTCTCCCTCTGCCTCCCTCTTATAAGGGCACTTGTGGTTACATTTGGGGCCCATCCACACAAGGAAATCTCCCCATTTCAAAATTCTTAACTTAATCATATCTACATATTTCTTTTTACAGTATAAGTTACCTTCACAAGTTCCAGGGACTAGAACAGGGATATCTTTGGGGCCATTATTCAGCCCACCACACTAACCATTAGAAAAGACAGCAGACATGTCCCAACTGACAGATATTCTACAAAATATTTCTCCAGTACTCCTCAAAACTGTCAAGGTCATCAAAAACAAGCAAGTCTGCAAAACTGTCATAGCCAAGAGGAGTCTAAGAAAACATGATAACTAAATGTAGTATAATATCCTGAATGGAATCTTAAACAGAAGAAGACCATTAGCTGAAAACTAAAAAAATCTGAATAAAGTGGGATTCAGTTAATGTATCAGTTAATGTATAGGCTTATTAATTGTAAAAAATATACTAATGTAAAATAATAATACGGGAAATTAGATCTATTGTATATGAGAAATCTGTACTATCTTTGCAACATTTTTGTAAATCTAAATATATTCTAAAATAAAAAGTTTAAATTTTAAAAGTTAAAACTGTTATTCATAGTCTGATTTCCATTATGTCAAAAACAGTGTAACTCTAAACAAAGTCTACACAAAACATTGAGAGTCAGTTTTAAATTGGTCGTCACTAGTCTAAGACATGTTTCTCATATTAAAAGCAAACATGTAAATATTATTAATATAAATAAAAATTTCCTTGAATTTTCAAGCCAAAAATAAGGTTCCAATCTTAATAGTCATTGTGGATCTGTTTGTGGTCATAAATGATATTGCAACTGGCCACTGTGTGCTTAAATCTTTGTTGCACTTCAAGTTGCTTCTATAGGGCAGATTCCTATAAGTGAGTGGAATTACTAATAGATATGATACTTTCTAAAAAGGTTATATCTATTCTCACATAAGCCAGTACTTTGCAGTATTATCTACTGCTTTTCTGCCTAGCGAATCTTTCCTAAACCAGAGATTAGGTAAATATCTACCTATATTTTTTCTTATATTCAAGTCTTACATATTAACCTTTTCCATATTGTTGCTCATACAGAAAAAATTAAAATTTTTGGTTGTTAAAAAGGATGGAATTTAGGAGAATAAGACTATTTTTCCATAGTGTTTTGATTATTGATTCGTAAGCTTATTTAATTGCATCAAAAATCTGAAACAAATAGTTTATATTTCTTGATCTTTAAACTGAAGAGATATTCCCAAAAGAGCACTTGCAAAGATTAAGGGCTGCTTCTGATTTAGGTTACCTCCTTCAGCTTTGGGTTCAAATACTCCTCAGCTGGAAACTAAAGAAAATATGTCCTTGTGAGAGGAGAATTCAGGTTCTTATGATAGCTCTGGAGATATCTTGATTATGCCCCTAAAGGACACGTACCCAAGACACAGAAAAATATTCGTTTCAAAGAATAATGTGTGTTCTACCACACTTTATAATATAAACACTTTATTACCTATTTGTTTTCAATTCATATTTATTTTAGAAAAATTTAGGTGTTTGAATAGATCTCTCTTGGCTTTATTAACAACCCTTGACCTCATGGAATAATTATTTTAGTAAAGGGCCTTGCACAGCTGGAGTACATAGGTGATTACTCATGCTACTGAAAGGGGTTGATCTGAACAACTGCAGGCAATCTTTAAATAACTTTTTTTATTTTTGCTTCTTGCTTTCCTGGTAAGAGTAAGAGGGGAAGGTCTCAAGAATCTATTAAAGGTATTAGATTTGTTAAGATTTTTTTTTTACTGAGGAATATTCGCCCTGAGCTAACATCTGTTACCAATCTTCCTGTTTTTTTGTATCCGAGCCACCTCCATGGCATGGCCACTGACAGACGAGTGGTGTGGGTTCGGGTCTGAGAACGGAACCCGGGCCGCCGAACTTAACCACTAGGCCACCGGGGCTGGCCCAGATTAGTTAAGATTTAATGGAATATTTTCTTACCATGATACAAATAAGCAAATTACAGAATCATAGAGCGGGAATGGGATGCTCCTTTGGCAATGTTAGACATATTTGTTTTAAACTACTTTTAGGCAGAAGTTTAAAAAATAACAATTCTATTATGGAAAAATTATCTTCTATACTCTTGAGTGATAAGAGCAAAGATTATTTGCATGTAAAATAAATGGTAGCTTAATGATCTATCATATAATAGTATTAAAATATTATTTAATTCCCACATTGCCTTTATTCTTTTAATTTAAGTCATAAAAAACTGGGTTTCATTTTCTCAGGATGGAGAGTGGGGAAGCCATTTTTAAGAATAAAAACTCAATGTGTTTTCTTTAAGTTACACTTAATTTTAAAGTAGACTGGCTCTCCAAAGTGTGAACAGGATCAAGCCCACTGATTCTGAACTAATTGGTGCTGATATTTCAAGTAAGGCAGCATTGCATTAATATCCAGTGACTGCTTCAGTTCAAAATTCGATTTATTTCTTCATACAGCATATATGCGAAAAAAATAATATTCCCTTTTGCTTTCTTTAAGTCTAGATTACTGAATGTATTAAATAGATCTAGTAAGAGAACTTTTTCTTTTCTGTACATTCTTAAAAGCGATATGCCAAAATACCATTGAACTCAGATTTTGTGTTCGATCCCACAAGAATAGTTGTGATTTGTAAAGGGAATATGAAACTGGGGGCAGAATTATTGTCAAAAGAACCAGGACATCTGGACTTTAGTCTTACGTCTGCCACTAACTTTCTGGTTGATTTCGGGAAGGCCACTTAATCATCTGGGTATTTGCCTCCTCTTGTGGAAAATAATTACAAGATTTATTTTTTAAAATTTTGTTATAACTTAAATACTATATTAACCAGATGTATACATTATCACCAAGACCAATACACACTCATTTCTCATCGGATTACAACAGTAATCTTCTAACTGGTCTCTGCTTGGTATGCTGGTCCCCTCCATTCCTTTATTTCCGTACTACAATGGAATGATGTTTCAAATATAAATCAGATAACGTCACTCCTCTGCTTTCCATTGCACTTAGAATAAAATCCTAACTCTTTATCATAGTCTATAAAATCCTATAGAAACTGTCCTCCAGATGTCAACTTGTATCCCTCTCCCCATTTTAGACACATATGCCTCTGCCAGTTTCTCAAACATAAGAGACTAACTCTGCTTATGGCCACGGCGGATGCTCTCTCCTCAATCTTAAATACTTTTCTAAGATGTTTACCTGATTGACTTCTAGTTATTCAGGTCTCAGTTCAAATATCACCTACCCCGAGAGGACTTCCTTATTGTCCTTTCTAGAAAATACCACCACCTGACCCTAAACCTCTTTCTCCCAGAACCCTGTTCATCTCCTTCTGGGTACTTTACCACTCTCTATAATTAAGGTATTTATTTAGTTACTTGCATAATACCTATCTTCCCCACTAGAATGTATATTTCTGGAAAGCCAATCTGGCTTGTTTACTAATGTATCAACAGTGCCTAGGCGGGTGCTTGGCACAGAGTAAGTGCTCAATAAATATTTGTTTAATTAATGAATTTGACCTTTTTGGTATTGTCTTTTGTGTAGAAAAGAATGTGAGTCAGTTTTATTCCAAATGGAAAACAAAATTAATTTTTATCATTAAAAAAATCAACACTTCAAAATTAATATTCATAGTCAATATTCATTATTGATGTTTTTAGCTGCAAGTCCTATTACTTGAATGCTGCTCATTTCAAATTACCATTCAGAAAATATGAACACTGCATTTTAAACTAGTGGAGATTTAAAGCATATACTAAATTGCTATAAACTTTAGTACAGCAAAATCTGTCATTTATTTATAGTAAGTCACTGATGATATGCTATGCGTTTTTTCTAACTGCACCCATAATTCATTGTTTCTAAAATATTTACACTTTGCTAATCTCTTAATAATATTTCATTTTGGCATGATAAGAAAAAATGTCATTGAAATTGAATACCTTCCCATATTCAATGTGCTTTGATAAACACAACAAAATATTTTAATCCAGCTCTTCGACTCTTTTAAAAATAAACTCTAGATATTCCTTAATTGCTAAGCATTTCTTATAACTATATTATCTAAAACTTAAGACTATATTATATATAAAAAACATATAACTATATTTTATTATATATAACTTATACATTGCATGCAGTTCTGAAATGACACATTTTATAAACAATCTAAATTTATATTAAGGCAAGGAACTTATTTGTTGGAGTTTTATTGTTATTGTTATCTTTTAGTTTTTGATTGCTAATTTATTGAGATGTGGTCAGAGAATGTGTTCTGTGTAATATGGATTTTTGAAATTTGAAAATTGCATTTCACAAATGTTATATATGCATTTTAAAATAATGAATATTCTTTGCTGGGGTTTATAAACACTTATTAGATTAAGCGGATTAAGTTTATTCATTTTTTGACTTCTATATCTTTACTGATATTTTAATGTTTTCTTGATCTATCTTTTATTATCAAGATTACACTTACATTCATGTATTTTTAAGCCAATGTCTTCTTAAAAAGACAAAAGAATTTTCTTCAGAACACTTTAAAATAGTGGTTCTCAAATGTTAGTATGTACCAGTATCACCTGAAGCTCTTAGTAAACCACAGATCAGTGGCCCTACTCTCAGAGTTTCTGATTCATTTGGTCCACAGTGAGGCCTCAAAATTTGCCTTTCTAACAAATTCCTGGGTGGTGCTGATGCTGCTGTTCTGGGACCACACTTTGAGAAGCACTGCTCTAGAACTGGACTTTCATCCTGGCTACTTATTATAATCAACTGGGGGAACTAAAAAGGAAAAATATCAGTGGTTGGGCCCCCAACATGACCACAAAATTTAAGGGTAGGACCCAAGCTCCAGTATTTTTAAGATTCCCCACATTAATTCATTGTGTAGCAAGAGTTGAGAACTACTAATCTAAAACATGTTTGAATCAATCTGACTTTACAATGTGTGGTTAATATTCATCCAAGAGTAGTTTCTCTATACTTGATTATCTCTAATTTGACTAGAAACATACCCCAACTAGGCCTCTCACGCCCACATTCCAATTTCCTATTTTTCAGTTACACAGACTTTATTGAAAGACTATTACATGTAAAACACTATACCAGCTTGCTTTGTTTATACCTGTTTTTGTGTTCCTCTTTCACATAGTTCTTTACCTTAATTTTGATTGTTTCATTATCAACTGAATAATAATCATCACAACAACAATAATAATGAGAGTGTTAACAATGTATCAGGCACTGTTCTAAGTGCTTTATACTTATTAGCTCATTTACTCCTTATAATAACTCAATGAGGTAAAAATTATTATTATCTCTATTATACAGATGAGGAAACTGATGCAAAGAGAGTTTGGCTAAATTAGCCAAGGTTGCCATACTATTATAATAAGTGGCTGAAATATGAACTTAGATACGCAGTCTGGTTTGAGCTACTAACAGTCAGAAATTAAAGCATCTGTAAAATTAGAATCACTGGAAACAAATATTAAGTTTATCCAAAAACTGATTTGCAGCTTTGCTTAAGGTTTAATATCTCCCATTGTTTGTTTTAGTATAACTGCTTAGTGGGATATCATTTCATTTTTTTATTCCAGGTTCCTTCTGGAGGGAAAGAGAGACCCTTCTCAATCATAAACTGCATAAATCGTATTCTTTGATTCTGTACATATGAGCTGGTAACATAAGATTTGTTTATATTAATCTCTGTAACTCAATGGAGTACTATCACATATTCTTATATAGTAATTTCTAAAATTTATTGTATGACAACTTATTGCACACATAGAACACGTGTAGGAAAATTTTTTGATTCTTTTTTTTTTTGCTGAGGAAGATTAGCCCTGAGCTAACATCTATGCCAATCTTCCTCTACTTTATATGTGGGTCATCACCACAGCATGGCTGCCAATGAGTGGTGTATGTCCACACCTGGGATCCGAACCCGTGAACCCAGGCTACCGAAGCAGAACGTGCCGAACTTAACCACTACACCATGGGGCCAGCCCCAGAAACATTTTAATAAAAGTGTTTGGTTTGTATAAAATGCCCAGAATATTGCTAGTCAGTACCTGTATTAGTCAGCTCAGAATGCTATAATAGAATACCACAGACTGGGTAGCTTAAACAACAGAAATTCATTTTCTCACAGTTCTGGAGGCTAGAAGTCCAAGATCAAGGTGCCAGCAAATTTGGCTTCTGATGAGAGCTCTATTCCTTTAAGAAGAATTTCAGAAGTTTTCAGAAGGTTGCCTTCTCACTATGTCCTCACATGGTCTTTCCTGTGCACTTGTGTGGAGAGAGAGCTCTGGTGTTCTTAAAAGGACAACAGTCCTACCAGATTAGAGCCCCGTCTTTATGATCTCATTTAATTTTAATTACCTCCCTAAAGAGCCTATTTCCAAATAAGTCACATTACGGATTAGGGCTTCAACATATGAATTTGACAGGGGTGGGGGTTGAGGGTGGTACAAGTCCATAACAGTACCTAAAACTATTTTATTGCAAAAATGTAATATTGCATGCATAAAAAGTTTGTATTCCAAAGACGATATTAAAAATGGAACAAGTGACTATTTTGACATATTGAATAGTTTCTGATATGATTAAGTTTATCTCCATATTCATATCCTACCTTCGAAAATAAAGCTTATATTACAAACCCAAAATTAGTTTATAATAACAGGTATAGAGCACAGTGAAATGAAAGTGTTTTTTTTTAAGTTATATTGAGTTGTGGGCCGGCCCGTGGCTTAGCGGTTAAGTGCGCCGCGCTCCGCTACTGGCGGCCTGGGTTCGGATCCCAGGCACGTACCCACGCACCACTTGTCCGGCCATGCTGCAGCCGTGTCCCACATACAGCAACTACAAGGATGTGCAACTATGACATACAACTATCTACTGGGGCTTTGGGGAATAAAAAGGAGGAGGGTTGGCAACAGATGTTAGCTCAGGGCTGATCTTCCTCACAAAAAATAATAAATAAGTTATATTGGGTTGCTTTACACATTTGTGTAGAATATCCACATAGAATGACTATTTGGGAGGAGTCAAAATGCAAGTGTAGACAAAATAAATAAAAATCTTCTGTAGTTGTTTGTTGTCAGATTATATAATTTGGTTTTAGTTCAGCATTTGATTTGTTATTAATTTCAAGAGTATTGAGTATATTGAAGAAATAAATGATAAAATAAAGCTTAATCTTTTAAAATAATGTTATTGGGCCAGCCCCGTTGGCCAAGTGGTTAAGTTCAGTGTGCTCTGCTTCAGTGACCTGGGTTCAATTCCTGGGTGCAGACCTACACCACTCGTCTGTTAGCAGCCATGCTGCGGTGGTGGCTCACATACAAAAAGAGGAAGACTCTTCGTCAACAACAACAAAAAAAAAAGTTCTCAAAAAAATGAAATAAAATAATGTTATCAATTATAGGCACATAGGAAGAGTGAACTCCACATATATTTACATACAGCAGAAGAGACAGAAATGTTAAGCTTATAGGTATTGTTTAATTCTGTCCTAAAAACACATAAATAGGTTGTAGTCATTAAGGAAGTGATATATTTTGATATTGCTAGAAATGATAATCTTAGAAGTTTCATGTATAGATTGAATGAACCTCTGTCCGGGGTGAAATTAGGAAGGTAAACATAGGGAGAGGTGATATACTAGTCATGATACATTAGCATTCTAAAATTCAAAAGAAAACCTCCCATTCAGCTTGGAAATTTAAGCAGGGACATTTTAATTCCTCCCATCCCAATCTCAAAATTTCCATTTAAATTACCAAAAGAAGATAGAATATATAAAAAGAGTATCTGCACTCTATCTGGGACCAATGACATTCACATGCCAGAAATGTCTGAGTCAAGAGAGGCTGGATTGAGAGAAAGGCCCGCCAAAATGTGGTTCATTCAATGTAAAGGATCAGACTCACTCTTTGCCCCCACACCTCTATACTTGGGAAGTAACCGGAAGAGACCTCTTAGCTCACAATAACTGGATTTGGAAGCAATTACCAGATGGCAGGCCAATCTTGATCATGTCAGCAGCTCTGGGAAACAGGCCAGGTGCACAGGTAATGCAGAGAAAGGATCCTGTAGCTCTATACACCTGGTGCCAATTTGGTGCTATGTAAAAGCCGGGGCACTGCAGGCTAGTAAGATGCCCCTAGTCTAGCTGATCTTTTATTGTCCTAATATACACAAACAGATAATTACAAAGACTATAAGCTCATTTTTTCTCTGGCTGAGTTTGTTACCTAATACCCATAGGTTTCTGACTTCTAATCTTCTAATGAAAAAAATGTTTGTGGGGTTCCATTTTGTATGAAAACAGAAACAAAGCCAACTATAGTGTGTGTGTGTGTGTGTCTCAAAAGATGAATTCCAAACTGTAAAAGTTCATTTCTAGGTATTGGGGAATGGAGGACACAAGGATTGGTGGGATATTAACTTTTTGTATTTCCTTTTTATATTCCTATATTATACACATTTTTTAAATTGTCTCTTAAAAAGGAAAATAAAAAGAAAACATAAAATATTGATGAAGGTTTATATAAATTTAGAGTAGCGAAAACTTTTTAAGGCATAACATCAAGTTTAAGGATGGCATTGATATTTAACATTTGAATACCTTAACATCAAAATATAAAATAATTTAAAAGAAGAGAAAAGAAAAGAAACTAATTAAAAAAATTGAAAGGCCAATAGTAAATTGGAAAAAAATTTTCCCATGATATGACAAAGGGATATTTTTCTTAGTATATTGAGTGTTTTTACAAATCAATAAAATAACAAATACCTCAAACTAGACTATACTCTTTGAGGTGTAGGGCTTTGTCTTAGTTACTGCTTTATCTCTAGCTCCTAGCACATATTATGCACTTAGAAAGTATTGTCTATAAATGAGTTTTTCAAAAAGGTAGAGATTGAACTCTTAAACATATAAAAATATTCAAGCTTAATAATACTCAATTAAATAAAATTTCAGAAAATGATCCTTCTGCCTGGATTACATATCTATCTTCTTGCGTACCTAGAAAATTCCTTAAGTTTCAAGATATAGACCACGTATCATGTTATCTCTGACGTCTTCCCTCTTTCCCTACCCACATCATTGTCAGTGCTATCAGGTCACCTTATATATTATCCTGTCATTGAGTTTATTTTGTTGTATTATAATTTTAGGGCATGTTTGTCTTCCCAGCTGGACTTAATTTTCAAGGACAAAAATTTTTTTTTCTTTTTTTCTAAATTTAGGTATAATTGCCATATAACATTATATTAGTTTCAGGTGTACAGCATAATGATTCGATATTTGTATACATTGCAAAATGATAATAAAATTTCTTATTTATAGAAGTATTTCTAATACTTAACAGCTTCCAGATTATGGTAGGTGCTCTATATTCATTATACTGAAGGAATTGTTATACAAAATAAAATGAAAAATTGAATATTCATTTAAAAATAAAAATAGAAAATGAATTAATATTTCTTTACCATAGTATGCTAGTTTACTTTAACAAGTATATTTTCTCTTTTTTTATTCTATTAGTCTTTACTTGAAGTTAAGGTTTTTAAATTTATTTTTATATTTAGTACTAAATTTTCCAAACCATATCCAATAGTGTGTTAGATTTAATTGCACGGAATCTTCTAGTCTCACTGTAATCAAGATAGATCAATCCTACCGTAGAATTCGCTCTTTGGTTCCACTAGTGAGTTAGAGTGGCAATGATAGTAGCGTTGGCAAGTTTTATCCTTGTACTGACTTGCCATGTATAGCTGGAGTGATTTGTTACAAATTGACATGAGGAAGTCCCCAGTAAAACAGTAAAACCTTTTAAATTGTCCGGAAAGAATGTCAACAGGGTTTTCCTATCAATAATCAACAATGCTATGGGGGATAGCTCTATAAGTTATCACACAGTTGTTAAGTCAAGGTTCTGAATAATTGTGCTTTTATTAAAATAGTTAACTTTTTTTCCTACAGTCTCAGTCTGTACCCCTAACTTCAGTCTTTTAATGTCTGCAATTTTATGAGAAAAATGTGAAAAGATCAGTCCTTTGATACTGAAAAAAAAACAGAAAATACATATATAATGAATGAAGATCCATTCTATCTCTTTCTACAGAAAATAGTGCATGTTTACTGTGAAATAAACATTGTTTAATATTTTACATAATTTTAAATGTGAAATAGGTAGTAAAGAAGAAATTAGACACATAGCTCTGTGAGATTTTATTCTGGTTGCTGATTAGACTTTAGGTTCTTGTATGATTTAGTTGTGGCTTTTCTTTCACATTTCAGATTAAAGTAGATTTTATGTTGGTAACTTTAGTATATTTTCTCTGCTATTTTTGAATTTTTCTCATCTTTTAAAAACAGAACTTGGTTCGCATCTGGTGCATTAGAAGATTTATTTAAATGTTATTAATTCATTAATATAAATAGTATATTTTAGCCACTCTGGATGAGAAATTTTCTGCTCATTGTCCATTTAGTAAATTAATGTATGACCTGACATGGAACTAAAAATAAGAGATGGAAATCACATTTACCTCAAATCATTCTTGTTTTAACTCAATTTATTAAGCCTTAGAAATGTAAATTATGCATATTTATTAAGTACTTAAATCAATACACCAAGAAGGTGGGGAAAATGTATATTTGTATTATAGTGCAACTTTCAACTAACATTTGGATGAAGTCATGGAAACTTACTCAAACCTGCCTGTCAAATTTTCCTTCATAGAGGCCGTTTTTGGTCACAAAACATCCCTAACATCTCAAGCATCGAAGAAGAAAATTTAATTATAATGCCATGTATTTAGCTATCTTTTTTCTTGTTACACTGTGGTTCACATTAAAGGACAACTAGAATGATTTTCCTGGGAAATGTTTCATTCTGTAAAATGAGACTAGTGATTACTCCAGCCCAAATCAACTTATAGAACAACTGTGAAGCAAAAATGACACATGTATGAAAGCACCTTGAACACTGCTCCATGATTAAAAAGTATTATTAAAGATTATCAGTATGAGTAACATAAGTTATATTTTGAAATGGGAATGATTTTATTTTTATGAAAGTAGTATGTAATTATTGTTTAGAAAAATCAGTCAATAAAGAAGAAAGGTAATCCAACCATAAAACACCCCCCAGATATAAACACTGTTAACATATTGTCACATTCCCGTCTCTTACTATGTTTGTGTGTGTGTATGCATATATATATATGTATATGTATGTATGTGTGTGTGTATATATATATATGTATGTATGTATATATATGACTATAGTCTATGTTTATCTCTATTGTGGAAATATTTATGTGTTAAAAATGGAGAGCTACATAAGTATTTTGGATATCTGGACATATACAATCATTGATTTAGGATTATCTAATAAATATAGAAGAATTATGTAAAATATGTGACAAAATTGCCCTCCCTAAAACTTTCACCAATTTATTTTCTTACAAATAATGAATTTCTACATCCTGCCATCCTTGGCAATATATTTTTTAAAATTCTTTGACCGTCCAATAGATTTTTTAAAGGTATCTTATCGTTTTAATTTATATTTAATTTATAGTGAGGTGAACCTTTTTTCATGTGTTTATTGATCATTTGCATTTTATTTGAAATATTTACTTATCTTTTACATTTTTTCTCATTATTTTGAAGGCTTTTTGTGTGCATTTAAAAAGATTTACCCTTTCTCAAACTCTTCCAAAAAATTGAAGAGGAGAGAACACTTCTAAACTCATTTTACAAGGCCAGCATTACCCTGATAACCAAAGCCAGACAAGGACACTCCAAGAAAAAAAATTACAGGCTATAATGAACACATAATGAACATAGATTCAAAAATCCTCAATAAAATACTAGCAAACTGAATTCAACAGCACATTAAAAGGATCATACACCATGATCAAGTGGGATTTATCCCTGAGATACAAGGATGGTTCAACTTATGCAAATCAATAAATATGATACACTACATTAACAGAATGAAGAAGAAAAATCATATGATCATCTCAATACATGCAGAAAAATCATTTGGCAAAATTCCACATCCTTTCATAATAAAAACTCTTAACAAATTAGGTATAGAAGGAATGAACTTCAACATAATAAAGGCCTTATATAATGAGCCATAATTAACATCATACTCAACAGTGAACATCTGAAAGCTTTTCCTCTAAGATAAGGAAGAAGACAAGGATGCACCCCTGGCCACTTCTATTCAACATAATATTGGAAGTCCTAACTAGAGCAATTAGGCAAGAAAAAGAAATGAAAGTCATCCAAATGGGAAAGGAAGGAGTGAAATTGTTTCTGTTTTCACAAGACATATTTTATATACAGGAAACCCTAAAGACTGCACAAAAAAAACTGTTAAAACTAATAAACAAATTCAGTAAATTTGCAAGATACAAAATTAACATACAAAAATCATTTATGTTTCTATACACTAACAACAAATTATCTGAAAAAGAAATAAAGAAAACAATCCTATTTATCATAGCATCAAAAAGAATAAAATACTAATAAATTTAATCAAAGAGGTGAAAGATCTGTATATAAGATCACTATAGGACATTGAGGAAAGAAATTGAAGACATAAATAAATGGAAAGATATCCCATGTTCATGGATTGGAAGAATTAGTATTGTTAAAATGTCCATAATGGGGGCCGGCCCTGTAGCATAGTGCTTAAGTGCATGAATTATGCTGCTGGTGGCCCGGGTTCAGATCCTGGGCACTCACCAATGCACCGCTTGTCAGGCCATGCTGTGGAGGCATCCCACATAAAGTGGAGGAAGATAGGCACAGTTGTTAGCTCAGGGCCAGTCTTCCTCAGCAAAAAGAGGAGGATTGGCATGGATATTAGCTCAAGGCTGATCTTCCTCACAAAAAAAAGAAAAGTCCATACTACCCCAGAGTGATCTACGGATGTACAGATTCAATGCAATCCCTATAAAAATTGCAATGGCACTTTTCATGGAAATAGAAAAAACTATGGTAAAATTTGTATGGAACCACAAATGACCCTAAATAGCCAACACAATCTTGAGAAAGAAGAATAAAGCTAGAGACATCACACTTCCTGATTTCAAACTATACTACAAAGCTATAGTAATCAAAACAATATAGTACTGGCATAAAAACAGACACATAGACCAATGGAAAAAATTGAGAGCCCTGAAATAAACTCAGGCATTTATAGTTAACTGATATTTGACAAGGGCACCAAGAATACAGTGGGGAAAGGATAGTCTCTTCAACAAATGGTGTTGGGAACACTGAGTAACCACATGCAAAATAATGAAATTGGACCCCTGTCTTATACCATACACAAAAATTAACTCCAAATAGATTAAACACTTACATGTAAGACCTGAAATCTAAAACTCCTAGAAAAAATGTAGGAAAAAAACTCCTTGACATTGGTCTTGGCAATGATTCTTTGGATATGACACCAACAGCACAGGTAACAAAAGCAAAATAAACAAGTAGGACTACATCAAACTAAAAAGCTTCTGCATAGCAAAAGAAACAATCAGTAAAACAAAAAGGCAATCTATGGAATGGGAGAAAATATTTGCAAATTGTATATCTGATAAAGGGTTAATAACCATAATATATAAAGAATTTATACCACTCACTACCAAAAAAACAAATAACTCAATTAAAAAAATGAGCAAAGGACCTAAATAGACATTTTTCAAAGAAAATATACAAATGGCCAACAGGTATATGAAGAGTATATGCTCAATATCACTAATCATCAGGGAAATGCAAATCAAAACCACGATGAGATATCACCTCACATCCATTAGGATGTGTTGAGGAGGAAAAACTTCTCCTCTACCCTTCTAAATTCTTCTGGCTGGTCTAAGAATTAAGTTGACATGAGACAGATTAACAGGAGAAAATAAAATTTAATTTTGTACATAAGGGGGCTCCATAAGAATGTGAGGCCCATAGGCAGTAAGGCAATTGAGGCTTGTATGCCATCCAGAGCTAAGGAGAAGTGGGTAGAGCTCTGGGACTTCAAAGGGAAGAAAAGCAATTAACCAGAAGATGAAAAGAGCAAATGTTTGGTAAACAAATGTTTGCTGGGCCATACAGAAACAGAGAGGACTTTGATCAAACAGACTTTGCTAGGTTCCTCCCTGTCTACCATACCTAGTTCATATTATACTGTAGTTATCTATGGTGATAGTTCCCTTCCTGGAACAGGCCCTCTATCTAAATTATTTTAGGCAGTTGGAGGAAGGTCAAAGGGTCTTTTGGGCCTTAATCGTTTTCAGCTTGAAATAACCCTCATGACAAAGTGACATATTTTGGAGTGGCAAATTTTGCTCCCCTACAGATGGCTATTATAAAAAAGACAAGAGATAAGTATTGGAGAGGATATGGAGAAAAGGGAACCCTTGTGCACTGTTGGTGGGAATGTAAATTGGTACAGCCATTATGGAAAACAGTATGGAGGTTCCCCCCAAAAATTAAAAATAGAACTACCATATGACCCAGCAATTTCACTTCTGGGTATATATCAAAAGGAAATTGAATCAATATCTCCAAGAGATATCTACTCTCCCATGCTTTTTTTTTTTTTTTCCCCTCAAACCCTTTCATTTTCTGTGAGGAGAGTTTTCCTCCCCAGAAACAGAAACCTGTATTCTGGACTACAGTTGTCCAACTACTCTGTGTACAGTCTTTCAGACAATCCCCCTCTACATTTTTTTCCCAATCATTTCTCTCTTGTTCTCTGGAATCTCCAAATCCTGATGATCTCTTGGGTTCTCCCTCTTTAATAACATCCCCTTCATCACAGGCTCCAGGAGGCACTTTCATTCACCCTGCTTTGTCAGTTACCACTCTTTGATCTGCATTATGCCCCACAGATAATCATTGGAATCTCTCTGTTATGGGGCTATCTCATGTTCTCTTTGTTATTGTTGATTATACTTTTTTCCCTTTTATTATTTTTAATGGAGTCTCACTAGGGCTTGAAGATAAACAAGAGTGCTCAATCTATCATATCTAAATGGTAATCCCCTTCACTCTTCAGCCCATTGTAACCTGAATTTTGCCTCCACTGCTCTCCTGAAACCACCTTTCGCAAGGTCACCCAACGATGACATTTATGCTGCTAAATTCAATGGATATTTTCTGTCTGTCATCTTCCTTGACATTTCCACTGTATTTGATACAGTTGACCACTCCCTCCTTGTTTTTAAATTGAGGTAACATTGGTTTATAACATATAAATTTCAGGTGTACATTATTATATTTCAATTTCCCTATAGACTATATCATGTTCACCACACAAAGACTAATTCCCATTTATCACCATACACACATGCCCTATTACCCTTTTCATCCTCCTCCTTCCCCCCTTCCACTATGGAAACCACCAATCTAATCTCCATATCTATGTGTGTGTTTGTTGTCGTTGTTTTTGTCTTTCACTTATGAGTGAAACCATGTGGTATTTGACTTTTTCCATCTCCATATTTCACTTAGCATAATACCCTAAAGGTCCATCTATATTGTCACAAATGGCAAGATTTCATCCTTTTTATGGCTGAATAGTATTCTGTTGTGTATATATACCACATCTTCTTCATCTGTTCATCCATTATTGGGCACTTGGGTAGCTCCCAAGTCTTGGCTATTGTAAATAATCCTGCAATGAACATAGGGGGGCAAATGTGCTTTTGCATTTGTGTTTTCATGTTCTTTGGATAAATACCCAGGAGTGGAATAGCTGGATCATATGGTAGTTCTATTCTTAGGTTTTTGAGGTGTCTCCATACTATTTTCCATAGTGGCTGCACCAGTTTACATTCCCACCAGCAGTGCATGAAGGTTGCATTTTCCCCACATCCTTTACAACACTTGTTATTTCTTGTCTTCTTAATTATAGCCATTCTGACCGCTGTGAGGCGATATCTCATTGTAGTTTTTTTGTGTGTGTGCATGTGAGGAAGATCAGCCCTGAGCTAACATCCGATGCCAATCTTCCTCTTTTTTTTTTTTTTTTTTGCTGAGGAAGATTGGCCCTGAGCTAACATCTGTGCCCATCTTCCTCTACTTTATATGGGACACCACCACAGTGTGGCTTGACAAGCAGCACGTCAGTGCGTGCCTGGTATCCGAACCTATGAACCCTGGGCTGCCAAAGTGGAGCATACACACTTAACCCCTCGCGCCACCGGGCCGACCCCTCATTGTAGTTTTGATTTGCGTTTCCCTAATAATTAGTGATGTTGAACATCTTTTCTTTTGCCTTTTGACCATCTGTATATCTTCTTTGGAAAAATGTCTGTTTGGATCCTTTGTCCATTTTTTAATTAGGTTGTTTGTTGTTTTGTTGTTGAGTTGTATGTGTTCTTTATATATTTTGGATAATAAGCCCTTATCAGACATATGATTTGCAAATATCTTCTCCCAATTGTTAAGTTGTCTTTTCATTTTGTTGATGGTTTCCTTTGCTATTCAGAAGCTTTTTAGTTTGATGTAGTCCCATTTGTTTATTATTTCTTTTGTTTCCCTTGCCTGGTGAGACATGGTATTCAAATACCATTCAAATATCCATATAATGGGTATATATCCAAAGCAAATTAAGTGAATATCTCCAAGAGATATCTGCACTCCCATGTTTACTAGAGTATTATTCACAGTAGCCAAGATATGGAAACAATCAAAGTGTTCATTGAAAGATGAATGGATAAAGAAAATGTGGTATATATGGATAAAGAAATGTGGTGTATCTATACAATGGAAAAATATTCAGCCATAAAAAAGAAAGAAATCTTGCCATTTGCAACAACATGGATGAATCTGGAGGACATTATGCTAAGTGAAATAAGCCAGACACAGAAAGCTGAATCTATAAGATCTCACATATATGCATAATCTAAAATGCTGAACTTGCTGAAGCAGAGAGTAGAATGGTTGCCAGGGGCTGGAGGGAGGGGAAATGGAGAGATGTTGGTCAAAGGGTATAAACTTTCAGTTGTAAAATGAATAATGTTTGGGGTTCTAATAATACCGTGGTGATTATAATTAATAATACTGTATTGTATACTCGAAATTTGCTGAGAGAGCAGATCTCAAGTGTTCTAACCACATAAAAACGGTAACTATGTGATTTGATGGATGTGTAAATTAACTTGATTGTGGTAATCATTTCACAATGTTTGTGTGTGTGTGTGTGTGTGTATATATATATATAGTCATCACATTGTAAACTTTTTAAAAGTTACATTGTACAACCTAAATACATGCAATTTTTATTTGTCAATCATATCTCAATAAAACTGGAAAAAGTTATTCACCCTTTGCTTGTCATAGGTATGCATTTTTCTAGTTGTTTATTTCTAAACTTTGTTTCAAAACTTTGTTCTTGGTTGTTTTTAGTCGTATAGAATTTTTTTAAGTTTCTTATATGGTTACTTACTTAATCTGCACCTTAATTATTTTTGGTTTTGCTGGCAGGCTTACAAAGGCTGGTTTAATTCCAATATAATAAAATATTCACCTTCGATTTTCTAGTACTTCTGTGGTTTGAATCAACAGAAACTTATTTTTGTCTGAGGAAGGATGTAAGTTTATTTTTGACCAAATCATTAGGGAGTGGCATCAACATCATTTATTTAATAATCTTTCCTTTCCTAACTGATTTGAAATGTCAGCTAAAACTATATTACATATACTTGGGTTTGTTTCCAGATTTTCTATTCCATTCTACAAGTCTCTTTGTTCTGACAATAATACAATATTGCTGCAATTACAGTAGCTTTATAAAAATGAAGACAAATTTCCCCTCATTATCTCCCTTTGGGCAGATTTTTTTAACCTGGAGAGCCTCATACATTTATTTTTTTGGATAAACTTCAAAGTGGTATTTCCCTATTCCAAAGTTTTCCATTTTTGCTAATTTATATTTTCCTAGAAAACGTCATCCAAATTTTCAACTTTATTTGTATAATTATATTTTTAATTTTTTAGTTCCTCTGTATTTGTCATTATATACTAATCCCCTTCTTTCAATCTGCAGGCTGCTGATCACTGATCTTCTAAATACATGACATGGGGATGATGAGTTCAGGGGATGTGATGTTTTCTCTTTTTCCTGTTCTTTCCTTCCCCCCTCTCTTGTCTTAGGTACTGCATGAGAGGCCATCTTTCATCATCTGATTATCTGTTCTGCCTGATCAGGTATAGGATCTGGCTCTGCATGATCTCCTTCTCTTATTTGTTACCTTGTGAATTGGAGGAGTGTCCTCTAGTCTCATTATAAAGGATGCCCTAGAGAGTCAAGATTGCACCCTTAGTTTGTGGTGGCCCAGCAGTGTTGGTAAAAACAAAAACGGAAAAAACATGACTCACAGTCTTTTTCATTTGTTGATGAAATTGCCCACCCCCATCCCCCAACAGCACCACCACCATTTTTTCATCTTAGTGGTAATTTTGGTCAGTCCTTTGAAGGTAGGTAGAAGTCAGCTCTTACATTCTCATCTTTCCCAGAAGCCTTGCTTCTCTTAAGTTTGAAAATGTTTGAGTTAACATAATGACATTTCCTAATGTTTTCATTTATATGCGATGTTAATTTCTGGTGTCATTTCCTACCACTTCTTTTCTTTCCTCTCTTCAACTCTGTCAAAATCATTAAACGCCCACAGACACACTCTTCCTGCAGGTTTATATCACTCACTAGTCAATCAAAATGCAAGGACTGTACTTCAACATCTCTGTAATTTTAGGTTTTCACACTGATATCTTGGTCTGAATCTGGAATGCTTCCTCTTTATTTCCCTGCTTTCTCTGCATGTCAATATCCTATATATCATTTAATACCTAATTCAAACATCAACTTCCCTCATGAAGCTATACTGTTTTCCCATGTGCTCCCATAACTCTGTTTATTTCATAAGTTGAGATTTTTCTCATTATATCATTGTTGATAGCATTTGGATTTGTCTCCCCAGTTAGATGAACCACTTAGAGTTCTACTCATAATTGTACTCTAGCTGTTAGCACAAAAAAGGTACTCAATTAATGTTTTTCAATTGATTTCTTCAAGATTATGATAAACTCCATTTTCAGTGAGAACATAAGCAATGTTTAAAATGTGTGTAAGGAGCCAGCCCTGAGGGTCTAGTGGTTAAAGTTCAGCACTCTCACTGCTTCAGTGGCCCGGGTTCATTTCCTGGTTGTGGAACCACACCAGCCATCTGTCAGTTGCCATGCTGTGGTGGCAGCTCACATAGAAGAACTAGAAGGACTTACAACTTGAATATGCAACCATGCACTGGGGCTTTGGAGAGGAAAAAAAAAAGAGGAAGATTGGCAACAGATGTTAGCTCTGGGCAAATCTTTCCCTGCCAAAACAACAAAAAAATGTGTGTGAAGATAACAGCAATTCATCAACTGTGACCCATCAAAATAAAGTTTCTGCTTTTGACATTGAAACTAATAATTATAATTTATGTGTTTTAGCATGTATACCCTCCAGAAAAGTGAAGCTAAGTAGAAATAGTTAAATATTTAATACCACCTGTGTTGTAGCCAGTACTTACTTTCCTAAATTTATACTAGATATATAATGGGAAGAACAATCAAACATCCCTCCTACCAAGTTTGCTTTAAAAAATTAACCATGAATAACAGAATAAAAAATATAGAGAATTAAAAAGTAGAAGGAAGCAAATCATTATAATCTCAGCCTCCTAACACATCAGCTATTAAGTTTGTGTGTTCCCTCCATATATAGGTTTATGTCATAGTAAAAATACCATCTTATTAAGCATTAATTATACTTTTAGCATTTTGTTAATTTTTATCATAATCATTTTGATTGCTGCATAATGATCAATCAAGTAAAGATACTATAATTTACTCAACTGTCTTATATTTGCACCATTCTAAGGCTAATCTCACATGTTCACTATTATAAAAATCCATCTGTGACTATCTTTGTGTATTTATCTATATCTACCTTTTAAATTATTTCCTCAACATAAATTCTATCCTTTTATTCTAAAATAATAGTGCTATATTTGCAAACGATACATCTGATAAGGGCTTAATCTCCAAAATATATAAAGAACTCATGCATCTCAAAAACAAAAAAACTAACAACCCGATTAAAAAATGGGCAAAAGACCTGAACAGACATTTCTCCAAAGAAGATATACAGACGGCCAACAGACACATGAAAAGATGTTCAAAATCACTAACTATCAGGGAAATGCAAATCAAAACTACAATGAGATATCACCTCACGCCCGTCAGAATGGCTATAATTAACAAGACAGGAAACAACATGTGTTGGAGAGGATGTGGAGAGAAGGGAACTCTCATACACTGCTGGTGGGAGTGCAAACTGGTGCAGCCACTATGGAAAACAATGTGGAGATTCCTCAAAAAATCAAGGATAGAACTACCATATGATCCAGCTATTCCACTGTTGGGTATTTATCCAAAGAACTTGAAAACACCAATTTGCAAAGGTACATGCACACCTGTGTTCATTGCAGCGTTATTCACAATAGCAAAGACTTGGAAGCAACCTAAGTGACCATCAAGGGACGAATGGATAAAGAAGCTGTGGTATATATACACAATGGAATACTACTCAGCCATAAGAAACGATGAAATCCAGCCATTTGTGACAACATGGATGGACATTGAGGGTATAATGCAAAGTGAAATAAGTCAGAGGGAGAAGGTCAAATACCGTATGATTTCTTTCATTAAGTAGTAGATAATAACAACAATAAGCAAACACATAGGGACAGAGATTGGATTGGTGGTTACCAGAGGGGAAGAGGGGAGGGAGGTGGGTGAAAGGGATAATTCGGTACATGTGTGTGGTGATGGGTTGTAATTAGTATTTTGGTGGTGAACATGATGTAATCTATGCAGAAATAGAAGTACAATGATGTACACCTGAAATTTTTACAATGTTATAAACCAATGTTATTGCAATAAACAAAAAATTAAAAAAAAAAAAAGTAAATTGCAAAAAAAAAAAGTAGCTATATGGCTGAATATGGTAATGTAACAAGTAAATTTCTGCATAGAAAACAAAAAAAGAAGCAAGCCACAGTAAGGCCCACTGTGAGCCCCAGGAGCCTCAAAATGTATCCTTTTAGTAGAAGGCATGGATTTTGCTGTTGCTAATAAATTGTTCAAATTTAAAAAAAATAAAATAAAATAAAATAATAGTGCTGTATCTAATGATGATTGGATCAGTTTAAAATATTATTAGAGGGTTAATATATTTATAATTGATCTCTACAAGTACCACTGAGTCATTGTTTCACATCATTTAATACATTTAGCAGTGAAAATAAATCTCTAATGTCCCTTCTTGCTTTACATATCCATGAGTCTACTGAGTTTCACTTGTTCTAAGGCAAAACCATTTCTAGACTAAAATTGTAAATTGGTTCAATAGTAAAACCCTTTAATTTTATGAGTTACATCAATGAGAAAAAATGGAATTCACCTTCCAAAAATTCACTATCCATTCTAGACTGTCTTTGAAATGTAAGGTAGCTATATTGTGGCAACATGTCCAAATAATTTCCACTTGAAGGAATAATTATAGTGGTTCTCTACAAACACTGATAGGAAAACAGAATTTTAAAATTTACTTGTTTCAGAATGAGATTAGTGGCAATAGCTGAATATCAGGGATGAAACAGATAGTCAAGATATCTAAAATGTTTCAGATAATAATATTGTACCTGCTGTTTATGTTAAATTTGGTGGAATTTTAAAATATTGAGAAATTATAAATATTATAATGTATTTTAGAAGTATGTATTGTAACATATAGTATGTATCCAGACTAATGTTTCTACCTACTCTTCTGCAATAGATACAAAAAGGTTCATATGCCAAATAAGATAACCTAATTAAGAACTAAGTGTCTTTTTAAACTTGAAGCATTAATTTTGCCTGAAATTTTGGTCTTATATATCCATCATTGTTTATAGAATAAGCAGATATTGTTCCACTCAAGTAATTTTTTATGGAACACAACTAAGTAATTCCTCTTAAAAAAAAATACAACATGAATTTCCTTTCAGCAATCAGCAATGTGCCTTATGCTTGATTGAAAGGTACATATTGGGTTCAGTTGTAGACCTTGCTTTCAAGTATATGGAGAAGTGCTACTAAAATATTGTATAAGATTAGCCTTATAAAATTCAAATTTAAGACGCTATTCTATTATTTAATTGACTTTTGTTTAGTGAAAAATGTTCAAAAGGATTGGCGATAGATAAAGTTGACTCTATTTGCCCTTCCACCACTGGCATTTGACTACACTGTTTTCATGTGTTCACTCATTCGTTCAATAACAACAGCAACAACAAATAAGTATTTGGAGAGAGAGACAGGACAGAATGTGAAAGAGAGATTCTGGAGATACTTTGGTGAAAGAATGAGGCACAGCCTCTGCTTACATGGACCTTAAACTCTAGTTATATGAAACAAGTAAAAAAACGAAAAAAAAATTTCTTTGTGAGGAATGCTATAAGGAAGATAAAATAGGGTAATATGATAGTGGTTATGACGGAACAGTTGAGACTAGTAACAGAATGTTCAGGGATGATTTGCAGTCTTGAAAATTTAGAAGATACTGATTGAAGAGAATAATTCAGTGATAAGAACATCTGGGGGGAAAGTATTCAATAGGAAATATCAAGTGCAAAGATCCTGGTACAGAAATGAGCATAGGGTGCACAAAGAATAGAAAGAAACTTAGTGTCACTAGAGTATAAAGAAAGTGAGGCAAGGGCCAGCCCCAGTGGCCTAGTGGTTAAGTTCGGAACGTGCTCTCCCTCAGTGGCCTGGGTTCAGTTCCTGGGTGCGGACCTAATCACTCGTCTGTCAGTGGCCATGCTGTGGTGGTGACTCACATACAAAAAGAGGAAGATTGGCCATAGATGTTAGCTCAGGGTGAATCTTCCTCAGCAAAAAAAAAAAAAAAAAAAAAAAAACAGAAGGTGAAGCAGGGTGGTCAAGGTAGGGTATCAGATTATGTCAGCCTTTGCATGCTGTAACGGGCATTTTGATTGACCTTCCAAGCGTATTAAGGTATATTCTATGATATATTTTCAATACAAGAATTGTGGTTTCCTTACAGACATATAGTACTACTTTGAAGTTCATATTATGCTAGCATACTTGTATTATTTTATTAACAGGATTACTGAGTTAAGATTGCACACATAATTTTTTTCATTTATTAAGGTCTTACTATGTGCCAGTTAGAACACTTAGCATTATGTATAATATTTCATTAAATCTTCACAATATCCTTACCATGTAGGAATTTATTATTACTCCCTCTTTTTTTTCTGTAGATGAAGAAAGTGTAGAAATTGAATGACTTGCTCAAGGTCGTACAAATAAGAGGTGGAGCCTAACAGATTCTAATAGAGTTCTGGCTGACTCCAAGAGTACCACACAATCTCTAGGAGATTTTGCCTCCTGAACGTGTTGAGGTCTGGGTAGCTTGCAAGCCAGGGTACTCAGCTGACACATTAGTAGTGGTAATATTAGTAACAAATTCAGTGAACAAACGTATTCTAAGTGCTGTATATGCATTAACTCATTGAATCCTCACAACAACTTTATGAGGTAGGTGTTATAGAAATCTCCATTTTCTAGATGAGGACGCTGAAGCACAGAGAGGTTAAGCAAGTTGCCTTATATCACAAAACTGGTAAAGTGGCAGTGCCAGAATTAGAAGCCAGGAGCCTGAATCCAGAATTTATGCCCTTAACAACTATTCTTCAAATGTCTCTCAAATATAAAAATTAAGAAAGGTAAAATTCAAGGCAGCAAGTGAGGACAATAGACCAAATATTGCTTTGATCTTTTGGGTCAGAGTTTTCAGACCAAAGAGAGCAGTACCTGGAAGCCTCTCACAGAGAATGAGGCCTTTATGAGGGCTGCTGTCCTCAAAGCACCAGAGATAAACATCTATATCCTCGCTGTAATTGGCATTTTCAGAGGATCATTCCTTTTTCCTTCCTTTCCCTTCGCTTTCCCTCCCTTTTTCTTTTCTTTCTCTTCTCTTAGGTGCCTCCTCTACAGGGATCCTAGCCAATTTTACATTTAAAACTGTGATCATTCCTCATATGCATTTCTAACCAAATGGACCATTTAATCAAAAGTAATTTAGAATATCAATGGCCATTATGGGGAACTTTTTAACTCCCCAAACTCACTTTTCCTAAAACCGAATTGGACAATAGCTCTGTAATTTCCAAAACTGAATAGAATGCCTATTTCAGTTGATATTTTGAGGCTTCCAAAAATAATCAGGAGTCTAAAATTGCCTCCTTGCAAAGAAAAATTTTAAGATTAACTGAGGCAAACACATGATTAAAGGAACATAAAATGGCTTTTGAAGCCTCATGTTCCTCTCCTCTAGCACCATCTTGTTCCTCTTCCCTGGCTTCTTCGTCTCAGGCTCTGCCTCTAGCACCATCGTGCTCCCCTACCCCAGATCCTCATGCTCAGGCCCCACCTCCGGTGCCATCTTACTCACTCCCTTCTATACTTCTTCCTCTATACCCTCAGTTCCCCCGTACTAATACTCACACTGAACTTCTCCTTTTCCCTGAACCTCTCCCCACTCCCTCTTCCTCGGAACCTATGAGAACCTCTCCTTTTAAAATTAAGCCTTCTGAGGATCCAAAGGCTAAACCCTTAATTTCCTATATTCCTTGGATTAAAGCTGAACTGCACGCCGCAGTCAAAGATTTCCCCAAAGTAATCAAAGATCCTCACCGGTTTGCTGAGGCAGTTAATATACTCATTCAAACTTATCAACTTGGTTTCTCTGATTTATATCAGTTAGTTCATATGCTTGCCAGTGAAGGCCAGGCCCAGCACTGAATGAAAACTGCTAATTGGGAAAATCCTAAAAGGTCTCTATAATTACAACCAGGAGACCAACCCATTGACTTGTTGTATGATCAGGCCCTGGCAATCCTTAGACGAATTCATCAGGCCATTCCCAGAGCTTTCCCAAAGCCTGTTGATTGGAACAAAATTCAGGCTTGTGCACAAAAACCTGATGAGCCTGTTCATGACTATTACAATCAACTTCAGATTGTTTTTAAAGAAAATTTTGGTCTTCCTTCAGATGTTGGTTCCATCCAGGTAGCATTTAACTATATGTTTATGAATGGGCTGAATCAGAACATTTTCCTTCTAGTAAAAAGGAGCATGATAGAATGGGAAACTATGTCCACTCCAGATTTAGTTAATCTGGCAAACCAGCTCTCTTGCACTCCAGATGAGTCACCTGAAAGAAAGACCACTAAAATACTTAATCTCCAACTCTAGCAAATGAAGGCCCCTAAATGAAATGAAAAACCTCCAAGTTTCTGCTTTATTGTAAAGAGCCAGGACACTGGAAAAGAGATTGTAACAAATTTAAGCACATCAGCACCTTCAGCCTTCTAACCAGCCTTTCCAATGTCTTCCAACTTCTCAATGATGGGGCTCCAAGGAGTTACAGGGGCTCTTCCCAATCTTCTCTCTTAATTGGCTTGGAGAAACATTTCTCCAGATTGGAGAGGAATCCCTTTCCCTCCTAATTGACACTGGAGCCACACTCTTGGTGCCCAACCCTACTACTATAAAGCATTCCCTGCGTTGGAGTACTAAAGCAGTTCAAATAGTGGGGATATCTAATAAGCCTTTACAGGTTCCTGTCTCTGAACCTATTCCCTTTTGTTTAGGCTCTATGACAGACACACAGCCTTTTATCCTTAGTCCCTCTGCCCCTATTCATTTACTAGGCCGAGACTTCTTGGAAATGTATCACACTGGAATTTCTTTCTCCCAAAGGAGGGCAATAATTCTAGAATTTGACGGTAGCCATCAAAACAGTCAACCAGCTGAATTAAATGACCCTTTGACATCTTTTATTTGCTCCATCTCTGACTGTACTAGAGCTGATTCTGGAAACACCAATTACTTGTCCCTGTTGAATCAGCTACCACACACATGGGCAAAATCTCCAACTGATATTGGTAAAATTCACATGGCACCTCCTATCAAGATTCAAAGAGATCCCTCAAAAACTCTCCCCAGAATTAATCAATACCCTATAAGTAAAGAAGCCCTTCAAGGTATAAATCCCATAAAACAAGATTACAAGGCTCAAGGCCTCATTATCCCTTGTACTAGTCCCTATGATACTCCTATTTTACCTGTGAGAAAACCCAAGGGCTGAGGGTGGAGGTTTGTCCAGGACCTCTGAGCAATAAACATTGTTATCCCTGAACATCCTGTTGCTCCTAACCCTCATATGCTACTAACATCCATTTCCACCAGAAGTATATTCTTTACTGCAATTGATTTACGTAGTTCATTCTTTAGCATTCCAGTTGATGAAGCTAGTCAACACCTTTTTGCCTTCATTTGAGAAGGAAAACAATTCATCTGAACAGTAATGCCTCAGGGTTTTACTGAAAGGCCTTCTCATTTTTCACTAATCCTGAAGGATGATCTGGATGATATCAAGTCCCCTAGGAGTTCTACGTTGTTGCAGTTTATGGATGATTTGCTTCTTTGCTCTCCCTCCCAAGTCTCCTCATAGGAAGACAGCATCCACTTGCTAAAGCTTTTAGCCTTAAAGGGATATAAGGTTGCCAAAGAGAAATTACAGTTTCCCAAAACCCAAAACTCAGCACCAATGTGAAATTTTCTCAGGCTAGTCGGTTATTGCCAAAATTGCTTTCCAAATTTCTCTCTTATGGTCAAACCTCTGTAAGTTTTACTAAATAATAACAACCCCAGCCCAAATTTACTGGAAGAATCAGACAACATAGCCTTCCAGCCATACTGGAAGAATAAGACAACATGTCTTAAAGGAGAGTTTGAGGAACCCATCTGCCCTTGGGCATCCCAGTTATCAGATTCCCTTTTTCCTCTTTGTATATGAAAAAGAAGTGAATGCCCTTGGGGTACTCACTCAAAAACACAGAGACCACCATCAACCCATAGGGTATTAGAGCCAGCAACTGGACTCTGTGGCATAGGGATACCCTCCTTGCCTTATAGCCTTTACTACCACTGCCTTTTGGTTAAGGCCACCAAGAAAATCATTGTGGGATTCCCTTTAACTATTTTTGTACCTCATGCAGTAGAAGCTCTCCTGAATTCTCATTACACTAAATATTTTTCAGTCAATCACCTGACCTCCTATGGAATCCTTTTATTAACTTCTCCTCACATAACTTTTTTATGTTGTAATAACCTTAATCCTGACAGTCTTCTCCCCTCCATTATCAACGATGTCTCTCACGACTGCTTAATGCTGACCGATCACCTCCTAACTCCTCATGATGATCTGCAGGAAACTCCTTTGAGTAATGCCAACTTCTCATGGTTTACTGATAATTCTGATATAAAAGGTCACAATAGCAAATAATGTGCTGGGTATGCTACTATAACTCCTTTTGATATTATTGAGCAGCACCTTTACCCATGGATCCTTTGGCCCAATAGGCTGAATTACATGCTTTTACACGTGCTTGTACTTTAGCCAAGGGCAAAACTGCCAATCTTTATACTGATAGTAGGTACGCTTTTGGAGTAGTTCATAATTTTCGAATGTTGTGGAAGCAATGTGGCTTCCTTACTTCTAGCGCAAATAAAGTTAAAAATGGCCCCTATGTTCAGGGATTATTGGATGCTATACATTTACCTGCTCCTTTAGCTATTATTAAGAACCCAAGGCATTCTAAACTTGACCCTCTGGAAGCTAAAGGAAATCACCTTGCTGATATTTCTGCAAGAAATGCAACCCTTAAAGGAATCAACAACAGCCAAGCCTCTACCATGGTCCAAAGGAATATTTTCCTAATTGATAACTTAGAAAAGCTGACTAGAGAAGCCCAGCAATTGGCCTCAGAAAAGGAAAAGCAAGACTAGAAATTCAACAATTGTTGGTTTGATAAAAAGAGAAAGCTCTGGTTTGGACCAAGTAACGACTCAGTCCTACCGAAGACTAAAATTCCCACTCCTAACCCCTGTACATGCACTAAACCATTAGTCTACAGACAAAATGGTAGCATCCATGAATCTACATTGGTGGATAAATATTAACAAGGCCACAAAAAGTGCCTACCTCACTTGTCCCACTTGTCCAAATACAATTTAGGGAAGTCTGTTTGTATTGCTCCCAGACATTTTAAACTGCATAAATCACCATTCAAGGTTTGGCAAGTGGATTTCATACAACTTTCCTCAACTCATGGATATAAATATGTTTTAGTCACAGTCTGTATGTTTTCACACTTGACTGAAGCCTTTCCTTGCAGACAGGCTTCTGCCTCTTCTGTGGCTAAAGTCCTTTTGGAAAGGATTATCCCTACCTGAGGAACTCCTGTCAAGCTTCATAGTGATCAAAGAACCCACTTTACTGGTGAGGTACTTCAACAGATCTGCACTGTTTGGCGGGTTTTACAACACTTTCATTGTGCTTATTACCCTCAATCCTCTGGTTTAGTCGAACGTACTAACAGTATTATTAAGACTCAATTGGTAAAATTTGTAGAGACCCTCCAAATACTTTGGCCAAAAGCACTGCTATTGGTCCTTCTAAATCTCAGATCTACCCTTTTTGGGACTCATAACCTCTCAGTCTTAGAGATAGTCACAGAATGCCCAATGCACTTAGCTCCTGCCTCTTTTGACCCACAGCTAATAAAAGGAGATATACTCCAATATCACAAAGGCTTGATTGCTTCTGCTAAAAATAACCATGTTTTGGTAGAGCAATCTTATCACAGTGCACTTCAGGGAGGTGAAGACCTTAAGCATCACACTTTGCAACCTGGAGATTTCATCTGTTGGAAAGACGCCTCCAAAAGGACTCTCTTCAACCTTCCTGGAAAGGCCCCTGTGAGGTACTGCTAGCTAACCCTGGTGCCACAAAACTCCAGGGAACAGAGTTGTTTTTAACTTGACACACCTAAAGAAAGCAAGAAACTCTGACTGGATATGCACATCATCTGATGACTTGAAAGTAAAGATTTCCTGGAATTGAAGCAGATGACATCTGATGAAGCGGCTTTCCCAAGGTGTCCAGACCAGGCCTGTTGGAAGTTTTTCTGCCAAACCTTTGATGATGACATAATGCTTCAGATGATCTCCAATGCCTAGGATCTTGATAACATATGACCCTTGGAAATGAAAAGTGCCTAAGAGTTTTCCCTTCAACCTCCTTGTTACTCAAATGTGGCCTCAATCTGTGCACTTTCCCTTCGACACAATGCTGAGGAAAAGTCCTTCCTGGCATTGAGGGACCTGAGGCTGATGAAACTGGAAAAACCTGATTCTTGATCAGTGATGCTTTCAGAGATAGGTCTTGATCAAAGTGGGAACATATAGAAATTAATAAACAGAAACATCATTAAACTGGAGTCAAGAGGCCAAAAGGGGAGATCTCACACCCTACGAGGGTGGCAGAGGCCAAGAGGAAGAAAAAAGATTTCCTCTTCTTGACTGGCAAGAAGCTCAGCCAATGAGAGACTGTCACAACTCAGCCAGTGAAAAGCCCCTACACATCAAACTCTCAATTCCTCTAGTGGACTCTATTTACAATAGCCCTCCCAACTTCTTCTTCCCCTCTATAAAAGAGGTTCTCCTCCTTTGCTGCTGGGGGACTTGCACATGGCTCACCACGGTTGCAGACCCCCAATTGTAATTCTTTGCTGATCCCAAATAAACCCACTTTTGCTGGAGAAATAACTGACTGTCTATTTGTTTAAGGTCAGCATAACTGAAAGAAATCCGAAGAGGATTTTCTCTTTTACACAAAAAGGCAAAAAGCAAAAATAGTATTCAGCATTTGTTTTGTAGTGAGCCATTATAGAGGCTAAGCAGTCAACCATACCGTCATATTTCAAGCCTTCTGCATCAGCTGCATCAGCCACAGCAGATGACAAACCTCGACCTTCAACATTGTAGCAGGCAGATGCAGAATTTTTCACCCCAAAATACATCTCTTTGGCATAAGGATTATTTTGGGCTGGTTATTTTTAAGAAACAGTAGACATAGGAGAAGCTTTGAAAACCAAGTAGAATTTGCCCTTTTTAAAATGCATTTACATTTGTAAGGGAAATATCCATTTGTAAGGGTGTTTCTCTCACTGTACCAGAAAGAGGGGGATGACTTTATCTCTAGAAACTCTTATCAATGCAGAAGGCAATCACTCAAATCTGCATAACAACCTTACCCTTGTTTACTGTGCTTTTCCTGGTAAACTCCCATAACTGACTCCCTACTCTCAATATCTTCTTTTGTCTTTAGCTGAAGATGGTATTTAAGGTGCTGGCTTCAACCATTTTGGTGAGTTACTCAGTTTTTCTGGGTGTCTCCCATGTATACGGGAGATATACAAGTTATTAAACTTTTGTTTGATTTTCTCCTGTTAATCAGTCTCATATCAATTTGATTATTGGACCAGCCGGAGAACTTAGAAGGGTAGAGGAGAAATTTTTCCTCCTTGAACACAAACATAGAAAAAAGGTGTAGATGTTAGTGACCCTCTTCCTCTCTCTCCTACACCCCAGTCTCCTGTACCTCTAACAACCCCAACCTCTGATGACTCAGCTTAACACACCGTCATTATCCACCACCTCTCAGCCTTCTGGTGTGTTTGATATCTTCCTGATTCTGGTAAGTGAAACTACACTGTACACATGTTATTTCTACTTTATATAATTTATGTATTTATCATGTCATTCCTACCTTTACTATATGTTAGTGTTATTTTATGTTTTTTATGTTATTTGGTATGATTTGGTAGGTTATTTTTTGCATCTGGGAATGCTCAAAAAATTTTCCCATATAAATTAACAGTAATTGCTTTACACCATTTCAGCTTATGAAATATTTCATAGGAGTACTCTACTTTTTGATAGTGGGAGAAACCTGTATTATAGAGTGTTTATCATCCCTGACCTCTGGGCACTAAATAACATAGTGCTGCCCCTCCCTGTCCCCTCCAGTCATCAGGACAGCTAAAAAGACCTCCACAGAATTCCAGGAAAAATCTTTATGTCAACCAAAGTACTTTTGCTTATCTATACCTGATGGGAGAACATTTTATCTACCAGGATAGAAGGGAAGTTACAATCCTTGAATATCAGCTATTTCACAAACATGCATTGTGGTAGGTGTAGGGGATCAGAATTGGCCACCCCAAAATATGTCTCTTTGGTTTGCCTTGACTATTTTTAAAAACAAAGGACTCTGATAAAAACTTTGACCTTCCCTCTAACTGCCTAAAGGAATTTAAGATAAAAGGCCTGTCCCCAGGACAGGCCATCACCAAAAATAACTCTGGTTATCGGTAGACTGGGAGGGTCCTTGCTAAGCCCATCCTTATCAAAGCTGTCTACCAAACATTTGCTTTTCCATTTCCATGTCAATTGCCTTCCTCCTCTTTGAAGTCCCAAACCACTACCCCCAACACCCTCCTTTGTCTTTACCTGAAAATGATATTTAAGCTGGTAGCTCGGCCATTTTGGTGAGTTACTCAGCTTTCCTGGGTTTCTCCCATGTATACATGTTATAAAGCTTTGTTTGATTTTTCTCCTGTTATTCTGTTTGATGTCAATTTAATTTGTAGGCCAGCCAGAAGGACCTAGAATGTGTAGATGAATTCTCTTCCTCCCTTACATATGTTATATTTGTATGTGTGTGTATACACATCTTTTAAACTTTTATGGTAATTTTATAACCTTGTGAAGTAGGGATATTATCTCCAACTTACATATAAGAAAAGTTAGAACCAGAAAGATAATTTACCCAGGGTCTTACAGTGGTAGGGAAGGGAAATTTAATCAAGGTCTGAATAGCAAAGGCACTGCATCACAATGCCTGAACATTTGAGATGGCTATCACACTGCTTCAGCTGTCTTGGTCACATCAAGAACATTTTGATATTTACCCTAGGCATCGTTTTCACTTTCAAATGAGTTCCAGGAATGAAGAATATTGAATTGATCTTCTTAACTCATGATTAAGGGTTTCATCTAAGAGATATATCTTTAGAAGGTTCTGGCTGGTCAGGGATAATCTTTTCATCTGTAGTGGTGACTGATTCTTATAGTTCCCATCTCTTCCAGAGCAAGAATTCAACATGGGGCCAAGGGATCTGAGGAGGTAGTATCAAAAAAGGCTGTGAAATATTCATCTCTATAAATTTCAGAAAATACAGTTCTTTGCTATTTTTCTTGTTGAAGTGACATTTTGAAACAAGGCATGGAACTAGATTAACTGAAATAAAATAATTTTTTTGACGATGTGATTTGCTAAAAAAGAATAGAGAAAGTAAATTGCTATGTGTTAATAAAATTGTCATTATTTTTTATCCTACATATCTCCCCAATCAACAACTTTTCTGTTAATTTAGATGTCAATTGAACATATTTTCAACTTCATTAATTAGGAGCTAGGAATAGATTGTGCTACAAGAAAAAGTTTATTTACTTTCAAGAGTAGAGTGCTGACTAAAATGATTTGAAGATTATTGTAGCAATAAAGTGATTTTTTTGAGACGGTCTAAAAATGGAAAGCCAAAAAGCTAGCATTTCAAAAATAGTCAATTACAGAAAACAATCTAATTTTGTTTTGCAATTTTCTTCTATGCTGATATCACACTCTTAGCCTGAAAATAAGAATCTTTTCTATATCAATGTTTTTTTTTATGTTGATTAAGAACCAGTGACTAGTTATATTTCTACATTTTGAAGTAGGTACTATTTCTTGTATATATTTCTCATTGATAAGTTTCCTTATTTAATGTTTTGCCCTTGAAACTCAATCTTACTTGAGCATCAATGATAATGATATCAGGATAATTATGACAATGCTGTAGATTATTTAGCTTCTGTGGCATAACTCTTTTATAATGTCTATAAATACTTCCAGATTGATTTCCAGAAAAGTACCAATTTATCCTCCATTTCTCCTCACTCTTGCTAACATTAATATTGCATATTAAAAAAACAACTTCTGCCAGTGCAATAGAAAAAATTGTATTTTATATTAATATTTGAATTTCTTTGATTCCTTGCCATCCTTATAAAGTGGACAATTTGACAAAAAATTCTACATTTTTCTCTGTGTCAGGAACCTTTGAATTAGCATGAATTTATCTGTTTCTTGAGGATATAACCCATCCATCCAAATCTCTGAACCCAGTTCATTCATTAGTGGTTCACAGTTCTTTCATGGTTACTAATTTATTTGCACTTTCATTTGTGATTCAATCTCTGTAATTTTTTCACAGAAAATTATTCAACTAATTTAGATTTTTTGTCATATGTTTGTGTTGGTAATATCACAATTCTTATCATATTTAAAATCATCCTATAAGTTTATAAATGCTCACTGTAAAACAAATACAAAATTATATAAGGAAAACAACAATTATCTGAATTTTCCATACCCAGATATAACAAACACCAATATTTTTATGAATATTCTTTCTGGTCTCTACCTGTGATGATACATAAACACCAAAACACCATCTCACATACACACACACACACACACACACGTACACACTTTCAAATGAATGGGCTTATAAGCATGCTGTACTTCTTTAATCTTATTTTAACATGCAATAATAAATCTTGAACATCTTTGCAAGTCTATAAAGATCAACATCATTTTTTTCAATTTCTGCACAGTAGTCTATCATTTGCATGGTATATGCATATATCCTAATTTCCTTTACCAATATCTCTTTTATGCATATTGTTTCCTATATGTAATCTTTAAAAAGTAACAATGAACAGTCTTATGCATACATATTAGCCCACTCTTAAAAGTCTAAATTTCAATATTAGGATTTAAAAACAAATATTAAGCATATTTCATATTTTTGTATATAATTGCCATATTGCCTTCCATAACTATTTTGCCAGTTTATATTCCTGCTGACAGTACATGAATTAATTTCTCTTCATTATTGACTTATGTCTTTTCAATATTTCTTATGTTAACCAATATTTTAGGTAAATTATATTTTGTTGTTTGTACTATTACATATTTGGTTATTGGTAAGGCCAAATATGTTTTAATATTTTTAATAATAATTTATGTTCGGTTTTATGAATTTCCTATTCACATCTTTTGTTTGTTTTTATTGGAGTGTTTTCTGTTAATTTCATTTAAAATTTTTTTTGTTATTTGTTGCAAATATTTTCCTCAGGTCCTCATGTGTCATTCAAAAATTGTATAGTGTTGAGTAGACTGAATTTATTTTATTTTTTAAATGGTTTTATTTTTCACAGAAATTTTTAATTTGCAGAAAATCAAGTGAAAAATATAGAGATTTCCCATATACTTCCTACCCCACACATGCATAAGCTGTCCCATTATCAACATCCCCCACAAGAATGGTACATGTGTTACAACCGATGAACCTATACTGATATGTCATTATCATCCAAAGACAATAGATTACACTAGAGTTCACTCTTAGTGTTGTACATTCTATATGTTTGGACAAATGTATAATGACATGTATCTACCATTATAGTATCATACAGAGTAGTTTCGCTACCCTAAATATCCACTGCGCTCTGCCTATTCATCCCTCTCTCCCCCTCATCTCTGGCAATCACTGAGGTTTCTACTGTCTCCATAGTTTTGCCTTTTCCAGAATGTCATATAGTTGGAATTGTACAGTATGTAGCATTTTCATATTGGCTTCTTACACTTAGTAATACACATTTATGTTTCCTCCATGTATTCTCATGGCTTGATGGCTTTATTTATTTTTAGTGTTGAATAATATTCCATTGTCTGGATGTACCACAGTTTATCCAGACACCTACTAAAAGATATCTTGGTTGTGTCCAAGTTTTGGAAATAGTGAATAAAGCTGCTTTAAACATCCATGTGCAGATTTTTGTGTGGATATAAGCTTTCAACTCATTGGTGTAAATATCAAGGAGCACAATTGCTGCAACAGTTCACAAGAAAGACAGCAAGAGAGGAAGAAAGAAACTACAAAACAGGCAGAAAAAAATTAATAAGATGGTATTAATAAGTCTTTATGTATCAATAATTACTTTAAATGTAAATGGATAAAATTCTCAAATCAAAAGGCATAGAGTAGCTGAACAGATAAAAATACAGGACCCAGCCACACACTGCCTACAGGAGAGTCAATCAGCTTTAAGGACACACATAGAGTCAAAGTGAAGGGATGGAAAAAGATATTCCATGCAAATGGAAATCAAAAGCATGAGTAGCTATACTTATATCAGACAAAATATCTTTTAAATCAATAATTGTAACAAAAGATATAGAAGATCATTACATAATGATAAATGTGTTCATTCATCAAGAATAAATAACAATTGTAAATCCCAAGAAAGAAGGTCAAAGCTGGAGGTATCATACTTCCTGATTTCAAATTATGCTACAAAACTATAGTAATCAAAACAGTATGATACTGGCATAAAAACAAACACAGAGACCAATGGAACAGAATAAAGATCCCAGATATAAATCCATGCATATATGACCAGCTAATCTTTTGAGAAGGGTGCCAAGAATACACAATGTGGAAAGGATAGTCTCTTAAATAAATACTGCTGGGAAAATTGAATAGCCATATGCAAAAGAATAAAATTGAACCCCTATCGTATACCATACACAAAAATCAGTTCAAAATGGATTAAAGACTTTAATGTAAGACCTAAAACCATAAAACTCTTAGAAGAAAACATGGGGTAAAACTTCTTGACATTGGTCTTGGCAATGATTTTTTGGATATGACACCAAAGCTCAGGCAACAAAAACAAAAATAAACAAGTGGGACTACATCAAACTAAAAAGCTTCTGCACAGCAAAGGAAACAATCAACAAAATGAAAAGGCAACCTATGAAAGGAGAGAAAATATTTGCAAACCATGCATCTGATAGGGGGTTAATAGCCAAAATATATAAGCAAATTCTACCACTCGAAATAAAAAAAAAAAAAAACACAACTAAAACATGGGAAAAGGACTTGAATAGACATTTTTTTCAAAGATGATACATAAATGGACAACATGTATGTGAAAAACTGTTCAATATCACTAATCAGGGAAATTCAAATAAAAATCACAGTGAGGTATTACCTGACACATGTTAGGATCTCTGTCATCAAAATGACAGGAGATAACGAGTGTTGACAAGGGTGTGGAGAAAAGGGAACCCTTGTTTACTGTAGGCAGGAATATAAATTGGTACAGCCACTATGGAAAACGGTATGGAGATTCCTCAAAAAATTAAAAATAGAACTACCGTATTATCCAGCAATCCTACTTTGGGGAATATATCTGAAGGAAACAAAATCAATATCTCAAAGAAATATCTGCACTCCCATATTCATTGCAGCATTATTCACAAAAAGCAAGATATGGAAACCATTTAAGTGTCTATCAATGGATAAATGGATAAAGAAGTGGCATATATAGACAGATATAATTCAGCCGTGAGCAAGAGGGTAATCCTGCCATGTACAGCAACATTGATTAACCTATAGGATATTATGCTAAGTGAAATTAGCCAGAAAAGGCAAGTATTGTGTGATCTCACTTATATGTGGGATCAAAAAAAAATTGAACTTGTATAAACAGAAAATAGAATGGAGGTTATCAGGTGCTAGGTGGTGGAGAAGATGGTGAGATTCTGGTCAAAGGATACATGACTTCAGTTATAAGAAATAAGCTCTGGGGAGACAATGTATAGCATGGTGACTATAGTTAATAATACTGGGTTGTATACTTGAAATTCGCTAAGAGAGTAGACATTAAGCATTCTCACCACAAAAATTAAAAAAATAACTATGCAAGGTGATGGATGTGTAAATTAACCAGACTGTGGTAATTATTTCACTAAGTATATGTATGTCCAATTACCATGTTGTACATTTTAAATATATATAATTTTGCTTGTCAATTATACTTCCATAAAACTGGGGGAAAAAATTGCAACATAGAAACCCTGCCTGAATTTCCAGCCTGCTAGCCTGCCCTGTCAATTTTGGAGTCAAGACTGTAACATCAGCTCTTCCCTGAATTTCCAGCTTGCCAGCCAGATCTACAAATTTCAGACTTGCTAGATCCCGTAATTGTGTGAGTCAATTCATCAAAATCTCTCTCTCTTCCCCTCTTTCTATATATTATCTATACAAATATAATATGTACATAAATATATCCACACACACACATAAGTACGTATATAGATCTTCTATTGGTTCTGTTTCTCTGGAGAACCATAAAACAGTATTAGATATTTTTTAATCTCCTTATGTTCTAAGATCATATCTCCCCTAATTGTCTACTTGACATGATACTTTTTTTTTGTAATTAGTGCTTTAGCATGATGCTCATTTTTTTTTTTTTGAGGAAGATTGGCCTTGAGCTAACATCTGTTGCCAATCTTCCTCTTTTTCTTTTTTCTTCCCAAAGCACCAGTACATAGTTGTATATCCTAGTTGTAGGCCCTTCTAGTTCTTCTATGTCAGATGCTGCCTCAGCATGGCTTGATGAGTGGTGAGTAGGTCCACACTCAGGATGCGAACCGGCATACCCTGGGCCACCAAAGCAGAATGCACGAACTACACCACTCGCCACCGGGCCGGCCCCTTCAATGTGATATTTTTGAGTAAACTTGTCTGATGTTGCCCTTTGGATGTATTTCTGTCTAAATTTTTCATATTTTTATATTTTTAATATACTAATTTAATTTTTAAAGTTTTTATTAAGCCATTTTCCTGCATTTCTATTATTTTCTATTTTTTCAGTTAAATAATTCATTTGTTCCTTTTAAAAAATAATTTAATAATTGCTTAATTTTAAACTTGATATATATGTTTAAAATATATAGAATCCCATTCTCATCCATGTTGAGTTGGCTGCCACTATTTCAGGCTTTTATTATACTCTGAACCTTCCTCCCTCTACCCCAATTAAGAAATTACTGCTGAATTTTTACCAAGAGGTTGACATGCTTTGATTTGTAATTTATATCTGTCTGACATCAGTGTGGGGTATGTACTGAATGGGAATCAGGGAAGTCTGTCAGAGAGACAACCAGATAACCACCTGTATAGATAGTAGGACGAATGGATTCAAGTGAGTTTATGAGGTAGAATCAATAGAATTGAGTAACTGATTGGTATGGTGAATGAGAAAATACCAGAAACAAGAGGAGATGTAGGTTGCAGGTAAGAAAATAAATTTTGAATTTACAGAATCTGTATAATATCTATATGAATATTAAACCATTAGAACAATGGGTCTATAATTTGTAAGAAAGGTTTAGGTTAAAGATACAGACTTGTGAAGAAAATCACCAGCTCTGGGAATCATTTAAATGACCTAGAAAATTATGGAGAAAAATAGACAGCCACAGTTGGAATCCTAGGGAACACCTAAATTTAAGACACAAACAAAGGAAGAGTAACGCCTAGAGAAATGTCTTCATCAATTTGGACTGTTAGAACAGAAATATCATAGACTGGGTGGCTCAAACAGCAAATATTTATTTCTCAGTTCTGGAGGCTAGAAGTCTGAGGTCAAGTAGCCGGCGGAATCTGTGTGTGATGAAAGCCTGCTTCCTGGTTGCAGACTGCTAACTTCTAGCTACGTCCTTACATAGTGGAAAGAGGACTAGAGATATCTCAGGGGTCTTTTTTATAAGGGCATCCATTCATGAGGGCTCCACCGTCATGACCTAATTATCTCCCAAAGGCCCCATCTCCTAAAACTATCACATTGGGTGTTAGGATTTCAACTTATAAATTTTGGGAAGACACAAACATTCAGTCCATAACAAGGAGATTGAGAAAGCAAAAGTGAGTAAAGAGAAGATCGGGAAATAGAGGTGTCACAAAGTCCAAATGTAGAGCGCATTTTCACGGTTTGCTCTTTAACTTTGAGTGTCTTTTGTTAGCCGCTTGATGTACTGGGAGAAGGAAGCAATTTATGAAAGCCTTATTGGCACCATCGCTCATTAAATATCACCTCTTTAAGATCTGATTCACATAGAATAGGTATGTGTTATAAACTTTGTGTCTCTCTATTCCTTATAGGCCTTACTTGTATCATGCACAGAAGTTGATTAAACTGGGAAATAGTCTGCAAAGGAAAAATGTTTAGCAATGAGCTTGGTAATGAAGTCTGTTCTAGTCATAGAATTTTTTACAGATTCTCTTGGAAAAGTTAATAGGACAATAGGACATTAAGTCTGCAGTAGTTTTATTTCACTGCTAAATGAGTTGCACTGTATTTATTTTTTCCATGCCTTAAAATTCAACTATCATTGAGTTCTTTGCTGTCATGAGCTATGATTTAACACTAATAATATTTCTTATTCTAAATGTTTTGTTCACTAAAAATTTACATGAAGAAAAAAATTAGTTGTGAGAATGTTATTTTGGTCCTAACTCTAATGCCAGTGAAGTGATGCGCAAAATATAGACACAACAGAGAGAATATTGTCAATGAATTTTCTCTCCTCTCATTTACCATCTTTTTTTGTGGATCTAATTTACTCATCATTTTCGCTTTATTGTCTTTGTATCTTACTTGCATACTGTAACAGTATAAAGGAAATAAAAAAATTACATATTTTGAGGAGGATTTAATTTGGGAGTATTTGCACACAAATTGCTTGTTGACAGTTGTAGAAAACAGTGGAATTTTCAACAGATCTAGTTCAGCTTTCTCCTAAAATCTAATTATTAATGTCAAATGTCAAAAGATTAAAAGCCTCTAGGTTGGGTACACACTTGAGTATATAGAAGAGGACAGAAAATCTTTTTCCTCTACCTATCTTGGATCTCTAGCTGGTGCTCTGTAATTAGACTAACAAAAGACAGATTAACAAGAGAAAAACAAACAGAAGTTTCTTAACCTGTGCGCAGTGCATATGCATGGGATAACTCAAAGGGGTGGTTAGAATTTGGGCTTACATAGCATCTTAACAAAAGAACAATAAAGTTTTAGTGTGTGACAAGACAAAGGAAAAGGACTTGGAGCTTCTAGGGGTAGCAAGTTATGAGAAGGCAAATATTTGAGGAAATTATGGTAGACAAGGGATAGTTTTGGCAAGATTTGTTATATAGATTCCTCTGGTACTGTCTCTGGGCCGATAAAGGTCTAGAATTGTCTCCAGTGATTAACTTCTGTCCTGACTGCTAGAGAGGGAAGACCAGACACTTTTACAAATTTATGTCCTGATTTTAGACAAATAGGGGGAGGGCAGAGAGCTTTTCTTGTATCTGCTTCTTCTCAATTGCCTTCAGCTCAAACTAATCCTTATGCCAAAGTGGCACATTTTGGGGTGGCATATTCTACTAACTTTCACTCATCTCCATCAAAGAAAATTCGATTGGCATGGGAGGATCTTATCTCAAAGGAACTGCCTTTCTGATGAAGACTTTTTTTCACTTCCAGAAGTAATTCTTCTCTTTGTCATACCTGATACTGTATAGTGGATATGGGATAGGACTTCTCGGTTTTCTGAGGAAAGACATAACTCTAGATTGACTTTAAGGCTTCTAACTTTAAAGCAAATGGATAGATGGTCATTATACAGACTTCAGAAGAAGCAGATTGTGTGGAGAATGAGATGAATTCAGATTTACACACATTCACATTTTTAGTTTGAGTTTAATATGGCATGTTCAAGTGGAGATATCGAATATGCAGCTGGAGTTTGCAGTTCAAGGAGAGAGATTGGAGACGCCGTGTTGGGAAGGATTAGCTTATAGGTAGAAATTGAAACCATGAATATAAATGAGATTTTCCAGGGAGACAATGTAGAAGATGTCCAAGGTGGTGCATGAGGAAAATCCACATTTATGGGTTAGGTGTTATTTCGTAATTCAATTAAAAATAGTTAATATTTCTTGAATGCTTATTATATTCAAATTTTGATGCTAAGTATTCAACAATAAAATTTTCACTTAATCTTCATAATAATCATCTGAGATAGATACTATTATTATTATTTTCATTTTATAGATGAAGTAACAGTCAGAGAGATTAAGTGACTGGACCAAATCACACATCCAGTAAGTGGTGGAACCAGAAATCTGACTTAGCCTATGCTCTTGACCGTTGTCATATGCTTTCCAAGTATTCATTGAACAGCCAAGTACAATACGAGGCACTTGAAATACAGCAGTGAGAAGGACAGACAATCTTGCTTTCATGGGGTGTACTTCCTTGTGAGATAGGCCTTGAACTTGTAAACCCATAAATATAAACATAAGACAAAATTGTGTTAAGAGCTGTAAAGGAAATAATTAGGATAACAGTGGATTGGGATAATTGGGATGACAGTGGCTGTAGGAATGTAGAGAGATACATTAGATAAGTTAGTTGAGGAACACAGCTTTGAAAATATTTAATCTGAGACTTGAAGAATAAGAAGAAGCCAGGGAAAGAGCTTTATAAGAATAGAGAACAGCAAACAAAAAGACCTTGAGATGAGACAGGATGAACAAAGGGAAGAATGGCATCAGATGAGACTGAAGAAGTACGCAGAAATCAAACCACATAAAGCGTTGCAGGCTGCAGGGAATCGTTGATATTTTATTCTAAGAATAATGGGAAAGCGTTGAAGTGTTTTAAGGAGGAGAGTCATATGACCTAATTTATATATAAAAATATCACCTTGGTTGCACTTTGAAGAATAGATTGGAGGGAGATAAGAGTGGAAGAAACAGGAAGATCAAGAGAAAGCTACTGCAATAGTCCATGCAAGAAATGATGGTGTCTTATTTTAAGGTAGTATCAGTGAAGATGAAAGGTGAACAGGTTTGAGATATATTCTGGATATAGATACTACAGAACTTGCTGATCGATATGCAAGTAAGGAAAAAGGAGGGATAAAAATGATTTGTAGATTTTGAGTCTGAGGAACTGTGAAGATAGTGATTCCATTTACCGAGATGGGGAACACTGGGCAAGGAACAGGTTGGAGAGTGGGAAATCAATGATGTTGTTTTGGCAATGGCTGAGTTTGACTTGTCTGTTAGTCACCCAAGTGGAGAGGTCAAGTCGAAAGTCATTTATGTGTCTGTAGCTCTGGATAAGTTCTAGAATATAGTTTTGAATTTTAAAGTCATCAACAGATAATCCCATGGATGAGCAAGATCACTTAAAAAGAGAAGAAAGGTTTAAAATGAGAAGGAAAGGGAAAAGAAGGGAAGGGAAGAGGGAGTTGAAGTCCCTGGGATTCCAGATTAAGGTAATCCTTGAAAGGGAGGGATTTTTTGAGGGAGGGATTTACTTCATTATATTGTTTATATTTAGCTTTTTTCCTCCAGTTTTACTGAAAAATAATTGACAAACTTGAGCATGTGAGTATAGGCTATAGAGAAGTATCCCGTAAAGAAGGAGCAATTGAAGGAAGAGAATGAAGAGGATATAATTGACAGAGAGAAGGCCTGGGGAAAACTACTTGGGATGAGGTCAAGAACACAGGTGGAAGTGATTGTAAGTTTGACCATGTGGTTATAGACTATTCTAAGAACATTTATAAGAGAAGGTTGACCTTCTGACATTTTCTGAAGTTTCCCACTGGATAGAACCATAATGTATTTTGTATGCTTAAAGGTATTCATTAATATTTCAATGCAGCTGAATGTTTTTTATGATTAGGTTGTCTTATGCAAAATTGCTTAAGCAGCTCCTTATTCCCCCCAAAAAATTATTCATAAAGGCATATATGTGACTCTGCTTTAAAGATCTCTCCTTTAATCAGTATTTCTTTCTTATTTCCTATTTATGTCATGAGGAATTAACATATTGTCTTTGATTTAACCTAGAGTGAATATAAATGGTATTCTGGAAAAAGAAAAAAGAAAAAAAACCTGACTTCAATTTTCCTTGCTATGCCTCTGCTGAATACCTCATTAGTGCTTTAATTCATGCAGAAAAGGTTAAAATGTACTAAAAGTGACAATTCCTAAATGGAAAGCACTGTGCTTCTGGTTCACTCTCGCAATAAAATACAATCATTCTGAGGAAAGGAAAGTGCTAGGGAAGAGTTGTCAGAGTTGGTAGCTGAGTTGAGCTACCATGTGGCCCTCTGAGAGGCAGGGACATTAGAAGCAAAGGGACCTGGATGAATATGATCACATCACTTCTCTGGGAAATAGATGTATTGGGCTGGAGAGGATACTGTAATGTCCACTTTCACAGGCTCCATTAGAACTTCTGTATCACTGAAATATGACTTCTTGAGGGACTGTAGTATGCTCTGGGCTTATGAATGCAAACTAAAATGGGAACTTGAGAAGGTGGCTGTTTTTATTCCTCACATCACCTATTTTCTGGTTAGCTGCCTGTGTTGGCAACAGGGGCTCCTCTGAAGAGGAAATCAGAACAACTGAGGATGTGAGAATAACCCCATTTACATGTTTAAGAAACAAAATCCCTTCCTTTCACAGTCACATTTTTGTATTTGTCATATTAGGCCTTCACAGCTATAAGGCATGAGGATTATACACATAAATATGGAAACCAGAGAATCCAATCCTCCAATATATTTTCAAGTTGAATTATCTTTATCTGGCCCATGTACATAGAACTATTGTATTTCTTTCTTAGAATTGTCATTTACTCCTCACTATAAATGAACTAATTTGGTTAGATTTCAGTATTATAATGAACTCGATATTTTTGTGCATTTCAAATCCCAAAGGAGTATCCCTTCTCCAGATATTTTCTCAAAATATTTCATTTTCTCTAGTATTTACTTAACTGGCAAGTTACTTTTTAAGTTCTAAACTATGGGTCCAAAAGAATTTTTTTGGCTGCCCTTGAGGTAGAACAAGCAATGAGATATAAGCAGAGGCCTTAGGAAGTTATATGGGGAACCCATGTCTTCCTGATTGCTGTTTTTAGTGTTTGGTCCAGCTGATAGTTTTCTCTTTTAGGCATCTCAACTGATATGAATTAGACTCTGCTTTTACCATATGGATAACTAAGCCATGAAATATACCACATTATTTCAACAACAGTATCATAGTTTTTAATAAGGAAACCATGCTAGGTTCTGGATAAAAGAAAATTATGAAGATGCAGTCACTGTCCTCATGTGCAAAGGTATCATTTAATTAACAAAAGTATATGTTATATCTATATATAGAACTTTGCAGGTTTCAAAGCAATTCACATGCATCTATTTGAGGCTTACCACAACTGCATGCTGTAGGGATGTGGGCATTAAAAATTAGTAATCCAAGTTGAAAACTAGAAAGTAAAGGGTACTTATAAGTGCACAGTAGAGATGGTCAATATCCAAGTAAGAAAGTTGAGGTAATTATGTACAAATTTCTTGGTTCAAGCAATTTTACTTCTAGGAACTTCTCCTGTGGAAATAATCATTGTTTTGGGTGGAACACTGGCCAAATTTCAAGTAAGATTCTTCTTTTTTTGCCAGGCCACAAATTAATTAATGGGTTATGTTTATAAGACAGTGAGTCAAAGATTCAAAACTTGAAGAAACTGACATTAATCAGATGGATTTTTCCCAAAATAAGTTCTTTTAATATATACTAAGGATAACATTAAGTAATAATCAGATATTGCCCTTAATGTTTTTTCACACCTCTGCTGGTGTTTTTTTTTCTTGAACAATTTCAAATGTCCAAACCCAAATGTAATCACTCCATATTTTTATCCTCAGTCTTATGAGGGGCAGACAAAAGACGTTTTCCCACGTCTAGGCAATGAGATACAACTTGTATTTCCCCTTCTTTTGGTGTCCTGAAACTCTTCTTTATATGCAGGATGATTAAGAAGATATCCAATGAAAACTGTATTTTATCAATGTGGGCACTGAGGAGAAAACTTCTTATTGCTTGCTAACAGAGCTTTTACTAAGTTTTAAGCATGTGAAAATGCTCAAATATCTAATGCTGTCTTTCCCTTCTCTTTTTATAAATTATCTCATAGTACTTATCTAAATTTTGCTATATTAAGTCCATATGTTCACATATAAAAGAAGCATTGTCGCAAAGCAAATAGCCAAGGCTTTGGCCTACAGGGGCAGTAGTGTACAATTTGATCCCCATGGCACTCATACAGCTGTGCAAGGATTACACACATACACATGCACACACACACACACACAACTACAAAGACTGCGATTGGTATCCTTATATCCTTATTTATCTAGATGTTGAATGCAGCCTCATTTGTAATAGCAAACATTGATAGCAGTCTAAATATTTGTAAATAGGGAATTCAATAAATATAATACAGCATATAGGTAAATGGAACACTATAAACCTAGAAAAAATAAAGAGAATCTACTTTTACTGAATTGAAAAGATGTCCACAATGAGCTAAATACAATACTTTGTAAGAAAATATATATATTTATGGAAAGATGTATAATAGGCTGTTAAAAGTACTTATCTTGAGATTATGAAACAACTTCCAAATTCACTTAATAGATTTCTTATAAATGCTTTTATAACACATATGAAATATTTAGTGAATGAGAAAAAAGTAAATATATAAAATAAAATGAGCAAATTGAAGAAGACCTATGCATGGTATAATTTTACCTACATGAAATATGTGCATATATATACACATATGAATGAAAATTCTAGGAGAATACATTCCTAATTCTTAATAGTGATTCTCTATCACTATTAAGGGGTGAAGATATGGTAGAAATTCTACTTTCTTTATACTGTTGGAATGTTTTACAACCATTATGCATTACAGAGTAATCTATACGTAGTGATCTCAGCTATGACATGGATTTAATCATTTTTATTATACATTAGCATTCTCTAGACAATGGCAACACTTTCTCCCTCTCAATTTATGCTCATTAGAGAAATATGATGCTCTAATAGTCTAAGGACTTGGATAACTTTCTAAAATAATACAATTACTAATTAAAATGTATTACCATTTTTGAAGAATAATAAAATGGTGGTCATTATTTTGAAATTTACTTCAGAGCACATAATTTGTCCTATAACAGTTAATATATTTTTTATAATTTTTTTTATCATTTTGGGCATAAAAGTGATTCAAAGAGAATGATTAAAATAATGTACTTCAGTAAATAATCAAGAAGACTTTGGATGAATATGACATATTTTAATAGGAGTCATTTCTGATAACTAAAATCCTGATTCTCATGTTTAAAATATACTTGATAAAACACTGTCTTTACAATGTTTGTCATCTTAATTCTATTTACTTTAATTTTATATTTACTCTTAAACCTAAAATATTTTGACCTAGATTGGAAAAATATTTAAAAGAATGATTGAATAGGCAATACCATAAATAAATATGTCACTTTAACCCATTTTAGGAACAATTATGGAATATCAAACTTATACATACAGGTGAAATAAAACAAATGAATCTCATTTTCAGGGCAAGTAAAAAATAATCAGCTCTTTTTATTTTTCTTTTTAACTCTAGTGTTCTGCTGTCCTTTCTGATAGTACTGTATGTGGTCCATTGACTTGACTTAGGACTATCTCTCAGCAGAAAAAATATATATGACTATGGAAAAATAAATCCTATTTTAGACCTGTGAAGAATTAAAGGATATTTTTGATTTACCAAAAAGGAAAATGCATTTTCTTTGTGATGTTTTTATTTAAACTTTGTCACACATGAGCACATATCATCACATTGCTAATTAATGAAAGCGGGTTAAACCTTAGTTGATTAACTGAAGAAAGAAGTATATATCACATAATTCCTTGTTGTGTAATTAAACAGACATTTCCATATAAATAACATGAAGGGTGCCCTTTAGGTAAAGTTTAATTACCTGAAAAACAACTGCAATTACTGTCATTTAGACTTTTTAAGTGAAGAAGAATTTATGGGAAATCATAAGACTACCATCATTAAACATGATCAAGCTATCAGAAAATGTTTTTAAAATGATACCTAAGAATTAATTAGTTAAATCTAGGGAAACCTGGCATATATAGACTATATTTGTGATAAGTGAGGTTTTTGTTTGTTTTTAGTGTTTTTCTGTTTCTTTTTTGTAAACCATGTGTAGGAAAATAAGTTGAAACACTTTACACCTTTGATGGCAAACTTAATCCCTTATCGAAACTGTTGTTTTTCATAGAAACTCACAGGATAAAATGATCATATGTAATTTTCCTTAGTTAAATTAACTAAATCATAAAACAAACACATCATTTTTGGTAGGGAAAATCAAGTAACTTTCAAAATTAGTGGACATGTATTATTATTCCTATTTTTTAGTTTATTGTAATTTGCTGAAGACTAGGACCACATCTTTCCCTAATTTTTCTCAGCACTATATTCATTATGTGTTAAAATTGTCTCTAAAACCAAGAACTTACATGTTATTTACAAAATTTTTCTCCTCAAGCACATCTAATAGCAGAGAAGTGAATACACATCCCCTAGGAGTTTAGGGGAACCTAGTCCAAAACAGCTTACAGCAAATTGCTTGTTTTCGTGAATCGTTGGTGTCCTCTTAAAAATGCACATGGATTTTATATTCTATTCCATAATATGTATTTGCTTAAATAAAAATTGATGAAGATTTCTTTCCAACCATCAATTTCATTCCAACCATCAATTTTTTGGGTAAAATTGATGTCACAGGGTGATGCATCATACTTATATTCTGACTACATAACTTTGTACCAAATTAAGTTTGAGAAACACAATGCTACAGAATGTCAGGGCCTGAAGTTGAGACTGAAAAGAGGAGATACCATATAATTTCTCTTTAGAAGTATTGGAACAAGAAATCTATGTCACATTTAATTTAAGAGCCTGAAAAAATTATCCTCTACCTAGCACTACCAGTGTGAAAAGCTTACATTGAGGCAAACTATTCATTTTCGGTCATTTTGAAATTGTCATAAAGTATTTATTGTTATTTTTAACCAAACCTGAATCCTTGTAATTTTGGCTTATTGATCTTAGTTCTGTTTTAGATGTAGTCATATGTTATGACTCCTAAAGGCATAAACCTTAGGATTAGACTACATAGGAGTGTTCTTCATAAAGATGAAACTCAAATTTTAATAAATGTGAAATATGAGTGTGCCCTTTGCCCTTCTGTAATGTGTGTGTGAGGAGGGAGGAAATAAAAAGAGAATTACCTGGACCTACTTTTGAGGTGAACAGAATGAATGGACGACCATGTTAAAAATACACGAAGTCTCTTTTATGGCGATGATATAAGATATCCAATGTCAAAAAGAACACTGTTAAACTGTTAAAAACAAATAAACAAAAAAATCATCCATCTACCTGGGGATATATATCTGTATCTAATTCATCTTTATGGGCTTAAGCAGTTCTACTTAATCAAACATTCTATAGGAACTGTACAGATATTCTGTCATTGTCAGAACTGGTGCCTGGCAATCTCTTTCATTATAAATTTCCTAGTCAAAGTTGGCTCTTTTCGAGCAATCACATACAGAGAGCATAAAAGAAATATAAGAAATATGCCCAAATAACAACAGTAACAACAACATACAACCAACTGCCATTTATTAGTACTTAATATATGTCAGATACGGTGATGGGCTTTAGATAAATTATTTTATTTAATCATTACAACAATTGCAGAGTATTTTTCTTTCTCTAGAATAGATGAGAAGTTGAAACGCAGAGAGATTAACAAGCTTACCTAAGGTCACATAGATAGGTAATACTTGGTGAAACCAAAGTTGAAACCAAACTTGGCTTCTAAAATTCTTTATCACATTAATTAAACTCCCTAAATACTAATAGTGGTTCCACTGATTGAAGAGATTAAAACTACCTCTTACTATCTTGTTTATTCTTTTTTGTACTTTTCAAGTCTTCTTCATTGTCTGTATTACATGTATTACATTTCCAATATTTACTTTACTGTATATGACATGGGAGTCTTGTAGTAGTTGTATACTGTTTTAGTCTCTTCGATGATATTTTTTGAAATAACCTCTTCTCTATTACATGTGTATTTTATGGAACTATCATTTATGGTAGCAAAGATTCTTTGCCTCAGGTATAGACCTTTCACTAAAGCCTAGCGAATCAGCATATTCCACCTCACAGATAAGAACAATTGGTCCAGGTGTTGGTCATGTTACTCAGAGTCCTTCCCTGGAATTTATAAAATGACTCCAAAATAAAAAAGCTTTTTCCCACAGTGATTACACAGTTGGGAGAAGATGAATATGAGGCTACCGGCGGCTATCTTCTCTGTAATATAGAAAGGACCTGTCTGTAAAAGGAAGCCAAGTAGAGAGAAGCAGAGATGGGAAATAGTTATCTTGATAGTAATGAATCCCAGTTTCAGTCCTTAAAGTCATTGTTCTGGCTGTTTTTCCCCTGCCTTATTCTGAGGTTGAATCTAGGAATGTATTAGTATTATTTTTAAAGATTCTCAGTTGATTATGATGATTGGCTAGGTGTGGTAATCATGGGACATGTTAATAATCCATCACTTTTGGTTTTCTAAAGGAAAACCAAAAAAGTGTATTCCTTGATCTATGTCAGTTTTTCACTAAGAGTTTTCTCCGAAACACCAGTCACTCAAATGCTCCACAACAAAAAAGAGTTTTTCACTGTTCATTAAAGGATGAGAAGTCCTACCGTAACAAAATCAATTAATTATTGAACCCAGCATTTCTCAATTACCATGTTTTTCATTAGGTAGTTATTAACATCCTACAAAACACACTTTTGGAAATGCTGATTGATATACAATATTTATATATAATATTTTGCCAATATTACATTCATTTTAGGAGCTTTACTACAACTTAAAATTTATCTCTTTCACATAAACTTCTCCCCAATCCTTTGTGCAATTGATTAAATCTAAATTCATATCACAGGATTACCCTACATGTTCCAGCTAGTCAAGATAATTTTTAATTTCAACTGAAGTTCAGCATGTTAGGTTTTTCTTCCAGTTTTGGGTCATCTGAATATTAGATAAGGAGAACTTCTAAAGCTCCATTAATGTCTTTGTTCACTATGTTGGCTCAGAAAGGGTTAAGTATAGGGTCTCAAGTTATTCTGATAGAGAATATTTTCCAAGTTAATATTGGTTGATTATTTGATATCTTTAATATGAGGTTATTCAACTGCTAATCTACTTAACACTTTTATCATTCAGGCCACATCTTTTCTTTCAAATGCAACTATGTCACAAGAGATTTTGTCACTTGGTTTACTGAAATCAAACTTGATCTTCACATACAGTTTGTTGTGGTCTTTTAGTTGAATACCAAAAATATTTGCCCAAAATATTTGATTAGCAACTTTCACTGGGAGTACAGCCCAAGGACTCTTGTCTTTAACTCTTCAAAGACCAAACCAGATTGAAACAGAATATATTAAATTTTATGCAAAAACAAAATAAGTCTAAAACAAGATAATTGATGATTAAAACTTCCTGTTATACTATATGTTTTTAGAATTGGTGGCCTGTTACTCAAAATGCTGTCTCACCTAGATATTTAAAATTTCCCATTTAAAAATATAATTTTTTGCTCAGCTGCAGATATTCCTGGAAAATATCTTTGAAAGTAAAGTTCAAAGTGTTTATTTTTAATTTCTTAATTTTAACTAATCATCTATAAAAAAGCACATATCATAACCGTATAGCTTGAATTATTCTCACAAACCTGACATACGTATGTAACTAGTACCCAGATAAACAGAACCCCAACACTCAGAAGCATTCTTGCAGCCTTCCTTCCACTTACTACCCCTCTAAGAATAACCACTAACTTATCTTCTAACTCGATAGATGAATTCTGCCTCCTAGAATAGAGCACAAGTTCAGGTTCATTTGATAAATTATAGTTCACAGAATTATTCTAAATGTTCAAGTTGAAAAAACTCAATGTTTTCTTCAGAGTAGAGTTAAGTTTCTTGAAATTTCTGATTGTACAATCTTGACCAAATTGCTTACCCTCTCTGATCCTTAGTTTCTTCATCTTTACAATGAGAATAATAATAGTACCTATCTCACAGACTTGTGAATATTAAATATTTTATACATATATATGTATATGTATTTCCATCTATCTATATATATGTCTATACAAATATTTGTATAGTAAATTTGTATAGATACCTATATAAATTCTGTAATGTGTAGAGCCTAGCACACAGTAGACACTCAAATCGTAATTATTGTTATTAACTAAGTTGGAATGTTTAGAATACTCTGATATATATTTTGAATTATTGTTATTGTTAATTAAAATCACTGTTAATTAAATCTACTTTAAGAGAATATTTTAAATTTTTTCAGATAAAAAAATACTGTGTTTTTATTGAATCTCATTATAAACACTGACATAATGAATATCATGTTCTTGAATGATTGATTCACCTGTCATATATTTCATTTTGTGGTTACAGTGATTAAGTCTAGAGTGTTTGCAAGTTTATCTTCTGTATTATGGTGATTTAAAAATTCCTCACACTGACATGGAAGTATGTCAATAATCTGTCATCACATTCATGACTCACATAAAGATCTACATGAAACGTCATTGGTAGTTCTCAAATGTTTTAGAAAAATGTCTGAATAAAGCAATGGCCCATAAAAGTTACTTTTGATTTTTTAATAGTTTCAATATTTTTCTGATTACATCAGAATATGAGTTTTCTATCATATTTAAGTAATACTTATCAAGAATTCATGTAGGATTCTATTTAGTTCAACAGTCATAGAATTATAAAATGAGGATGTCACAATTACACAAATATATAGTTAAAAGCATGTGTTTTTTGTTTGATTGCTTGTTGTTGTTGTTTAGTTCTGCTATGTTTTCCTGATCTAACAGATTGATTATCTCAAGTTTCTATTTCAATAAAATACTAGAAGTCCATGCTTTTATCGACATGGACCTTTCTTTTTAAACAACCTCATTGAGGTATAATTTACATACCATGCAATTCACTCATTTTGTGTGCAACTCAATGATTTTGAGTGCATTTAGAGAGTTATGCAAATAGTACTACAGTTCAGTTTTAGAATATTTCCATCCCCTCGAAGAAATCCATCATCACTCTTTGCGGTCAATCCCTGTTTTCTACCTCCAGACATGGGCAACAACTAACTTACTTTTGTTTCTACAGACTTGCCTTTCCTAGACATTTCATATAAATGGCATAATACAGTAGTATACTAGTAGATCAAGTTGTTTTATAGCGTTGTTTAAGTCTCCTATGATCTTGCTGATTTTCTGTCTAGATGTATTTTTTTTTTTTTTTTGGTGAGGAGATCAGCCTTGTGCTAACATCTGCCAATCCTCCTCGTTTTTTTTTTTTTTTTGTTTGCTGAGGAAGACTGGCCCTGGGCTAACATCCATGCCCATCTTCCTCCACTTTATATAGGATGCCACCACAGCATGGCTTGCCAAGAAGTGTGTCGGTGCACACCCGGGATCCGAACCGGCGAAACCCGGGCCACTGCAGTGGAGCACGCGCACTTAACTGCTTGCGCCACCGGGCCGGCCCTGTCTAGGTATTTTATCCATTAATGAGAGTGGGGCATTGAGGGCTCCGAGTATGATTGTTCAATTGTTTATTTCTCCCTTAGTTTCTGCCACTTTTTGCTTTATCTGTTTGGGGGCAATGTTGTTAGTATGGACACAAGCTTTTAAAATTATAATTTATGCAATAAACGCTTCCAGGAGGGTAGAGTAAGGACCTCAAAAAAAAAAAAAACCACCACTCCATGGTTTGAATTGTTCACAGGTCTAAAATAGGATTTATTTTTCCATAGTCATATATATTTTTTCCACTGAGAGATAGTCCTAAGTCAAGTCAATGGACTACATACAGTAGTCCATTCAACAATAATATATCAACAATAATAGTTGCTGACTTCAATACTTCACTTTAAATAATGGATAAAGTAGGCAGAATATCAACAAGGAAATAGAAGACTTGAACAACATTACAAATGAACTAGACCTAACAAACATTTGTAGAACGTTCCACCCAACAACAACAGAACACACACTCTTCTGAAGTGCAAATGGAACATTTTCCTGGATAGACCATATTTTAGGTCATAAAATAAACCTCAATAAATTTAAAAGGATAAGATCATACAAAATATATCCTCTGATCACATGGAATGAAATTAGAAATCATTAATAGAAGGAAATTTAAGAATTCATAAATATGTGGAAATTAAACAGCACAATCTTAAATAACCAATGCATCAAAGAAGAAATCACAAGAGAAATGGAAAACACTATGTGATAAATGAAAATGAAAACACAATATACTGAAACTTATGGTATACAGCAAAAACAATGCTTAGAAGGAAATTTATAACTATAAACACCAATGTTAGGAAAAATGAAAGATGTCGATTCAATAATTTGTGTCCATATTAAGAAATTAAAAATAAAAGAACAAACAAATCCAAGCAAGAGGTAAGAAGTACATAATAAAGATCTGAAATTAATGAAATAGAAAACAGGTAAATAATAGGGATTTATCAATGAAAACAAAAGCTGGTTCTTTGAAGAAAGTAACAAAATTGATAAACCTTTAGCTGCAATGAGCCAGAAAGAAGGAGAGTAATTTTAAATTATTTAAATCAAGCATGAAAAAGGGAACATCACTACAGACCTTACAGAAATAAAAATGATTCCAAGGGAACATTATGAGCAATTGAATGCCAAATAATTAGATAACTGAGATGAAATGGACATCTTCCTAAAAAGACACAAACTACTGATACTGACATAAGAATAGAAAATCTGAACAGACCTATAACAAATAAGGAGATTAAAGTTAGTAATAAAAAAACAAACACAAAAAAAGAAAAAACCTTACAGGAAATAAAATCCTGGGCCCAAATGGATTCCCTGGTAAATTCCACCAAACATTTGAAGAAAAATTAACACCAATCCTTCACAAATCCTCCAAACAATTAGAATAGGAAAGTACACTTCCCAACCCATTCTATGAGGCCAGTGTTATCCTGATACCAAAACCAATCACATGAAAAGCAAACTATAGACCAATATCCTTTATGAATATAGATGCAAAAATCATCAACAAAGTATTAGCAAACTGAATCCAGCAACATATAAATAGAATTATACACCATGATCTCTTGGCATTTATCATAGGAGAATGCAAGTTTAGCTCAACATAAAAAAATCTATCAATGTAAACACCATGTTAATAAGGTAAAGGAAAACACCACATCATCATCTCAATAGAGCAGACAGAGCACTTGACACAATGCAACATCCTTTCATCATAAAAACACTGAAGCAAGAAATAGAAGTAAATTTCCTCAACTTGATAAAGGCCATTTCAAAAATTTAGTTAACATGATGCTTAATTGTGAAAGATTGAATGTTTTTCTCCTACAATTGGGATCAAAATAAAGGTGTCCACTCTCACTGCTTTTTTTGAGAAATTGTGCTGGAGGCTCGAATCAGAGCTACAGGCAACAAGAGGTCTTTGGGTACAATGAGACTGGTATAGGTAAGTCAGGGTCACAGCACACTGGATCTTGAAGGTCATATTAAGAACATTTGGATTTATTCTAAGAACAATGCGAATACGGAAGAAAGTAGTGACGTTAGATAAAGGCATTCTTTTGCATTTTAATATTCAAAAATATTATGCATTCCTTTTAATTGTAGTTAGTCACATATTTAAATTATAAAATATTGAAATAATTTAAAATTTAAAGCGACATTTCTGATTATGTATTCATCATAAAATAGGTTTAAAATCTGATTTGAAAAAATAAAATAAAATAAAATAAAATAAAAAAATAAATAAAATAAAATCTGATTTGAATTAAGAACATTCAAAATAGATTTCTCTTTTTGTCATTCCTAGAAACATATTCACCATGAAAGAAATGTCTCTGGGAAATTCTCACCTCCTCACTTTAATTTAAATTGAAAATGCAATGCATAGTCGAAACTGTTACTATTTTTTCTTCCTGTGCTCAGAATTCTCCATTGAATACTGTGCTGTGAGGGTTAATTCCAGCAGGCTTAGTATTTGTCTGGGCTGTTTTATTGAATGAAGAAATATACCCGCCTGACACTGATCCTTGGTCAAGGCATGTATTTTTTTGTCACTGTGGGTCCAAGGAGTTTCAGGGAGATTTGTCTCTGCTTTTCAGCATTGTTTATTGTTAACAGTGAGATTGATGACTTGCACCTGGTCTTAGTGGGGACCCCGGGGTCTCTGCCATTGGGGTTGATTTCACAGCAATAATGCATCTTAAAAGGGAGCACAGTTGAAACTTGTGTCCAGCCTTTCCAGACCTAATGCTGTGAGACAGTCTTTGATTGTGATTCATTTATTAACTTTAATATGGTTTGTATATTGTATCATATTTCTGCAATAAGCCATATATTTGTAAGCGTTGTCATTTTGGGTCCTGTTAGCATTCTTTAGCAATGGACCCCTATCTAACTGCCACTTTCAGTGCAGATACTTATTTTCTATGGCATGATTTCAAACTCCTTGGTGGAGTTAACAAGGCCCTTCCCAATATGGCTCAATTTATCTCTCCAAACATATATGTGTTCCTCCTGCTGATCTCTCACCCAATATAATTTTATTTTCTCCTCTGAATTTCATAGAAAATGGTTTGTCCCACCATTGTAATACTATTGGATTGAATCATGACTATTTGTTAATATTTTTGTATCCACTCATTCTTAATACACTGCCTGATACACAGTTAAGTAGTCAGTAAATTTTGGATGGATGGATGCATGCATGAAAGATTGTCCTTAGGTTCAGACTTACTGCTCTTGAAATAACATTTCTCTAACAACAAATAGCACAAAGTGACAAATAAAAACAAGGCGTTTGTAGAAATATATGAAAGCATGAAATCAAATAATATTTCTATCTACCTGACCTTGCTAGTGTTCATAACTGGTTCTACTACCAGCTAATTCTATCCCATTTTTCATTTATTACCATAATTTAACTCGGTTATCACATACGGCAGTAGGCTTCATTGAGCTGCAGTGAAAGTATGGCTCTAAATGTGCCGAGGATAGTTAAATGAATTATAATGTGATATTGGCCCAGGGGCTCAGCCTAAAAAATACTGAATGGACAGTTAGCTGATCTGAAAGGAGAGTACAATGGAAATTTTAAACAATTCACTGATAATCGCCCAGGAGGGATTTGGAAAGTATGCTTTTATAGATAACATTCACAAAAAAATATTTAAAATTAATGCTTGAAAACCGTCAGCCCAATTTGTTTTAATCTTTATAAAATGCAAAGTATTGCAGTTTTTTTTAACAGTTAGGCTTTGCTTCAGGCTTTCATGTTCATGTAAAGTACTAAAGTGGAATGGAAATTTATACAGTCACTTTTGTAAGAATAATTTCAAGTCATTAACCTGGCCAAAAAATGACTACATTCAGCCAATGAATACACTCTTGAAGTTATGAATTGGTATAATCATTGACCAAGAAGCTATGCTTCATTAAAAAAAAGTCTTTTCTTTCCATCCCACAGCAATCTGATTTTTAAACTAATGGAGATATTAACAGTAAAAGAGTTTTGACCTTCTGCAAAACTACAGCAACAATGACAAAAATGTTTGCAAATAAACTACTATGTTGAGTTATTATAACAGAGGAGTTTAAAATTAAAACTGCTGTCACAGAAAGCATAATAGGCAACTGTACCAATAAAATTTAACATGTTCTATCCATAAATCAAGGACTTGCTGATAAAATGTTACTTTTTATCATCTCTTGACTTAGCTCAGGTGTGTTTATTCCATTACCATTATATTTTGAAAACTACAGTTTGGTTTTACTAAGTACAGTTTTTGTGGTATTCACAAGGTGTTCCACAGAAATATGCAGATGCCTTTTCCCTCAGAATCCCAGAAATACAGAAGTTTAATTTCATCTCTATTTTCGGTAATTTAACAATGTTATTACTCAGTACATAGGAGAATATTGTGGGGGTTTTTTGGCATGGTGCTAGTTCTCTTTCTTTCAAGTAATGAGGAATAATATATCAAACCACTGAATATTCTTTCTCTAATACATGCAGCATATATGTACTATCCAATTTTTGAATACAAATATAGTTAGCCATGGCTATTTTACTTCTGTCATGTAAACAGCCAACCTAAAAATCTGACTACTGTTTATACCAGCATACTTCACCTCTGCCGTTTAAAATTTCCTGATCTACCTCTCAGAAGCCGGATTAGCCCCCTGTGCTCCTACTGCTCCTAGTGCATAACTCTGTCAGTATCTACAACACATTGAATCCAAATGATCTCTTCATTCATCGGCCTCCCATACTGAGGAAACTTCCACAGGGAAAAAAGCATGCCTATGTGTTTTGTTGTGAAATTCCCATCACTTAGAGAAAGCCTGACAAATGGTAGCTATTTTCTAAATGCTTGAATGGAGTTGGTCATTAAGTCAATTATTCATTTGCAAAATCTTATACCTTTATTCTAAGTTCATCTTAAATACATTTGTAAGAGTTCTGCCTACAATAATCAATGTTTGATTTATAGAACTGGTAGAAAATTAAATATGAAAGAGGTGAAATAAGCTTCGTGGTACAGTTACAAATTTAGAGAATTTTTGCCCATAGTGTAAGGAAATTGATTGCTTTTATTTCAATTACACTGGACTTATTTCTCCAATTAATAGTAGATTATAGGCATTTCTTCATTATGTGATAACTTTTTGAAAGGAGGTATGAATATATATTTAAGAAAACAAATTCTCTCAGTGTCAATAGCTCTCACTATTTATCTATTCACTGTATGATTGTTCTAAAGTAAAGAATCAACACCTTTTATCACCATCTTAAATAACTGAGACACACCTTTACTTCTTTGCAATAACTGAAAAGTTTTATTTTTAAGTACTGACTACATGTGCATAAAATTCTGAATTGGTTATTACAAGTACACATTCCTCAAAGAACTGGAAGAGTCTTATGATGTGGTAGGCAGAATAATGCCTCCCTCACCTCAAATATATCCATGTCTTAACCCCTAGACCTGTGGAAACTTTATGTTACATGGCAAGTGGAACTTTGAAGACGGAATTTAAGTTAAGAACTTTAAATATAGGGAGAGTATCCCGGATTATACAGGTGGGCCCAATGTAATCACATTGGCCCTTAAAAGTGGAAAAGGGAGGCTGACGAGTCAATCAGAAAGACGTGATGGGAGGCTGGCAGAAGAGACTTAAAGTGTGAGAGGGACTCAATCCACTACTGCTGACCTTGAAGATGGAGGAAGGAAGCCAAAGGCAAGAAATACCGGTGATCTCTGGAAGCAGGAAGGGCCTTCAGCTGACAGCCAGCAAGGAAACAGGATCCTTAGTCTGACAACCAAAATGAACTGAATTTGCCAATAATATGAATAAAATTGGAAGTGGATTCTCTCTTAAAGCCTCCAGAAAGGAACATAGCCTGCTCAATGCCTTGATTTTAGCTGAGTGGGACCCATGTCAGACTACAGAACCATAGGAAAATAAATGTGTGTTATTTTAAGCTCCTCAATTTGTGGTAATTTGTTATGAGAGCAATAGAAAACTAAGACAGATGTCCTATGCTGAGGGAAGAATAATAGCTACTACTTATTGAGCACTTACTATGAATAAGGAACATTACACGTATTATCCCATATGATAGTAATAATAATATCTTCATTTGTTTAAATGGGCTAACTCTGGGCTATCTTTTAACCAGTATGCTACTCTGCTTCTCAACAGGACTACAGGAACTATACAAGGAAAGCATGCTGAGTTAACGCTAAAATTATAAAAATAGTCATTTATTGAAATTATAATCTATAATTATCTATATGCATATGCTCAAAGGATATACTATGTAGTTCTTTACTGAGATTTGTATATTTTATGGAAATAAGCTTAGAGATAATATTGCACATACCAGTTTTGGTAAAAATACAAAATGTATTTTTTTCAGGGCATAAGACACTGATGTATTGAGTACTTACTATGAGCAAGGTGCTGTATTTCGTATGTTGCATGTATCATCTCCTTTACTCCTGATAACTCTGTGATGTAGGCTTTATTATATATTTCTAGTTTGCAGATTAAGAATCTGAGCTTCAGAAAAGTTTTTTTTAAAAAATCAAACCACCCATGGCTGCAAAAAAGTCGCAGAAGAAGGTCTAGTATCCAAGAATGTGACACTCCAAAGTATACTACCTCCTTATGGATGAGTCAGAGTGAAATATCAACTAGTAAAAGTTTACCTGTTCTACAGAATGAGATAATGATGAAAATTTTGCCTGGTGTGGCTACAGCGATGACTAATGAGATAGTGCATCGTATATAATGTCCTTAACATAGTAATGATATATGGTTCTCAACCCAGAGGCATCAATGCACTAGGCCTACCGTTCCTGGCCTGGTGACCTCCTATGGCATCTTGGGCTATCTCTAGACAGGCTATGCCCCCAAAAGAAGCCCGAAAATTGTGAAGCAGGTAGATGAAGGTGGAGGGTAAGAGTGTGGCAGAGATCCAATTAATTATCAACATGCAATACCTGCTGAGCCCTACTATTGTTAACTTCCTCAGATGTTTTTATACACCTTTATACAGCTCCTCTTGGCAATATTTCTACCTACTGATTGCCATTTCTAATTTTTACCCTCTTGCTTTGAGTGGCCAATTGTTTCCATCTATTTATAACCAATAAGCTGCATCCCCTCCCTTGGCTCCTGACTGAACTCCAAATCAAATGCTAGTTCCCTTCTTTGGCCTGACCTCATTATATTACTTTATTTAAAAATAGGCAAATAGGTCATTTTAGCCTGCATAATTCAGTTGTAGGGTAACTAATAATACACTTTCCACGTAAATTATTTATTTTTAAAAAAATCTCTCTCAAGTCATTAGATGAGCTGCATATCTAACTTATTTAAAACAATGAATATTATAGTAACCATATGTGTTTTGAAAACACTCTGAAAAGCTTTACTTGAAGTTGCTAAGAATTCTCAAAATCATTAACACGTACCTAGCTTAAATGATTCTTAAAAGCGTATGCTTGGCAAAGTGGAAAGTTTTAAATGAGAAGCTTCCTTGATCATGAATACCTTTGTTAGATTTGTTTAAAGAAATGCTCTTTGAATTTCCTTGGGAAAATTTAAACAACTAATTATCTTGCTTGTAACCTTGTTTACCCCAAAGTTTAAAAAACTAAAAGCTTTTCATATCTCACACGTGGAGTTTTCTGAATTAAGCTATATACCAGCATTCTTTTTACTGCCTTAATTTATTTATTTATTTTATTTATTTATTATTTTGTGAGGAAGATCAGCCCTGAGCTAACATCCATGCTAATCCTCCACTTTTTGCTGAGGAAGACCAACTCTGAGCTAACATCTAGTGCCAATCCTCCTCCTTTTTTTTCCCCCCAAAGCTCCAGTAGATAGTTGTATGTCATAGTTGCACATCCTTCTAGTTGCTGTATGGGGGACGCTGCCTCAGCATCGCAGGAGAAGCGGTGCGTCCATGCCCGCCCGGGATCCAAACCCGGGCCGCCAGTAGCGGAGCGCACACACTTAACCGCTAAGCCATGGGGCCGGCCCTACTGCCTTAATTTAAAGATTACTTCTTGGTCTTCTGCTGGCAAAAGTGGAATTATATCAGTATGTATGTATGTCGGATTTCAACAGTATTCCTCAACTACTGAGAAGTCGGTCTACATTTGCAAGGTCTGAAGTACGTAAAAACAAAACAAAACAAACAAATGAAAAACACAATAGTTTCCTTTGTAGCCCGAATTACAAGATAGAGTTTTAGTTCTGTTTCCCAGTATAGATCAAGACATGACACCGAGCAACATCTAGATCTGAATGGTACATGTCAATTAGTGTAGAATACTTACCAGAATATTATACATATTAATATTTTATATTTCTTTTGTTATCTTATGTTCTTCATTAATATTCCAACATACATTGATTTTACTTACACTATTACTCTATTAAGGGAATATGGTAATTTGAATAGTGAGAACATTAGCTAAGTCAGCCTAATATCAAGCAACTTGGTTAGCCACCCACATTTCCTATGCACCCCTCAAGACCACTGAATTAGCTGATTACATGGATATTGTGTAAAAATAATTCAGATTTTGGTCTGTAATTAGACTTGGGGGATCAGAATTTGCCGCTCCAAAATGTGTCTCTTTGGCTTGATTATTTTTAAGAACAAAAGACTCAAGAAGAAACTTTGACCTTCCCCCTAACTGCTTAAAAGAATTTAAGATAGAAAGCCTGTCTCAGGAAGGCGCTATCACCTAGACAACTCTAGGTGTGGTAGACTGGAAGGCACCTAGCAAGGCCATGGCCCAGCAGACATTTGTTTACCAAACATTTGCTTTTCCATCTCCCTGTGAATTGTCTTCCTTCCCTTTAAAGCCCCAAACCACTATCCCCAACATCCTCCTTTGTCTGTAGCTGAAGATGGTGTTTAAGGTGGTGGCTTCAGCCATTTTGGTGAGAATTCAGTTTTCCTGGGTTTCACCCATGTATACATGTTATTAAACTTCGATTTTTTTCTGTTATTCTGCCTCATGTCAATTTAATTCTTAGACCCAGCCAGAGGACCTGGAGTGTAGAGGAATAGTTCTTCCTCCTCTACATAGATATGTTACTTATTTCGTTTCACCTAATCACTTAGGTTAATTGTCTCTAGTCATTGTAGAAGAAAGCTTGTAAGAGTGTTTCACCTGAAGATTGGGAAACCGTTTCTCACTAAGTTTGTTATATGATTTCATTTTTTTAATGATGAATTAAGATAAGTATCTGATACAATGGTTTTGAATTGTAAAATAAGAAATGCAATTGTCCTAAGCAGGCATTTCACGTAATTTATGGAAATAACTAGATATAAATAATTTTTGTTTGTTTCTGAAGAATCAATATCATTTAAGTTTTTTGTGATAATAACTATGTTCAGTAAAATTCTGATGTGATTTAATAGGTTGATTTTATATTTTATCTTGCTTTACTGAGATACAATTGACAAGTAAAAGATGTGTATATATTCAGAGTGTACAATGTGATGATTTAATGTACATATATATCTTGATATGATTACCATGATCAAGCTAATTAACACATCCATCACCTCACTTAGTGACGTTTTTGTGTGTGAGTGCTGAGAACACTGAAGACTATGTTCTTAGCAAGTTTCAAGTATAGAATATGGTATAATTAACTGTAGTCACCATACCGTACATTAGCTCTCCAGAAATAATACATCTTATAATTGAATGTTTGTACCCTTTGACCAATATGTCTCCATATCTCCCAACCCCCAGCCACTGGCAATCACTATTTTACTCTTTGCTTCTACGAGTTTGACTTTTTTAGATTCTACATATAAGTGAGATCATAAAAATATTTATCTTTCTTTGGCTTATTTCCCTTAGTATAATGTCCTCCAAGTTCATCCATATTGTCACAAATGGCAACAGTTCCTTATGCCTGAATAATATTCCATTGTATATGTATATATACCACATTTTCTTTATCCATTCATCAGTCAATGAACACTTAGGTTGTTACCATGTCTTGGCTATTGTGAGTAATGCTTCAATGAACATGCGAGTGCAGATATCTCTTTGAGATATTGATTTTATTTCCTTTGGATATATACCTACAAGAGGGATTCCAGATCATATGGTAGTTCTATTTTTAATCTTTGGAGGAACCTCCATACTGTTTTCTATAGTGGCTGTACCAATTTACATTCCCACCAACAGTACACAACCGTTCCCTTTTCTCCACATCCTTACTAACACTCATTATCTCTTGCCTCTAGCCATATCACCTCACACCTATAGCCATCCTAATAGGTGTGAGGTGATATCTCCTTGTGGTTTGGATTTGTATTTTTCTGATATTTGGTGAATAAGGTACTCATATAACTTAATAGCAAAGCAAACACACAAATAATATCTGGTTAAAAAATGGGCAAAGGACTTGAATAGACATTTCTCCAAAGTAGATGTACAAATGACCAACAGGTATATGAAAAGGTGATCAACATCACTAATAATAAATTTAATAATGTTAAGCTTAGTATGCCTGTTTATTCAGTTTTTTAAAAAGACAGTATACATAGAGAAAATTATTAAAACATGTCCTCTTTAGAATAATCTGTGTGTCCTTCAAGAAAAAAAAAATAGTTACACAAAACCCAAGGTGTATACAATTAATCAAATTACATATTTGATTCCTCTTTTATTAACTTGGTTGGCATTGTAACATGATACTATTACAAATACCTGTATAATTACATTATTAAAAATGAGTTACATATTATTGCAAAGAGTTCAACAAGCAGTTTAGTTCTGGGATAAGCAGTACCATTTAATAAGCTAAGCCAGCATTTCTTAAAGCATGCTGCCTGGATCACTATTTCATGGCATGCTGATAGGAATTACAGGGGGAAAAATAGTTATACAGGGTTATCTTCTGTTTTAAACAGATTTCATTCCTACAAGATTGCTCAAAGTTTTTGGTATGCTAATGTTAGTTGTGAATCTCTGAGAACGTAGTATACCATGGAGCATTTCTCATACATATTTGGCTATAGGACCCTTGGTTTCACAGGGCATTTTTTTAATAAGTGACCCATGAACTACTTGTTTTGAAATACTGGTTTATGAGAAGCTGAAAGAGGAAAGGGAAAAGTACAAGAGAGTACAAAAATGGACTTGTAAGTAAGCAACCAACGAGCATCCTAGGAATAACTTGGTGCCTAGTGCAGTGCTTGATATATAGAGTATGTGTTTGTAAATATTCATAAATTGAATGGAAAGGTGAATACATGACTGAATTAATCCTATAATCACTCTTCTTTTATGACAAGAGCATTACATTTAAGAAATCAAAGTCCAGTGTTATAGTGAGAAAAGCATTGGTCTTGTAGTTAGATGCCACAAGCCTAACTCTACAACTAGATGTCTCAGGCAAATTATTTAATAACTCCAATTAATCATCCTGAGCCTTAGTTTATCAGTGAATTGCAATACAGTCATGTGTCGCTGAACAACGAGGATATGTTGTTCTGAGAAGTGCATCATTAGGTGATTTTGTGGTTGTGTGAACACCATAGAAAGTACTTACACAAACCGAGATGGTATAGCCTACTACATACCTAGGCTATATGGTACTAATCTTATGGGACCGCCATTGTATATGTGGGCCTTCGTTGACCAAAATGTTATGCAGCCCACGATTGTAATGCTATCTAATTTGCAACTTCTCATAAGGATTAAATTTACTATTATACTTTAAAGTTGCTTGGTGCAGAGTAGGTATTCAACAAACAAACTTTGCTTTCCTTCCCTCCCAAGGGAATTGAACTTTAGTTCCAAATTATCATGGAGGAAAATCTTACAAGTATGGGAGCCACAGTGAATCTGATTCCAATCCCCACTAATGTACCTGGCAGCTGTGTAGCCCTGTGCAGTCCTTAATTTCTCTAAACCTTGGTTCTTTTTGCATAAAGTGAAAATAAATAGACCAAGCTTGAAGAGTTATTGTGATGATGAATATATAAAGTGCTTAGCAAGCAGCTTGCACAAAGTAGGCCCTCATAATTAACAGCCATTATTCCTAGTTTCTAAGAGGCTCTGCAGTGGAAATCCTACTTAATAAGCAACCAATCCATTGTAAAAACCTTTAAGGACTTTTATGGCTCACGATTTGTAGACAACAGGTTTTTAACTCATAGAGTCTATTCAAAGTAAAAAATAAAATAAAAAAATTATGACCACATAAGCAAAGAGGTAACAAACTATTTTGCAGACCTTGCAGGAAATTCACTGCCATTCAGAATGTAGTCAAATTAGAATCCATTGCTCTCTTTTACTAACCTAAATAACAATATTAGATCTAGAAAACATAGCAATCATAATTAGATTATCTGGGACCAGAAATGAGGACAGTTGGGTAAAAGGCAAGCAAAGAAATGTGAAGATGATTATAAAGCTATAACTCTGACTCAGATCATACTTTTTTCTCTACCTTTTCTCCTTTGCTTCCTAAACTTTTATGTTTTTAAAAATACTCAGTGTTTTCTTCTCCTTCAAAGCAAGTCCTATAAGATAAAGTCTCATCTCTTTCTACACACACATACACACACACACACAATATTTTACTATAGCATAATAGCCAAATAGATTTTATTTCGTATCTATCAGGTTAAAAAAAATCTTGGAAAGACTGACACTTTCTCAGCTATTCTATTGACTGCAAGGCAAATTCTCTCGGTTGAGTTATAAAGCACAGGAAATAGACGTTTATAATGGCAAAGATGACAGACTTTTAACTAGAATGGCACCAGCACACCACTATAATTTTACTTTTTGTCTAATTCCGACAAGAGCCTCCGTAGATCATGGTTAATGGCACACTGGGGGCTTCAACATTTCTGAGAGGGGCCACATAATTCAGTGAGCGTCTGGTGAGTATCCAGTATATGTGTCAGAGAAGGAGGAAAGGAAGGAGTTGGCATTTTCCTCAAATGCCACCAGTCAGAGAGCTGGTGGCTCTCTGACTCTCAGAGCTGTACTGAGAACAAAAGGAAAACATTGAGAACAAAACAATGGCCAGTGGCACAACACTCTGTATGGAAAATTTTTCTGGCTGCCTTGTCAGTTTAGTTGCAATGTCAATTGTGGGTTGTGATTGATTTATCTGAATTTTTTTCCTATTAATCCCTTCAACTTTTTTGGTCACGCAATTTTCCTGAATACAGAGGACAATGGGCTCCAGGGGATAAAACAAAATACGGACTGTTGATATGTAAGATGCTGGATCCATTAGCATCATTCTTCAAAGCTATCCCTACCTCACCAATTTAGTGCTGTCTCAACCTTCTTCAAGAGAGGCAAAAATAAAGCATATTATGAGGGAATTGAATAGTTGTCTATGTTTTTTTTCCCCTTGAGTGTCTCCCAAACTAGTAAATAACTTCAAGTGAGTACATAAACTTAATTGGCACTTTGTCCTCAAGAGGCATAGGCAAAGCTTTGAAGGTGAGAAGTCTGGAAGCTTGGTATCCAGAAGAAACGAAGTTTGTTGGTACAGAAAGAATTCCTTATTTCATCTTCCTTCTCTAAGAAATAATCACGGGATGGGTATCTTAGGATTCTCTAAATCCGCTAGTAAATGATTTTTGGACTTTGATTAGCGATTTATAAAGTGCAATGCATAACTTTTTCGAAATAGTGCTTCTTTTAATGAAATTCAGATCTTATTCAAAGAAGTGAAGTAGTATTTTAAATTCTTATAGGAAAGAAGGACAATGATTGGGAAAGAGTATGGGGGATTGAGACGCTGACAGTGGTCTATTTCTTAATCTGGATGGTAGTCACATGAGTGGGCTATGTGATAATTAATTGATCTGTACATGTTTGATTTAGGAACTTTTATGAATATATATTATATGTCAAAAAAAGCTAATAATCTAAGAAATTTATACTAAAAATTGTGAAGGGAAACTTTTAAAACCACAGCCAATTCATAATACAAAAAGAACTCTATTTCCTACATTTTGATAGAAAAGTTAGTTTTAATTGTTTAACTATTATAAGATGAATGAAAATCACTTCTTTCCTGATAGACTGGTGTTAATATCTCTTTAATAACTAGCTATGTTTTAATTCTATAACTTAGTCTCCTGAGTTGTGTGGATTTCTCAGATAAACTGTGAATGAATGCCAGGTTCTTGCATTGCCATTCCCTACAATAGCTAGAGAGAGTAGGATATATCATTTAGGTTGGCATTTCTCAACCTCTATATCATGACATAGTTGTGTGTTACAAGTAATTTGTTACTGAGCAGTTAAAATACAAAGTTTATGAACGTTTTACCTTATATAGTTTATTTAATCTTACAGTTATGCTATCCTTTTTAGTGAATATTCCCTTACCCTTTCATGAGTGGAAAAGAATGAGATGGGACACACTGACTGACAGACTGTTTTATGTATTTCACTACCCATAACTGAAATCGGAATCTGCCTATGGAAATGTGATGAGTATGCAACCGTTATCCATCTTGTGAGACACAGTGAAAAAAAAAAAAAAAACAGATTTGACAACTACTGCTTTAAATCACAACCAGAGAATGTAATTGGGGCCTGGCCTTGGGAAATAGAACTGAGAGCTATCTTGGAGCGTTGGCGCCAATCTATGGTTTCCTAGTTTATGTTATCATTAAAGCCAAGTCCCACGTCTTGATAGAAAACCCAGCTATGTTCTTATATCATTAGTGAAGCCATAGAGATCCATTCCATAGCGATCTCTCACCCAAACTCTTTGAGATATCTGAAGAGAAAGAATCAAGGTCAGGAGAGTACGAGAATAGATTACTACACTCTAAATAAGCTTATGTGCATGCCCGATTAATATAGACAAATTCTGTTAATGCTTGAAAGAGGAAATAACAGAACAGTCACTATTATGTTTATATTTCTATCATGAAAGATATAATGCAAGTTTAGCTTGCATCTGGAATTGATTGTGTCTGGAGGCCTGCTCTGAAATCTCATCCATGCAAAAATCAGACATACCCACAGGCATTCAAATGTAGTTTGACTTTCCACAGGCCTCACTAGTTTCTGAGAATAGATGAGGTCACATATTAAGTAAGCATTCAAATTTCACTGGCTCTTGTCCCCACCTGCTTACAAGATCTCAGCCTTCTGTAGAGTCCCTTAAGTATTTCTGAGAATCCTTGGGAAACGTCTCACATGTAGTTACAGAAAAAAACTTGATCCTGCTGGACGAACAGACTCAAAAGTCTTTGCTAGCTTCACTATCATTCACTGGGCAAAATAGACTCCTGCTAGTTCTCACTGCTGCTCCAGTATCTTGCTAACCCTGCCATTGTTCTGTCTGGAGGCAGTTCCCTGCTAGAATCATTATCAATTCACCGGCATTCTCAGTATGCCCAAGTTGACTACTATTTTGTATTGAAATGTGGGAGAAAGCTTCCCTCAGTCCGATATATCATCTTTTGTTAGAAGTAGGCTGTAAGTTCTATGAAGGCAGGAACTATATCTCTTTTTTTTTTTACAGATATTTTAGCAGACAGCAATTTCAAGTTTTAATTATAATCATTGCAGACTCTGACACAATCCAAACTAGACTCAAAGCATTATGAGGGAAGTAACTATATCTGTTTTATTCACCATAATGTTCATCAAAGATTTGCTTAAAAACGAATGAGAGCTAGGACGTGGGACAAAGAAAATCAAGACTGCACTTGGAATTGCCCTTCTCTACAGTGACCATGGCTTTATTACAATGACAATTTCATGCTGGGCTCTTTCTTGCCTTAGAGTAAGTTCTCTCCCAGAAAGCTTCTCAGTTGTCATGCCAACAGATTCTGTCAAGTCTGCCTCATTTTTTCACCACATATTTCTAATTCCTACATAGACTCAAGCTGTGATGTGTCTTTATACCTACATAATTTTAAAATAATGCCAAAATATCACAGTTACAGGAAACAGATTCTTACTTTTAAAAGGTTTTTTTTTTTTTTTTTTTTTTTGGTGAGGAGGATTGATGCTGAACTAACATCTATTGCCAGTCTTCCTCTTTTTGCTTGAGGAAGATTGTCCCTGAGCTAACATCTGTGCCAAAATTCCTCTATTTTGTGTGTGGGACATTGCCACAGCATGGCTTGATGAACAGTATGTAGGTCCACGCCCGGGGTCCAAACCCATGAACCCCTGGCCCTCAAAGCAGAGCACGCGAATTTAACCATTATGCCGCTGGGCCAGCCCCAAGATTCTTACTTTTGTATCACTTCACATATAGTGTAAGAACATTACCATAGTATGCTTCTATGTCTCTCCTCCTGGCCTTTAAGTCACTGTTTTTAGTCATTTGATTATGGTGAATCCTTGGCATTTAAAAAATATTTATTCTTTTGTAGTTCACTGAACAAAACCTGTTAAATTTGTGTCTTTAACTAAATCTGGGAATTTTTCAGACATTATTTTTTCAAATATTTTTCTGTACCAATGTTTTTCTCCCTCCTTCAGGCACTTCAGGGACATAGATGTTAGAGTACTTGATATTGTTGAGGATCTATTCATTTGTTTCATTCTTTTTATTTCTGTTCTTCAAATTGGATAATTTCTCTTGATCTATATTCTATTTACTGACTCTTTTCTCTATCAACTCCATTCTGATAATGAGCTCATCCAGCTAGTATTTTTATTTAAGGTATTGTATCATCATTCAGTTTTAAAATTTCCAGTTGGTTCTTTTTTACAATTTCTATTTTCTGCTAAGAACTTCTATCTTGACATCAATTTCAAAGGTGTTTACCTCAAAGAGAATGATTCCAATAGCTGCTTTAAAGTTTTTGTCCAGTAATTGCAACATATTGGGATTGGCATCTGTTCATTGTTTCATTTTGTTTTGTTTTTCCTTAAGAATTGGTCAGATTTCCCTTTTTTGTTTATCTAGTGTTTTTTAAAATTTTATCATGGGCATTTTTAATTTTATGTTGTTGGACCCTGGGTCTTTTTAAATTCCTCTGGAGAAATTTTATTTGCTTTCGTTTTAGCAAGCAATCAACTGAGTTAAGTTTACACCACAGGTTCTGTCTCTCTTTCTGCAGGTGGTGATACTAATGCCCTTTGCTATGCTCTTTGGGTCTACCTCTCATATAAGCCACTGGTAGGGTTAATCTAGGACTTGGGTGGTGGTTTATATTATACATCCAATGTCAAAGCCTTTATTATGCTTCTTTGGGTGTGTTCCACCCATCTACAGCTTGAGGCCGAGCCTGGGATTTGTGTCAGTTTATACAAAGAAGTAGGGGATCCACTTCTCCAGCTTCGTGAACTCCCCACACTGAGAGTCCCACAGGTCCTTTAATTCTATTTCTCTGGCAAAAAAAAATGGAGTTCTCTCAGAGTTTTAGCCACCTACACAAGTTTACAGTTCAGTGTGAGTGGGCCTGCTCTCAGGGAGAAGCAGCAAGACAATAGAGGAAAAAGAAATCACGGGATGCCCTCCATACTCTTTGCAGAATGGAGGCTCCTTTCCCTGGTCCCTTTATCTAGAGAGATGGGTTTCCTTTTGGAGTTTTAGCTAGCTCTGCCTCTGTTGCAACAGTGCGGTTCAGCAGCTAATGCTGGCCTCAGGATGAGTAGGAGAGAAAAAAGAAAAAAATGGGACTTTTCTCCCTACTCTGTGGCTTGATGGAGTCCCTTTTCCTGGTATCGTGGTCAGAAGGAGAGATTCTCAAAGTTTTGGCCACCTGTACCCACTGCACAATTCCTCAATATGGCTTTGTCTCCTGATCAAAGCCTGGAGTTAAAGGAAAAAAGAAACCAAATAGGAGACTTATCATCACTGGTTTTTCTTCAGATTTTGACTTCCCTCCCCAATCTGCTTGCTATTATTTACATTTCAGAGTCCTCATATCACGGCTTTTCATATTTTGTCCATAGTTCTTAGCCGTAAACAGCTGGAGACTTAGGCTTTAGCAGGCTTATTTCACCCCAGCCAGCACTAGAAGTCTTCCCACTATCTTTTGAAAAAGAAGTGATCATATAACATTTGTTTAAGAGCTAACGTTTATCAGGTACTGTTGCATGCAACCTAGGTGCTACTATTCCAGTTTTACAAGCTTGGAGACAGTAGAATCTTCAAGATCTTACAGTTTGACAGGAAAGCAACTAGGGTTTGAACACAGGTCTTCTGAACTCAAATGGTTTTCCCATTTGCTCTTGGAGGGAAAAAAAATACCTCATAATCGTCAGAAGAATAAAATACATCAAAGTCACGGTTTTTATAATTTGTCGAGTACTGAAAATGTTGATTTTATGAATTGCAGGTGACAAATCACAGTACTCAGTGTCTGGGTAAACTTCAAAAATTCAAAAATATTCTAATACATAAGATGCCACTAAATTTTGAGTTTCTTATTTAATAATCTTGCTAACTATCTTTCTGTCTTCACTCAAATTACGGTTGAGAGAAATCTGCTTCGATTTTTCCCTCCCTATAAAATTAAGTTTACTTCTCAACCTTATCCTCTCCCTCTCCTCCATTCCAGCCTCCTCCTCCCTTCCCACCTCCCCCTTCTTCTACTGACCTAAATTCAGCCCACAGGGAAATATAAGAATCCTTAAGTTTTTTCCAACTTTTAGAGTACATTTTCTTGGCAGAAAACTACAATTCTTGTTTATACGGAAAATCATTTAGCCAAATGAATATTCCTGACCCATTCTATAAAAACAGGATTCTTTTTTGCTTATATTTTTTGAAGGACTAATTTCTGCATGTTAAAATTGAAGAATAGGCTCTGATAGTGTCTCATAATTATAAATTTAAATTTACGCAATTGCGATCTTAGTAAGTTGACTTATTTTTTTAAATGAAGTATGAGACATTTTTTAAATGAAGCATAAGAGACTTATAGAAAAGTACACAAAATATCGTACAGTTCAATGAATTATCACATAAGTGAACTACTTATGTGATAATTAAGTGTAGTTACTACTACATAAGTGTATATGTATAACTACATAAGTGTAGTTACTACTACACGTGTAACTACTACTCAGTTTAAGAAATAGAATATTGCCAGAACACTGAGTGACTTGACTTTTAATTTTTCTTTCAAGACTGTTCTAGTGTTTCAGCAGTCATATAGTAGCAGAACATCATTTAAATTAAGTGCAATGAGTTTGCACACGTTAAAAAAATTTTAAGTGTCTTTATAGAAGGAGATGGAGTATCTATATGCGATTGTCCTTCATAGCTTTTATAGTCCAAGTAAATGCATGGGTAACTTGCTTTACCCATAAATGTCTTCCTAAATATTGTGTGTAAGTGAATTTTACCGAATATAAAGCATTTAAATGCAATAAGCAAGGAAATGGGATTATTTTAAAGCTGTTGTTAATCTTTTGTAACAGGGCAATTCTCTTTACAAGGTAAATAACCACCCCTAATTTATCTGTTTTAAAACTGGATTTGTGTACTTAGTTTCCTTAAAGTGAGGTACATATATTTCTATTAAGGGGAGTCTAACAAACCTTTGGTAGCTTTGATGGAACTGGATGTTTTATATTATTAAAACCTGAGCTTATAGGGTCTAATAGGATATAGAGCAGATATACTGGATTTATTAAAAAAAATTCTTGTCTATGCCACTCAAGAAGTGATTGTAGGCATCCTCACTTTAAGCCATCTAAACAAAGTGTCGAATTTAGATCCTGTAGCACCTTTATTTTTTCTCAGTTTGTCTTTATATATCTCAGTTAAGATTTAAACATGTAGTGTAACTTTGAATAGAAGTATTTTTGAGCATTTCGTTTTAATTAGTCCAAGTCCAAGAGCGTCCCGAAGTTTGCCTCATGCTTATGATTTGTACTGAGAATGTAACCAATCACTGTATGAGAAATGTATTTAATTGTCTCATGCTTTAGTAGGCTCACATATAAATCTAGATAAAATTTCATCTCTGAGAATCAGCTGTGGCACCCTGTATGCCGCATAAGCATTATTTTAAAAACCTAAAATTCTTGCCTGGTCTGAAAACTCCAGATTTGAAATACCTAGCAAAGTACTCTGTTATGAAAAAAAATCTTAATTTCTCTCTCTAAAGTTACATACTGCTTCACATAATGTTCTTTTTTTTAATTTAATGAAGTGAAGATTTTTTTTCCCCTCAAAGGATTTTTAATTAGGCATTTATCTAAGACAAGATAAGCATAATTTTACACATCCATTAGCTAATATGCATTTAGAAATCTGTGATTAACAGCTTGAGATTGTGCCAGTTCTCTGTGTACCAATTATTCACAAATAAATGTGCAATAGCCTTCTTTAATTTTGATAACTTTTCCTTGAAGTTAAATTGTTCCCACCTACTAAAAGTAAAAATAGATGACTCTCTTTTCATTGAAGATGGCAATCACCCCCTATTCTTTTTTCTTTTAAAAGTCCTAGTCTAGATTATACAATGCAGATTTGGTTAGTGTTAGGCTAATATCAGTATGTTTCATGTGGTTAAGATGATCTTAACAGAATTGTAAAGCCTGTTCCCAAATAAAATAAAAGATGTTTTATTATCTTAAAAATGCACATTTTCACCATGGATACTAAAATTTGTGAAATACAATTTATAGTATGCATATAACAAAATTATGTGAACATGAATTTTTGAACTGTCTCTGCTCATTTATGAAAATAGGTGTTTTCTCTCATACAAGTATTTCAGTTATCATTTTTCATCTTTACCCTGATAATAAAATCAAATTATGCATTTTTTTTCATGATTTTAAAATAATTTATTTTGGGATCTTTATATCTTTTGCATTAATTGATTCATGTTTTCCTTGACATCTGAATGTACTAGCCTGTGGCATGGTAACTTATATCAAATATATTAGAGTGCCAGATTTTGGAAGCAATAATACCTTGCATAAATATACTACTTTAAAATTGTCAAAGTGTTTTCATATCCACTATTTATTTGATGTTCATAACAACACTGGACTAGTTGTGACACATTACTTCCCACGTTTCAAAGATGAGAAAACAAAAGTCTAAGATTACTTGATAAGTTAATGACAGAGTTTAGGACTTCTCATCCTTATGGTCTACCATGGAAATGTTGGAGTTCGTCCAGTGACGTGGGGGAGGCAATGGAGACTAACTTTTCTTAGATTGTTACCCGCCCTCGCATTGCCTTTTTTTCAATGTATCTAATCTTTTAGTTTAGGACTACACTTTGTTTTATATTCTGCCTAATTACTGTTCAGTAAAGTTGAAGTCCTAAACTACAAACATAAAATACACATACACATAATTATTAGTGACGTTTCAGTTATTTTAAAACAGGGATTGGAGTTTATAAATAATCTCTTAGATGAGTAATTTAATTCCCCAATCATCACTTTCCAAATAAATATTATTTTGTCAAACATGAATAACCAGCATAAACAATTACTCAGCAAAGATGTTAAGAACAAAATTAGCTTACTAAAATAAGCTCTAAATGATCAAGAATGCCAGGTCAAATTTTAGTGATCCTTTTCAAATTTATTTTTTAAACTGCTAATTTAACAAGCTCCTGGGCTTCTGTATTTAAAATTCATCTGTCCATGGAAATTTTCATTTTGTCCCTATGAATGCCTTTTTTGAGAGAGAGTGGGGGGATCCAAGTCTTTGATTACATAAAATAAGAACTTATAATATGTTGGAAACTGTGTAGTATCTTAGTGGCCTTGGGGCAAGAACATTGCAAAAACGTGATTAGAATAAAGGGCAACTCAAATAATGGGCTCTTCTACTAACAGAATTCCTTCAGGTCTTTATCCTTGCATGCTCTTGTTCTTATTATCTATTCCACACTCTTGCATCTTCCTTTATTTCTATATTCATTCATCCTGGCTTGGATCATTTAAGCTTATCTGGAACTCACACTATACACTGACTGTGCCAACATTCACTTGTTATGACTGAATTTACCATTAACACCTGACAGTAAACTCCATATTTTCCATTTATGCCTGCTATCCACCAACTTATTCTTCCTGGTGTCTCAAGTTTAATTCCCTACCATTCTCCTAGGACCTCAAAGTTGACTGAAGAGGTGCTTGCCCCTTTTTTCTGCCCACAATCTCTAAGAGATCTCTGACCTATTTATAACCTAAAATACTGGATAAATTTAACCTTGCCTGCATTCTTTTGTGGAAGGTGCTAAACCATGATTTTTTTTTTTTTTGTGAGGAAGATCAGCCCTGAGCTAAGGTCCATGCCAATCCTCCTCTTTTTTCTGAGGAAGACCAGCCCTGAGCTAACATCTATTGCCAATCCTCCTCCTTTTTTTTTTTCCTTTTTTCTCCCTAAAGCCCCAGTAGATAGTTGTATGTTATAGTTGCACATCCTTCTAGTTGCTGTATGTAGGACGCCGTCTCAGCATGGCCGGACAAGTGGTGCGTTGGTTGGTGAGCACCCGGGATCCAAACCCAGGCCGCTAGTAGCGGAGCACGTGTGCACTTAACCGCTAAGCCACGGGGCCAGCCCCAAAACCATGATTTTTTAACTTGAGTGTGGTTCATTTTGATTACAGTAAGTTGCTGATGAGGTCCAGGTGGCAGGTGGGATCCTGATGTAGTCCTATTAATTTCTCTCTAGGAAAAAATATTTATCTTTGTTTATGTACTATTGATACCAGTTATCTATCTTTTCATTAGAAAGAAAAATAGAATAAAATAGACTCAATAAGATCTATCTCAATTTATAGAATTCGAGGTGTCCTCTTCATGTTGTTGAGCAAGAAACTTAAAGCTTTCAGCTGAGCTTCTAATGCAAAATAAATCAGATATTAGCTACTGTTCAAACCAAACACTTATGTAAGGAAATAAGAGGGGTAAGCTTACTAGCCCAAGACCTGTAAAATAAATATGAAAAAGATGAAGCCTAGAATTCACACCAAGAATTTACTGCCACAAAACAGAGGCAGAATACTTTGGAAGATACCAACGAGTAAACGCACAACTTGAAATATCATGACTAGGGACATGGAACACTTACAGAGAGAAAAGAACACAGGGCCTTTAAATATTGTCATATATTGTAAGTTGGTAATCTCTTCAGAAAGACATTTGGCAAGAGCCACAAAATGTTAAAATGCTTTGATCCAATAATCCCATTTCCAGAAATTTACCACAAGGAAATAATGCACAAAGATGCTCATTGCATTATTATTTATATTTATGAAAAAATAATCAACAAAATTTTTCAATATTATAAGAATGGTTAAGTAAGTGATAATACACACATGTTATATAATCACTAAAATAATATTATGACCCTCTAATAACAGAGGAAAACGTTAAATGAAAAATATGAATAATATTATGCACACTATGTTTGCTATCAGGCAAATACATATGATTATGAAAACTGGATCAGAATGTCCCCAAACCATAATTATTTCATTAGGATTCTGGACTTGCAGCAACAAATATTTTCTCCTTTCTTGCTGAACTTTCTATAGTATTATTTGTATATTTTTAACGTAAGTTTTAAAAGCTGCCTGTACTATTGGTGCCTTCAGATGATATTTACCCAGATATAACTGCACTGCAAGCTGAACTCATTTGCTGCACTGCTTCTGTAGTTCTTCAGCAATGTCATAGAAGAGAAAATACTGGAACCACTGAATTGTCATAAAAAATGCCTTGGTATTATATAAGAATTATGATATAGTCTATATGTAATCTTCTTTTCTTGCCAGAATCCTTCCAAGAACATCTATTATGCCCATTGACTCTGTTTCTGCTTGACTATGGTATGGAAACCCCTCACATTAAAAGTCACAACCTTTCTTTAAGTTATCCAATAAGGTAGTTGAACTTCTCTCTCTGAGTTGTTTATGGGGCCTTCATCATCCAGCTCCATGAAAAATTTCACTCTGTATAGAATGCTGTTAGGTATTTTACGTTCATTATCATTTAACCCTCATAACAACCTATGAAGAATATATTTTTGTTATTAATAGAAAGAAGCTAAAGCTCCAGTAAATAAAATAACTTATTTAAAATTACACAGTCTGATAGAACTGTGCTTTAAAACCCAGAATAGCCTGAGTTCCTAATCAGTGTTCTTTCTAATGTACCATGCTGGCTTTATCTTCATAATTATCCTTTAAACCCTCTCCTCATTTTCATTCATTTACTGAGCATCTACTATGTGATAGACACTGTGGTAAACTCAGAGGATACATGGATAAGTAAAACAGTCCCAGTCAAGGAGGTGGTCTATTCTGTCCTTTGCCATTCATTCAGTCTTTCATTCATTTACAAATTATGTAATGAGCATCTACTACTATGTGACAGGTACTTTTTATAGGAAAGACAAAATGTAACATAACCTAGAATATTGCTTAATTATAAGAGAAGAGAAAACAGTAAAAAGCAGGCAGTCACAATAAAGACATAAACATGTGGATAAGGCTGTTGTAATGTCAGACAAGTTCCTTGAAATAAATTAGAAATGCCTGAAAACAATAAAACATGTCATTGCAGAGGAACATTCTTAAAAGAAAATATGAGATGAGATTCCCTTCACATTGATGATAATCCCAAGTAGGAAAGCCTAAGGGCAGAAAGCCCCACAGCTCATATCACCGACCTTGGACTTCATAAATGTTTATTACGGCAAAACACAGCCAACCAATCAATACTCACGTAGTGACTTTAACGCCATCTCTTGTTTTCTTTTCCTTATGCTCCTTTCCCCACTTTCTTCAAACATTTGTCTTAGCCTTTAAATCTTACTTTCAGCAAAATAATTAGAGTATTATACATTACAAAAACAAAAGTCTAACTTCCCAACATATATAATCCTCTTACTGTATTTCATTATCACTAGAAAAAATTTATATACTTTTTCATCTCCAGAAAAAAGACACAAACAACAATTTTTCATAAGAGTGGTTAAGTTGTGATTTTTGTGTTTCTCATCTGCTTAAAAGTAAAAAAGAAAAATAGACTGAACAGTATGACTTAAAATCTTTCATTTGCACACAGCTGGCTATAGGTGGAAAATCTCCTCAGTAGCAGCAGGCCATAACGTTTTTTTATTATCATATAGGAAACATAACATTTTTAAATTTCTTCAGAAATAGTCCAAGAACAAATGCATTGTCAAGGTGCTGAATAAGAGAAGCCATATACTAATCTGTCTTCCCTGTATGCGAATGTCCAATAAATGAGTCTGTCTGTCTTTCTCTTGCTCACTCTCGCTCTTGCTCTCTTTCTCTCCAATATTATGGCTAATTTCGCAAGGATCAAAATGAACTGTCAGAAGTAATAACGAGATTACATATTTGGGTGACGTGATGAACTGTAGAATTGAGGATTATTCCAACTCTTTAGATAATGTCGGACCATTTTGTTATGATGTTTACTTCTCAAAATTTAATTGTTACCAGATCTGCTAACGTAAGACTCCAGTCAGGATTGGATTATTCTGCTTACTTTCTCTAGCTTGCTGTTTTAAAATTAGTCGTAACTTCTTATGTTGTTTATGTGTACCCACCTCATATTACACTGAAGCGGTGTCTAGACTGGTCTGACATAGGAGTTTAGCACTGAGAGACAGATTGGTGCATTGGAAAGAGCTTCAGATTTTGAGACAAACAGTTTGGTTTCAAATCCTGCTGCCACCGTCACCAGCAGTGTTCTTTTAGGCAATTGTGCCAGAGATGGATAGTGTAACTGTCTCCCAAAGTTGGACACAATGGCTGTTGTTATTTCTTGTTTCCTCATTTGAGGGGGAAATATGAGAATGTCTTTAATTTTATGAAGGACAGTTGCATCATGTTAGTACTGGAAACACAGAGTTGTTTTTGTTGTCTAGAAGTTCAAATATGTGTAGAAGGGTGTTTAGGGATGTTGAGTAGCTAAAAAGGTGGGCTATGCCAGCTATTAATCTATTATCTCTCAGATTCAAAACACCCTTCTCTACTCTTTGTGATGCTGGTGCCAGGACTCTGCAAACCACATTTCTGCTTTGCCAGCTGGCTATGTGTTTGGCTCTGCCAACATGGAATATGATTGGGAGATAGCAAGGCTGGAGGAGAAAGAAGAGACATGCTCCGTCCTGCTCAATCTATATTGGTTTCATGTTGATTTCCTGTTCCTCTGAGTGTCACACCTCTCCCCAGCAAGCTTCTACATCCTGGAAGCAGCAGGTCTTTCCCTTAGTAGTACTTGAATCCAATATGCCATTATTCCTTTCTTTTCTCTTTTTTTTTTGGTGAGGAAGATTGGCCTTGTGCTAACATCTGTTGCCAATCTTCCTCCATTTTGTATGTGGGACATCGCCACAGCTTGGCTTGATGAGCGGTGTGTAGGTCTGTGCCTGGGATCTGAATCCACAAACCCCAGGCCTCCAAAGTGGAGCACGTGAACTCATAACCACTACACCACCAGGTCGGCCCCAGTCTGCCATTTTTCTAATACTTACAGAACCAGTCTCATCCCACGTGCTCTCCCTTCCCCCAGCATCACCCGTGACTCCCCCCTTCAGAGGTCTGAGAATCAGTGCCATGGAGTCCTTACTCTAAGTTTCTTATTTTAATAATCCCAAACTCTTCTGTTTGTCCAGCCCTAGGAGTGGTAGCTGCTTCCTATAGTTGCTAACTCCATGATAATTTAGTGTTCTCTTTTAACTTTTTCAGTTATCAAGTTAACAATCTTTATGCCTAGTTAACTTTTCTTGGAATTAAATTATCTGTTCTCAAATAGCTAGTGTGGTTTTTGTTCCCTGACTGGGCCCTAACTGTTACAGCAAGCTGCTATATTTCCCTAAAATTCGTTTTTCTTATCTAAACATGGGGATAATAATGCAGGAAGTCCTCATTATCCAAGAATAATTGGCACCAGAAAAGTTCACTTAAGTGAATGTACTTTAAAAGATAACCAAAAATATATTGCAAATTGTGAATAAAAGGTTTTATTGGGACAAAAGCTTGAAAAATAATCAAAATTATATAAAACATTTATCTGACATTTAACAAAATTTTATTTATAATTAGAACTATGCACTATGTCTCAGAACAAAGATTGATTTGATGTTGATTTTGACTTTTCTTGAATGTGTATGTAATTTTTCTGAAAAGTTGTGTAATAACATAATATTATACCCTGAACTTAATTTTTTACTTTGTTTGTATACTCATTAATAGGGTCATTTCTGGAAAAATATTCAAGGGCTTCATCAGTTTTCCAAAAGCCTCTGTCTTCATCATTCTGGTCTATGTTCTTCTATTCAACTATTAGCTGGTCTATCTCTGCAGGAGTCCTATTTGTCATTGATTTCACAAGTAATTTCCAGTATCATTTTCATTCATTTCATGAAATTTTGCATTTTTTATAAAATTTACAATTTTACGTTACAATGAATTTTAATATGTTTGCATTAAAATATTGGATTATGACTAGAATATAATGGAAAGAGACAGATGCTAGTATTTATCATGGAGGGATAATTAAGTGGCTATTAATTTTATATAGTTTATTAGTGAATATTTTTGTATTTTGGTAACGTTTGTTTCTCAAAAAACCTTATATATGCCGGTCAAGGATGAAAACTAACCAGAAAAGTCCAGATGGCCAAGGAAAAGCAGATTCAATCTCACAAGAGCAAATACAGGCTAGAAGCACCAGCCAGCAAAGCCACATGCTCCCTCCCCCCTACCTAAAACCCCAGATAAAAACTCCTACCTTTTTCCATTTGAGGAGGTAGATTTGAGTTTTTTACTCCCATCTCCTTGTCTGGCTGCCTTTGATAATAAACTTCTTTCCTTGCTACAAAAAAAAAAAGAAAAGAAAACTTATAACTACCAGGAGTAACATGATGAATGCCTGACTAGCAAGGACCACCTATATATATTTGGTGGGATTGTTGTATCAAAAAAGATCATGTATAAAAAGTGTTTATCACTGCACCTGACCCACAGTTGGTTATAATAGTTACCATTAAATTTTAACAATTTAGTATAATAAATGTATAATTTACCATATTCTTTTAATCTTTACACCTTAGTATACATGACTTGATCTGATTCTTTAGTGAGAACAGGTTTAGATGAGAAGACAGAATAGACCACGGGTATACCAACCTCAATCAAGGAATAGAAAGTACTCTTTCTGTGGCCGGCCCCATGGCCGAGTGGTTAAAGTTCCATGCACTCCGCTTCGATGACCCAGGTTTGCGGGTTTGGATTCCGATAGCAGACCTACTCCACTCATCAGCCATGCTGTGGAGGCATCCCACATACAAAATAGAGGAAGATGGGCACAGATGCTGGCTCAGGGCTAATCTTCCTCAAGCAAAAAAAAAAAAAGAGGAAGATTGGCAACAGATATTAGCTCAGGGTGAATCTTTCTCACCAAAAAAAAAAAAAAAAAAAAGAAAGTACAGTTTCTATTGGAGATATGATATGGTTGCTTTTTCACCTCTAAAACAAAATGAGACCTTTATTGAAAAGCTGGTTTTAGAGAGAAACAGCATCAGTATATTTAGCTGTAAAGATGCATCAGTTTTTGGAAACCGAAACTCCTATAAGGGCACTTAAGATTACATTTTCAATTCATGGATAAAGGTAAAGAGAAGAAGCAAGGTAATAAAATGGAGTTAGAAACATATTGCCCAACTTTCTATCTAAGAGAAACTAAAATAAACCATAATATTTTGACTTTCTTTTAAATGGAAAGAGCTCTGCTTGAACTTTTGACATAAAAACACTTACTATACTTACTGCAATTCTAGGAGTTTGCTCATGGTCTGCTGCTACCTAACAAGAGGTTGAAACAAATTGAAACATGAATCTACAGCTCTCAGGAGATGAGTATATATGCCAGGTGTGTTGACTTGAATTTGTATTTATTTCCTGTCAATAAAAATACATTAGAACATGTAAATGATTTCTTATATCTACAATTTTTCTTTACTTTTTTTTAACACATTGGATTTCTGTAACTGCTTCAGCTTGATATTTAAAGAAAGAATTTTGATATGTTAAAATATTGTGTGTTACTAATACAGTTTGTAATCATTGTGATTTGGTTTGCTTCCATTTTATAATAGAAAATGTGTAGACAAGGTTTAATAAGCGACACATATCAAGAATATACTCCTAACAATATCAAACTTTGAGAATATAGAATATTGAACATTTATTATCTTCTAAATGTATGTATTATTCTTAATTTTAAATGGTTAGTTATCAAGATCAGACTTAACAACTAAGACTGCATCTATATGATTAAAGTACCACATGATAAATAAATTTGGTCAAATATGTGGTATGTACTTCAAGAAAATAAAATAATACACCATAGACTGAACTACATGTAATATTATAAAAATATCAACACAATACCAAAGACATTCCACAAAACTCTGCATAATGACAGTCAAGAATAACTGGAAAATATAATGAATTTAGTTGTTTCTTAAAAATCAGTTTCCCCTCTAAACGTAAGTATTTTTTTTATGAAATTATCTTTCTCTCTGTTCTCAGGCTTAAATCTCCATTCTTGATTCTTTTCTTTCTGAAAAGACCTAAAGACAATCTGGTTATGAAATTCATTACCCTGCTTATCACAAATGTTGATTTACCCTTCTCTCCTTCACATCCTGTCAATCACAGAAGTCCAGTGTGTTTTTTTTCTTTTGTAATATCCTTCTCCTTCATTCCCTCAGTCACAACCCTTGTTCAGACCCTCATCACTGCTTCCCTGGATGGTTGTCATGATCTCTTAACTATGTTTCCGTGCCTTCAGACTTTCCCCATTTGCTGACCAGTAAATCTTCATAAAACACTATTTTGTACGCGTTACTCTCTGTTCAAATCCTTCAATGGCCCCTAATTGCCTAACAAATAAACCTGTAATTCCTCAGTTTCACCTTTAAAGCCTCCTGCAATCTGGTCACAATCTTCCTTATAGTGCTCTGCTTTGCAGGAATGCTCTTGTCTGCTCTCTCTGCTTATTAACTTCTATCCTATCTTCGAACCCCTACTGAAACCACCAAGACCCTGTGAAGACTTACCTGTTTGCACCACCCCACAGTGTTCTCTCCAGTTACCTCTTAGCAACTATAGGTGGTACTGTCAAATCCTATTGTAGAATTACATTTCCTACCTGGCACATTTGTGGAACTTTGTATGATACATAACTCAATATATCATTGCAATACAAGTACTTACTATAAAAGCGCAAGTAGTTTTAGAGACTGTATCTGTCAATTACAACTGTCATACTGTTGATTATTTTGACCTCTATAAAACTCTGATAGAGTGGGTGCCCTTTGATTCAAGGAAATATACTGAAGTTGAGAAATATCTTTCATGGCACCGTGTCAAATGCATTTCATGGCACCATGTCAAATGTCTCTCTTTTCTGTTTTGTTCTGTCTTTTCTAGTGTCAAGTTGGAAAGCTAAAACATTATTTTATATATTTCTTCCTACCAAGTAGTGCCATAACCTTCTTTCTTTATGTCTTATGCTGCATCTTCTTTGCAGGCAAAATTAGCACAGGTTTTGATGTTTATCAATAGTATCAGTACAGTCTAACCAAAATTATACTTCCTCTGATGCATAGTGGTCTTTATAGCAACCCAGCTCTGCAACAGTTTTATAAATAGCAGTGATTGTGTTTTATTATAATTTCTGCAGTCCAGATTGATTATTTAATATGCAAAATCTACAATGAAAGTGAATCATTTAAAAGTAAGCTGGCTGTTCAATGCACATTCACCATTTTCTTTAAATATAGCTTGGTGTAAATTTTTCCATGAACTGTCAAATATACAATATTGCAGTGAAAAAAATCATTTTCTCTGTGCTGTTAAGATATTGTTTCCTCAAACTAGAACACTAGAAGCCTGACTTTCTTTTACTTCATAAAACAGTGTGAATAAAAACAGGATAAAGCCCATAGCAACAAGATATTTCTTTTACCATCTGTTTGATTTATGTCGAATTTAAACTGCTTGTATTTTAGAAAGGAATCTGTTTTCTATCTTCAAAAGGATGCAATCCAACATCTCTCAGCTGCTAATTTTTAGCACTTAGAGGTTCCCTTGGGCTGCTGTCAACTACAACTTATTGCATAGGTACTTTTCACTAAACTCATTATAAAGTGATTAGCCTCCAGCAAGATAGTGCAATGCTACAGCCTGCTTGCATTATACGTGGCTTTGCAACTGAATTTTGTGGTGTCAAATCTCATCAGATAGTGAGTATAGAATGGCTCCTGGGATTCAACACATAGAATGTTGAAAAGGATCTTATCACTTCTCTTTTAAAACATACCTTCTCAACAAAGATATCCACGCAAATACACAAATACACACACGCACACGTGTGCACACACACAACAAAATATGTCATTAGTTTAAAATAGATGCCATCCTTAGCTAGCATCAAACACATTTTTAAAAGTCATGAATTATTTTTCATATTATGCTTTAAATCCAAAAGCTAGTTAAGTAGCTCTACCTTGATTCTATGAATAGTTATCATTAATATATGTAAGAGTGCTGCATTTTTATTAGCACATTTAAATTGACAATGCTTCTTGCCTTAGGGTACCGATGTTAGTCAATACTTTTGGGTCTAATAGGATGTCTCAGTTTCTCCAATGAAACTAAAGTTAGACTGGATATGGAGGCAGAGATTATTAGAAGGTTTGTTTGGTTACTTATTTGCAAGCCTCCCTAACAAGGTGTGTGTTATCCCAGCTTCCATATTCACCATTGACGGAAACTAGCACCACAGTGTGATACTGAATAGACTCTACTAGAAGCTACCTCAGCTACATTGTCCTCCTTCACTAGTCTACTCATTATAAGGATCACTCATTGTCCAGCTCATATTCCTGAATTGTTATGACAGCATTAAGCTAATGACACACCTGTAGAAGTTTTCAACTATAAAAGAGCAACTTGTACAGTCCCTGGGAAAAAACCACAGAACTTTACATTACGAAATTTTTCATGTTATGACTTCTTCAAGTATAAAGGCTAACTCAAAACAAATGATCTACTTTGAGTACAAAAGTCTAAATAAAGTTATTTCATTATTTACTATTTTTTTCTGTTGTTTAAGCTGAACTAGTACTTATTCTTTAGATGGGATTGATAGTTTTTGAATGTGTAGATTATTTGCATACAGGTTTCATTTTGCAGATTATTCCTGGGCAATTTTTCATCCTTGTTTAAAGATCCTGGTTTGCTAGAAATTTCTTAGATATTGTGTTTCCACAGGGTACTATGCAGAGATAGCAGGATGTAGTGGATTAAACACACAGATTTTAGTATCAGACAGATTCTTGTGGCCTTTGTTTCTTTAATTTTAATCTAAGGATAATGCACCTAACTCAGAGTGCTATTGTAAAGTTTTATTTATTTAAATGTATATATGTATTTATGTACATGTATATATATATTTTTTCCTGGTACATAGGGAACACAGTAAATGTTAGCTATTAATACACGTTAATTTTATAATTATTTGACCACATTTATTTATTAATATTTATATTTTGATTTGAAATATGATATTAATACAAGTAAGAAATAAGTAATGACATAATTTATTGCATAAAAAACAGAAAATGCATCTGTGGGGGATCAAAATTGGCCACCCCAAAATGTGTCTCTTTGCCTTGATAGAACAAAAGACTATGAAAGAGACTTTGACCTCCCCCCTAACTGCCTAAAAGAATTTAAGATAAAAGACCTGTCCCCAGGACAGGCCATCACCATAGATAACTCTGGGTATAGGTAGACTGTGAGGGTCCTTGCTAAGCCCATTCTTATCAACCAAACATTTGCTTTTCTATTTCCATGTGAATTGTCTTCTTCCCCTTTGATGTCCCAAACCACTACCCCCAAGACCCTCCTTTGTCTTTAGCTGAAGATGATATTTAAGGTGACAGCTTTGGCCATTGTGGTGAGTTGCTCAGTTTTCCTGGGTTTCTCCCATGTATACATGTTATAAAGCTTTGTTTTATTTTCTCCCATTATTCTGTCTCATGTCAATTTAATTTGTAGACCAGCCAGAAGGACCTAGAGTGGGTAGGGGAATTCTCTTCCTCCCCTACACATCCTAGTTACAATACATATTTTTATTCTATACACTTCTGGTGTATATCTATATATTCACATGTATGCCACTAATGTTTTGATGCTCATAAAAAGTGAACTATAGGAATTACTATTTTATAAACTGAATAGAATTTTACTACCTTCTTAATATAAAAAATGAAATAAAAGTATTGTTTAACTCTCTTTCTCATGTTGGTTAGAATCACAGATATGTTTGGCACTGGATATAAATTCTTTCATGATCTGTTTCCCAATCTATCTTGCCAACCTTATCATCTGCTACCTCCCAATGAACCCTAGGGTCCAGCCACACTTCTACAGTTACTGTTCCCTATATACTATCTATAGTAAATTATTTTAAGTATTTCCTTATACTGAACCAATCTTGCATTCCTAAAATGACCCCCGAGTTTTATGCCTAATTCATAATATGCTTAATTTGATTTTTAGTTAGTGCTTTTGCTTTAATAGTCATAAGTCAGATGAAGTTGTAGTTTTCTTTACCGAGCTCTCTTTGTGAGTTTTCAGGAATTAATGTATGTTGTTTAAAAGAAGAAAAAAAAAAGAATGTGGAAGATTTTCTTCTCATTTTATTTTTTGGGACAGTTTAATAATATTGGAATTATCTTTTGCTTATAGTGTTAATAGTTCACTCTGTGAAGCTACCTTGACTGACTTTTTTTTTTAGAGGATGAGTAATCTGATCATTTTCTCCATTTATAACATCATTATACCTCATCATTTTTAGTGAGATTCAATAAGAAATGGATTTACAGGTATATTATTTGCAGTTAAAATGGGAAGTTCAAAAATAGTAAAAACCAGAAAATTTTAACAATTTTGTCTCTGCCAAGTAGAATCATAAGTAGAAGTTTGGACAGTGGAATGAATTTTGACTTTTTATTTAAATCCTTCCCTAACTTTTACATTTTTTTATATAAAATAAAAACACTATTTTAATTTTAACAAAAATAATTTAAATATCTTTAAAAGGCACACAGATCAGTCATATAAATATACTTATGAAATTGGAGGTCCTCACTTTTTACTTTCTACACTTCTGCATTGTTTGAATATTTATGGTGAATTTGCATTACTTCTGCTGTTAAAAAAATTTGCAATGATTTTCCCACTATAAAATTAGTTTATAATACAAAGTTCTTCATTATCTGGCACTGCTCGACCTCCCTTATTTCTATCTCTTATCTATATCCACACTTATTCTAGTCACGTTTATTTTCGTACAAGCAGTTTGACATAGCAAATCTTCACAACCTCACACAATATTTCTTTTATCTATAATGCCTTTCCTGAGCACCCTATTCTTCATTCTAGTGACCTCTTACCCAGCCTTGAAACCTCAGCTCTAGAGGCACAGTCTCTAGAAACTGGGCTGCTATACGTCTGTTTCTCTGTGTTCCCATAGAATCCTATGTCATAAAAAATCATCAGACCCTGCTGCAATTGTCTGTTTACTTGTCTGACACCCATTCGATTTTGAGTTCTATGCAGTCAGGTTATAGAACATGAAGATAAATGTTTAATCAGTGATATGTGTTCATTTTATATACATACCTACATAATTGTAGGTAGGTATGTATGTATATGTATAAATATAAATATATACATATATGTATACACACACCTCATTCCAGTAAAATCTTCACTTTTAAATTATGTGTTTCTGTATCTTATATATTATTTGATAACAAAAGCAATATCTTCTATAGCTTTGCATTTTCTAAGGACATACAATTACTTTCACATATTATAAAGTTTGTTGAAATAAATAAAGTATTTTTAACCATTGTTGCATGTCCTGATTCCCTGCTATCTATATTCTTGTCTCATAAATGATTAAATTTATGAGTAATTGACTACAAATTTATCATTTTATTGTGAAAAAGACCCTAATATTCATCATTAATGAATATTTAGCAGGTCTTTATACCAAGTCCTTATAGGAATGTTACAATATTAGAAATTATCCCTTGGCTATCACCCAGGAAACAATTATAGAGGGAGTTTTGAGAAGGTTCAATGTTTCCCTGGAGACAAAAAAATACATAATGACTTTGTAATTCTGTGAATTGATTCTCCAGAAGTGGAGACTAGTTTCCAATGAATTTTCTACATTTTCCTATCTTGTTTCTCGTGTAACAAAGGATACATTCATTCCTTCAATTCACATTGAGCACCAACTGTGTGTCAGGCTGCACTAGACCCTCAGCATACAACATTGAACACTAAAGATAATTTATGAAGTACAGATCAGCATTATTGACACAATCTTGGGCTATAAGTAGCATAGCAACAGCAGCAAAATATTAGCAGCTAAAACATATTGAGTACTTACTACATGCAAGGCACCATTTATAGCAGTCTACAGATAAAGTTGGAGCTGTTTTCACTGAAACATAGGTAGGGCAGTCCAGAGTCTCTGCCATCCTCCCCACCCCACACAATCTCTCAGGTACCGTCTCTGACATCTTTAGGTGCTTTACAATTAAAACAAGATTACCATTCTGCTTTCTCAAGTCACTTAGTTTTGAATGCATAGATACCTTGAACTATTAGAAATATTAAGATCAATAGATGAGGACTTAAATACTCCAATATATAGGATAAGCCAGAGAGAACTCAGACATTCATCCAACATCAGCTTCCTATTTTGACATCAAGTAACATATTGCTCCAGGCAAGGCAAGCTTTGGAGTATCAACTGTGATCTGTATAACAGAACTTAGTGTAGCTGCAGAGAGAACAAGAAAGTAGAAAGCAAAATTGCAGTGGAAGATAAAATAGACTCTCCTCGACCTAAAACTCAATGGACCCTAGAAGCCATCTGTAGCATGTGGAAAGGGAGATGCAATGTTCAAAATGATTTCAATAGTCACTCTTTAACCTTGCTAATAATCAGGAACATGTGGTTAACATTTTTAAATATTTGAAGCATTAGTCTTTTTCAGCTTAAATTTATTTTTGTTGTTCAGAAGTCTCCAGGTTCCCTCAATTTCGAATGTGTGTGTGTGTGTATATATATATATATATATATATTTTTTTTTAAGAAAATGTTTCCTCCACAGCCCCATGGACCAGAGCAGGATGTGGATCAGCACCTGCTCTAGGGTTGCAAGCAGTTTGCTTTTGGTATCATTGATAATGGCTTTAAGATTCCTGCAGTCACCTCCACCAGGGACTTGAGGAACACACTGGCACAGGCAACCCAGGCCCACCAAGTCCTGATGCTGCGAGGACTCATCCAGCAGCAGTCAGCCATGGCGTCGCTCCTGCCACAGTCCCCAACAGGGTCTGGGCCCAGGGGAGGCCTTACTTGCAAGCCCAATGGACTCAGCCTGGCTCTGTGGCCTGGACACGAGACCTCAGCTCAACAGTCTGGGTAAAACTTGGGCCACTCCAGCTGACCTGGAGCAATCCAGGCCCTCCTTGGCATGGGGTCACAGAGAAAGCAGAGATCCAGGGGAGGATCCTGGATGGGCCCTGTTTCAGCCCCCACATCCCAGCAGGCCCCCGAAACATTTTTAATATTTTGCTAACAATTTTCAAATTACAAAGCTCCCCGTGGCATGAGGTTGGGAATAGCTACTTCAGGATGATTGAGAATATAGAAGCAAACATTATTTTCCCATGAGGTGGAATTATAGATTCAACACTGGACTGGATCAAACACAATGAGTAGTAACATTTTAGTGCGAAGGGATGTCATTTATTAAAAAATAATAAAACAAACTTGAATGGCAATAAAGAAAACACTTCACAGTTGAGCTTTCTGCTGGGCTACAGAGATTTCACTAGCTGCACAGTTGCACTTTAAAGTAGATGAAAATGCCAAAAGTCTACAGCCTGGTTACTTGCTGACTGAGAAATAGCACTGATATTTGAAGACAACTGAATTGACATACATACATAATTTTATTTAAATAATAATAAGGCTGGTAATTCCCAGGGAGTCCATTTTGTCTGGGTAAAAAAGTGGCTCTTCTGGGATTAATGAAAACAAAAGTGTCAGAAGTCTGGAGAGAGAGAGAGAGAAAAAAAATGTACTTTAAGTGTTTTTGCAGGACAGAGAAAAGGAAAATTCTGCACCAGAAGATCAAACAGGGTTGCGATTTTTATTTTTTATCAGACAGGATTTCCACGGAAAGCTTGGGAAAATAATGATAAAATATGTGTTATACTGGGTACTTTGTTGGACCAAAAGGACTCTATAGTCCAGAGAGAAGATCCCAAGTTCATCTCCTCTCAGATCTTTGTGATAAGATCAACATTTGGCTGTGTTTTTAAAGCAAGAGACTAAAAAGATAAAATAATTTTGGACAATCCGTCCCGTGAAAATTAAAGAATAAGAACCCCACAGCAGTTGTTACCTATATTTTTTTGAGTAATGCTGGGTTACCAAATACACAGAGAAGGTAACTCTCCTCAGGACATAATTTTAGAGGCACCAGATACACCTCTTCTGTAAAACAATCCCTGAATTTTATTTTGAGGCAATTGTTTTGGATTTGTTTTTTTCTAATAAGCATTATTTTTATATTCTAAAATTAAAACCTTCTCAATATAGATGATTTAGAAAATACAAAATATTTTAAAAACAAATAATCATTCATCACCACATGCAATATGTTTTCCTTTAAGATTTCCTTTGTTGTTGCTTCAAGAGGTCTTCACTCCAATATTGCACAACTAATTAATTGTATTTTCTTTTAAAGTTTAGTTATTTCTTAAACATTTAACTCTCTAATGCACATTTTGGTGACTGGTGATAAGTGACTATGTAAAATTTGGTAAACAACTAACCAATTGCCCTAGCACTGTTTATTGGCCAATCTTTTCTTTTTCTAATGTAATATAATGCCACCTTTATACATTGCTAATTGTGTACCCATGTTAGAGGCTATTTGGGAACTATTTTTTCATGTCTCTAGCATTGTAGTGTATTTCCTTGGCTATTCTAACAGTTTATTCTTCTTCATGGACATTAATATCACATTCTCACACCCCCTTCACCTCCCAAAATAATCATTATTTTCACAGCAATTATCCATAAACCAATTTGGGAAGTACTGATATCTTTACAATGTTGAGGATTTTTGCTTTTTCCCATCTATGAAAAGGGTACCTGCCCCCCGACACCCCCCTCCTCCGCGGTCCAAGTCTTTATGCTATTGCTTTGGCTTAAAGCACCTATTCTCCTGCTCTTCTATGGCTCATTTTAAAGTCTCAGTTTAAATGTCTCAGTGTAAATGTTCAGGTTTCAGTTTAAACGTCACCTCTTCAGAGAGGAAACTCTTCTTTGATCGGCCAATCTAAAGTAACTCCTACCCCCAACATCTACACACTCTGGATCGCATGGCCCAAGGTTGTTTCTTTTGTTGTGCATATAACTTTTTGAAATTACTTTATTTCTATATTGTTTACTTGTATGTCTCCCCAACCAGAATATAAAAATCATGAAGGAAAGGATTTTATCTGTCTTTTTCACCGCTTTTTCCCTATCGCCTAGCAGGATACCTGACATATATCAATGTTCAATAATTGTTTGCTGAATGGACAATGAATGAGTGAATAAAGTCAGCTCAGAGAAAATCCCCTCTGTTCTATGCTTGATATATGCTCTACCAGTTCTGGCACTGCTACCCTTGACTGTTGTTGTGTAGAGTCTCATGTGGTGTCTAGTGGAGTGGTATCCAGATCTCCAATGGCTCCCTACTCCCCAAGCTAGTCTCCATTATTGACACTATCAAATCACAATTGTGATATGGCCATTTGCGACTTCCTTCAATCTTTTCCCACTGCAAGATATTTCACAGAAATCTCTCATGCTTGTGTTGTGGTTGGCCCCTTGTATATGAGGGATCCCCACACCATTTTTGTTTGTCTTTCATTTCGGTTGGATTCTGGAAAAGCGGTAAGACATCAGTTCTTGGGCCATCTTTCTGGTGAGAACACCTATTAATTATAACATTAAATTCTTCTATAGTCCATTTTTTTTTCTGTTTATGTGATCTATAAAATACTTGCAGGACATTTAAAAGTGTCCTGCTATGAGTGTGTTTCTCTTTATTCTTCTTATAGCTCTACTTATTTAAAAATATATTGCAAGGTTACTTCATCTGGTGCATTACAGCTCTTGAGTATTGAACATTAACATTCATTTTAAAAATTTACTATATTTTCCTGGTTTAATGTAATCCTTGCCCTTGAAACTCAAAATTTTTACCAAAATGTTTCTAGATGTTACCTTTCTCTCTCTCTCTCTCTCTCTCTCACACACACACACACACACACACATTAAATGTGACTATTAGTCATTTCTTTCAAACTAAAAAGTCAAATATTTGTTCAGCCCAATAAATTTTCTCTCCACTATTCTTTGGTTTTTGCTTCTTTTACATCATGTCTGTTCTCCTCTTCTAAAATTCCTATTATTTTGTGTGTATTGGATTTGTCCACAATGTCTGTCATATTTTATTTTACTGTTTTTCACCAATTTACCATTTCCTCAGAGTTCTGAATGAATCTCTTGAATCCATATGCTACTTTTAAAATTCAATTATTACCTTGTTATATGGTACTTCCTTTAAAATTTTAGATTTAACAAGCATACTTTAAAAAATCTCTGTGTGTGTGTGTGTGTGTGTGTGTGTTTTAACTCCAATTCATATCTTACAATTGCTTGTTCTAGTTTTCTGTTTGTTTGTTTATTTGGACCAATTATATTCTTAAATCCTGTTGAAAAAAAACCATAAAACTTCCCTAACTTCTTTTTCTGGTTCTTGGAATACCTATGTTTCCCAGTGAGGTATCTCTGCTGATTCTTGATAATTTTCTTTGTTTTAATTGCAGTATCTTTTCACATATTGGGTGATTATTTTTTTTTTCTTCTTAAAAATTCTCACATCAGAATACCTATGGTTGCTCATTACCTTGCCATAGTTAAGTAGAAATTGAGATAGGTTCTATAAGAAATTGGTACAGGTCTTTGCATGAATCTTTCAGATCTGGATGCAGAGAAGGGAGAAATTTCATAATTATTATAAATTTATATTGTTAATGACTGTGTAGTCTGAAGGGATTGAGAAAGGATCCAGAATCCTAAACAGACTAAGTAGGAACTTTGCCACTGTGCTATTTCTTCATTTGCAAGAGCAGATTCAGTTCAAACAAGCCTGGAATCAAGCCCACAATAATCAGCTTCCCTGTACCAAGAACAAGTCATAGCAGTCCTCAGTTTCCTTTTAGTGATACTGCCCATAGTGTTGACCATTGGCTTCTAGTAAGCCTTCACTGTCAGTTAATTCTATCTCACTTCTCCCCAGTTCTGACTGTAGGACTAGATGGTGTGCCTGAACAGAGGTCAAGTAGCATTAATGTGCTATGCCCTTCAATGTTCTTTGGCCCACCCTAGCAATTCAGCCTTCTTTAAATTTTAAGAAGCATTGCTAGAATTGCCTCAATTTATTCCCAGACTTACTATTTTTTCACAGGAGGCATTTTTCTGTTCAGGGCTCTATTCTTTCCTTCACCTCGTCCCTTCTTATTTTAACTAATAGGAAAGCCTCAAAGTTTGTGGTACATCCGTTGGCAGTTTTCCACCCTGTTTTTATACCTTTTCTCTTTTCAGTGGGAATATGGAGAATTACTGTGTTATCACTGCAATTTTTACTGGAAGGCATTCCTTTCGCTTCTTCTAGGCTTCCCTTCTACTTTATTTCTTTTGAAATCTAGAATTGTTAAGGAAAATTTGGGACTATGCAGCAAATACTTATATTACAGTATTGACATTCTAGTTTGTTATTAAAATAAAATTATCCTGGTAAAATGATCCATTAAGGCATTATAAGACATTATACACATTATACTCTTTTTAAAATTCAGTGAATATTTATTCACAAAAGTAAATGTGATACAATGCTCACTCTAAAAGTGCCTACAAAAATGAGTGTATTTGTTGTCATTTAACAGGAAGAAGGAATTAGACTAGGAAAAATTAGTTTTATTTAAGGATTATTAATAAGAAACATGATATTATGAGCAACTGTACAAGCAAAAACAAATTCATTGCAACTCTAGTTGAGAGACTTCTTACCAAGAGGCGGCATGAGAATTCTGAATCCCTAAATCAAGGCACAGAAAGCAAATATAGGGTTACCACAATGAGGACTGGGAAAATAGGGATTGGAAGGGAACGGGAAAGACACTGTGCTGACTCACAGTATTATCTAGGGTTGGATGAACCTTTGTTTTTTTTTTCTTTTTGGCATGCATCTTTATGTTATAATATTTCCAGTATTCTAAGATTAGGATGTTTTCTTAAAGGTTTTCCAGTTAGTATTTGTGCATGTACACAAAGGTGAATGCTTGAATGACAAGAAATCAATGCAGATCAAAGCTAGTTATTTACCTGCTGAATAAGGATTTTCTATTGCTTTCCATGTGGCCACACTCCAGCACTGGTGGGTCAAGTCCTTCTCACACTTCGAATCTTTCTGACTTCAACATCTGCTCCATATTTCTGATTGACTTTTTGTCCTCTTCTTCTGCTTTTAAGGGCCCATCTGGATATTCCAGGATCCACGATAATATCTTCCTATCTTAAAGTCAGCTGATTAGCAACTTTAATTACATCTGCAAAGCGCCTTCTCAACAATACCTAAGATTGAATAACCTGGTCATGGGAATCTTAGGTAAAGGGGATCTTTAGTATTCTGCCTACTGCCAAAGGTATATAGGGCAGACTTTCACAAGGGAGAGACTTGTGCTTCAGTGCTTTGCTAGCTCTCTTCTTTACTCATTGCTGTTATTTGTTTTTACACATTTTTGCATTTATAAATATTATAGATTTGCAAGGTTGACTTCTTTACCTTGACCTGGGCATACAAAAAGAGAGAAATCCTTTTTTTGCCCTAAAAGTTTGAATCACTGACAAAATAAAGTCCTAGAAGTTATTAGCCTTTGAGTTTTATTTAATTTCTTATGATATGAAGTACACAAAAAGCCCTATTAAAACTCCACTGCAAGATAATCATGAACAGACCCTTTAGAATTCTTAGAGATGCTCATTTTGTAGAGAAATGGTGAAACAGAAATGTCAGCTCTGGCAGCCGAAAAGGTACAGATCTCCTGGTAATAAGAGAGGCAGCTGTTTCAATACAAGTTTTTTAAAAGTAAAATGTCCCATTGTGCCCTGGAATCCCTAGTTTAATTATGGTGAAGAAACAGAGTTTACTGTTTTTTACCATCCAGAAAAAAAATGATCTTAAACAACAAGGTATGATCTAAGGAAATTTTTCACTAGAGATTTAAAGTGATCTAAGATACAGAGCCAGCCACGTTGTCATTAGTAGTTCCCAAAATAGACAGAAAGTCAGACAAATTAGTTTATTTTTTAATTATAAATCTCTAGAAATGTAAGTAAGTCATTGAAAATTCCCTCTTTTAAATGTTTAAGATTCAAAATAGGTGCCTGGCTTCTTTAGACAGTATGATGTAATTACTAGAGCATAAGCTTTGGAGATAGATAAAACTGGGCCCAAACCTTGGCTTTCTCACTTAGTAAATGTATGAATATGAGCAATTTACCTAATATTTCTGTTTCACTTTCTTCACCTATAAATTAGAAATAGCGTTACCTACTTTGAAGGCTATTGTGAGGATTAGACAATATGTTAAGTTCCTACTCAGTACGGGCACATAGTAAGTGCTGAAGTGGCAGCTTAGAGTTATTTACCAGAGCCTATGCAACATCAGCCTTGGTTGCTACTGAGTAGGACATAAGGCAAACGTTGAAGGCATTACTATGATATGATGGTCTCCATCATGAACAAATCCTTCCCTCCACCTTCCTCCTTCTCTTCCCCCTTCCATCCTTCTTCTTCTCCTTCTCTCTGTCTCTTCTCTGTCTCTCTCCTCTCTCTCTTTTCTTGAGTTTTATTTCACTCCCTTGCTTTTCCTCTATTTATTTCCAGAGTGGTTGGAGAAACGGGAGTAAAATGAGTATTGTGTAGTTATACAGATGAAAGGGAAAAAAGTATTTCAAGGAGCAATCTGTTATTAGTATCAAATACAACAGAGCAATCAAGGAGAATGAGAAGAGAGAAGATAACTGCAGATCTGGCAGGAAGAGAGTCTGCTGATGACTTTCATGAGGACAGTCACAGTCCAACGGGGATATTAAGCTGATGAATGACTAATTTTCTAGTTTCAAGTGGACATAAATCACAATGAGTGGACTCATATAGACACATAAGCTCACAAAATAATATTTTAAAAAAAAACAGCTTTAATCCAGCCACCCAGTCCTCCTGAGACATAATGGGGAGGAGAAGAAGAATCCTTGCCAAGGAAACCTCCTAAGGGTTAAGAGTTTCACACATCTCTAAGCAATATCTTCAGAAAGCCTAGAGGAGGAACAACACTTAAACGAGAGGGTCCCAGAAAGTACATCATCTGCTACTCTAGGTTAGTTTGTGGTCTGTTGCCTAGAGCTGTCTCAGAGAGATTCGTCAGCTGACTTACTCCGAATGCTGCCTCCAGACCCAAATACTTGTGCATACTTATTGGGCCAGCTGGATATAATCAGTATCAGAAATGGCGAGGCAATGATGGACTAGGCAACCTAATTATACATGGGCGGTTGGGTAAAACTGGGTGTTTAGAGGTCCATTTGCCCAAACACATCTAAGTGGCCAGTCAAGGACTAGAGTGTCCTAGGCAAAAATAGCTCACTAATCCTTTTCAAATACATATCTAAAAGCTAGTCACATATTTCTATTTCAAATACATCATTGTTACCTAAATTAACATTGCTGTGTCACAGTCAAGATGGATCATCCTGTCTTAGATTTCAGGACCATAGTCTCAATGCTAGGGAACAATGTAGTAGCCAAATAATTTTATTACAAATGAATTTTAATGGAAGGAACTAGATGGCAACTGGATGGAGAAAGTCTCAGGGACTCCCTGAAGGAATTATTGAGTAAATAGAGGAACCTAGTTCTGATTACCACATATTTTAATATCATGCTCCTGGGTCTCATCTTCATGACTTGGCTATATAGTCATAATGCCAGAACAAGCTGTGTAGTCAGACTTGACCTAACTTAAAAACCATTCCAAGAGTTGACAGAGCATCATAGTTTGTGAATCCTGCTTTAAATTCCTTGTAAAGTGAAAACTACTCATCAAATTCTATTGATCCAAATACTATTGAAATAATTTTTAAAAATTATATCTATTCCACTCAATCTATATATTCACCAAAAGATAATCAGTGCCCCACATTTTGAGCAAAATTCTAACATCATCAACACTACAAAAGGTGCTAAAGTTTGATGTAAGTGAATGTGAGCAATATTTTCAGAATCCTCAACTAGCTTAATCATGTTTGGTTTTCAAATATATGAAAACAGTATGGCATGTAGTTGACTTTTTTTCCTAAAAAAAGAATGTTAAACTTTCAGCGTGTTAAATGTGAGCTTGGTAAAAGAAATAATTTCTTGACCATGAGCCATGTGTTAAATATTGGAATTGAGTTGTTAAACATTCTGAATGTTGTTAAAAACAGCAAAAACCTTCATTAATGGTGAATTCTTTGAATTTGGTTTTGTCTGAGATCAGAATAATAAATTGCAAGTAGTCAGGATTTTTGCCACTCTGAGAATTTACCATTCAGTTTTTGTTCTTACTGAAAATGAGGAACAAAGCAGCAGAAGAATACGTCATGATGGAAGCCGTATATGTAAGTAAAGGAGATAATGTATAGTAGGTAGAGAGCTCCAAATTAGAAGATATCTCATTTTTATGAGGGATTGTACCTTTGGATAAGTTATTTGAGCATCATGAATCTCAGTTTCCTCAACTGGAAAATAGAAATTATTCCCACCCTGCTTAATTCATAAGCCAGTTGTTAAGATCAAATGACCTAACAATTTATGAAGCTGTTTTATAAACTATAAGATTCTAAATAACATAAGCTATCATTATGAAAATCAATTTGTGTCTTAATTATACTTTAAGTAAATGCAATCCTATAAATTATAGAATATTACTTGTGTTTATATTTTGGGTTAGACCCTTAGAATGTTATAAAAAGTAAAGTAAGAGAAGGTCTATAATGTTTTGCTCCATCTGAAAAATCTAGAATAATTAGAAATATATTAAAATAATAGAATACACATCCATATAGCAGTCAAGTATTCTAAAAGGAACAGATATCTTTACCTTAAAAACTTTAACTTTCCGATTTTAATAATATTCAGAGGCTGTTTTATTATCCTTTAATGCAGGTAAAGCTTTGCAGAAGTTTTAACTCAGATAGATGACTAAATAGCTAGATCAGATTAAATATCTACCTAGACATCAATTTCCCCCTCTAACTCCTTAGTTGAATCTTGTTTGCTATACTAAACAGTAAATGATAACTGGATGTTGCATCAAAGAAAGAGGGAAAAATTTCAAGGAGAAATCTTCTCAGAATTTTTTTTAAAGTTGCCACTGATCTGCAAACTCAGTGTTCTACCATTTTAATATTTTCTCACAAATAGAAAGAAAATTGTGCTCTTCTGATGCCACATGACTCCAGATTTGTTTGGCTCATGAAAGACATTTTTGTACAATTAAGAATGCTTATTGTATAAATATAAGAAACTACAAAATGCTGTGATACTTGTAAACTTCTTCCTCTTTCTTGTTCTTTCCTTTTATAAATGTGTTTACATGTACTGTCTTAACAACTAAGTTAAAAATCACAGGTTAGTTTAATGCAAAAGTATCTATTTAACATGACTAAGCCACTTGGCTGATGAATAGTATGGAACAGGGTTTATAAAATTGCTCAACTTCCTTTGGACTCCAAATGGTTCATATGCATTTAGGGAAAATTAATCTAAACCACATTTAAATGATTGGCCCTGAAATATCCATCAAATCCCAGAATGGGGATTTGGAAGTCATTGTTGACTGTTTCTTATACAGCGGAGACCAACACATATCCCGCATTGCGAAACCACAGAACATCTGTACCTGGAATACTATATGCAATTACAGTCACTGGATCACAAGAAAGACACAGAATAGGGTAGGAGAAACTTAAATCACCACAGAATAGGAGATGCTGCCATAGAAGAACAATCTTAAACTAGGACTTTCCAGTGAAATGTTACTCTCTAGATCCTTGTTTTATAGAACCAGGGGCAATGTTTAAATAGCAGAACACGGAGCTGGCCTCGTGGCTTAGCGGTTGAGTGCGCACGCTCCGCTACTGGCCGCCCGGGGTTCAAATCCCGGGCGCACACTGACGCACTGCTTCTCCGGCCATGCTGAGGCCGCGTCCCACATACAGCAACTAGAAGGATGTACAACTATGACATACAACTATCTACTGGGGCTTTGGGGGGAAAAAATAGGAGGAGGATTGGCAATAGATATTAGCTCAGAGCCGGTCTTCCTCAACAAAAAGAGGAGGTTAGGCATGCATGTTAGCTCAGGGCTGATCTTCCTCACAAAATAAATAAATAAATAAATAAAACTGTTTAAAATAAATAAATAAATAGCAGAACAGGTATTTTTAGGACCATGAGAAAGAAAAACTTTTCTACAGGTGATTGCGTAGTTTAATAAAGAGAACTTGGATGTTTGAGTAAAACAGCTTTGAGTGAGAGTCCTAGTTCCAACAATTATCCACTGTGTGACTTTGAGCAAGTTATTTTGTCTCCGAATCTCACTTTCTTCATCCACAGAATGAGAATAATTATAGTAACTTGCTTTGGGAATTAAATGAGATGATATTATTTCAGTCCCAGGCATTTAATAGGAATTCACTGAATGTTACTTCACCATTTTACGCATAAAAAATAAAGTGGAATTACTATTCAAAAAAGGGCGTGTGCTAAAGATATAAATGGTTTAAAGAAGCATAATTATGAGAGTGATACATCCATAGTAGATTTTTAAACAGAAATTAAGGATATTAAAAAAGGATACAAATTTTCAGTCATAAGAAGTTCTGAGGATCTAATGTACCACAGGGTGACTACTTAATAGCTTAATAGTTAATAATATGGTATTGTATACTTGAAATTTGCTGAGAGTAGATCTTAAGCATTGTCGCCATACACACACAAAAGAGTTAACTATGTGAAGTGATGTATGTGTTAATTTTCTTGATCTTGGTAATCATTCCACAACTTATATGTATATCAAATCATCACATTGTATGCTTTAAATATATACAGTTATATTTGTCAATTATTCCTCATTAAAGTTAAAAAAATTAAAAAAAGAAAGATACCCAAGCCTTTTGAGGTAAACATTTAAGAAGATGTTTTAGATGAAATTTTGGTCAAAATGTCAGGGGAAAAGACTTTTTTTCCTCTACAGCTGGTCTCAAATAAACAGATTCTTTTTATAAGGCAGTGAAGGGGAATTTCAGAACTGTCAGAGACAGACATTGTTCAAAAGAGATTTCGACAAAGTTCCTTTATTTTCTATTTAAGATAATATTAAGCAATAATCCGATATTATCCACTCTGGTTTCTCACCCCTCTAATGATTTAACTGTTTCAAATGTCCAAGCAGAGAATCAAAAGTCTTAGACTAAAGGTGTCTTGTCCATGGTCGGCCATTATGGGCGTGGCCTGCTCCCTGCTCTTCTTCTTTCGCAAAACCTATCTCCCTTTTTTATGCCTAAATTGACTGTCAGTGAAGACACTCAATTATAATTTTTCCTCAATTTGGGCATTGAGACAAGGGCATCCTACAATTACAGAGATGTGTACAAATTAGCATGCATATAGAAATTCTCAGGGTATAATGTAAGCCATAAAGACTAGAGAACACCCCATAATCTCTTCCAGTCCTTATTTATAACATAAATAAATTATCTCTTGAGAATGGAAAGGCCTAAATCTTGCTATACTATGACATCTTAGTAATATTTCCAAATTCTTACTCTCCCAGATGAAGAATTCACTGCCCTGTGGAAAATAGCCAAGAAAGCACTCGATTCTGTAGGATTGTACAAAAGTCCCTGGAACAAAGGACGGTCAGTCATGCCTCTCTTTGGACTTCTCTTGTTTTACGGGCCTGTATGAAGCATGATTCTGACCCACTTTGCTATTTGTTCTTCTTAGATAACATTACAGAGTTAGTTTGCTTTCTTACAGAGCAAATAAAGCCTGAGTGTTCTATTCAAGAGTGGTCGTAGTGAACAAAAACAGAGTGGCTGATTAGTAATTTTGGTTCTCTGTCTTTCTACTCATAATTTTAGATGAGAAATCTTTTGCACATAATGATAAGAAAGAACAATATACAAAATTAAATGTATAGCATGATTACAACCTTATAAAATCCATTAAAAGAGTGTAATAAAGAAAATATCCTCAAATACATTGATTTGAGGGGTAGGCCTTATGTGTTTTTTAACTTTTTTTCAATACATAATCCATTTATAATTAAAAAATAAGTTAGATACACATTTAAGAAAAAATTCTGTCCCTAGAATTGTGAAACATTTTGGATGCCATGATATCCGATATGTCTGGAAGTGGCTGTGTAGGAAGTAAGTCACCTCCTAACTGTGATTTGCAAGTAATATGGGAAAGCTCCTCTGCTTCAAATTAGTTTCTCCACAAACTTTCATATAAATTCCTGAATCCCTGCAATTAGGACATAACTTTTCTGGACTGTAGACATTTTCCTTTGTTACAAAAAATGCATATTTTGGAAGGGGACAACTATCCAACATATTTTAATAAATGTTTATAGTTGAAACCTCAAAAACAAAAACATAAGACCAGGTACACAAGATGATTCACTTAAGGTTCTTAATTGCAGGTAACCAAAACTGTTTTAGGATTATTCAGAAAAAAACATATTTTATTGAAATCTATTTGGTAGCTCATGAAATCATGATTACAAGGAAGGTGAAAAAACTACACCTGGAAAATGAGCAGGAAAAAGGGAGCAAAGACACAGTGAGGAATGCATTCTATTGGTAAGTGACAAAAGCAGTGATGGTAACACCAAATTCAAAATTTAGGTGGGTCACAAACCTAGTCACATGCATCCCCTAGCTAAAAGGTAGGTTGGAGAAGTGGGTGTCTTTTTTTTTCCATTTCCATAGTGTGAGGTGGGGTCTCTCTCCCACCAAAATTCACAGTGTAAGAAATTCGTCAACATGGGAGTTCAGAAGAGAAGCACCTAAAAGTAATGACAAATGTTCACAGCACGCGTGACGAGGGCAGATGATAACATTGATGTAAGAGGGCGTTTTATGTGGAAGGGTACAAGATATGTACGTTGCTTGTGTGGAATCAAAAGAAATGGAGGTAATAAATATGCTATAAAGGGGAAATTTAAGTCATGCCTGAGAAATTTAGCATGAGGTTCATCTATAGATGTTTATGCAAGTATAATATGATATGAGTAAAGTTTGAAAAGATTATCCTTGTTGCAGTGAGAAAAAGTTAGATCTAGGAAACAGACAGGAAGTAGGATATCTGAGTCTGGCAATTATCAACGTTCTATCTGTCAACATTTCATGAGGTACAAATTGAATAAGGGGAAACCTTCTGATCCTCAGTTGCTCCTCCTACTCATTCTTACCTTATTGCTTCCCCCACTTGTTATGTCAGTCCAAAAAGGTCTATTTCCTGCCTTTTTTGATTAGTAGTAAGCTAATGAAGTTCCTAGGACTTATACCATTTCACTTGATTCTAAATTCTCAACATGTGTAGCTCCTGAATAAAGTACAACCTTCTACACACCATACATATGTTGTGAAAAACCTGCCTTTTTGAAAAAATTGGTCTCATTTTCTTTTGACCTACTTTAGAATTTTGGTTGCAACTGGTTTTCATATCAGAAGGGTCTTCAACAAACTGTTGATTTTAATCGCTTGCTATAAGCATATCTCTAAGCAATGCCTTACATAAACTCATTTCACTACTGAAAAGGAGCTTTGCAGCAAATCGTTTATATTTATTCCCCAACTTATATATTTTATAAGGTCTTATTCTGGAATATTTGTTCCTATAGAGAGGAATACCTATAATGTCAAAGCTTGTTACTCTTAGTACATTTATATAGGACTTTTAGTCCTTCATATATATCTACCTGTCATATTAACTTTAGTATGTCAGACCTACTGTGTTGTGGGAAGATTTGGGGCTAGAGAGGTGAAAAATATTTTGATTAAATACCACTTTTCCATCTACTCCAATCACAGCTTCTTTAAATTTAACAGCTCAGTATTTTACTCAATCAAAACTATCAATATCATCCTTTTCTTGTTTTTCACAGTTAAAACACACTTATTTAATTTAAAACATACTAATTTTCACAGTTAAAACATATTTTCACCTTCTGTAGAAAATCTAGGTCAGCATGCCTTAATATGTGCCTTCAGGAATGGTTTTTCGACACCAAATTGAGATACATGCATTAAAAACAATTTATGGACAAAATGAATTCTACTGGCCAGGAATACCAAAAATGTTTAAAAACCAAAGACTAAAACATAAAAATACAAAAAAACAAAACAAAAAACAGTGCTATAGTTTGTCAGAAAAGTTGTCACATTCTATGAACAATTTTTTATGATATAATAAAATATGTGTGGTGTCCAGAGTCTTTGCCCATAAATGTTAGTTTAGCTTATCTCAGTATGAAAATATTTTTAAATCAAGCGTTTCTCAGCTACGGGGCTAGGGGGATGTAAGGTAGCGACAGGGAGCAAGGGTATTGCATTGAGTGGACTACACTTTTGAACTATAGCCAACTTGGCATTAGACATTTTAGCGTCTGGTCTATTCTGTGTATTACTGAACAATGGCTTTATCATCCAACAGCTGGGGCATAGTCTGTAAATTTGTGGTGTAGATTTATCTCATGTATACATCATTGGTGATATCAGTGTAGGTCAAATGTCCAACAAAGGTCAGAGAGTTGTTTCATTGCCAATCTAATTTAATGTTGAAACTGTTAGAAATAATACCCAAGGGGAAAAGGGGAGGATGAAATAGTCTTCTTCCCACAAGGAAGATTTGTTCTTTCATTCTTAGTGAATTAGAATTACCCATGCTTGGAGAACGTGAAAACATCTCATCCCAAGCTAACAAATTCCAGTGCATGCCAAAAAGGGCCTTTTCCAATTGCTAGCATTACCTACAGATGAAATCAGTCATGTAGGAATTTGCAAAATGAGAGATATAAACTGTGGCATTATCTAGCCTAATCCATCGTCTTTTTGGCCAAACCATTCAGGATGGGTGATTGTCTTTTATCTTAAGAAGAAGAAGATCTTAAGAAGCATATAATGTGTTTCAGTATTTTTTCAATCTTTTCAGTTTATCTAAAAGTCATATTTCTCATTTCCACTTAAGTGAAGCTCTTCTTGTTTGAAAATACATGCACATTACTCTTCAATATTCTTTTCTTAGAAGCTTTTTACGATACTGGGGATGGTAATCTAACCAGTCCTTTATGCTTCATTCTGTAAACTAAGCAATCTTAATTCTTAGACATTTAACATTTCTAAAATAATATATTACCTATTATACCAATTATTTCTGTTATTCTCCAAAAAAAAAAATCACCAGTTTCTTCATATCCTTCAAAAATGTGCAACCAAAGTTGTACATCAGGTATAGAGAAACTACAATATCCAGAGCATAAAATGGCTCTAGAACATGGGCTACAAGGATACAGAAGTGATAGGTCTGGTCACCAGGGACATAAAATAAGCTAGAAAGAATTTTAATGAAAATGCTTTTCTTAAAATAGCATATAGTAATATTTTAATAAAATAATACATTACTTTATAGTATGCCTTTCTCAACAACAGTGCCAATGTGTGTCTTTCACCGTAGCTGCAAAATTTAGAATTTTTAAGGCTATAAATTAAAAATAAACAATAGCATATGTACTGAAGAGCATCATTTTTGAGATAAAAATCAAGTTAACAAATCATCATCTACGTCTTACTTGATGTGGAAATACTTTCTATAATGCCATTGAGTCATTCAAGCATCAATTCCTACATAGTGGCTCTCAGTGTCAGGCCACCGAGACTTTCTTCCATCCTGGTAACAAAGAGCAGAAAATGAGCATACCACGCTCTTTGTAGTTATTGGCTAAGACAGAGCAACATATAACAGGTCTGATATGTATGGAGCATTAAAATGATGACAATGTTAAGTAAAGAAATAGCAAAGATGAATTAAGTCAATTGAATCCAGATTTATTTTGAAGCTAAACAGCCAAAATTAAAATTCTGATATTATATTTACATCATCTATAGAAGTCTAAAAAAGTCTTGTAATATTGTCTTGAAACATTATAAAATAATTATAATAGTATATATTCTTTGTTCCTGATTTAAGGGGACTATATCTAGTGCTTCACCAATAAATAATCTGGGTTTTTTTTCCTGTGTATGTATATGTAAACATACATGCTTTTATATAAACAAGTATAGCATTATATCAAGATTTTGGTATCAGAATCATGAACTCTTTGTGGGATGAACTGGGTTTCTTTCCATTATATGTAATAATGTATATATGTATGTGTTTATGTATTATAAAATAAACACAGGTGCAAGATACAAAAAGAAATCCAAACAGCACATTAGGGCATTAAATTAAAAGTCCAAATAAAAGTCCTTATTTATGCTTACTACAGAACAGTGAACTAGATGTTCTGAAGAAAAAAAGAGGAAAATTCCAGTGCAAAACACATAGATGTTGTTTAAAGTACAAAAAATGTACTTTTACGTACGTTGCTGATCTCTTAAGAAAGAGAAATTACCAAGGGCCATAAAAATTAAATAGGGAGTTGAAACAAGTGTGGTAAGTGAAATATGTGCAGCCCATACTAGGAAGCTGGAGCTTCAGAGATAAATAGCCAATCCCATCAAAAATGAGAAATTAGACTTTAGGCTTGTGCCAGGTGAGGCAATGCTGAACCGGAAACTCCAGCAAAAATCCATATCTTTGAGGAAGACATATCTTTGTTGAAATGGCTTTGCATTACTTTTGTTTTGTATGCTTTAACAAGAAGGTAAGATAATTATTTAACAAGAGGGTAAGATAAGAGGGTAATAATTATTTCAAAGTGGAGGAAGTAGGACACTAACTTTTTACCCCAAAATATAGAGGATGTGAAAGAATAGACATCTACTACTTGAGAAGAATGCCAGAGAAGTGGTATCTTCTGGGGAGAGTCAGGTTTATATTAAAGCAAACAGGTAGAAGGAATGTGTAGAGAAAATGTTGAAGATATAAGCACTGACTGAATGAGACAGAGTGAGAGATATGTGGATTTCATCTCAACAGTTCCTTTCACGGGGAAATATCTATGATTTTAAAACTAGTTGAGTAATATTAAGTATAAATATATAAGTTTAATAATACAGGGCCGGCCCCGTGGCTTAGCGGTTAAATGTGCATGCTCTGCTACTGGCGGCCCGGGGTCGGATCCTGGGTGAGCACCGACGCACCACTTCTCCGGCCATGCTGAGGCCGCGTCCCACATACAGCAACTAGAAGGATGTGCAACTATGACATACAACTATCTACTGGGGCTTTGGGGGAAAAAAAAAAAAGGAGGAGGATTGACAATAGATGTTAGCTCAGAGCCGATCTTCCTCAGCAAAAAGAGGAGGATTAGCACGGATGTTAGCTCAGGGCTGATCTTCCTCACAAAAAAATAAAAAATAAAAAATAAAATAATAATAATACAATGCTATTGTTGAATACAATTTTTGCTTTTATATACATAATGTACAAATATTCCAACAAAAGGTAAATGGCATAGTATTATAGAGTAACAGTTAATCCCAAATCAATTATATTTGATTTTAGGATGTTGTTTGAATATCATATTCAGATATTCCACCTAGAGTTTTCCTCCCTAGTGTTAGTAACTCAAGAGAACAATGAGAGATATGGAGGAGAAATATAAGGAAAGAAAGGCCTTGTATAGATTATCCACACACAAATAATTAAAAGTCAATTGTTTGCCTTAATGTCAATCACGTGACATTGATTAACCTATTTTTTCCCTAAGGGATGAAAACACATAGGAAAATATATTATTCTTTGCAGAACTCTGATGTTTAATACAGAAGATACAGCTATATTAAAAAGTGTGAGTAATTCTAACTTGTCTTTTTCTATGTTTTTGACATGAGGCATTTCTTCTATTTTATTATTTCTTGTTGTAGTAACTCTATGATTTTTCCCAGCTAGCAATCTTGGTAATTCTTTTATCCAGTGATGGAATTCTTTTAGTGGGAATGAGGAAGATTGGATTTTTTTGTTCAAAAGGAAAACCACTGTGAAGACTTATTTGATATATTTAATAAGAACAAAAGCTAGAATGTCACTCAATTGCTACTATATACAATCAAGAAACTTTCAGAAGTTTTAAATAAAAAGCAGTTTTAAAGATTGGTTTTGACATATATACATAATGAGGGTCTGCATAGGGACAAGGTCACTGCTAAAGTAGACTAAAGGGATCTTTATACTCCAAACCCTTTTCCACTAAAGAGACTTAGTCCTTGAAAATCTTTGACCATATTACTTAGCACCATATTACTTAAGTGTACATGTAATAATAAAAATAAAAACAGTAATTGGAATATATTATAATTAATGTAAAAATTTAATCAAATATAAATGTGGGATGAAAATCAGCATAGATTAATTAGCAAAACATTAGCAAAAATGGCACAGTAAGGACCTTCTAAAATTCTCTCCTCCTTAAAAGCAATAGAAAAACTGGCAAAAATTATCAGAAACAACATCTTCAGAAATCTGGAAATTTACCTAAGGCTTGCGGAAATTCAGGGAGTGTTTATTCAAGGAAAGCAGATGACTCTCAGTAAGAGCAGCAAGTTTTGTGGCATTTTAACTTGCCCTATTCCAATCCCCACCTCCACATTCTCAGTAGCTTTGAGAACCAACAGCTCACAATCACCATGTGAGCAGCCTTGCAGTCACCAGAAGAAGCAGAATGGACTTGGAGCTCCTTCAGAGCCTCATTCCCAAAGAATTCACATTATTTGACCTGATGTTTCCCTGAAGACTCTACTTGCAAGGTTGTCTTATTTGATCTGACTTGGAGGTCGCCAAGAGTAAAAAGCCTTTTCCCAAGGGGTGTTTGTCAAAAATAATTACAGGCAATTGATTAACTTCATGGCTGCCTGAAGCAGTGGATAACAGTTGGGACACAGAAGAAGCTAACCGAAAAATCTTAAAAGGAAAAGCTAGGGAGTGAGTTGACTGTATAAGGCTTTAAAAAGTTCAGACATATTCCTGGAAATCTGGAAGGCGTGGCTATGTGCATGCTCAAGAAAGACCTGAGAAAGCACTAAGCCCTCGCTTCCAACAGACACTGAGACTCTGTACAATCAGAAAGTGAGGGATAAGGCATAGTTATCAACTTCCTGGCTGAGTGTTAAAAGTGTCCACCAACATGCACAGAAAGTCCCTAGGCAAATAATGGGAGATTTAGTTCCAGGGTATTATAAAATCTCTGTATAATTAATTATCTCACCGCTAAGCTAAGGGCAAAGATATTTTCCTAGCCACACATGACAAAGAATACCTCAGTATGAGGTGCAGATCTACCAAATCCATGATTCCTCTGGCATTCTTTATTTCTGTCAATAAAATCATCAGTCAACCAATTGTTTGTGTGAGAAATCTGGAACTCATCTTTATCTCCTCTTAGTTACTTATTCCCCCCCAAATCCAATATATCTATAAGTTCTATCTTCTGAATATATAAGATATATTCCCTTGCTACAGACTTTTTTCAGTCTCCTATCATTTCCAACCTGGTCTATTAACAACAAATGTTCTCCTTAATTCTTATCCTATCTTCAGCCTTTCCTTTTTCATTCTATACCTCACTTTTCCATCTGTGATTAAATCTATATAATTGAATATATAATATTATATTATATATTCATATATGTTAATTAATATATATTATATATCTATATTAGTTTCCTAGGGCTGCTGTAACAAATTACCATAAACTGCGTAGTTTAAAACAACAGAAGCTGATTATCCTACAGTTCTAGAGGCCAGAAGACCAATATCAACATATTGGCAGGGCCACACTTCCTCTGAAGGCTCTAGGGAAGAATATTCCCTTGCTTCTTTCAGCCTCTGGTGGCTCCAGGCATTCTTTGGTTAGTGGCAACATAACTCCAATTTCTGCCTCTATCTTTATATGGCTTTCTCCCCTGTTTGCCTGTGTCTCAAATTTCCCTCTTCTTTCTCTTATAAGGACACCTGTCCTTGAATGTAGGGCCCGCACTAAATCTAATGTGGGACATCAGAATTGCCCACCTCAAAACGTGTCTCTTTGGCTTGATTATTTTTAAGGACAAAAGGCTGAAAGAAACTTTGACCTTCCCCCTAACTACCTAAAAGAATTTAAGATAGAAGGTGTGTCCCTGAAAGGAGCTATTACCATAGATAACTCTGGGTATGATAGACCGGGACGACCCTTGATAGGCCTTTTTTTATCAAAGTTCTCTCCCTCAGGTCACAATGTCTATAGATGGCCCAGCAAACATTTGTTTATAAAACATTTGCTTTTCCACATGTGTATGTGAATTGCCTTCCTCCCCTTTGAAGTCCCAAACCACTACCCCCAACATCCTCCTTTGTCTTTAGCTGAAGATGGTATTTAAGGTGTTGGCTTCAGCCATTTTGGTGAGTTACTCAGTTTTCATGGGTTTCTCTCATGAATACATGTTATTAATGTTTGATTTTCTCCTGTTATTCTGTCTCATGTCACTTTAATTCTTAGACTAGCCAGAAAGACCTAGAGGGTAGAGGAATAGTCCTTCCTCTCCAACACTAGCATGCTCTTATCTTGAGATCCTTAAGTACATCTGCAAAGACCCTATTTCCAAATAAGGTCACATTCACAGGTGTGGGGGTGGGAGGGTTGGTTAGGACTTGGACATATCTTTTTGGTGGTCACTCTTCCACTCACCATAATATTATATAAATATACTCATATATTTACTTAGAATTAATTTTATATATAGTTATTCATTTGCTTTAACAAATCCTTGCTTCAATAAATTCTTGATGTCTATGTTATGAAGTCCATTCATTCATTCGTTCATTCATTTACTCAACACGCATTGTGTCAGATATGATGGCGAGTCTGACAGACACACTCCCTGCCCTTGTGGATGGTAGAGCCTAAAGACAGTGAAACTAATAAATAATTAAAATGTGATGAGTGTTATGAGAATAGATGTTCATGACGCTATGAAAATATATAGTAGAAACTCTTGCTCTAGCTAAAATGTTACATTGAGGGTCAGAGTTTAAGAGACTGATCCTTCATTATCTGATCACAATTCACTTTTCTAAATTCATTATCTCTTAGTCACCAAAATGAACTCCATACTCTGATCATACTGACCTCTTTGCAGTTCTCTGAACACACTATTTCCTTCATACACCCTGAATATATACATTCTATCTTTATTCTGGAACATCCTCTCCCTCCTACACTTGTACATCAAGAAATCTCAGTCTCCAAGATTAAACTCAAATGCTACTATTTCTGTGAACCCTAATCGCTCCATCATCTGGTCCCAGTTATTGTTTTCTTCCTCTATGTTCTCAAAGAACTTTCTACATATTTTAGGCAGTTATCTCAATGTGCTATAATTATTTGTTTACATACCCATTTCTACAAATAGACTATGAGTTTCTTAAAAACTCTAACTTAGTATGATGCACATACACTGAATCAGGATCCAAAAAGTGATATAGAAGTTCAATACATACATGATAAATCAATGATGAATAAACAGGCCTAAAATAAAATATGAACACTTGTCCTACATTTTATCCTATACTATTTTACATCCTTTCTGTTACCTCCCAAATCCTCAAATAAATACAAATAGAAATAACTTTTTGCCTATCAAATTAACAATGATAAAAAAGAGTAATATACAGTATTTGGTTCAAAGTGATAAGCATTTTCATGCTATGTTGGGACAAATGTAAACTAGTAAACATTTCAAGAATTTTAAAACATTCCTTGCCTTTGTCTAGCAATTAAAGTTTTACAAATCAACCTTAAGGAAATTATCAGAGATGTGGGCAAAGACTGGTGAACAAAACCATTCACTCCAGTAAAATGTGAGAGATCCCAAATTGTTACCGAACCAAAGTAGGTCCACTTCCTGATGAAGTGAAATCAGAGCCTTCACCAGAAGTAGTTGTCAAGCAAAGAAGAATTTATTTGCAGCAAATAGGAGATGTCACGGAATCACTTCTAAAGTCATGGCTGTCCCCAAGCACGGGAAAGCAGGGGCCTTTTATTTCAGATGGAGAATGAATATTCAAAAGGGAGAGGTGGATATTCACTTGCATGGGCTCATTTGGAAAACATGCTTCCACATACATCACATGTGATGGTAATAAGGCCTAAACTCATCTGGGGGCAGAGATCTTAGCATTAAAATGAGGCAAAGGTAATCTCTTGGGCACTTTTCAGCCCATCTGCTCAGGTGTCACTCTTGCAGTGGGGTTTGGACTGGTTTGGGGTGGTTGGTGATTGCATCTCTTAACATAACAAAAAAGAAAAAAGCAATTTAGAGGAACAGTTAAATGCTTCCAAAACCTCCCTTGAATTCCTCGAGGCAATTACTCAATGACAAAATGCCCAACAAAAGTGAAATTGTTAAGTAAACCATGGTATATTCCTACTCTGGAATATTAGGCAACAGTTAAATCTCATGTATTTGAAGAATATAATGAAATTTGTTAAATAGTGCAGTAAGAGAAGAGTTGATTATGAGTCACTATCTAACTTTAATATTCAGCTTTTTCTAAGAGCAACAGATGTGACAGAGTAGCCCTTTTCATGCGACCTTGTTCATATCCCAAATCCTTTTGGATTCCTTTCTCCAACTGAAGATGATTTTGCTTTTATTTTTATAGAGGCAGCATACTCCAAATTTCAGTTTAATGATGGAAAAAAAATTGTTGGCACTTTAAATTCAGTTCACAGCTCCCTCATCACTTACACCTGCAGTTTAGGAAGCTGTGAAGACTGTAACCTTAAAGAGTCATTTACTTCAATAGCCTCACAGATATCCTTTTCCATCTGCCTCATCTTGCTCAGTGTAGAATGAACTTTTCCCTCATTCATCTAAAACTTGCTTTGGCTTACTACTCTGGCTTTTCTATTAGCATTTGGCAGCTACTTCCAAAGCTTAGCTTTCCAGTCTCCTGACTATCTTCTTTGCACTGCTGCAGAGATGGGATTCCTCAATTTCACTACAAAAAGGACATTATGGTCAACTTATTCAGTACCATCCTTCCTGCAGGTATTTCTCCTTGGGAGATTTTTAAGCCAAACCTTTGGGCCTCTGACTTCTTCCACTGCTAATAAAACATTTACTAATAGCAATGAACACTCATCTCACTAAAACATTTTTAATGAGTGAGGAGTAAAACAAAACTTTAAGTGAATCTAAAAGATTATGGACAGCTCACTTAAAAAAATGTTTAATATTCAACTTGTCCTACTTCTAGAATAACTGATTCAGATAAAATTCTTACTACCCTTTTTTTCAGTACAGAAGATTTTGAAAAGAAAAACTTGAAAGATTTAATTAAAAATCTGTTCTTGCACATTTAATGCCTCCTAATGCTTTTAATTAATCTGAATATCCTTAATTACTTCCGTAATTTTTTCCATGTGTAAATAGCTAATTAAAGTATCAAACAACCCTCAAACATTGCATAGAATTAAATATATAATTGTTTTCAAGCTGATTAAAAGATTACATGGAAAAGGTAGTAAGGCTACAGGTAAAGTTTTTTGTTGTTTGATTTTAAAATTCTGAATACTTTTTAAATACATTTTCATCAACATAATTGTTCTCAGAGTACAATCTTTCATAGAGATAAGTGGGAAAAGAGGCTTCTTTAAAACAGTAACTTTAGATTTGTGAAACCATTAGAGGACCTAAAAGCAATTCAAATAAATGTAAGTGGGTCACAAAAATGCCTGTTGAAAAAGTGAAGAGTCAAGACGGCAGAAATGGTTTCCTAGCCTAAGGATATCATCAGCCTAAGAACATTTGTATCAGTGCTATACTTTTTAAACTTGTCTTCTAGTGGCTTAGAGTTGCCTATCAAATTACATCCTCTGGCAAACTCCTTGGATGAGATTTTGCTGGAAGGCCAGAGTTCTCTCAGTTTACTGACACAAATGAATTAAACCTCACAATGAGCTCAGTTAATTTTATAACTTGCCTCCAGTGTCATCTGAGACATTATACCAAACTTAATACAATAAATGGTAATCTAAAAACTATAATGTTCACTCAGGTAATTAGCATTTCTCATCTTCAGTAATTCTGTGAACAACAAATAAACCTAACAATGTCTCAATACATAATATTAGCTTCAGTTTAGAAATGACAATAGTAATTATAATGCTTTTAACAAAACCACCGAGAGATCCAAGGAAGATTATTCTATTTACTGAGTGTCTTTCCATCTAGTTGTGAACTTCTACCTAGTAGTAAACTTCCACGTATAAGATCATTCTTCAGTGCAATGGAACAACTAGAACAATATTTGTTAAACAAAATATAATTGGCTCTATGTTGTTCATATTTCCCCCAAAGTGCTCATTTCTCTGACTCTAGGGACTAGCGTCCTCACTACCACAATCTGACTTATTATACAAAGATGTCCTGAGCTTTCCAAAATTCAAGTCAGTTGACATTGGGTTGAAAAGCTGGTAAAAGGCAACTTCCCAGGTGGCAGTTGGGCTATGAATTTACATTCGCTCAATCATATTCACATTGCAGTTAACTCTGTCCTCAAACTGTTCCCAATACAAAATTCGATGACCAAAATCAGGCTCTCCCAGATAGGAGTGTTTTACTTAAGTATTTCAGAAAATGAGAAATTTATGCAATTTAGATTTTGTAATACCTCAATGGCCAGTTTGATTTCCTGTGTGTCTTGTCTCATTATCACCATGTGAATATTTGACTACTCAAATGTCCTACAAACCAGTGATGTTCTACTCCACCTTCTTAGGTTAACATCTGGGGGTTGCTAATCAAACCAACAAAAGATAGATTAACAGGAAAAAAGATTCATTCCTATGCTTATGGTAGCTAATAAAGAAGTAGCTAGCTTGCTAAATGGTTAAAGTTAGAGGCTTATATACCTAACTTAGTAGGGAAAAGGGAGGAGGGAGAAAAAGCCTCTATGGGAAGAACGAATAAGGTTTCTTTAGGAAAGACAAATTAACTTTTTGGAGAACAAATGGGAGATAAGAAAGTTTGTGATAATGTTTGTTTATGCAGGTGCAAGTGGTCTTTCTGACTTCTTTGTAGTCATGAAACTCTCCCAGAGAGGGGATTTATAGTAGGTTTACTCTTGTTCTCTCTCATGGGAGTAGACCTGCCCTGAAGAGGGAATTTACGGCAGCCTCATTTCCCATAAGTTTCTGCTTTTTAGTCAAATAAGGAAAGTTCTGAGAAGGCTTCTTTCTGCATCTGTTGAATCTCAAATGTTCTCAGTTTAAAATAATGTTCATACCAACTCTGGGGTTTTAAGTGGGTCCCCACAGCAGTTACTGAGAGTGTGAGTCCCACACGTGGCAAAATATATCACAGGGAGATTTGTTCTTCATTATATCAGTCATCTTTTTGTCGATGAAAAATAACCAATAATCATTCTATAGATAAGAGAAATAAGGTGAGTTTTACTTGAGCCAGAGTGAGGATTATAACCTGGGAAGGCCTTTTCCAGAAAGGAAGAAAGGGTTCTGGAGAAGCATGGTTTTCAGTACAGTCTTATACCTTTTTAGAACAAAGAATCATACATTAAACATGTCTAGGACACATATTCATCAAAGTTTCAAAGAGGTATTCAATTGCAAATTAGCAGGTCAACATGACCCTGATGTCCTGAAAGGGACTAATATGGGTGTTACCAATAGGACATTACCAATAGGGCATAGGAGGTGAAGTATGCATTCTTATCATAAGAGAGTGCATGCTTTGCTTTAATGGTTAAAGCAGATGTACAATGTATGTTTGATAGGCCCTAAGTCAGACTTTTTAGTTCAAGTAGAATCAATTTTGAACCTGAATAGTTACCCCATATACATCAATATGTGAAAATCTTTTGTCATTTTGATATAAGTTGGGAGGAATGACAAAATCTCAAAGGACCTGATATTTCAAGGGACCTGAGTTTTAAAGAACCCTAAAGTTGTTATGTTCTTCAATGGAATTTGAAATTTTCTTTGTCCATTTTACTTTTCTTAGAATTTGCTTCTTATTATTTCATCCTTTGTTTTATCCCCAATTTACTCCATGATGCAGTTTAAGCCATATATTAAAAAAAAAACAACATTTATTATTTGCCATTTGTCTGGGTTCTGGAACAAATGCATTGTTCTAGATAATGACATAGTGGTACCAATATAATTAAGACAAGATCTTTCCCCTCCAAAGCTCATCAAGCTAGTAGGGAAGACAACTACAGGTAAACACATAGTGACAATATAATAAAGTCACGAATAATGGCTAGGAGGGAGGATGTCATGGTAGACTTTAGATAGGAGATAGTATTTGATTTTGGTCAAATTTACTGCCATTGCTCTGTCCCAGAATTTCCTTTTGAGATCTGAATATAATACCCACGTTTAGCTTGTAATTGCTCTAACTTTCCAAATGACTGTAACTGCTTTCTGGGTATAAATGTAATCATTCATATAGATTAAATATGCCATACTCTGGCTTTCCTGTATTATATTCTTGGGACTACACTTGCAAGCCAGCCTAAGAATTTTATTACCAGTGATTTACTTACTAAAAGGTGTCACCACCAATCAGCACAACATGAAATACCATAATAATGACCACATTTACCAATGACAGTTCCTATCACCAGAAATGACATCACCAAATAAATTATTTTCAGAACAGTGGACTATTTTCAATTAGAATTAATATCTTTCAATATATTTCCAATTTTCCTTCCATAAAGCTTAAATTTAATCAATTTCTTGTTTAATGAAATTATACCTGTAAAAAATTAAATTGACTAGGCCGAAAATGCAAAATTCAATAGTGTGAAATAAATTAGATTATAAAAGATTATAGTTTTGTCAAGCCAGCCTACTTTCCAAAGCCCATTCAAAATATCACATGGCTATGTTTTCAGTATTGCCTATAAAGAAATATGTCATAGAACCTCTAATACTCAAATGTAACTATATCTATTAACTTACACTGGTTAATAGAAAGGACTAAATATAATATTTCAGCATTATTAGAAATAATGGTAACATGTAAGTTCATACCACCACCCAAAAAGCAATTATGTGTAACCAGAGACAAAATGATTAATTACAATTCAAATATATTTTATACTTTGTCTTTGTCTGAGTGTTGTTTAGTTTAATTGAACTTGCTCTGGGCTGTTATCTTAATGTCCTTCAGATTCATACATTTTGCAACCCAGCACAATTCCTCCAGACCAAAGTAGAGAGGATTTTTATTTTTAGTCTCACCATACTGTTAAGGGTACGGGTCAAGTTCCCACACTAGATTAACTTTTAATGTACTAGTCTAGACAAGATTTCAAATATTAAATTCATGTATATTTTTTAGATTCATTCTTTCACTATCACATCTCTAAACCTAGATACATACATTAACACACAATAGATAAATTCATTAAAGCATTATTTAATTTAAAAAAAAATTAAAAATGACAACTTCCAATTCTATGTATTTCTTATTTGCCTAAAGCAAGCTCAAGTACAAAGTTGTTTAAATATAGCCAAGTAAGTGTTCCTCATGCTACCAAGCATGGTGAATTTATCTAGCTGTTCCAGATTAGACCTCCATTTTCCTTTTCATGAGTTGTTGTGTAAAGGATATCACCAACACCAGGAAAGCCAAATCTATAAATCCATAATTTAGAAAAGTGATTTCTATCATATTGACTTATACTTACATACTTTTATTTCTAGTATTCTCCTCCCAGCCCTAAAAAAGGAGTTTATTTTAGAGTATAATTTGTTTTTCAGGTAAAGCCAATTTCCCAAATAATTCTATTTCTCTTGTCTCATTTATAAAACATCAAATTCTTACAACAATCCCAATTCCCTACCTTTCTTCTCAGCCATGTATTCCTTGAGAGAGTGTTTCTGCCTTCAGTTCAAATGTTTCTTGGTCAAAAATAAACTTAACTCGTGGATTTATAACTCTCATACAAATAATATAAATTAATAAAATCTAAACTTTTCCTAGCAATCTTCTGGAATGTAAAAAAGAGTAAATAATTTTAAATGAGGACTATGAAGAAATCTGGAAAAATAAATTTTAAACTATATATGAATACCACACATTTTCAAAATATATAAATTGTCAAGATTGAGACTAGATGAAATGGAAAATTTGAAAAGAATAATAGCCATTGAAGAAATTTATAAGTTAGTCCAAATATGACTTCCCTTAAAAGATTATGGACCCCAAATTTTATCTACAAGTATTTCAAAATGTTAAGGATATAACTCCTATTTAAATGATTCCAAATTATTTACAAATATTGAAAGATTCTTAATTCTTTTATGAGGTTAGAATAAGCTGGATAAGAAAACCTGAGAGATACAGAGAACAAAGGAATAAAATAAGAAAATTTTTGCCTAATCTTGCTTAATAATATACATACATTTTATGCCACCAACAGTATACAAGTTCCAATTTCTCCACATCTTCACCAACACTTGTTATCTTTTTTTTTTGGATAATAGGCATCCTAATAGGTATGAGGAGATATCTCATCATCGTTTTAATTTGCATTTCCTTGATGATTAATGATGTGGAGCATCTTTTCATATACCTGTTCTTCTTTAGAGAAATGTCCCTTTGGATCTTTTGCCCATTTTTTAATCGGATCATTTGTTATTTTACTATTGAGTTGTAGGAGTTCCTTATATATTCTGGAGATTAACTGCTTATCAGATATATGGTTTGCAAATATTTTCTCTCATTCTCTAGGTTGCATTTTCACTCTGTTGATTATTTCCTTTGCTGTACAGAAGCTTTTTAGTTTGATATAGTCCCACTTTTTTATTTTTGTTTTTGTTGCTTATGTTTTTGGTGCCATGTCTGTGAAATCATTGTCAAGGCCAATGTCATGAAACTTTCCTCCTATGTTTTCTTCTAGGAGTTTTAAAGTTTCTGATCTTATGTTTAAGTCTTTAATACATTTTGAGTTGATTTTTGTGTATGGTGTAAGATACGGGTCCAATTTCATTTATGTAGGTACATAAGTATTAGTCTTTTTATTATCAATAAAAATCCTCACATCTACAAGTCAAAGTAGAACATTATATAATTATTTCAATAGATGCTGAAAAATCATTTGATAAAAATAACATTTTTCTCCTCATGTATAAAAAAACTTCCTAAGTAATCTAAAAAATATTTTCTTAGCATGACTACTGTTTAATAGTAAACACTGGAAACACTCTGGTTGAAATTAGAAACAGATTTAAAATCATAATTTATAATTGTTATTGATTTCTACCCAATACTACAAGATATTAAAAATAAAAGGAGTAATTATTGGAAAAAGGGGTAAAATTATCCTTATTTATAGGCCATATCACTACCTACATAAAACAATATGTAGTACTAACAAGGGAGATCAAAGAGCTAGCACAATAGAAAAATTAGATTAGAATTCTCATATAGCAGACAGAGTCACATGGAAAGTAGAGTATTTACAGAAAAAAGAATATTTAAACTAAGGAACAAAAAAGTATAAAATGCCTAAGAAGAAATGTACTGGATCTACACAAAAAGAAAAGATATGATCTTTGCTGAGTGATGTAAATTAAAACTTGAATAAATCAAAGGAGATATATTTCTGGATACAAAGAAGCAGAAATTAAATATGTTATTTCTTCACAAATTAAATTACAAATCTGAAACAATTCCAATGATAATTTCAATGACATATTTTAGTATGATAAATGATTCTAAAATTCCTCTATGAGAATAGAAAAGTAAGAAAAACTAAGAAAATTGTATAGAGAAGAGTATTAAAGGGAAGTTGCCTTATATATATACAGTAAGGCAAATTCTCTTTTAATATATATATACACATATAGTAAGTAAAGTATATATAATACATATATTCGTATATATGTATGAAACCCCTATATTTGCAAATGGTAAAGCCATTTGTCATGGGCAGATTCGACAAATAGAGCATTAGAACAGAATAGCTGGCCAAGAGTGCATAGACGTTGACCTAGTAATTGCACATCAGTAGAAATATACTAAAGATGTAATCAAGATTCCATCAACAATCTATTGCAAGAAAGATTTTTTGTTGTAGGTTCATTCATAATAGAAAAAACTTGACCCCTTACTTGATCACTTAAACATCAAAAAATTATGGAAATCAGTAAGCAAAATATGGTGAAAATACCCTTTGGTTGAGCTCTTATGCAGCTACTTAAAACTGTTTTTAAATAATATTTAATGTTATAACAATGACAACTTAAATTACAGGAATGGGTGAATAAATTATGGTCAACTCTATGATAGAATGCTATGAGCTGTTTACATTTGTGATTTTGAATTTCATGATATGAGAAAAATTGATACAATTTTTTTAAACAGGATACTATAATACAATACAGTGTGGCTAGTTTTATGTGAGTTTTACAAAAATGAAAAATTTATGCTCAACATACACACACATGTACACACACATGCACACACACACATATGTGTATATATACATGAATATATTCCAAAGGAAAATTAAATGAGAATTGGTGGAATTATGAAAGGGATATTTTCTTTATACCTTGATTTATTAATTTATTTTCCTACAGTGACCAACTTCTCTTGATATAATGAAAAATGTTATTAAAAAGCAATAACTTTGAAATAGTCACTAATATATTTAAGAATTTATAATGTGATAAAGGAGGTATCATGGATTATTGGGAGAAAGAAAGACTGCTTAACAACTGGTTATGGAATAATTGCTGAATTATTAAAAAGAAAATAAAAGAATATCTTTACACCAAAACTAATCATAACTGTTTGATGAACTAACTGTAAAAATATAAAATAAAAAAACAACTGCCAGAGAAAAAGAGGTAAAATATTTATCAGAGGAAATTTTCTAGATTAAAAACAAAGATGTTATAAAGAACAATAAAAAGTAATGTTTTATTGTATAAAAACGTAAAGTTCTGCTGGTCATATATACATTTAGGAAATTAAAAAAAAATAACCATTTGAGAAAAATATTCACACAAAGAAAAATGTCTTACCATATCAAAATCAATTGAAGCCCTAAATTATTCACAGAATAAAAAATACAGAAAGACTAGAAAATGAAAATGTTTGACTTCACCAATAAACCAAGAAATTCAAATTAAAATAGCCATAAGGTACTATGTTGTCACTGATAAAATATGAAAAACTTTTTCTTACTATAAGTAGTGCTTTGGGGGTGTAATGAAAGAAACACTGTTTTAATCTGCTAATGAAAGTATAAACTGATAATATTTTTGGAAGGACACTCTGGACACAAATAAACTATAACCATTCTATAGATGAGAGATAAGGTGACCTTTACTTCAGCCAGGCTGAGGACTATAATCTGGGAAGGCGGTCTCCACAAAGGAAGAAAGTGTTCCAGAGAAGCATGGTTTTCAGTATAATTTTATACATTTCTAGAACAAAAAGCAAACATTAAACATGCCCAGGATACATATTCATCAAAGTTTCAAAGAGGTATTCAGTTGCAAATTAGCAGGTCAACACGACCCTGATGTCTTGGAAACAGAACTTATCTTCTGGAGTACTGATACGAGCATCACCGATACTGGCATTGTAGGAAGGAAAGTACGCATTCTTATCTTCAAAGAGTGCATTCTTTTACCTTGAGATAACGTTTAATATATTCTTTACTTTAATGATTCAAGCAGATGTACAATGTGTGTTTGATAGGCCATAAGTCAGATTTCTTTAGTTCAAGCCAAATCAGTTTTAAACCAGAATAGCTACCCCATATACCTCAATACGTGAAAATTTCTTGTCAACACTTTGAAAGTTTACATAAAATATTTTAAAAGAATCATTCTTTTTTACCAAGTTCTCCCTATTTTTGAGCAGGGGAGGGAATCTATTTTGAGGAGAAATGGATGCCATAAAATTTATTCATCCAAAAAGACTCATTAAATATTTATATGTAACAGTGAAAAATTGGAAATTATCTAAATTTCAACAATAACTGGATATTATACCACATTCAAGTAGACTATTATATAATATTTTAAAAGATGTATAATAAAAAGTATTTAACAGTGTGATGAAAGTTTGCAAATTCATTTGAAGTGTGGAAAGCAGAATACAAAATTATAATCTAAGTGTATAAAACACAAATAGTGGTTGCCCTTAAAAATTTGTATGAAAAATAATAATGGAAAGAAATATAACAGTAGTTCTCTCACCATCATAGGATTATGCTCCTTTAATTTTTTTTTTTTGTGAGGAAAATCAGCCCTGAGCTAATATCCATGCCAATCCTCCTCTTTTTGCTGAGGAAGACCAGCCCTGAGCTAACATCTACTGCCAATCCTCCTCCTTTTTTTCCTTTTTCTCACCAAAGCCCCAGTAGATAGTTGTATGTCATAGTTGCACATCCTTCTAGTTGCTGTATGTGGGAAACAGCCTCAGCATGGCTGGACAAGCGATGCATCCGTGCGCACCCGGGATCCAAACACAGGCCGCCAGTAGCGGAGTGCGCGCACTTAACCGCTAAGCCACGGGGTTGGGCCCTTCTTTAATTTTTATCTTTGTAAATGTTCTCCATTTTCCAAATTTATAAAAGGAGCTTTTATTATTGTGGGAGATGTGAATTTGTCACCCCAAAATGTGTCTCTTGGGCTTAATTATTTTTAGGAACAGAAGACTCAGAAAGAAACTTTGACCTTCCCCCTAACTGCCTAAAAGAATTTAAGATAGAAAGTCTGTCCCAGGAAGCAGCTATCACCATAGATAACTCTAGGTATCGTAGACAGGAAGGCACCTAGCAAGGCTCATTTTATCAAAGTCCTTTCTCGGATCCCATTGTTTATAGATAGCCCAGCAAACATTTGTTTACCAAACATTTGCTTTTCCATCTCCATATGAATTGTCTTCCTCCCCTTTGAAGTCCCAAACCACTACCCCCAACATGCTCCTTTGTCTTTAACTAAAGAGGGTATATAAGGTGGTGGCTTCAGCCATTTTGGTGAGTTACTCAGTTTTCCTGGGTTTCTGCCATGTATACATGTCATTAAGTTTGTTTGATTTTCTCCTGTTCTGTCTCATGTCAACTTAATTCTTAGAACAGCCAGAAGAACCTAAATGGTGAAGGAATAGTTCTTTCTCCCATACATTATCATCATAATCAGAAAAATAAAACAAAAGCTTCATATTTTAGACTTTCTTAAATTATCTATTACTTTTGAGTTTGCAGAGAAATCCCATGCTACTTTTCTTATTAACCTAATAGTTGATTTGCATCTTCCAGAAAGTGAATTTCCATTTTCAGAAAATTGTGTGTAAAGCCATTATCACTTTATGTCAGATTCCATAGTTAGAATTTAGGCAACACAAAGTTTGTCTTTTAAGGGACAAAAAATAAAACTGTGTTTTTTGCCCCTAATGCCCTAAATGGGGGGCACTCTTGAATATTGAAACATTTATCCATCTCCTTTCATTTGATATTTTGAAAAAATATATAAATTTGGATTCCCAGGACTCTGTTGGGTTATTAATTCCTGTACTAATTTAAGACTATGGAGGTAATTTTACCATTTTTTTGTAGGGTATTGCATTGCTGTTCCCTGAACGCATCATGCACGTTCATACCTTCATGCTTTTGTACATGCTATTTCTTGTGCAGGAAATTTCCTTCCCCGTTTCTGCTTCTGGTTGAAACATGTATGTCCTTTAGCACACCATTTAAATATAAATCATACTTTCTTTGTGCCAATTTTCTAGCCATTCATTCCTTTTTGCCTCTTTCTCACTTTGCATATACTTCTATGATTCAGTCAGTATTATTTCCATAGCAAATGATAGAAAATCCAACTCTGGATTTGGATTTGGAAAAGAAAAAGGGTAGGGGATTACTAGCTTCACAAACAGCTAGAAACAGGGACTAAAAGTGATGTCATCAGGCTAAGTCTCCATTTTTGGGCACTGCTTACCTCTACATTGAGTTTACTCCAGCGTAGGCCCTCTCCTTGTGGTGATCAACTGCAACTTTAGGCTTCTATTCTTTTGGTAGTACCTGAAGAAGACACAGGATTTATTCTTAGATCAACATGGCCCTAATGCCCTGGGCCAATCACTACAGTTAGGTTTAGATTGGCATAATCTAGATCACTGACTTATCCCTGAACCAGTCTGTGTTTAAGAGGAGTAAGTGCTCTGATAGGCAGAGCTTGGAGAGGCTGGAAGAAAGCAATGATTTGAAGAGTGAAAGTTAGGAAAAGGAAGATTTTCCTTTTCAGGGGGTGATGAAATTTTCTTTTAGTATTGGAGCAGAACTAGGCATGTAGAAATCTACAAGACATTCTCATCTAGATTAGAAGTAAATAATTTCAATTTAAGAATTGAATCTTTATAAATAAAACTCTAAAGTAACTTTTAAATATATGCTTCTTCATTCAAACAATAGAATAGTAATCCAAAATGTTTCTATAGTGGTTTATCGGTTAAAGACTTTTAAGACAAAAGGAGAAATATACATTACGGAAGATAAAACACACATGACATATTTGGTGAAAAACAGAAACTTTCATACTGTTTTTCAGATATTGCACGAGAATTGCTCCATCTTTGCAATGATGGTACTATCCTATGAACCGTAAAATTAAATGTATTTATACCTTTCTTCTACAACAAATATTGTATGAGTTCCAGTCATAAAAAGAGAATATATATGTTGGCAAATACTGTGAATTTTTTTTTTATCATCAAACTGGAATTCTGTGGATCAATAACTTTGCAACACAAGATTTACAATCTCTTCCAAAGAAAGTCAGAAATCGAACAGTGGTGCAGTGCTGTAGACACTGCTATAAGGAAGCGTGTGAAAGATTGCAGTCCTAGAAACCTTCCATAAACAAAGACTCCTGGCTACTTAAGTTACAATTAAAAGGTCACTCAACCAATCAACAATGACAGTGGACCTCTAAATCTGCAGATCTGACACCTCTCGCTACTCTGTCACATTTTCCATCACGTAACTGCTGTCAACAATCTGAAAAGCTGCCTGATGCAGTAGCTTCAGCTCTGTTACTTCTGACCTAACCATACAGTCAGACATAGTACCACCTGTTGGACCAGCTGCAAATCATGATGGTACTTCTGAGATGTTGATCCTCATAGTTATTTTCCCAAAATAGAAACCACACCCAACACACTAAGCAAATACTTACGGCAAATCATTGGGCAGAATTTTCTAGGGTTAAGAACAGTGTTGCTTCTTTTTTAAGGTGAAATGCCTCAATTTTTAAATCATAAGAAAGTTTATTCTAACTATATTATCAAATTAAAATGCCCATTGGAGAATATTTATAAAATAAATAAAACTTGAAAGGAAATACCAATCGTCCATAATCCTGCCATATAGAGATGATTTCTTTTTAACCAGCAATATGTATTTCCAGCCAGTCATTTATCTATGTATACGTATGGAATAATAATAAGGATGATTATAACAACAGCAATAATAGCTGCCATTTCTATGAACTCTAAGTACCCGAGGCTCTATTTTAAGAGCTTTAAATGGATTGTATCACTAAATCCTGAAACAACCTAAATATGAATTATAGTAATTTTACATAGGAAAAAAGTAGCTTAGAGATGGAAAATAAATTATTCAAGGTTAAAGAGCTTTTAAGTTTTGCAGGTCAGGCCCAAACTAAAGTCTGTCTGATTCCAAAGCCTGTGAAATTAACCCCTATGCTATGCTACCTCATAACACAACATAGTCAAAATTACACCCAATAGAGTTTGTTTCAAGTGTACACTTTGGTAGCTCTAGTACATTCACTGATTTAGCAACCAGCACGACTATCTAACTACAGAATATTTTCATTACCCCACAAAGAAACCTCATACACATTAGCAGTCACTCGCCATTCCCTGTTTCCACCAGGGCCTGGCTATTGATAATCTACATCATATCTCTATGGAACTGTATATGCTGGACATTTCATATAAATGAATTATACAATAAGTGGCTTTCTGTGTCTGACTTCTTTTACTTTGCATAATATTTTCAAGGTTCATCTGTGTTGTACCATGCATCTGTATTTCATTCCTTTTTTTTCAATTTTTTGCTGTGGTAAAATGTGCTTATAAGATTTACCATTGTAACCATTTTAGAATGTAAAATTCAGTGGCATTTTATACATTCAAGATGTTGTGCTATCATCACCACTATCTAGTTCCAAAATATTTTCATCACTCCAAAAGGAAATTCATTAAGACACTACCCATTCCTCCCTCTCCCAGCTGCTAGCAACAACTAATCTGTTTTCTTTCTCTATGAATTTACCTATTCTGTATATTTCAAATAAATGGAGTAATGCAATATGTGGCCATTTGTGTCTGGCTTCATTCACTTAGCATAATGTTTCAAGGTTCATGCATGTATCAGTACTTCATTCCTTTCTATGGCTGACTATAACCTCCTTGGTTAAATTTATTCCTAAGTATTATTTTTGATGCTATTGTAAATTAATTGTTTTTGTTTACAAGTCTTTAATGGACATAAGCTTTTATAATCATGGTAAAAACATATAACCTGAGATCTAAAGTCAACAAATTTTTAACAGTACAGTACAGTATCCTATAAGCACAATGTTGTACAGCAGATAGCTAGAACTTTTTCATCTTGCATGACTGAAATTCTATACTCATTGAAAAACAACTCCCCATTCTTCCCTCCCTCCAGCCCTTGACAATCACCACTCTACTTGCTGTTTCAATAAGTTTTACTACTTTGAATACCTCATGGAATCACACAATATTTGTCCTTCTGTGACTGGCTTATTTCACTTAGCATGATGTCCTCAAGGTTCATCCATGTTGTAGCATATGACAGCATTTCCTTCTTTTTAACAGTCAAATAATATTCCATTTTGTGTTTACACTACATTTTCTTTTTCCATTCTTCTGTCAATAGATATTTAGGTTATTGCCATGTTGTTACAGACTGAATTTTTGTGTCCTCCCTCCAAAATTCATATGCTGAAACCCTACCCTAAAAAGTGATAGTATTAGGAGGAAAGGCCTTTGGGAGGTAATTAGGATTAGATTAGGTCATGAAGATGTAGCTCTCAATAAGGGAATTAGTGTCCTTATAAGAGTCACGAGAGATCTTGCTTCTTTTCTCTGTTCTCTGCCATGTAAGGATACAAGGAAAAGTCCTATAATCTGGAAGAGGGCTCTCAACAGAAGTTGACCATGCTGGCACTCTGATTTTGGACTTCCAGCCTCCAGAACTGTGAGAAATAAATTTCTGCTGTTTATAAGCAACCCACTTTATGGTATTTTGTTACACCAGCCTGAGATGACTAAGACACACTTCTTGGCTATTGTGAATCAAGCTGCAATGAACGTGGGAATGCAAATATCTTTGAAGTTTATATTTTAATTCTTTTGGATAATTACCCAGAAGTGGGATTGCTGGGTCTTATGGTAGTTCTATCTGTTTTTTTTTTGAGAGGTTGTCAATTTTGTTTATTTTTTCAAAAACCTACTCTTTTTTTGCATTGATTTTTTCTAGTTTTTTTTTTAATTCTCATTTTGCTTTATTTCTGCTTTAATCTTTATTATTTCCTTCCTTCTGCTAAATTTGGGTATAGTTCTTCTTTTTCTAATTCCTTGAGGTGTAAATTTATGTTGTTCATTTGATATCTTTCTTCTTTTTTAATGTAGGCATTTATTGCTATAAACTTCCTTGTTATGGGATGCCTTTGCTGCATCCCTTAAGTTTTGCTATGTTGTGTTTTTGTTTTCATTTTTCTCAAGACAGTTTTTAAATTCCTTTTTGATTTCCTCTTTGACCCAATGGTGGTTCAAGGGTGTGCTGTTCAGTTTTGACGTATTTGTGAATGTTCGCATTTTCTTACTGTTATTGATTTCTACTTTCATTCTACTGTGGTTGGAAAAGACACTTGAAATTATTTCAATTATCTTAAACTTATTATCACTTGTTTAGTGACCTAATATGTGGTCTATCTTGGAAAATATTCTGTGTTCACTTGAGAAGAATGTGTATTCTTCTGCTATTGGCTGAAAAGTTCTGAATATGTCTATTAGGTCATTTGGTCTATAGTGTTGTTCAAGTCTGCTGTTTCCTTATTGATTTTTCTGTCTGGATGTTCTATACATTACTGAAAGTGGGGTATTGAAGTCCCCTATTATTGAATTGCTGTCTTTTTTCCCTTTGGATCTGTTAATATTTTCTTTATATTTAGGTGCTCTGATGTTGGATGCATACATATTTATTATTATTGTATCTTCCTGTTGATTTGATCCTTTTATCATTATGTAATGACCTTTGTCTCTAGAGACAGTTTTTGACTTAAAGTCTATTTTGTCTGAAATAAGTATAGCCACTCTTGCTTTCTTTTGGTTACCCCCTGCATGGAATATCTTTCTTCATCCTTTCACTTTCAGACTATGTGTGTCCTTAAATCTAAAATGAATCTTTTGTAGATAGCGTATCATTGGATTTTGTTTTTTATCCATTCAGCCACTCTATGCCTTTTGATTGGGGAGTTTAATCCATGTATATTTAAAGTAATTATTGATAGGCAAAGACTTACTGTTGCCATTTTGTTAATTGTTTTTTCTCCGTTTTGTAGTTGTTTCTCTTTTTCTCTCTTGCTGCCTTCCTTTGTTATTTGATGATTTTGTGTACCAATTTGCTTTGGTTCCTTTTCTCTTTATCTTTTGTGTGTCTATTATAGGTTTTTTCTTTGTAGTTACCTTGAGCTTGCATAAATTACCTTGTAGTCATAATGGTCTATTTTAAATTGATGACAACTTAACTTCAATTACATACAAAATTCTACACTTTTACCATCCTCTGACACTCCATCCTCTGACACCATACCCGAGAGGTATGGTGCATGCATGATGGTGATGCCAGGGTCTGGGCCATGGTCACACATGTGGTGTGTCTCACTTTTCTATTGAGTTATTTGACTTTTATTAGTAATATGTAGCAGTTCTTGAAATATTCTGGACATTAGCTAAAAGAACAACGCTGTTTTTCTATACTCTACTTTTCTAGACCAAATGTGTAGGTTTTTCCACACCAAGCAATTCTCCAGTTCTTGGTGATACTGACACAGTCTTACAATTTAACTCAATTCTCATACTAATTTCCTAGAGTAGGCACAGACCTCACAGGATAATGGCTCAGTTCCACAAGATTGCCCCTCCCCCCACTTCAGATGCCAATCACATTTATGGGCCTCCCAGACTTCTGAGTGACTGGCTATAAATCAGGGGTTCTCACAGCCCTCTCTTTAGGTTTGATAATTTGCTAGAATGGCTCACAGAACTCAGAGTGACACTTAACATTTACCAGTTTATTATAAAAGATACAACTCAAGAACAGCTAAATGGAAGAGATACTTAGGGCAAGGTATGGGGAAAGGGCACAGAGTTTCCATTCCTCTCAGGGCATGCCACCCTCCCAGCATGTGGATGTGTTCACCAACCTGGAATTGCTCTGAACTCCTTTGGTCAGAGTTTTTAGGGAGGCTTCGTTATGTAGGCATGATTGATTCAGTCATTGGCTATTGGTGATTAACTGAATCTCCAGCCCATCTCCTCTCTCTGGAGGTCATTGGGTGGGGCTGAAAATTTCAACCCTCTGATCACATGGTTGGTTCCCCTGGGAACCTTTAATTACTCTGGAGCTCTGGAGTTATTTCAGGAATTGGGGACAAAAACTAAATACTAGAACAAAATATGCTCCTATTACTCTTATCACTTAGGAAATTACAAGGGTTTTAGAAGCTTTGGCCAGGAGCCAGCAACTAAGACCAAAAATATATATTTCTTATTATATCACATAAGCCCTTTGTTGGATATATATATATATGTAAATCTTCTCTAAAGGAGGCTACAAATATTATGATATCCTACCAAAGAACATTGTCCTACATAACAAAAATATCACTATTATACCAGTAAAATCCACACTGATGAATTGTGGATTATTTTAAATATAAAGCAATGGTCTTTGAATTTCTCCTGTCACTTGAGATGTATAAAACTGGAAGGAGTGTTGCTCCCAAACTAACAATACGGAAAAGCCAGATAAACCACAAAATCTTAGCATTTTTGAACCATCAGAGACCTGAAATTTCAGGCCAACAAAATACCCAAAATTTCAAGAAGGGATAAGCCTCTCCAAAGAGAGATGAAATATGTAGATTGGCATACCTCTGGAAGAGCACAAGAGGAGGAGGTGGCTACCACACAAGCTGGTACGATATATCTAAAACCTTAGCAAATTGTTGGAAAACAAGCGGAGGCTGGTATGTCAATCGGGAACAGCTAGGGTCCCCAGACACAGAGGGAGTTTGCATTCAAAGGCATTTTTCATGAGTTTCTACCAAGTGTTCATGAGAAAGACTAGGACAGGATAGAAGAACATACAAAAAGCCCTCCTTTGTGGTACGGGTGCACAGGAGGTGATCATCTGCCACTTAGTGTCAATCTTAAACCCCAACCTCTACCCAGATACTTCTCTCTAAAGAAGCCAAAGATTTAAGCCGCAGAGAAGAGAAACAGCAAACCCTGTTGCCTCTAGGAAACAGGCAAAAACACATTCTTGCTCATGAGGTGGGTTTTACTATTTTCTCTACCTTTTATGATGTTTGAAATTTTTCTGTAATAAAAACATTAGTTTTCCATGACTTCTTAGTGAACCCTTATTAGTTTCTGGTGATCATTAGATTATTTTATATTTTAATGCTTATAAACTGTATTTAAGCTATTTTACTTTTTGTGCCAGAAATATGTCTCAAACAAATCTTAAAATGTCAATATTGAGAGTGACGAAAATATGTCTCAAACAAATCTTAAAATGTCAATATCAAGAGTGAAGTCAGCGTCATGGTGGAGTGAGCTTTCCTGTGAACTCTTCCCCCAATAAGATACAATAAAAGGAACAGTCACAGACCAACAATAGAATCTCAGACAGTGAAAGCTAGATCAGAAAGATCCACACTGCTGCACATCTGAGAGTGGAACATGCTGGGCCCCTGGAGGAAGTGGGGAGAGGTAAGGAGAACTCCTCTCCCTCCCCATCAGATCAGCGATCCCGGTCTGCGGGGCTCCCAAAGAGAGGAGAGGGGCAACCCTCTGCGGGGAAACTGTAGCTCTTCAGGCTCTCTCAGCCAGTGGGAAACTCCCACACAGAGGACTCAGAAGAGCCACAGGACTACCATCAACATCTGAGCACCCCAGAGAGCAGATAACGAGGGGCGAATGAGAAGCCCCCCACACCAGGGACTCAGAGGGCAAAAGAGAGAGCCCCCCCCCCCCTGCAAACCGGACCCTGCAGCTCAGCTGACCAGACTAGACCAAGCAATCCGACCTGCGGGATTACAGTGGAAAAACTAGGCAGAGCATAGGGGGCTTAGATTACACAGCCCTTTACCACCAGACAGTGGCGGCGGGTGGAAATTGCAACCAGAGATTTCCAGGATGAGGAAAAACAAAGCCAACACAGGAACCACAATGGAAAGATACATGAAATCACCAGACCAGAAGGAAAATGACAAGCACCCAGAAACCAACCCTGAAGACACAGAAATCCATATTCTAAACGAAGGAGATTTCAAAATAGTTATCATAAAAACACTCAACGAAATACGAGACAACACAGACAAACACTTCAATGAGAGTAGGAGTTTCTTCACAAAAGAGATTGAAATCATAAAGAAAAACCAATCAGTGCTGATGGAGATGAAGAACACAATGGAGGAGATAAAGGAGAATCTGGAATCTTTAAAGAACAGAGCTGACAATATGGAGGAAAGTATTAGCATTTTAGAGGATAGGAATACAGATATGCTCCAGATGGAAGAGGAGAGAGAACTAAGACTAAAAAGAAATGAAGAAAGTCTCCGAGAAATATCTGACTCTATTAGGAAATGTAACATAAGAATTATAGGTATTCCTGAGGGAGAAGAGAGGGAAAGAGGAACAGAGAGCCCATTCAAGGAAATAATAGCTGAGAATTTCCCAAATTTGGGGAAGGAGCAGGAAATACCAGTAAGTGAAGGCAACAGGTCACCTAAATATATCAAAAGGCAAAGGCCCTCTCCACGACACCTAGTGGTAAGGCTAGCCAGAATCGATGACAAAGAAACGATATTAAGGGCAGCCAGACAAAAACAAAAAATAACGTACAAAGGAACTCCCATCAGGCTCTCAGCGGATTTCTCAACAGAAACTTTACAGGCTAGGAGAGACTGGAATTGTATATTCAAAACACTGAAAGACAAAAACTTTCAGCCAAGAATACTCTATCCAGCAAAAATATCCTTCAAATATGATGGAGAAATAGTAACTCTCCCAGATAAACAAAAGCTAGGGGAGTTCATGGCCATGAGACCCCCACTACAAGAAATACTCAAGAAGGCCCTCAGGCCTGAAAAAAAGAAGAAAAAGAGAATACAAAGCTTGGAGCAAGGAGAAAACTAGGTAGATAAACTCAGAAAAATAGTAGATCTTTACCGGAATAGGTTAGCAACCACTTAAACACTAAAATCAAAGATCAAAGGAAGGAATTCGCCAAAAATAAATTTAACCTCATCACTGTAAACACACAGCCACAACACAAGATAGAATAAGGTATAACAAGAACGACTTAGAAGGGGAAGAGGAAAGTGATTGAATTGACTTAGTATAAGGAAATAGGAGGCCATCAGATAATGGAATATCTCATACACAAGATTTTTTACACAAACCTCAAGGTAACCACTAAACAAATAATCAAAACAAAACCACATATGATAAACAAAGAGAAAACTAGAAGAGTCATAAGACAGAACAACCAAACTGAATTGGCAGTCCAAAACAAATGGGACAAGAAACAAAGGAAATGCAAAAGAATCAGAAAATAAGTGACAAAACAGCAACATTAAGCCCTCATATATGAATAATTACCCTAAATGTAAATGGATTGAACTCTCCAATCAAAAGATACAGAGTGGCAGGATGGTTTCAAAAGCAAGACCCAACAATATGCTGCCTTCAGGAAACACATCTTAGCACTAAAGACAAGCACAGGCTCAGAGTGAAAGGATGGAAGACAATACTCCAAGCTAATGGCAAACAAAAGAAAGCAGGTGTTGCCATACTCATATCAGACAAAGTAGACTTCAAGATAAAACAGGTTAAGAAAGACAAAGAAGGGAAATATATAATGATAAAAGGGACACTCCACCAAGAAGACATATCACTTATAAATATATATGCACCCAACATAGGATTTTTGGAGCACCAATGTACATAAAGCAACTATTAGCAAACCTAAAAGGAGACATTAACAACAACACAATAATAGTAGCGGATCTTAATACCCCACTTACATCAATGGATAGATCATCCAGACAAAAAGTGAAAAAAGAAATATTAGACTTAAATGAAAAACTGGACGACATGGACCTAGTAGACATATACAGAGCACTCCATCCAAAAACAGCTGACTACACATTCTTCTCAATTGCGCAAGGAACATTCTCAAGGATAGATCATATGTTGTGAAACAAAGCAAGCCTCAATAAATTTAAGAAGATTGAAATCATAACAAGCATCTTTTCAGACCATAATGCTATGAAACTGGAAATGAACCAGGAAAAAAACTGGGAAAGTGACAAAAGTGTGGAGATTAAACAACATGTTACTGAACAACCAATGGATCATTGATGAAATTAAAGGAGAAATCAAAAACTATCTGGAAACAAATGAAAATGAAAATATGCCATACCAAACCATATGGGATTCAGCAAAAGCAGTCCTGAGAGGGAAACTCATAACAATACAAACCCACCTTAACAAACAAGAAAAAGGCCAAATAAGCAATCTTAAATTACACCTGACAGAACTAGAAAAAGAAGAACAAACAAAGCCCAAAGTCAGCAGAAGGAGAGAAATAACAAAAATCAGAGCAGAAATAAATGAAATTGAGACCAAAAAAACAGTAGAAAGGATTAATGAAACAAAGAGTTGGTTCTTTGAGAAGATAAACAAAATCAACAAACCCTTAGCGAGGCTTACTAAGAAAAAAAGAGAAAAGGCTCAAGTAAATAAAATTAGAAATGAAAGAGGAGAAATTACAGTGGATACCACGGAAATACAGAGGATTATAAGAGAATACTATGAGAAATTATATGCCAACAAATTGGAGAATCTAGAAGAAATGGATAAATTCTTAGACTTATATAACCTCCCAAAACCAAACCAAGAAGAAATGAAGAATCTGAATAGACCAATCACAAGTAAAGAGATTGAAATAGTAATCAAAAACCTCCCAAAAAATAAAAGTCCAGGACCACATGGCTTCTCTGGTGAATTTTACCAAACATTCAATAAAGATTTAATACCCATCCTTCTCAAACTATTCCAAAAAATAGAGGAAGATGGAACACTTCCTAAATCATTCTACGAGGCCAACGTCACCCTGATACCAAAGCCAGACAAAGACAATAAAAAGAAGGAAAATTACAGGCCAATATTGCTGATGAGTATAGCCGCAAAAATCCTCAACAAAATATTGGCGAACCGAATACAGCAATACATTAAAAAGATCATACACCATGATCAAGTGGGATTTATACCAGGGATGCAGGGATGGTTCAACATCTGCAAATCAATCAATGTGATACATCACATCAACAAAACAAAGAATAAAAACCACATGGTCATCTCAATAGATGCAGAGAAGGCATTTGGCAAGATACAACATCCATTTATGATAAAAACTCTCAATAAAATGGGAATAGAAGGAAAGTACCTCAACATAATAAAGACTATTTATGACAAACCCACAGCCAACATCATACTCAATGGGGAAAGACTGAAAGCCATTCCTCTGAGAACAGGAACGAGGCAGGGCTACCCACTCTCACTGCTCCTGTTCAACATAGTACTGGAACTTTTGGCCAGAGCAATTAGGAAAGAAAAATGAATAAAAGGAATCCAAATAGGTAACGAAGAAGTGAAACTCTCACTATTTATTATGACATGATTTTATATATAGAAAACCCTAAAGAATCCATTGGAAAACTATTAAAAATAATCAACAACAACAGCAAAGTTGCAGGGTACAAAATCAATCTACAAAAATCAGTTGCATTTCTGCATGCTAATAATGAACCAACAGAAAGAGAGCTCAAAAAGATAATACCACTTACAATTGCATCAAAAACAATAAAATACTTAGGAATAAATCTTACCAAGGAGGTGAATGACGTATACAATGAGAACTGCATGACATTGTTGAAAGAAATTGATGATGACATAAAGAAATGGAAAGATATCCCATGCACGTGGATTGGAAGAATAAATATAGTTAAAATGTCTATATTATCTAAAGCAATCTACAGATTCAATGCAATCCCAATCAGAATCCCAATGACATTCTTCACAGAAATGGAAAAAAGAATACTAAAATTTATATGGGGCAACAAAAGACCCCGAATAGCTAAAGCAATCCTTAGAAAAAAGAACAAAGCAGGAGGCATCACAATCCCTGACTTGAAAACATACTACAAAGCAATAGTAATCAAAACAGCATGGTACTGGTACAAAAACAGACACACAGATCAATGGAACAGAATTGAAAGCCCAGAAATAAAACCACACTTATACGGACAGCTAAGTTTCAACAAAGGTGCTAAGAACATACAATGGAGAAAGGAAAGTCTCTTCAATAAATGGTGTTGGGAAAACTGGACAGCCACATGCAAAAGAATGAAAGTGGACCATCTGCTATTGCCATTCACAAAAATTAACTCAAAATGGATCAAAGACCTGAAGGTGAGTCCTGAAACTATAAAACTCATAGAAGAAAATATAGGCAACACACTATTTGACATGGGTCATAAAGGAATCTTTTTGGACAACATGCCTACCCAGACTAGGGAAACTAAAGAAAAAATAAACAAGTGGGACTTTATCAGATTAAAGAGCTTCTATAAGACAAACGAAACCAGAATCAAGATGAACAGACAACCCACCAGCTGGGAGAGAATATTTGCAAAACATACATCTGACAAGGGGTTGATCTCCATAATATATAAAGAACTCACACAACTGAACAACAAAAAAACGAACAACCCAGTCAAAAAATGGGCAGAGGAAATGAACAGACACTGCTCCAAAGAAGATATACAGATGGCCATAGGCACAGGAAAAGATGTTCAACATCACTAATCATCAGGGAAATGCAAATCAAAACAATACTAAGATACGACCTCATGCCCGTTAGAATGGCTATAATCACCAAGACAAAAAACAACAAGTGTTGGAGAGGATGTGGAGAAACAGGAACCCTCATACACAGCTGGTGGGAAGGCAGACTGGTACAGCCTCTATGGAAAATGGTATGGAGATTTCTCAAAGAATTAAAAATAGAGATGCCCTATGATCCAGCCATCCCACTACTGGGAATCTATCCAACGAACCTGAAATCAACAATCCAAAGAGGCTTATGCACCCCTATGTTCATTGCAGCATTATTCACCATAGCCAAGAAGTGGAAGCAACCTAAGTGTCCCTCAACTGACGATTGGATTAAGAAAATGTGGTATATATGTACAATGGAATACTACTCAGCCATAAAAAAGACAAAATCGCCCCATTTGCAACAACATGGATGGGCCTGGAGCGTATTATGTTAAGTGAAATAAGCCAGAAAGAGATAGACAAACACTGTATGATCTCACTCATATGTGGAATATAAACCAACACATGGACAGAGAAAACTGTACTGTGGTTACCAGGGGCAACGGGAGTGGGGGGTGGGCACAAGGGGTAAAGGGAGTCATATATATGGTGATGGACAAACAAAAATGTACAACCCAAAATTTCACAATGTTAAAAACTTTTAAAACATCAATAAAAAAAAATGTCAATATCTATTTTTTCCCATTTTAGGAAATTAGTGGATTTGAGCTGTCTGATTTCTATTTCCATTTTCCAGAATTTCTTAAAGATTATTGATGCTGACTTTGTAATCACATCTAAGTGTGATAGAAATAATTTCTTCTTCAAAGCAGCATGCTCAGGTTAAGTTTAAAGGAGATGAATGTGGTCCAGAGTTTAAAATCTCCAATACAGATTCAGAGACATTTTCAAAGCCTCTTGCAAAAATTTTATGTTTGTACTATTTTAACCAGCCACATTTATTTATGTTAAACAACTTCAGTCAAAAGAAAATTGTGTCATTAAATAGTAACTGTATTACAGATATGGTTTCAAAGGATCCTTGGTTCTTTATTCAGTGATCAAATTAAAATATCAAATTTATTATTGGATCTAAAATCATTAAAGCCACATGGTTTATCCCAGACTAATAAATTATGTAGACTATCCTACATCCAAGTGCTTTGTTATGCACAACAGTGAATATATATTCCTTAATATGACTTTTGGTGAGAGAAAACTGGTAGTTTTTGCATGGATGGTTTTTCCTCAAAAGTGATTACTAGCTACTTTCAATTGAAAAATTGCTGGATGGACATGCATAATCTGTTTTATTTTTGTTTGTTTGTTTGTTTATTTTATTTTATTTATTTTTTTTTGGTGAGGAAGATTAACCCTGAGCTAACATCCATTGCTAATCCTCCTCCTTTTGCTGAGAAAGATTGACTCTGGGCTAACATCTGTGCCTATCTTCCTCTACTTTATATCTGGGACACCTGTCACAGCATGGTTTGATAAGTGGTGTGCAGGTCTGCACCCAGGATCCAAACCTGTGAACCTCGAGTCACTGAAGCAGAGTGAACCAACTTAACCACTACACCACCAGGCCAGCCCTACATAATCTGTTTTAAACCAGACTCGCTACAACATTTCATTTTTGAAACATTCTCTCCAGGCACCCACAAAATCTTTCTGAATAAGTTCTATTTTCTTTGTCTTTGTTGGCATTTTACTTCATTAGCTAAAATGATAATATCTCCCTAAAGTATGGTTAATTACACTTGGTGTCATTTCGGTGAAGATTTGTGCCCTACATTGTATCTGGGAGCATTAGTCTGAATAAATTTATTTCACACTGATATCATCCCTTCCAGAATCTTAAGATGTCTTTCACTTTGCACATATGCATACTAAAAATTTCAATTATAGGAATCAAAAATTGCATTATTACCTTTTAGAATAGCAATGCAATTCTCTCTATTGATGGATTTAGGGTAGTAGACCAACTCTTTCACCTCAACACTTTAAGAATCATTCCCATATATTCTTTTTGTCTCACTCAAGCTGCAATAGATGTGAGATATATATAGATATGTAAAATTGTGTATACTTTTTATAGATTACTGTTTCCAAAAAGTATACTCTCAAAAAACATGTGGTACATTGGATCTTTAATGATTTACTATAGGTTGCTTTCATATATTTAGATTTACTTTCAGTCAGAATTTGAGAAATGTCAGTCACACAGTGGCAATTATGATCCTTGACAGGAAAATCTACAGCAAAAATAAATTAAGACGTCTGTTATTATGTCACGTGACAAGCAGTATTACATTGCTTATAGGATCCTGTTTACTTTGGTGCAGGTTCACTATCCTAAAACACATTTTACACCAAGCATAAAAGTTATGAAGACCATTATTTCACATGCATATCTTTAATTAGTCACTGCATGTACTATTATTTTAATGTCAGGGAAAAATCCTAATTTTTTTAAAAAGAATACATTAGAGTCCATGTAATCTTAAAGTCGTGGTTTTCTGCAGTATGCCTTACTTAATTGCTTACTGTCTTGATGTTTTTGTTTCAAATATTTAGGAAAATTGTCAACTTCACTAGTTAAAAGAACGAAGACTGAAACTGGCTCTGGCAACTACTGTTTTCGTCTGTGGGGAGATTTTTTTTTTCAAATTCATCCACTGACAGTGTCACAATTTGCGAATCTAGGCATTATACAGGGGTTTCTCATCTGACCTCCCACCTATCTCCTCTCAAACCTATTCCATTATAACCCAGTCTCTAGGCAAATGGTAATCTTCATACACCCTCAGGGCTAACACCTGCTCCAGAGTTTCATTGTCTCTATATAATAGAACTATCTTGCCATTTGTAGCCTTCTTAACTTGAATAGAAACTTAGCCAAGCTTTTAAACAAAAAGAAACTGTACACAAACACACGTACTTACAGAGAGAAAGAAAATTTTAAAGTATTCTATAGTAGCAGGGGTTTCTCTGCACATCCATCCTGTATTGATGGAAATAAAAATCTTATTTGGAATTCAAAAATGCCTATATCCACGACACATATGATCAACGTTTTGAATTAGCAATGACAATGGATATACATGAGGGATGTGTTATGTTCGCATGCTGAGCAATATCACTACAATATTATTACCACTTGTGTTTAAGTATGATTTCAGATTTTTAAACAGCTGAAAATATAAGTATCAAAATATTTTATATATCTATGTTTTCTGTTAAACCCGTCATATCAATTGAAAATGGTGCATGCAATTATATCATAAAGAAGTCTGTGCAAAGTGAACTGAAGGAAAAACATAGCCAGGTTCTTTGGTGGTAAATAAACAGCATTTATGAGTCTAGCTTCCTAGTCATGGAAACATTATGAAACAAGGTCAAACACATTTTGTTGCACAATACCTTTACTATTTTTTAACTATTCAGGTCACTTCTTCTATTTGACGAAAATGATACTTACTTAAAGAGTTGACTTCCAGAGCTATGATATTATGTTACGTAGAATGTCTACAGCGGTTAATGGCAGAATAGCATTAGTTAGAGGTAGAAATTAGTGGATGAGATAGACAAAGACCTACGCTTGAGCAAGTACTTCAATCACTGCTGTATTATATAACTATAGTTTCCACAACAAAAAAGACAATGATTAGCAAAGCATTCACTATTGAAGAAACAGCTGAAGTCTCTTATGCTCAGGAAATGCATTTATCAAGATATACTCTTCAAAAAAATATTTAAAGTTCCGTAATGTGTTATAAAATCTATTTCTTTAAAATGCATAAACATGTGGAGATAATGAGCCACTTTATCGTTATTCTTGCTCATTTTATCAAAGTATAATATATACTTCATGCATATATATATGTCCATATCCATATCCACATGTAATAAGCATACCTCTTGCTTAATTTTCACCAACTGAACACAATTACATAAGTAGAACTCAGATTAAGAAACAAAACTTACTAGCGCCACAAAGTGACCATCATATCCCCTTCTAGTCACCAACCCCCAAGAGTAATCACTAACCTTTTTCTCATAGCAGTAACATTGGTTTATAACATTGTATAAATTTCAGGTGTACATCATTATATTTCTATTTCTGCATAGATTACATCATGTTCACCATCCAAAGACTAATTGCAACCCATCACAACAGACAAGTGCCTAATCATCCCTTTCGCCCTCCTCCCCCTCACCTTCCCCTCTGGTAACCTCCTCCCAGCCACCTTCCCCCCTGGTAACCACCAATCCACTCTCTGTCTCTATGTGTTTCTTTGTTGTTGTTTTTAGCTTCAACTTATGAGTGAGATCATATGATATTTGACCTTCTCCCACTGACTTGTTTCGCTTAGCAAAACACCCTCAATGTCCATCCATGTTGTCACAAATGGCTGGATTTCTTATGGCTAATATTCCATTGTGTATATACACCACATCTTCTTTAACCATTCGTCCCTTGATGGGCAGTTAGGTTGCTTTGAAGTCTGGGCTATTGTGAATAATGCTGCAATGAACACAGGGGTGCATGTATGTTTACGCGTTGGTGTTTTCAAGTTCTTTGGATAAATACCCAGCAGTGGAATAGCTGGATCGTATGGTAATTCTATCCTTAATTTTTTGAGGAATCTCCATACTGTTTTCCATAGTGGCTACACCCGTTTGCACTCCCACCAGCAGTGTATGAGAGTTCCCCTCTCTCCACATCCTCTCCAACACTTGTTTCCTGTCTTGTTAATTATGGCCATTCTGATGGGTGTGAGGTGATATCTCATTGTAGTTTTGATTTGCATTTCCCTGATAGTTAATGGATGTTGAACATCTTTTCATGTGCCTGTTGGACATCTGTATATCTTCTTTGGAGAAATACCTGTTCAGGTCTTTTGCCCATTTTTTAATTGGGTTGTTAGTTTTTTTGTTGTTGAGATGCATGAGTTCTTTATATATTTTGGAGATTAACTTCTTATCAGATGTATGGATTGCAAATATCTTCTCCCAATTGTTAGGTTGTCTTTTCCTTTTGTAGATGGTTTCCTTTGCTGTGCAGAAGCTTTTTAGTTTTATGTAGTCCCATTTGTTTATTTATTCTATTGTTTCTCTTGCCCAGTCAGGCATGGTGCTTGAAAATATGTTGCTAAGGCAGATGTCAAAGAACGTATTGCCTATGTTTTCTTCTAGAAGTTTCATAGTTTCAGGTCTTACGTTCAAGTCTTTAATCCATTTGGAGTTAATTTTTGTGTATGGTGTAAGGTAAGGGTCTAATTTCATTTTTTTGAATGTGGCTATCCAGTTTTCCCAAGAGCATTTGTTGAAGAGACTTTCCTTACTTCATTGTATGTTCTTGGCTCCTTTGTCAAAGATTAGCTGTCCACAGACGTGTGGGTTTATTTCTGGGCTCTCGATTCTATTCCATTGATCTGTGTGTCTGTTTTTGGGCCAGTACCATGCTGTTTTGGTTACTATAGCCTTGTAGTATATTTTGAAATCAGGGAGTGTGATAACTCCAGCTTTGTTCTTTTTTCTCAGGATTCCTCTAGCTATTCGGGGTCTTTTGTTGTTCCATATAAATTTTAGGATTCTTTGTTCTATTTCTGTGAAAAATGTTGTTGGAACTTTGATAGGGATTACACTGAATCTATAGATTGCTTTAGGAAGTATGGACATCTTAACTATGTTAATTCTTCCAATCCAAGAGCACGGACTATTTTTCCATTTCTTTGTGTCTTCTTCAATTTCTTTCAGCATGTTTTATATTTTTTGGTGTACAGATCTTTCACCTCTTTGGTTAAGTTTGTTCCTAGGTATTTTATTCTTTTTGTTTCAATTGTAAATGGGATTGTATTCTTAATTTCTCTTTCTGCTACTTCGTTGTTAGTGTTTAGAAGTGCAACTGATTTTTGTATGTTGATTTTGTATCCTGCAACTTTACCGTATTCATTTATTACTTCTAAAAGTTTTTTAGTGGATTCTTTAGGGTTTTCTATATATAAAATCATGCCATCTGAAAATAGTAGCCGTTTCACTTCTTCCTTTCCAATTTGGATCCCTTTTATTTCTTTTTCTTGCCTGATTGCTCTGGCTAAGACTTCCAGTACTATGTTAAATAGGAGTGGGGACAGTGGGCATCCATGTCTGGTTCCTGTTCTTAGAGGGATAGCTTTCAGTTTTTCACCATTGAGGATGATATTAGCTGTGGGTTTGTCATATATGGCCTTTATTATGTTGAGGTACTTTCCTTCTATACCCATTTTATTCAGAGTTTTTATCATAAATGGATGCTGTATCTTGTCAAATGCTTTCTCTGCATCTATTGAGATGATCATGTGATTTTTATTCTTCATTTTATTAATGTGGTGTATTACGTTGATTGATTTGTGAATGTTGAACCATACCTGCATACCTGGAATAAATCCCACTTGATCACAGTGTACAATCTTTTTAACGTATTGTTGTATGCGATTTGCTAGTATTTTGTTGAGGATTTTTACATCAATGTTCATCAGTGATATTGGCCTGTAATTTTCTTTTTTTTGTGTTGTCCTTGTCTGGTTTTGGTATCAGGGTAATGTCGGTTTTGTAGAAAGAGTTAAGGAGCTTCCCCCCTTCCTCAATTTTTTGGAAGAGTTTGAGAATGATAGGTATTAAATCTTCTTTGAATGTTTGGTAGAATTCACCAGGGAAGCCGTCTGGTCCTGGACTTTTACTTTTGGGGAAGTTTTTGATTACTGTTTCGATCTCCTTACTGGTGATTGGTCTATTCAAATTCTCTATTTCTTCTTGATCCAGTTTTGGAAGGTTGTCTGAGTCTAAGAATTTATCCATTTCTTCCAGATTGTGGAATTGGTTGGCATATAGCTTTTCATAGTATTCTCTTATAATCTTTTGTATTTCTGAGATGTCTGTTGTAATTCCTCCTCTTTCATTTCTGATTTTACTTAGTTGAGCTTTCTCTCTTATTTTCTTGGTGAGTCTAGCTAATGGTTTGTCAATTTTGTTTATCTTTTCAAAGAACCAGCTCTTGGTTTTATTAATTTTTTCTATTGTTTTTTAGTCTCTATTTCATTTATTTCTGCTCTGATTTTTATTATTTCCCTTCTTCTACTGATTTGGGGCTTTGTGTGTTCTTTTTCCCGTTTCTTTAGGTGCCTTGTTAGATTGTTTATTTGAGATTTTTCTTGTTTGTTGAGATAGGCCTGTATTGCTATAAACTTCCCTCTTAGAACTGCTTTTGCTGTATCCCATAAATTCTCACATGTCATATTTTCATTTTCATTTGTCTCCAGGTATTTTTTTATTTCTCCTTTGATTTATTCATTGACCCAATCATTGTTCAGTAGCATTTTCTTTAATCTTCACGTTTTTGTGGCTTTTCTGATTTTCTTCCTATAGTTGATTTCTAGTTTCATACCATTGTGGTCAGAAATGATGCTTGGTATTATTTCAATCTTCTTAAATTTATGGAGACTTGTTTTGTGGCCTAATATGTGATCAATTCTGGAGAACTTTCCATGTGCATTTGAAAAGAACTTGTATTCTGTGGTTGTCGGATGGAATGTTCTGTATATATCTACTAGGTTCATCTGTTCTAGTGTGTCATTTAAGGCCAATGTCTCCTTATTGATCTTCTGTTTGTTTGATCTATCCGTTGGTCTAAGTGGAGTGTTCAAGTCCCCTACTATTATTATGTTACTGTCTATTTCTCTTTTTATGTCTGTTAATAAATGCTTGATATATTTCGGTGCTCTTACATTGGGTGCGTAGATATTTACAAGTGTTATATGCTATTGTTGGATTGTTGCCTTGATCATTATGTAATGCTCTTCTTTGACTATTTTTTCAGTTTTTGTTTTAAAGTCTATTTTGTCTGATATGAGTATTGCTGCCCAGCTTTCTTTTCATTGCCATTTGAGTGGGATATCTTTTTCCATCCCTTCACTTTCAGTTTGTGAGTGTCTTTAGGTCTGAAGTGTGTCTCTTGTATGCAGCATATATATGGGTTTTGTTTTTTTATCCAATAAGCCACCCTATGCCTTTTAATTGGAGCATTTAGTCCATTGACGTTTAAAGTAGCTATTGATAAGTATGTACTTACGGCCATTCTTTACCTTTTTTTTTCTCTGTGTTTTAGTAGTCCTTCTCTGTTCCTTTCTTCTTCTATACAGAATTGATGGTCTATTTAGTTTGGCTTCTGTCTGATAGCTCTACTCTTTAACTCCCTTCCTCCTTCATTTTGGGTTTTTGATGTCATATCTAACCTCTTTTTTGTGCATTTCTATCCATTATCCTCTTATCATGGAAATAGATAATTTTTCCTAATCGTGGTCTTCTCTTTTCCCCTTAAATAAGTCCCTTCAGCATTTCTTGTAGTAATGGTTTCTTGGTGACAAACTCCTTTAATTTTTGCTTGTCTGGGAAACTTTTGATCTCTCCTTCCATTCTGAATGATAACCCTGCCAGGTAGAGTATTTTTGGCTGTAAGTTTTTTCCTTTTAGCACTTTAAATATATCGTGCCACTCTCTTCTAGCCTGTAAGATTTCTGCTGAGAAGTCAGCTGATAGCCTTATGGGGTTTCCTTTGTATGTATCTTATCTTTCTCTTGCAGCTTTTAAGATTCTTTCCTTATCTTTAATTCTGGACATTTTGATTATGATGTGTCTTGGTTTGGGCCTCTTTGTGTTTATCTTGTTTGGTGCTCTCTGTGCTTCCTGTACCTGGATGTCTGTTTCCTTCCTTAGGTTAGGGAAGTTTTCATCTATTATTTCTTGAAATAGATTCTCTGCCCCTTTGTCTCACTCTTCTCCTTCTGGGACACCTATAACACGGATGTTAGTGCGCTTTGATGTTGTCCCAGAGGTCCCTTAGACTGTCCTCACTCTTTTTAATTGTTTTTTCTTTTACCTGTTCAGCTTGGGTGATTTATTCTAATCTTTCGTCCAGCTCACAGATCTGTTCTTCTGTATCCTCTACTCTGCCTTTGAGTCCCTCTAGTAAATGTTTCATTGCCAGTATTATATTCTTCATTTATGATTGGTTCTTTTTTATATCTTCCATTTCTTTGTTAACATTCTCACTGAGTTCATCCATTCTTCTCCCAAGATCAGTGAGCATCCTTAACACTCTTTGTTTGAGCTCTCTGTCAGGTAGGCTGCTCATTTCTGTTTCACATAGTTCCTTTTCTGGGGTTTTGTCCTGTTCCCTTACTTGGAATCTATTCCTTTGCCTACTCATTTTGCCTCTCTCCCTACGCTTGTGTCTATGTATTACGTAGGTCAGCTACGTCTCCTGCTCTTGGATAGGTGACCTTATATAAGTGATGCCTTAGGAGCTCTGCAGTGTGCTTCCCTCAGTTCTCAATGTTCCAGGAGTGACCCCCATGGGCTACATGTGTCCTTTTGTTGTGGTGTGTTTGCTCTCAATGTCGGCACCCAGGGAGGCTGAGTTATGCTCCTGGCCAGCTGTTGTAATGCTCAGCCACTTGTAGTTGTTGTGGGCCCTTCAGTCTCTTTATCGGGTGTGGGGAGCCCCAGCACATTTGGCTGCAGGTTCTAATACCATATTTGTGTTGCAGTATTTCTTTTAAGTGAGTAAGCCTCCAGCATGGCAGTTTGTTAGGCTCAGGGGCTCATAATTGCTATAAGCCTCCAGCCTTTAGGTCTCTTGTCAGCTCTCTGAGGATTGCAGCTGGGTGGGGCTGGCCTCAGGCATGGGCGCACCCAATTGTTTCAGGCTTTCGAAGGTGAGGCAAACCCCCTATATGGGTCTTTGAGAAGCACAAGTCTTCTGCTGCTGACAAGCCCTGCCGTCCACAGGTCCACACACACAGTCAACACAGTCCTACCCCATGTGCACGCCCTGACCTCCTGAAGTGGACCCAGTCTCTCCACGGCGGGAGCCCCACACACTCCACCACCACCCCACACTCTCCATCCACTCCTTGTGCATGCCCTGCCCCACTGAAGTGTGCTCAGTCTCCAAGCTGCAGAGAATCCAGTCACCAATCTATGCAGGCCCACAAGTTACCTGAGGGCTTGTTGGTGGGTAGGTCCAGTCCCTAGGGTGGGCTGCCTGCCCTGGCTGAGCTGAATTAAATCGGTGCTCTAGTGGGTGGGGCAGACCCTGGGCTAGCAGGCCCCAGGGAGAACTCCAATGGTGACTTGAGTCAGCACGCCCACACCAGGCCACAGCAATGGCTGCCGTCAATGTCCCAGTCCCTGGAGAAGTCTCTACTCTCACTGCCACGCACTCAGAGCCTATCAGGTGAGTCTCTTTTCACCAAAGCACTGTGCACCACTCTTTCTGGTGATTTTAGGTTGCTTTCTGAAACGGCTAAGTTTGCACATGGGCCTTTTAAGAGCTGGTTTCATTTTCTTTGTGAGCCAGCTTTTCTGGGGCTACTCCCCAATGTTTCAGTAGCAGGCAAAGTCAGATATTATGCCACTCGTCTCGATTGTGCTGGGTCCACAAAATGCCCACAGTGGGGGCGCTCCCCGGCTCAGGGCCCCGCTCCTCCAGGGAGGGCTGCATACCTTTGGGCTGCTCCCAGGCAGCCGTGAGGCACTGCGGCTTGTGAAGGTGGCGTTTTTCCTCTCCAGAAGGGAATTTCTGCCTCTTCCAACTCAATTAGGATTGTCCTTTGTTGCAGGAGTTCCTCTTATCCAGTTTTCAGTTCTCTCTCAAGGGTAATTTTTTCATGAGCAGTTGTAAATTGGCTGTGTCCACGGGAGGAGGTGAGTTCAGAGTCTGCTTACACTGCCATCTTGACTTCTCTTCTCTCTTAGTTTTTTTGTTTATGTATTATAAGTTTCTGGTTTGTGATTACCATGGGGTTCATATATAGTAACCTATGTATATAGCAATCTATATTAAGTTGATGGCCTCTTTACTTTGACCTCTGTCTGGAAGCTCTACTCTTTTACTCCCCTACTTTCACATTTTATGTTTTTGATACATATCTAACCTCTTTTTTGTGCCTTTGTATCCATTACCCTCTTACCATGGATATAGATAATTTTTCGTATTTGTGGTCTTCTCTTTTCCCCTTAAATAAGTCCCTTTCGCATTTCTTGTAGGACTGGTTTCTTGTTGACAAACTCCTTTAATTTTTGCTTGTCTGGGAAACTCTTTATCTCTCCTTTTATTCTGAATCATAACCTTGCCAGGTAGAGTGTTCTTGGATGTAGGTTTTTTTCTTTTAGAACTTTAAATATATCCTGGTACTCTCTTCTATCCTGTGTGGTTTCTGCTGAGAAGTCAGCTGATAGCCTTATGGGGTTTCCTTTGTATATAACTTGTCTTTATCTTGTTGCTTTTAGGATTCTCTCTTTATCTTTAATTCTGGACACTTTAATGATGATGTGTCTTGCTGTGGGCCTCTTTGGGTTTACCTTGTTTGGGGCTCTCTGTGCTTCCTGTACCTGGATATCTGTTTCCTTCCTTTGATTAGTGAAGTTTTCAGCTATTATTTCTTCAAATAGATTCTCTGCCCCTTTTTCTCTCTCTTTTCTTCCTGGGACACCTATAACATGGATGATAGTGTGCTTGATATTGTCCCAGAGGTCCCTTAGACTGTCCTCACTCTTTTTAATTCTATTTTCTTTTATCAGTTCAGCTTGGGTGATTTCTTCTAGTCTTTTGTCCAGCTCACAGATCCGTTTTTCTGTATCCTCTACTCTGCTTTTAAGTCCTCTAGTAAATTTTTTCATTTCCAGTACTGTATTTTTCAATTCAAATTGGTTCTTTTTTATATTTTCCATTTCCTGGTTGATGTACTCACTGAGTTCATCCATTCTTCTCCCAAGATCAGTGAGCATCCTCATGACTCTTTGTTTGAACTCTCTGTTGGGTAGATTGTTCATTTCTGTTTCATTTAGTTCCTTTTCTTGGGTTTTGTCCTGTTCCCTTACTTGGAATGTATTCCTTTGTCTCCTCATTTTGTGTCTTTCCCTGTGCTTGTGTCTATGTATTATGTGGCTCAGCTACATCTCCTGATCTTGGAGAGGTGACCTTATATAAGTGATGCTTTATGAGACCCAGCAGTGTATTTCCCTCTCACCGCCAGTTCCAAATGTTCCAGGAAGGACCCCTGTGTGGGGTACATGTGTCCTTCTGTTGTGGAAGGGTTGCTCTTGCCGTAGGTGTCCAGGGAGGCTGAGCTGTCCCCCTGGATGGCTCGTTGTAATCCTCAGCTGCCTGTAGTTGCTGTGGGCCCTTTAGTCTCTTTATTGGGTGTGAGGAGCCCCAGCATAGTGGCTACAAGGTCTAATAACACATTCCCTTGCATTTTTTCTATTAAGTGAGTAAGCCCCCAATGTGGCTGGTTGTTAGGCTCAGGGGCTTACAATTGCTATAAGCCTCTGGCCTAGAAGGCTCTTGTCAGCTCTCTGACGATTACAGTCTGGTGGTGCTGGCCTCTGTCTTAGGAGCACCCAATTGTTTCAGGCTTTGGAAAGTGGAGCTGATCCCCTATGTGGCTGTTTGAGAAGCACAAGTCCTCTGCAGCTGACAAGCCCTGCTGCCCACAGGGCCACACACACAGTCAACACAGTCCTGTCCCAACCCTTTGAAGTGGACCTAGTTGCTCCAAGGCAGGAGCCCCACACACTCAACCAATGCCCCACACTCTCCACCCGCTCCCCATGCATGCCTTGCCCCACAGAGGTGGACCCACTCACCAGGCTGCAGAGAAACCAGGCACCTTGCTTAGCAGGCCCAAATGTTGCCTGAGGGCTTGTTGTTGGATGGGGCCAGTCCCTAGGGTGGACTGCTTTCCTTGGCTGAGCTGGATTAAATCAGTGCTCTAGCAGGTGGGGCAGACCCCAGGCTAGCAGGCCACAGGGAGAACTCCAATGGTGTCTGCCAGTATCTGTGTTAGCACACCCACACCAGGTCACAACAATGCCCACCACCAATGTTCCAGTCCTTCAAGAGGTCTGACCTCTCACTGAGATGTACCCAGAGCCTATCAGGTGAGTCTCTTTTCATCAAAGGCCTGTGCACCCTTTTTTCTGGTGCTTTTAGGTTGCTTTCCAAAATGGGTGAATTTGTGCATGGGCCCTTTAAGAGCTCACTTTAATTTCTTTGTGACCCCGCTTTTCTGGGGGTATTCCCCATTGCTGTTAGTAGCCAGCAAGGCAAGATATTATGCCACTCATCTTGTTTGTGCTGGGTCCAAAAAATGCCTATAGCAAGAACGCTCCCCTGCTCAGGTCCCCCACTCCTCCAGGGAAGGCTGTGTACTTTTGGGTTGCTCCCAGGGGGCCATGAAGCATTGTGGCTTGTGGAGGTGTCATTTTTTCTCTCCAGAAGGGAATTTCTGCCTCTTCCACCTTAATTAAGACTGTCTTTTGTTGCAGGGGTTCCTATTAGCCAGTTTTAAATTCTCTTTCAGAGGTAATTTTTCCAACAGTAGTTGTAAATCAGCTGTGTCCATGGGAGGCAGTGAGTTCAGAGTCTGCCTAGGCTGCCATCTTGACATCTCCAGTCATAATTATTAATTTGATTTTTAATAAAATAGGTTAGTTTTGCCTATTTTGGTACTTCATATAGAATGAATCATACAGCATGAACTCTTTTTGACTGGATTCTTTTCAACAACCTTATGAATTTGAGACATCCATCCATATTATTTAGTTTACTTGTACATTGTTCATTTCCATTGCGGTATAGTATTCCATTGTGTAAAAATACCACAATTTATCCATTCTACCACTTATGAGCATTTAGGTAGTTTCCAGTTTGGGGTTCTTATGAATAATGAATAATGCTAGTATAAACATCCCAGTACATGACTTTTGGTGGACAAATACACATATCTCTTCTCGGTATATACCTGAAGTGGAATTGTTGAGAAATGAGACTTATGTATGTTCTACTTTAGTAGGTCGCATCAAACAGATTTCTAAATTGGTTGTACCAATGTTCACTCCCACTACCTGCAGTTTATCAGGGTTTCAGTTGTTCTACATGATTATCAGAACTTGGCACTTTTCATCTTTTCGATTTTGATGAATTATTAACTTTCTCATTTAGATTTGCAATTCATATGGACTTGATATTAGAATATGGTATGAGGTGGGATCCAGATCTTTATTTTTTTATGGATTTCTAATAGAACAGACCATTTATTGAAAAGACCATCTTTTCTCCCATTACACAAAACTGTCACCTTTGTCATAGTATATATGTATGTCTATATAGTGTATATATATGCATGTTATTTATATATATACACACACAAGTGTCTGTTTCTGAACTCTGTATTCTGTTCCATTGTTCATTTTTTCTATCATTAGGCTAATATTAATTACTATAGACCTGAAATCTGATCTCTTTGTCTCCTTTTTTCCCTTGCCATTTGGCAATACTTTGAAATTTTCATAAATATATTCTTCAATAAATGAAAATAGAGATTGTTCATAATTATAATTTTTGAAGAGGTCTAAATGAATGATTACTCATGGGCCGGCCCCATGGCTTAGCGGTTAAGTGTGCGCGCTCCGCTGCTGGTGGCCCGGGTTCAGATCCCGGGCGCGCACCAACGCACCGCTTCTCTGGCCATGCTGAGGCCGCGTCCCACATACAGCAACTAGAAGGATGTGCAACTGTGACATACAACTATCTACTGGGGCTTTGGGGGGAAAAAATAAATAAATAAAATCTTTAAAAAAATAAATAAAAAATAAATGAATGATTACTCATAAGTATTGTGCCAACAACTCCTGTTGCCTTTCAACCCTATATTCACCTTACTATATTCAGTTTTATGATGCAAGAGCTATGACTCTGTTACCTATATTTGTCGTTTTCCAGCTGATTTATTGTTAGATTCAAAGAATGGAGTTGGGGGATGACAGACCACTAAAGAGAGACTGGAAAGCATGAGAAGGGTAAAGGGAACTTGTACATTATTGTCTTCCTTGCTGTTTCATACCCTGGGAATAGCCCCTCACCATGACAACAGCTATTTCTTCCAGCATCAAACTACTTTTTGGCACTCCCAGATCCTCTCATTATTTCCCCTCACAGACATCAGCTCTAGCTAAGTAGAATCTACTCATCACAGCTCCAAAACTCCTTCCTCCAAGCTTCTAGATTCTAATAACCTAGAATCTTTCCTTGTTTCTTAGGAATGGTAGCTGCTTCCTGTAGGTATCATATCTGTGTCACTTCAGTGTTATTTTTTTGCCTATTCAGTCCTCCAATACCTGTGCAATCAATTCTCTATATTAAATTATAACTGCTGAAATCCTTGGTGTGGTTTCTGTTTTCCTGAGGACTCTAATACAGGCACAGGTATTCTATGCTGTAAGACATAATTGGTTGCTGGGCTACAGTTTTTCAAGTTTAGTTGTCTCAGGTTTGTGAAAATTAATAAACAGAAACCTCATTTAAAGTGGAGTCAAGAGTCCAGAAGGGAGAGCCCTTATGCCCTATGATGATGGCAGAGCCCAATAGGAAGAAGAAAGACTTCCTGTTCTTGCCTAGCAAGAGCTCAGCCAATGAGAGACTGTCACAACTCAGCCAATGAAAAGCCACTATACTTTGAACTCTCAAGTCCTCCAATGGACTTTTGTTTACAATAGCCCTCCTAACTTCCTCTTCCCTTTTACAAAAGAGTTTCTCCTCCCTTTGTTGCTCAGAACTTGCATGTGGTTCGCAGAGCCCAAATTGTAATTCTTTGTTGACCCTGAATAAACCTCTTTTTGCTGGAGAAATAATTGGCTACCTGCTTAAGGTCAACATTTGGTGGCCTGTACAGGGATCCAGAAAAGATCCCCAACAACTCTGAGGCTGGTGGGCAAAGAGGTGTTGGCACCCAAGAGCCCACTAATCTCACTGGTTTTCTCACCAACCCTGGGATTGAGGGTAAGTCTTTCTTTTGGATCCAAGCTTATGCTCTCTTTGTGTTTTGAAGCTCTCCAGGGTCTATTTGGGATCTATGTTAAGGCTTTGTCCTTTTCTGATTAAGGCCTTGTTTTGTCTGTGAGAACTCACTTGGTATTTCTGAATCAGGCTGTTCCACTGGAACTATGTTGTTCAGCCTTTGGTGTGATTTCTTTGGAACTGGGTTGTTCTATTAGAACTATGCTGTTTAGGCTTTGACTTAATTCCTTTGGTATTAGGCTGTTCTAGTGAAACTGTGTTTTCAGCCTTCAACCTAACTCCTTTGGGATTAGGCTGTTCCGTTGGAACTGTGCTGTTCAGCTTATGGCCTGACTCCTTTTGGATTAGGATGTTCCTTTAGAATTGTACTGGTATTAAGCCTATAGGCTGTTTGAACTGTTCAAGCTGTTTGAGTTGCAAGCTGTTTAAGCTGTTTGAGCTGTTTAGGTTGTTTGAAAATTATTATTTTACTCTGAGAGAAAGCTCTGTGAAATGGGATCCCAATTATCTAAATATTTTGAGGGACCCTGGGTCGATTTTATGTTTAAAGAACAGAGTCCTTCCTAAGGACAGCTAATTTTTGACAAAGGAGCCAAGAACATACAATGGAGAAGGTCTCTTCAATAAATGGTGTTCGGAAAACTTGACAGCCACATGCAAAAGAATGAAAGTAGACCCTTACCTTACACCATACACAAAAATTAAGTCAAAATGGATTAAAGACTTGAATGTAAGACTTGAAACCATGAAACTTCTAGAAGAAAACATTGGCAGTATGCTCTTTGACATTGGTCTTAGCAGCATATTTTCAAGTACCATGTCTGACCAGGCAAGGGAAACAATAGAAAAAATAAACAAATAGGACTATGTCAAACTAAAAACTTGTGCACAGCAAAGGAAACCATCAACAAAATGAAAAGACAACCTAACAATTGGGAGAAGATATTTGCAAACCATATACCTGATAAGGGGTTAATCTCCAAAATATATAAAGAACTCATGCATCTCAACAAGAAAAAAACTAACAAGCCTATTAAAAAATGGGCAAGAGACCTGAACAGCCATTTCTCAAAAGAAGATATACAGATGGCCAACAGACACATGAAAAGATGTTCAACATCATTAACTATCAGGGAAATGCAAATCAAAACTACAATGAGATATCACCTCACACCCATCAGAATGGCCATAATTAACAAGACAGGAAACAAGTGTTGGAGAGGATGTGGAGAGAGGGGAACTCTCATACACAGCTGGTGGGAGTGCAAACTGGTGCAGCCACTATGGAAAACAGTATGGAGATTCCTCAAAAAATTAAGAATAGAGCTACCATATGATCCAGATATTCCACTGCTGGGTATTTATCCAAAGAACATGAAAACACCAATGCATAAAGATACACACATCCCTGTATTCATTGCAGCATTATTTACAATAGCCAAGACTTGGAAGCAACCTAAGTGCCCAACAAGGGACAAATGGGTAAAGAAGATTTGGTAAATATACACACTGGAATACTATTCAAACATAAGAAATGATGAAATCTGGCCATTTGGACAACGTGGATGGACCTTGAGGGTATTATGCTAAGTGAAGTAAGTCAAAGGAGGAAAGAATATGATTTCAATCATAAGTTGAAGATAAAAACAACAACGAATAGTTACATAGAGACAGAGAGTGGATTGGTGGTTACCAGAGGGGAAGGGGGAAGGGGGAAGGGAGGAGGGCAAAAGGGGTGATTAGGTACATGTGTATTGTGATGGATGATAATTGGTCTTTGGGTGGTGAACATGAAGTAATCTACACAGAAATGGAAATAGAATGATATACACCTGAAATTTATATAATGTTATAAACCAATGTTAATACAAAAAAAAAAAAAACCAGGGTCCTTCCTCATGCACATTTCTAAATAAATGCACTGACTTAACCAAAGATAATTTAGAACACCAATGGCCATTATGGGGAACTTCTGAACTCCCCAAACTTACTTTTCTTAAAGCTGAATTAGACAACCATAGCTGTGAAATTTCCAAAATTGCATGGAATGCCTATTTCAATTGGCATTTTGAGGCTTTCAAATGTTATCAGGAGTCTAAAATTCCCCCTTTGCAAAATAAAATTTTAAGATTAACTGAGGCAAACAAATGATTAAAGAAAGATAAAATGTCTTCTGAAGCCTCTTATTCCTCTTCCCTGGCTTCTTTGTCTCAGGCTCTGCCTCCAGTGCCATCTTCCTCCTTCCTTTCTATGCTATCTACACCTCCTCTATACCTTCAGTTCCCCCATACTAACTATTTCACTGAACTTGCCCTTTTTCCTGAACCTCTCCCCACTCCCTCTTCCTCTGAATTTATCAAAACCTGTCCCTTTAAAATTAAGCCTTCTGATGATCCAACGGCTAAACCCTTAATTTCTTATATTCCTTGGACTAAATCTGAACTGCAAGCCTTAGTCAAAGATTTTCCCAAAGTAACTGAAGATCCTCACAGATTTGCTGAAGAATTTAATACAGTCATTCAAACTTATCAGCCTGGTTTCTCTGACTATATCAGCTAGTTCGTATGCTTGTAGGTGAAAGCCAGGCCCAGCAATGGATGAAAACTGCAAATTGGAAAGTCCTGAAAGGTCTCTAGAATTACAGCTGGGAGTCCAATCTGCTGACCTGTTGTATGATCAGGCCCCGGCAACAGCTAAGTGACTTTATCAGGCAATTCCTAGGGCTTTCTCAAACCCTGTTGATTGGAACAAAATCCAGGCTTGTGCACAAAAACCCGATGAACCTGTTCCTGACTATTACAATTGACTTCGGATTGTTTTTAAAGGAAATTCTGGTCTTTCTCCAGATATTTATTCCACCCAAGTAGCTTTTAACTATATGTTTATGAATGGGCTGAACCAGAGCCTTTTCCTTCTAGTAAAAAGGAGCATGATAGAATGGGAAACTATGTCCACTCCAGATTTTGTTCATCTGGCAAACCAGCTCTCTTGCACTCTAGATGAGTCACCTAAAAGAAAGACTGGTAAAATACTTAAATCTTCAACTCTGGCAAATGAAGACTCCTAAATGAAACCAAAACTTCCTAGTTTCTGCTATTACTGCAAAGAGCCAGGACACTGGAAAAGAGATTGCTACAAATTTAAGCACATCAGCCGCCTTCAGTCCTCTAACCAGCCTTTCCAATGTCCTCCAACTCCTCACTGACGGGGCTCCCAGGAAATACAAGGGCTCTTCCCAATCCTCCGTCTTAATTGGCTTGGAGAAACATTTCTCCAGATTGGAGATGAATCTCTTTCTGTCCTAATTGATACAAGATCAATGGTGCTTAACCCCACTACTATAAAGCTTTTCCTGTCTAGGAGTGTTAAAGCAGTTCAAGTAGTGGGAATTTCTAATAAACTTCAATGAGTTCCTGTATCTGAACCTATTCCCTTTTGTTTAGGTCCTTTGAGCGACAGACACCCTTTTCTCCTTAGTCCCTCTGTCCCTGTTAATTTATTAGGCTGAGACTTCTTGGAAAAGTATCATGCTGGAAATTCTTTCCCCCGAAAGGGGAATAATTCTAGAATTTGACAGTGGTCATCAAAGTAGTCAACCAGGTGAATTAAATGACCCTTTGACATCTTTTATTTGCTTTGTGTCTGATGGTACTAGAGCTGATTCTGGAAACACTGATCACTTGTCCCTATTGAATCAGCTGCCACCCTTTTTATGGGCAAAATTTTCAACAAATACTGGTAAAATTCATAGTGCACCTCCCATCAAGATTCAAATAGATCCCTCAAAACCTCTCCCCAGAATTAATCAATACCCTGTAAGTAAAGAAGCCTTTCAAGATATAAAGCCCATAATAGAAGATTACAAGGCTCAAGGCCTCATTATCCCTTGTACTAGTCCCTGGAATATTCTTATTTTACCTGTGAGAAAACCCAAGGGCTGAGGGTGGAGGTTTGTCCAGGACCTCTGAGCAATAAACAACAGTGTTATCCCTCGACATCCTGTTGTTCCTAACCCTCATATGCTACTAACGTCCATTTCCACTGGAGCTAAATTCTTTACTGTAATTGATTTATGCAGTGTATTCTTTAGTATTTCAGTTGATGAAGCTAGCCAATATTTTATTGCTTTCACTTGGGAAGGAAAACAATTCACCTGGACAGTAGTGCCCCAGGGTTTTACTGAGAGTCCTTCTTATTTTTCACAAATCCTGAAAGCTGACCTGGGTGATATACAGTTCCCTAGAGGTTTTAATTTCCTGCAATATGTGGATGATTTGCTTCTTTGCTCTCCCTCCTAAGTCTCCTCACAGGAAGACACCATCCACTTACTAAGGCTTTTAGCCTTAAAGGAACAGAAGTTTGCCAAAGAGAAACTACAGTTCGCCCAAATCCAGGTTTTGTATTTAGGGGATCTTATATCAGAACAAGGGCTACACTTGGATCCAGATGGTCTTCACGGTCTCCTAAGTTTCCCAAAACTAAGTACCAACTGTGAGGTTTTCTTGGGCTAGTTGGTTATTGACAAAATTGGATTCCAAATTTCTCTCTTATGTCCAAACCTCTGTATGTTTTACTAAAGAACGATAACTCCAATCCAATTTTATAGGAAGAACCAGACAACATACACTTAAGGCCTTAAAGGAGATTTTGAGGAACCCACGTGCCCTTGGACACCCAATTATCAGATTCCCTTTTTCTTTTTTGAAAAGAAAGGTAATGCCCTTGGGGTATTCACCCAAAAACATGGGGACCACCATCGACTCATAGGGCATTATAGCCAGCAACTGGACCCTGTGGCATGAGGATAACCCCCTTGCCTTTGAGCAATTACTGCCATTGCCCTTTTGGTTAAGACCACTGAGGAAATTCTTGTGGGATCCCCTTTAACCATCTTTGTACTTTATACAGTAGAATTGCAACAATTGGCCTCAGAAAAGGAAAAATAAGAGTGAAAATTCATCAATTGTTGGTTGGATAAAAAGAGAAAGCTCTGGTTAAGACCAAATAATAACTCAGTTCTATTGGAGACTCTAAAATTTCCACTCCTCACCACTATACATGCATTTAACCATTGGTTTACTGATAAAATGATAGCATTCATGAATCAATATTGATGAGGAATCATTAAAAAGGCTGCAAAAAGTGCCTACCTCGCTTGTCCCACTTGTCCAAAATACAATTTAGGGAAGCCTATTTGTACTGCTCCCAGACATTTTAAACTGCCTAATGGACCATTCAAAGTTTGGCAAATAGATTTCATACAACTTCCCTTGTCTCATGGATATTAAATATGTTTTAGTTGTGGTCTGTATGTTTTCTCACTGGACTGAAGCCGTCCCTTGCAGACAGGCTACTGCTTCTTCTGTGGCTAAAGTCCTTTTGAAAAAGATTGTCCCTACCTGGGGAACTCCTCTCGAACTTCATAGTGATCGAAGAACCCATTTTATTGGACAAGCACTTTGACAAGTCTGTGCTGTTTGGCCAGTTTTATAACACTTTCACTTCACTTACCACCCTCAATCCCCTGGTTTAGTCACATGCGCTAATAGCATTATTAAGACTCAAATGGCAAAATTTGTAGAGACTCTCTGAATACCTTGGCCAAAAGCACTGCCATTGGTCCTTCTAAATCTCAGATCTACCCTTTTTGGAACTCATAACCTCTCATCCTTTAAGATAGTCACAGAATGCCCAATGCACTTGGCTCCTGTCTCTTTTGACCTACACATGATAAAAAGAGATTTACTCAAATATTGCAAAGGCTTAATCACTTCTGTTAAAAATAGCCATGTTTTGGTAGAGCAATCTTTTCATAGTGCATTCCAGGGAGACAGAGACTTTAAGCATCACGCCTTGCAATCTGGATATTTAGTTCATTGGAAAAGATACCTCCAGAAGGACTCTCTTTAACCTCACTGGAAAGGCCCTAGCAGGTACTGCTAACTAACCTTTGTATTACAAAAATCCAGGGAATAAACTCTTGGATTCATGTGACACACCTAAAGAAAGCATCAAACCCTGATTGGACCTGCACATCATCTGATGACCTAAAAGTAAAGATTTTCCAGAAGTTGAAACAGATCACATCTGATGAGACAGCTTTCCCAAGATTTCTGGACCAAGCCCATTGGAAGTTTGTCTGTCAAAACTTTGATGATGACGGAGTGCTTCGGATGATCTCCAATGCCTATCTTGATATCATTTGGACTTTAGAATAAAAAATGCCTGAGAGTTCTCCCTCCTACCTCTCTTTGTAATCAAATGTGACCTCAATAGGTTTCCAGTCTGTGACTTTCCCTCCAACGTGGGACGCAACACGCAGGAAAAGTCCTTCCTGGCATCAAGGGACAAAAGACTGATGGAACTGGAAAAACCTGACTCTTGATTAGCAATGCTTTCAGAGAAAGATCTGTCAAAAGAAAGAAATATGAAAATTAATAAACAGAAACCTCATTTAAAATAGAGTTAGGAGGTCAGAAGGGGGAGCTCTCATGCCCTATGACTATGGCAGAGCCCAACAGAAAGAAGAAAAACTTCCTCTTCTTGCCTGGCAGGAGCTCAGCCAATGAGAGACTGTCACAACTCAACCAATGAAAAGCCACTATACTTCCTATTTTCAATTCCTCCAATGGACTGTTTACAATAGCCCTTCCAACTTCCTTTTCCCCTCTATAAGAGTTTCTCCTACCTTTGCTGTTAAGAACTTACAAGTGGCTCACCATGGGTACAGATCTCGAACTGCAATTCTTTGTTGATCCAGAATAAGCCCATTTTTGCAGAGAAATAACTGGCTGTCTATTTGTTTAAGGTCAACAGGTTAAACTTTTATTGTCCATATCCACAACATTATAAATTGTATTCTAATTCTGAAAACAAAATGTCATACCATAGAACATAAAAATTAATTATGAGTATAATTTAAGTAAATCCAACTCACACAATATTAATTTAAAAAATGTTGCTTTACATAATCCTTTTGGAAAGAACAGTTTGCACAATAAATGTCATTTAATTGGTTGTGTTGCTGATTGTCTGCTCTTGGTATTAGATATCAGCATGATTATCATGTTTAGGTTTGTTTTGGGTAAGAAGGTAGAAAGCAAAAATCAAGCAAGATGTCAGGGCTTACCTACATTGTTGAATAATAATAAAAACTGACTTTAATCATATGTGGACTTGGAAATCAATTTTTAGATATGAACTGAAAAGTAGCAGTATGTCACTATTATGATCTGCAATTGCATCCACACCTAAAGTTTGATCATTAGAAATGTATTTTTCTGTTTTAAGATGTGACCCCTATTCAAAGGCAGATGACCTTGTGATGACAAAATAGTAGAGTGAACATGAATAGTTATTTAATGTCACTGGACTCAGTTTCCTCATCTGTAAGATAAGAATAATTGGTACTTATATCATAGAGTTGTTTCGAGGACTAAATGGGAAAAGTAAAACAAAGTGTTCTGGGCGGGCCCCGTGGCTTAGTGGTTAAGTGCACATGCTCTGCTACTGGTGGCCCGGGTTCGGATCCTGGGCATGCACCGACACATCGCTTCTCCGGCCATGATGAGGCCGCGTCCCACATACAGCAACTAGAAGGATGTGCAACTATGACATACAACTACCTACTGGGACTTTGGGGAAAAAAAATAGGAGGAAGATTGGCAATAGATGTTAGCTCAGAGCCGGTCTTCCTCAGCAAAAAGAGGAGGATTAGCATGGATGTTAGCTGAGGGCTGATCTTCCTCACAAAAAAAAAAAAGTGCTCTGTACAGTAGTTTACAAATATGAAGCACTCAATAAATCTCAGTATTATTATGATATTTATGATTATCAGCCATTAACTCCTTAATTATAGTATCTGACTCCAAATTCAAAATTACCATGGCAGATATTCTAATCATCATAGCATAAGCCAGTGATGGGACCTTGAGGATGGGATGGCACTGTACAAACTTTGAACCACTCCTATGGCTGAGGGTGGAAGTTCTCAGAGCAGATAAAATGAGTGTTTAGATGAGCCTGGATAGGTTAATAGTGACCTGTTCATAAAGGGTTGTTTTGGTTAGTCTGCATTTTTCCTATGTGTAACGAGGAGCTTGTCACAGATTTAGATTAATGGAGTGATATGATCAAACCGACACTTTGGAAATCTCACTCCACAGTTCTATGAAAGATACCATGATAAGAGTTGAGAATGAGTCTTGACTATTACACAAGCCTTAGGAATTTACTGTAAAATTTGACTTGAAATTGCATGATAAACTAAACCAAGGAATTATGCTTTGTGCTTATTCAATACAAAACTAGCACATAGAAAGTACTGAACAAAATTTTTCAATGAATTTTATATTTTTTTATTAATTCTGAGCTTTATGCAATTTGTAAATCCATTTAACATGTTATTCCATAGTCTAGGAGTTGTGTAAAAATGTTTTTTGAATATTCTAAACTCATTTCCATTTCCTTAAACCTTGCCATTTCATGTCCTGGGCTCATTATCAATTGTAGTACAATAAATTCTCAAAGATAGCATTTTCACATGACTATAGTTCAAATAATAAGTTTAAAAAAATGTATTGAGGCACTAAAAGTATCCTATTAATTTCCAAAGAAAAAATTATTATACTACATAAAATATTTTTTAACCTAAATACTTGTTATACTATAATTTTTAAAACTTGAAAATCTACATATATGGTATATGTGGCAACTATTTATTCACTAGAATACCATCTAACTTGGTTACCTTGGCAAGACATTTCATTTTTCTGATGTTAATTGTCCTTGACTATAAAATGAGGGAAATGAATAACCTATTATTTAATCATGGTAAATAACTATAATCAGACTATGTGAATCGGGGTTATATTTTAATCATCTCTGTGTCCCAAGTAACAAACTATCTGGAACATAATCAAATTAGTAATAATAATAATAACTAACCTTTAGTGAACACTTAGAATGAGTCAAGTACTAATATTAGTGCTTCAGATATATTAAATTATTTAATCTTCAAAACAACTCATAATGGTATATAAAAGAATACTGAGAGACTTCCAGCTTATACTTTGACATGTAAAGAGTTTGGAAGTTGCCAGGCTCAGCCTTACAACAAGAAAGAAACTAAAAATCAATTACTTTTCTTGAACCCATCAGAAACGTAAAGTGGGCAAACCACTGCACTGAAATGTAGAGAGAGAGCTAAATCCAGAGAGTCATAGCCGAGATGTGCTTACAGGGAGCATAAGCTGCAGGAGTCATAACTGGTAAAAAACACTTACGTGGTAATTTTGGTGAATTATTGGAAGCTGAATGTGGACTACAATGAGAGTGAGAATCTCCTGTGGATCACAGTCTTAAAAGGGGCCCCACAATTTCATGAATTTTGCTTCCAGGGATCCCATCAGGTTCTCACAGTGAAGATCCAAGAATCACGCACTTATGGCTCTGGCAGAGGGAGAGGAAGAAGAATCATTGTGAATATATCCAGAGAGTTTTCCATAACAAAGGCCTACTTTCAAGAAAGAAGACTTTGCCAGAAACTTATCTTTCTCAAGGAAGGACAAATATCCAGTTCCAGTCCTCTCTAGTCTTCCTTTATCATCTAAGCTGTTGGGGGGAGATAATCTCTATCAATGGAGAAATACTTGCGAAAGTGAAGCCCAGAGACACAAGACTACTAAAAGATGGAAACTTATTCATAAAATTATAGAACACTTCTCCACCACAACTTACTGCCATACCAATAGGGCTCCAATATAATAATAGTGAATTACAACTGACTGCAAGATGCAGACTCTCTTTGAGGAGGAATACTTAGGGAATTCCAAAGTCAAGAAGGGAGACAAAACGAAACACAAGAGGAATTTGAAGACTCTGGCATCAACAGCTACAGCAAACATGAAATACAGCACAACTCCTATAGAGATTTATATAAAATCTCATTATAAAGACCTATTTACCTCAGTTCTTATTTCTGATGTCTGGTTTTCAACAACAAACTACATTACAAGGCATGCCAAAAGCTGAGAACAAACACAGTCTTAAGCAACAAAGCAATTATCAAAACCAGACTCAGATCTGATACAGATGTTGGAATTATCAGACAGAGAATCTAAAATAACTATAATTAACATGTTAGGGGTTCTAATGAAAAATGCAGACAACATGGAAGAACAGATAGCTAAATGTAAACAGAGAGAAATTTTAAGAAAGAATCAAAAGGAAATGCTAGAAATCAAAAACACTATAACAGAAATGAAGAATGCTTTTGCTGGGCTCACTAACAGAGTAAACATGGCTGAGAAAAGAAATCAGTGGACTTGAAGATATGTAAAGAGAAACTTCCAAAACTGAAATGTAAAGACAAAAAAAAAAAAGAATAAAAATGAACAGAATATCCAAGAACTGTGGGACAATTACAAAAGATGTAACATACAGATAACAGGAATACCAGAAGGAGAAGAAAGAGAGAAGAAATATTTGAAGTATTAAAGACTGAAAATTTCCTAAATTAATGACAGATACCAATCTATAGATTCAAGAAGCTCACTTTCTCAGAGTTGTAGATTAAAAATTCTACACCTCATATCATATCATATTCAAACTGCAGGAAACTAAAAAGAAAGAGAAAAATCCTGAAAAAAGCCAGGGTGGGAGGAGCACCTCACTTATGGAGGAACAAGAAAAAGAATTAAAGCAGACTTCTCATCAGAAAGCAGGCAAGCAAGAAGAGAGTGGAGCAAAATATTTAAAATGTTAAAATGAAAAACAAAACAAAAACACCATCCTATCATTCTATATTCAGTGAAATTATCCTTCAAAACTGAAGGAGAAATGGATTTCTTTCAGACAAACAAAAACTGAAGGAATGCATCACCAGCAGAACTTCTCTTAAAGAAATGTTAAAGTATTTCTTCAAGGAAAAGGAAAATGTTATACATCAGAAACTGGGATGCACATAAGGCAGGACTAACATGTGAGTAGGAGTGAATTAACGTAGATAATATTTTTTCTTTTGCTTATTCTTAATTGATCTAAAACATAAATGTTTAACATAATAATAATAACAATGTATTGAGCGATCATAGAGTATGGATAACTGAAATGAATGATAGCAATGTCATAAGAGATGAGAAGGAAGAATTGGGAACACTCTTTTATAACATAGTTGCAATACTCGGAGTGGTATAGTGTTATTTAAAGGTAGTCTCAGATTAGTCTCAAAGGAATATTGTAAATTTTATGGAAATCACTAACTTAATTTTAATAAGAGAAGTATAATTGATATGCTAAGAGAAGAAAATGACGAAAATTTTAGAAATCAAACCATAAAAATGTTCAATTAAAACCAGAGAAGCCAGGAAAAAAGAGGAGTGAAGAAAGAAATGAAGAATAAATGTAATGGATAGAAAACAGATATAAGCATGATAGATATTAATTCAACTAGATTAATAATAATTTTAAGTGTGAATGGTCTGACAACAATAAAAAGGCAGAGATTATAAGTATGCATTAAAAAACAACATCCAACTATATGTCGTCTACAAAAAATCTATTTTAAATATAAAGACACATATAAGTTAAAAGTAAAGAGATGAATGAAAATATACTTTTCTAATACTGATCAAAAGAGAACTGGAGTAGCTATAATAATTTCAGACAATGCAGACTTCAGAGGAAGCAAGATTATCAGGAATAAAAAAAGGGGACACATGATGTTAAAGGGGTGCTTTCTCCAAGAAGATTTAAGAATCCTAAACATGTAAGCACCTAACAATGGAGTGCCATAATAGATGAGGCAAAAACCAATGGAACTGAAGGAAGAAATAGAAAAACTCACTATTTAATTGGAGACTTCAACAACCCTCTATAATTAATTGATATATCAAATTGGCAGAAAATCAGTAAGAATATAGATGACCTGAACAGCACCATCAATCAACTTGATGTAAATAACATTTATTGAATACTCCATCCAACAACATTAGAATACACATTTTTCTCAATCTCACATAGAACATTCAAGATACAAGGCATACTGGGTCATGAAACACACTTTAACAAATTTAAAGGAATATAAATAATACAAAGTATGTTATGAGATTACAGAGGAGTTAAGTTAGACATCTATAACAGAAAGTTAACTGGATAATACCTAACTATTTGGAAATTAAACACACACACACACATACACACACATAAATAATCCATGGGTCAAAGAGGAAATCTCAAGAGAAATTAAAAACATATTATGAAGTAAACCAAAATGAAAATACAACTTCTCAAAATTTGAGAGATGCAGCAAAAGTACAGCTTAGAAGAAAATTTATAGAATTAAGTGCGTGTATTTAAAAAGAAGAAAGATTTAAACTCAATAACCCCAAGTACCGCACTAAGAAATGAGAGAAGGAAGAGCAAGAGAAGTATAAAGCAAGTGGAAGAAAAGAAATAACAAAAATTAGAGGAGAAATCAACAAAGTTGAAAACAGGGAAGCAATAGAGAAAATCATTGGAAACAAAAGCCAGCTCTTGGAAAAGATCAGTATAATTGATAAGCCTCTAGCCAAGCTAACTAAGAAAAAAAGAAAGACGCAAATTACTAACATGAGAAATGAAAAACGGATCATCCCTACAGATCTCATAAACATGAAAGGTATAATAAAAGGAATACTAGAAACAGCTCTATGACCACACATTTGATACCTTAGATGAAATAGATCAAATACTTGAAAGACACAAACTATCAAAACTCACACTAGGAGAGATTGATATAAATTAAATCATTAATTAATAATCTTCCGAAAAAATAAAGCACCAGGTCCAGATGGTTTCCCTGGTTAATTCTGCCAAACATTTAAGGAAGAAATGATAGCAATATTTCACAATCTCTTCCAGAAAATAGAAGCAGAGGAAATCCTTTCCAACTCATTGTTTAATGCCAGTATTACCCTAATACCAAAACCAGACAGAGACATTACAAGAAATAAAATCTGCAGACCAATACATCTCATGAATACTGATGCAAAAATTCTCAACAACATATTAGCAAATAGAATCCAAGAATGTCTGAAAATAATTATACCCCAAGACCAAGTAGGATTTATTCCAGGGATTCAAATTTGGTTCATCATTTGAAAATCAATAAATATCCACAGCATCAAGAAGCTAAAGAAGAAAATGTATTTGATCATATTAATTAAACAGGCCTCATTTTCCCACAAAAAAATAAATAAATAAAACTAAAGAAATCTGAATAATGTATGGACTGTGGTTAATAATAAGATATTGCTATTGATTTATTAATTGTATCAAACATACCATACTAACGCTACAAGTTAATAATCATAGAAAATGGCTTTGAGGTATATGGGAACTCTCTGTACTATCTGCACAAGTCTCAAACTGTTCTAACATTTACAAAAGTTTGTTAAAAAACAGTGAATAGCTAAGAAACGTGTAACTTATAATAATGTGTAATATAAATATAAACATAAAATACTTAACATTGATGGCAATAAGAACTTGGAAATGTAAATTTATATAAATATATACATTTACATAAATGTATATGCAACTGTATTCATGTATACATATGTGTATTAAATATATTTATATATATACATACAGAGACAGAGAGAGAGAGAGAATGTGTTTGTTGCTTGTTGTTAATGGTTTGGGTAGTAGTGTAGATTTTTAAATGATTGCACTTATTCCCCCCTTTTTATATCAAGGCCCCTTGCAATGTAACTTTGCAGCTTCTCCCATTAAATTTCAGAGTATGTTTTTCCCCAACACATGAATCTGGGCTTGCTTTGAGATTTGTTTAGGCTAATAGAATGCATCAGGAGCAATATTGAGCTAGTTCTGAACCTAGGCTTCAAGAGGCTTTGAATGTTCTGCTTTCTTGTTACCCTGTCGAGAGTGAACTAACTCTGGCTAGCCTGTTGGATGATGATAGACATGTCCCAGTGAAGAGCCAGTCAACCCCCAGAAGCAGAGCTCTTACGGGACTAGTAGCTCTGCTACTAGGACAGCAGATACCTCAATGAGCACTGCTGAGACCAACAGACCCACTCACCTAATCCCAGGCCAAATTGTAGACCTACAGAATTGTGAATTAGACGGATATTGCATTGTCATTAAGTTTGGGGGTGGTTTATTATGCAACAAAAGCTATTACAGGTTGAGTTTGTCAACTAGACTTTTGATATATAAAAATCTGTAATATTTTATAAATCATTTCTAATAAATATTGTTCTATTTTGTTATATTTTACTTACCTATTGGGAGTAATATTGAATGACTTCTTCAGAAAGTGATTCTCATATTTATTTCTAGATTACTAATCAAAAATATTTTATTAGATTAGGCAGTGAATACAATTATTGCAGTCATTCAAGTAATTTCTGTCCCTGTGATACATAAACAAGCACGCATATGTTTATTCCCATTTTTTGGTAGTTTGTCGTAGTGAATTTCAGTCCATCTTTTTGAGATTTATTTTTCAAGTCTATTATAGCACAGTGGTATAGTAAAAAGAAAATTAAAATGGTTGTCAGGAGAATGGAGTCTGAGACTTGGATTTGCCACTTACTCTATGACATTGGCAATTTACTATAATCCTCTGAGCATCATATTATTCAAATATAAAATGAGAGGATTAAAGTAGAAGATTTTTAAGGTGTCTTTCTAGATCTAATATTCTATCAGTCTATAATTCTAAGACATTTAATAATTATAGATTTATTCATTACATTAACTTTTTTATCATATATGTATGGAGATGGATAAGAAGGATAAAAAAGCGTGCCCTTTTTGATGCACCTTGTCCTGAGCAATGTGTAGTTTAATTGTGACCCTTTTCTACTATTCACAATAATGTGATAAAATTATTAATTTCTTGAAGGACTCAGAGTTTGTTGACACCAGGACAATAGGGATAATATATACATAAGATGTTGGTAAAGGAAAAAAACTGGAAAGGGAAATTTGATTGATATTGGTTTATATAAGTAAAGATAGATGATGGAACTTACCTCAGGCATTAGTGGATTGGGAGAAAAACTTGTAAAAGTAGAATTCAGAGAAGCAGCTAATTCAAGATTCCAATGAGGAAATTGGAACAAGCTATTCTGAATGTGTGACACATTAGAGGTAGAAGCGTCAGCTCTATATATTATGCAAAACTAGATTCCAACATGCAGCTAAGGACCTAGAATTTATCTATCTACATATCTCTTGCATCCCGAAATTCGTAATATTCTAAATAGCTGATTAAGCTAGGATGATGTCCTACTATGGAAGACCTCACACACACACACACACACACACACACACACACACATTCCTACACGTAGGTAGGGATAGTCTGCAGTCCCAGAGTCACAGCCTAATTCCTTCTGATTCACCTGGGTGGAGGTAGCAGAAATGATGAAAGCCAAGCAGAACCTCTCCCTGAAGCAGTGATTATTTTGCAGTTAGGAAATGGAATAGAAGCATGTTCTAATATTCTTACTTAGGGACCCATAATATGAGCACACACCATTACCAGGATCCATTTTCTTGACTTTAGAGGAATATATAGTCCATGTTATTAAGTTATTGTCTCCTTTATCAGATTTCTAAAATGAGATGACTCAGATGTTATGGGCATAACAACCTATACGACAACATGGGCCATCATTTGTGTTGTTCTTTTCTTCACAATAGGGACATATTATCAGCTGTGTAACATTTAACCTCCAACTTCTAAAACATTATTGAATAACGCATCCCCTTTCACAGAAAATGTGATTTCAAACATCCAACTGTGGATGTTGCTGTGATTCACTTATTTTCACAGAAACTACCCTAAGCCTATCTCCAAATATATTATATACTATTCACTACGTCAATAATTTGCTTTAACGTCAATGTTTTCGTACTTATCAGTGTTGCACTTAGTGGAGAGAAGTGCTTCATATATTCAACTATTTGATGATTTCTGATGTTAGTCAATATCAGGTGGAAAATAGTGCACTAAACAAATAGGAACTTTACTAATAGCAATGTGCTATTCATACGTGAACACTTTCCACACATACACATAATTCATGTGTGATCAATGAGTGTGTGTCCCTTAGTCCTCTAGCCTCTACGTTCACTAAGCTGTGACAGCAGCTTAGTCACAATACTACTATCTATGCCTCCAAATTCCACCCAGAGTTTCTCAGTGGCTGTATCCCTTCCTTAGGCTGTCACCTTTTCAGTTTTCTTTCTCTCTCTCTCACAAGACTGGTTTCCTTCACTTTCATCTCTGCATAAACTCAAAATCTCTGTTACTCTCTTAGGTAGCATTATAAAGTTGGCTGTTTTAGTGCTCTGGGTTCTAACTGTTTCAACCAAAAAGGTTCCTCAAAGTACATTGTGGGTTTTTTTCCACAAAAAAAAAAAGGTAATATTCACCATTGAGGAGATGTTGATTTTCCCCTAGAAAGCAGCAGCAAAGCAGACATTCTGTTGTCTAAATAGCACTTTTCCCATCTGGCTACACATAAAGGAAGCCTTTATGGCCCAGAAATTCGCAGGTGTATGTATGATATCCCCATCTCTGTGAGTGCTATATGTCAGACCATCTAGTTAGCTTGCAATATCTTAAGGAGTTTCACTCTCAGTATTCAATCTCTCTAATTCCTATGAACATCAATATTCTCAACTCCAGTTGCTCACAAAAAGGTCCGTCTTTTCTCCCTGCTGCCCCTAATCATCTACCTCCCATTCACACCACTTCTAACAATTGCTTTCCACCTTTCTCCCCCAGGAACTACTTGGCTAAGCGGTGATTTTAAATACGATATTATTATGAAGAAAAAGTCCATAAAAAAAGACCAAAGGATGATATCTGTAACTTTTAAATGCTTCAAATGTTGTACATAATGAAAAGAAAATACACATTAAAATCTCCAAAAAGGAAAAAGAGAAATCTAAACAAATCAAGTTACACCTCACTTTACTTAATGATTATGTTCCTGAATCATTACATGTAAATTTAATTTCTGTAAATTAAATCATGTGTGGCAACTCTTAAGAAGAAAGAATCACTTAAATGGGACTCTGCAATAAATTCTTTTATAAAGTGAACTTTTATGCAAGTATTGATATGTTTCTATCTGAATATTATAAATTTAGTTATACTTGATTAATATAATACTCTTTTGGGAAATTAATGGGGGATGCCTAAAAATAGTCTTCTTTTGTGAAGAAGGAATATGCTTTGTCATAATTTATTTCTTTACTTTGTAATGTACATGAAACTTACTTCAATTCCTTCTGTTTCCACAAATAAGAGAGAGAAGAGGGTGAAAAATTCTCCTATAAAGATTTCTTTGTTGACTCCCTAGCATATATTTGATTAGTTTAGAGATGGAGGTAAAGTCAGGAAGAAACTTGATTTACATTTTATTAATGTATAATACATAGACAATACAATGTGTGGATCTTAAGTATTCAGATTGATATTTTCACAATTATAGTCACCAATGTCATGGATATATCTTACTTTGAAACCTCCAGAAACAACAGACCTCCTTAAAATGTGTTATTTTACCCTTTTGATTATCATCAAGAGGAAGTAGCAATTGTGGTTAAGCCAAAGGTTTGAATCCTGATCTTGAGTTATATGATCTTAAACAAGTTAACTATTTTTTGTATCTGTTTCCTTAGATATCACATAGGGTTAATGCAAAAATTAAATAAGCTAATGTATGTAAAGGACTTCACTCAATGCCTGAGACATAAATGGCTCATAGCTATTTGCTATTAATGCTCTTTTTATATGTTAAAACTCAAATATAAATGCTAAATTAGAGAGGTTCAATATTATAGACAAAGATGTTTTGTGTTGACAAATAGTCAAATACACATTCATTGAGTAATAATATGTGAACTTACTTAGAAACTACTACATATCATGACTTATGCTAAAATTCAGCCACCCTGGCAGTTGACGCTGAGATAATGACAAACTTTCAGCAATTCAGCTTCCCTAAAATGGTAATGGACAGAAAAGATTGAAATGAATAAAGTATTCTGTACCGTATGTACATTATTGTATATACAATGTATATACATTAGGTACATGTATATACAAAAATAATTTCTTGTGTCACGATGAAGCACAGTTTGGAGCAGTTAAGATTCACTGTTAAATTGGAATGCCAAGACTTGGAATACTTGAGCAACTGTGGCTTGGCAGACTTGACTTGCATAGCGTTACTTCCCCAACCAAACACATAAGGCTTCAGACTCCCTGGATGTAGGATTCTGAAATACCAGATAAGTTTCACTGATTCTCTATAAAAAATTGACATTATATTATTGTTCATAAAATAATTCAACTACAGTGAAATGGGGGAAATAGATTAAAGAAAAAATTAGTGTAATTCCACTATCAAATCTACTCCATTTAATCTTTGTAAAATTTAATAATGATGTTTGTAGTTCCAAATTGAAAATTTTGAGTTATTGTTTTCTTTCAACTTAAAGTATTATATCTGAGACCCTACTACTGCAAACACTGTTTTCACCAACGGTATGGTATGAATTTTAGTGGACTTTATCACAGACATTCAAATCAAAAGCTGTCAAGAGAGATTAAAGGGTGTAGATCTGGGTTCTAAGAGACTTTAATTAGATTCAAAGGTCAGCAATAGTGGCCAAAGGTCAACGTATCTAAATGAAGCATAAACTTCTCTGAGAGAATATACTAACATTTCATGTAAGGTACTTGTAAAACTGATCATGGCACCTGTTCCCAAGAGTTAACTGTTTTCTATGATGTAACTTTAACATGGTAATCTCTGGATAATTTGCTTTTCAAGTGCAGTGTCTGCTTACTTTTACAAATGGTTGAGTTTAACTTGTAGATCATTCGATTATGCCAAATAACGTTTTCTCTCAAAATATCTTGAGTTCACCATTGAATTTGTTTTCTTTCTGATATATAGTTAAATATTGATGGGATTTTTTAAAGACAAATGTTTCAGGTATTATAAATAACTCTTTTTTACACATTAATTAGTATACTCCTAGAGATGCTCAATTATAATTGCTGTTAATTCTGAAATTTAAATTAAGATTCTACACTGTTAGTGAGCAAACTCATTAAAGACATGAAAGGATGACAAGATGAAAAAGGATTTACATTTGTAGAATCTCCTGTAAAATTATTAGAAGTGACAGGTTCCATTTTTTTAATGCTGGAATCAAGGTTGCATGTCTAAACCATAGTGACACCATGGTTGGATTTTGCATAGCTTAGAACTAATAGGAAATTAATAGAGTGTAATATAGCCCTATTGAATTTGGTATAACGGTGCTACTTTGATGCGTAAGAACAGAAGGCATAATTTCAATCTTTGTTTACTGTCTTGGACAGCCAACTTCAGTAGCATCTAAGTATGGTCAGGATTAAAAATGTGATGGATTGTACCACAGCACCTTCTTGACAGCTTTTCTGTTCAAATACAAATTTCTGTCACAGCCCCAGAAAGTTTAAAAGAGAATTCGGAGATGAAATATCATAGCTGCAACAAGCTCAGTGTGAAGCTATTATGTTTTGAAAGGAAAAATAATTACAAATTGTACATCTCCTAGGCACATATCTGTATTAATAATGCATGGTAATAAATACACTGGAGTATACTAATGAAATGTTATTGAACATTAAAGTTTTGGAAACCATAGGGTTACGAATCTGTCAAGAAAATGTCAATGCATATGTCTAGTTTCAGATTTCTGTACCTGTTTTAGGCAAATAAATATTTGGGAGAGTTGTGAAAAACCATGATTTATTCTGCCTTTCACAATGTCTCTTCAGTAATTTTTTAAAAGAAATTTGAGGTATTTCCAAGTTGTTTATAATCTAAATAATTGATACATCAACCCCTCATAAAAAATTTATGTTCATCTACCAAAATCATTTTGAACTGCACAAAAGATTATCTTTACTTCTTTCTAGGAAGGTGGTTTTCATGATTGAAGGGATCCCCCTGAAAATAAAAATTAAATAATCTTCAACCTCAGATTTCACAATAGAAATGCATTCTGCAGCATCTTCCAATTTTTTTCTATAATGATCTATGTCTTCCCCTATTGTTTCTTCAAGTAAATTTGTTTTTGTGGCAATAAATCAAAAGATTAGTGTTAGGAGTTTTCAGCACCCTAGAATATTAAGTTCTGCTCTATCTTAAAGAAGAAAAGGAACTGAGTTCAACTGAAATGAGCATAAAATCATTTATATAATTCTTGTTTCATGAACCAAGAATAACTTGCCACTCTTCTTGACAAATTGTCTTTGAGTCTGGGAACGAAGTATTGCACAAAGACATTGCATATTGAGTCAGACCATTGATTTATCAAGCACTGTATTCTATTTTTGATAATTTCTGTGATGAACATTATCACTATAATGAAATAGTTGTCCCCTATGTTGGAGTTATCACATAATTAAGATTAATCATTCAATTAATATTGAATGCTTACTGGGGTTATACGGAAATATAAGTCAGGGTATCCTACAGTGGCCTAAAATTTTCCCATAGAGATTTTGCCCACAAAGATAATAGATACTTTTAGACTGAAAGAAAATCAGAAGAGAATTTCAAGATTAAATAATAGGAAATTGTTTTGCTTATATTTTCATACAACAAATATTGAGAATGCACTATGTGTCATTCATTGTGCTCATTTCTAGGGATACTCCAGCATCTATTTATTCAGCATTCAGCATATATTTATTGAACATCTATATTATACATGGTACTATGCTAAGGTCTTGAATATGAATATGGCACAGACTCTTCTGTGAAAAAGCATAGAGAGAATAGGAAAAGTGTATAGAATGTACCTATAGCTGTAGTCCAATATGTAATATGATAAGTGTTAAGAAAAAGATGTCTTAAAAAGTGCTGTGGGAGTTTAAAAGTGGGAAAGATTACCAAGAGAGCTTTCATAGAAGATATGAGCCTAGAAGTATTTCTAGAATGTGGACAGGTGTGCCTCATCCAGGGGAAGGTCATTCCATTTAGAGGTACAACATGACTTAAGTCACAGAGGCAAGCAAATTCTCAGCATGTTCATGGTGCAATGAGTATTTGAAGTCCTTCAAGAGTAGAAGTGAAGGAAACAGATATGGAAATGCTTATGGGAAAAGTAGGTTGAGAGCATTTTATGGAATTTTTCTGAGCGTAATGCTGGTAAGTTTATATATACTAATAGGAATTGGAGAATCATTAATGTTTTCTGAATATTTTGTTTATCTCTGCTGCCTTTGATAATGATACAAATTCCTCTTGAAACTCTTTCCTCACCTTTATGTCCTGGTTTTCTTCCTACCTCTCTGGCTATTCTTTCTTAGTCTTCTCAAAGTCTTAAATGTTGTTTTTTTCTTCATATTCTTCCTGGAGAGTCTCACCTACTCTTTCATCTACAAGTACCACCACTATCTTTAGGATTTTACGGTATTTATCTCCAAACCAATGTTTTCCTGAGTTGTATATCTGAAAATTCCATAGGCAGTTTACTTGTCTGTCTTCCTTACTATACTATGAACACTTTGAGTCTTATACATTGTTTTATCCCCAGTGCCTAGGGCCTAGAACATGGTAGATGTTCAAGACATATTTTTGAAGGCGCAAATGAATGGTAGCATTGTGACCATAATTGTACTTTGGGAAACTGAATCTTGCAGTAGTTTGTAGGACGTGTCAGTGTAGGCTTGAGAAATGAGTTGGACATTCCTACTTTTGTGTTTCATTGTCCATATTAATTGCTCTTTACTTAGACCTACACAGAAATAGAACCCTATTAATTTGCATACTCTTGCAGAAACACAGACTACATTCGCTTACATAAGCACACATTTGTGATGCTCTTTTTTTTTCTACAATTCCTCTTATGGATACCTTGAGGAAACCGTGCAATTTACAGGCCCCTGTGTAATTTCCACTTCTTTCTGTTTCCCGTACCCAAGAAAAGCTTATCTGCCATGTCTGTGTGTTACTTCGTGTTCACATGGCAACTATCACAATCACAAGTCTTCTGTCTAAGAGGTAAACAGATTCTTTTAAAAGTTAAGCTCTATGTTATGAAGTCAGGTTAAATGATAAATATAGAGGTACGTTGTCTGATTCACAGAATCATAAAGGTTCTGTGAAGTTTTACTTTGGATTGTTTTAGATTTTCCTTTCCTGATGCTTGCTGGTTCCAAACTTATTTTACTGAAAAATAAATTTCTATTGTTTACAAGTAAACAATCAAGAATGTTATTTTGTGACTGATATCTTGAAAATAGAGATAATTTATTTATTCTATAAATATCTGTTACACATTTACTAAGTATAAGACACCGTGCCATGCCCACATTATGAGGCTTAAAGAACTCTCTTAATATAGTATACATAGGTCAAGATGCTGTTTCAAGCTCTAATTCAACCATTCTTTTCTTTGCCCCAATGCCAAAAGATGAATCATCTTGGTATATTTAGCATCATTTTAATCAATACTATTGTAATTAAACAAGTATTTGAACACCTAGAAAGTGCAACACTTTGTAATAGACATAGTGAGGAAAGAACAAAGGTGACAAAACCTATTTCCCATGCTTTAAGAGCTTAAAACCAAGTTTATTTTAAATTTATTGAGCTTTTACTATGTTTCACAGACTGTATTTACATATATTACCAAAACCCACGTGAATTAGTTACTATTTTTATTTGTACTTTATAGATGACGAAACTCAGGCAGAGAGGTTTCTCATCTAAAGTCTCACAGCTAGTGTGTAGAGGAGCTAGGATTTTCATTCAGGTCTTTCTGATTCCAGAGACAGTGTTCTTAATGAATAATACTACGTTACATTTCCTGGCATGAGAAAAAAGATGCGTGCACAAGTAACTACAGTTCAGGAGAGACTGTGGAATATCAATAATAGAGATGTCAGCAAAGTACTGTGGAAACACAGCAAAGGGATCTGGGAAGATTTCATGGGGGAAGCCTTCATTTAAATTAAGTCTATAATAATAGTAATAGCTACCACTTTTGAGCAAGTTCAGTTTGCCAGATACTTGCAAGGTTCTTAATACATACCACTTACATCCTCACAATAATGCTAACAAGTTATTTTACATTTGAGGAAACAAGGGTCACAGTGATCAAAAAATTGCCCACTGTCATACACCTAAAAATGACAGATCTAGCATTAAAAAAAGGCTGTAAGGATCACTCTCCACTCTTCTCCAACCCCTTCATTCTTACTTTCCTACACTGCTACTCATAAATATGGTTTTGACTTATTTAGGCAGTGGTCATGGGGAAAGGCATGAAATCAGGGAAATTTAAGGCTAACTTGAGGAATGACTAGTCACTTTTGGCTAAAGTATAAAGTTACATTGTGTGAGAGGGTAGAAGAGTAGTGGGAGATACAGCTAAAAGCTCGCTAGGTTAGATTGTGGCAAGCTTGAAACATCCAAGTTAGAACTTTGCTAGGCAAGATACATCTATAGCAGAGTATTAAATAAGTTGGTGTAGGGATAGGCTGGTAGGGAAATTGGTAAATATTCTCCTGTAATAATTCAGGCGAGGGATAAAGAGTGCCAGAATTAGGTGACGAAAGGGGGAATTGCAGTAAAGAGAACAATATTACAGATATCATGAAGAAAGCATTGACAGGATTCATCCCCAATATCATCTTCCTTAACCCCTCTTTTCTAAGATTATGTACTTCCAGTAAGTAAATTTTCTCATAAAAACATGTTTCAGTGGAACACATCTTCTACACTAAATATTCATGTTTTTGTCCAATAATGAGTTTATTTTTGTTGAGTTTTAGAATGTTTAAGGCTGCAGATCCACGTAGATTGCTTCCCCCAAATGCACTGTCACCTTAATAATATGTATTTAAATTCAAATATATCTTTAAAATACTAGCTAAAATGTTAAAAACAACATAACAATTAAATGAATGATTTAGCACAAATTCATTCTTTCTTTCATCACAAGGAAGTACTATATCTACCATGTTTCTAAATTTTTTTAACTGATTTCACGTATTCTCAGCTAGCTCCTCATTTTTTTTCTCAGATTCCTCAGAAGAGTTATACATTCATGTCATCTTTTTCCTCCAGTTCATGGTTGAGTTCCTTGAAGAGATTTTTATCCCTATCAATACACTAAAGCTATTCTTTTCAAAGTCAACACCACCCTCCAAACTGCCAAAAACTTTGGTCAACTTGTAGTCTTTATTTTCCTAGATCTATTAGTAATATTTGACACTGATAATTAGTAATAGTTGATCACTCATCCACTTTCCTCATTTGGGTTCCAGGGCACAACATTCTCCTTGTTTTTCTCTTGTCTCACTGCCTGCTTCTTCTCAGTATCATTTGCTTGATTCTCTTCCTCTTCTCGACCTCTAAATAATGGAGTTCTCTGGGAGTCAATCATTATGTGTCTTCTTGCCTTCTCTACTTAGCCTCAATTCCTTGATGGTCTCATACAGTCTTAACCTTTTAAATGTCATTTGTATTCTGAAAATTTATATAAGTAGCCATAAGCAGTCTATTCAACTCCAGGCTCTTACATCCAGTTACTGCTTCAATATCTAATAGGTATCTCAACCTTACATGACAAAAAACTGAACTGCTGATTTCCACTTCCCTATTCTGAACTTGTTAGTCCTGTAATATTCCACATCAAAATAAATGCACTCAGTTGTTTAGGCTAAATCTTAGATGTCAACCTTGGCTCCTCTCTTTTTCTCACACCTTTCCCATCCAATTCCCAACAGTTCTATCTTCAAACTGTATCTGAAATTTAAAAACTTCTTACCACTTGCACTACTACCATTCTGGTTAAAGCCATCATCTTTTCCTTGAATCACTGTAATAGCCTCCTAATGGCTCTCCCTGCTTCTGCTCTCTCTCCATTATAGTCTTTTTTCTACATAGCATTCAGAGCTATCCTTTTAAACCTAAGTTGCAACGGGCTGATCCTCTGCTCAAGACACTCCAATGAATTTGTGGTAGCTTTAAAAAAACACTGCAAAACCTTTGACAGTTCTCCCATCAAGTGGTGAGATATATTTCCTCTCACCTTGAGTTGGTTTGTCTCATTTGACCAGTAGAGTACAGCAGAATGATGCAATGTGACTTCCAAAGGTAGGTCATGAAAGGTTATACAGCTTTCACCTTATTCACTGGATACTCTCTCATAGCTCTGAGCTGTCATGTGAAAAATCCAACTGCCCTAAGTTTTCTGTGCTATGGTTGACAGTCCTAGCTCAGCCTAGCCTTCCACCCATCCCCATCAAGGTGCCAAACATGTGAGAGAAACATTCACGGAACCTCTACATCAGTCCATCTGCCAACTGAATGCTAACAAGTGACACTCATCAATGACACCTGGACCAGAAAAATCACCCAGCCAAGCCTTGCTTGAGTTCCTGACCCACAAAATCATAAAATATAATTCAATGGTTGATATTTTAAATCACTAAGTTTGAAGATTGATTGTAATGCAGATAAATGGAATAGGCTTATCTTATTCAAATTAAAAGTCAAACTCTTTTCAAATTTAACATGATAAAAACTAAACTTCATTATCGACATTACTAAGCCTTCCCCCACTAGGCTTCCCTAACTCTGTTAATGGCAACTCCATTCTTTAAGTCTCTTAGTCCAAAAACTAGGAGTTATCCTTGATTCTTTTTTTCCCTCTCATATTCCACATATGATTTCACAGCAAATCGTTTTGGTTCTACCTTCATATAATGTTTAGAATATAATCATTTTTCACCATTTCTACCACTACTACTCTGGTCCAAACCAGTCATCTATCATCCACATTACTGCAACAGCCTGTCAACTCAACAGTACCCTTTATTCTTTTAGTACAGCTTTGAAACATTAGTATTTATTTTGAAAAATTAATTTCCAACTGTAATCTACTTCCTTACCTCAGGAAACATTGGAATTGTCTTTCTCTTCAGTTGTCCTTCACTCCTCTTCCTCAAACATTTGCAGAGCTGGCAGTATGTAGGACACGCCCAGCTCTGAGACTGGTCTATGCCCGGGCATCTCTAGATAACACAAAGGACTCTTTTGTTTTCCTCTGTTTATCTGCAAAGATGAGCAACTACATTCAGTTTCCAAGGCACTGCTTTAGACTTGAACAAGAACAAATAATTGGATGAGGGTGGTAGTATAGGAAATCTATTAGAATCTCCTGGTGAGCCTTTTCAAACTGTACACATGCATACACATACACACCTTCACTCACTTAAAGAATCGTAACTCTGAGATGTACCCCTTTCCACAATTTTGGCCTCTTCATAGACTAGAATTAACATTGTAGTGTATATAGAAAATTGAAATCTATATAGATTGCCTCGTCTGAATAATCCAGCACAATTTCTTAGCTGAAATAAAATTTTGCAAAGGGAGGCAATACCAGGTAAATGATACAGATTGAGTACCTAGATAAATTAGCAGAAAAACATGAAATACCCATGACTACTGGAGAGGATGGCACCATTGTTCTCTCATGATCATATTGGACACCACTGTAATTTAGTATCCTTCTATTTTCGTTTTGCTTGGATTGTTTTAGAACATATACAAAAAGAACAAACATCACATACACATACACACTAAATCTGTTATCATTTACCTCACGTAACTCAGATGCAGTTGAAAATATTTCACTCTAGTATTTCATAAAGAAACAAAACCAAAATTTAACTTCAGGTAGACATGACATAACAATTTTAAGTCCCAAATAAGATTTTTATTGTACTTTTTTTTGTTTTGCTTATTTATGAACATAAATTTGGATAGGGGAAAGTCAGGTTGAAGACAAGGATCTGGGAAAGGGGAACAAATGATTTAAAAAATGATTATTGGCATCTGATGATCCTCTGCAATGAACTAAAGACAAAATTAGTATTTTTCTTCCCTGAGCTAATTGAGACTACATTTTAAAAGTCACACTCAGTGTAATGAAGAATGAGGTCAAGTTGTGCTATGTCTGGGTGACATACAATACAATAGAATGTCTAGACTGTAGGGTCCTTAGGTCTCCGTGGACCTTTGGAAGATTCATTTAACACGAATAATTTCTAATTACTTTTTGCATTAGGAACAGCTGTACTTTCACATTTCCAAATGATCTCTGTCCTCAAATAGAAATTTTTTCATCCTTTTGAATATGCTGTGCCCTCTCTCCTTATGTGTTTCTTGCACTATGAACTTTTTCTGCCAACATGATGTATTTTAAAAGTAAATAATTTACAGGGAGTTGAGGAGGAGGAAGAATGGAGGGTTAACTGCTACAAAAACCTGTGCTCTTGAGGTCTGTTATCTGTGAACCTTTTAGATAGAATTATAGCCTTATATTCACTGAGTGACCTAAAAAGAATCAGGTGACTATTAAAGGGCTTTTTATTCAGATTTGTAACTATGAAGTTAAATTAAATTATATATGAAAAATAAAGGAGAAATGTAAGTTTAATTAGATGCCTTCACTGAACATCAAAACATACCCTAACTAGGCCAGTTCAGATCATCTTCTTAAGAAAATTGATATTTGTCATCACTCTATTGGTTTTAGTTTCCAAGGCTCCTGAAGCTGTTATTTTATCGCACTAGCTACTAAGACTACACTTCAGGGGAGTTTGTAATCAGAACCTCTAGATTACACATAAACTTGATGAACTGAATCAAAGATTATAGCATGATTCTTTTTTTGACTGTGTTTTTTTTCCAAATAAAAGTAATTATTAGTGAATACAGCTACTTATAAACATTAAAGAGCATGATGGATCAAATTACATACAGCTTGGAGTAAGATTTAATGAATGCACAGCTAAATTAAAACTTGGACAATTAAAACTGGCAAGTTGTTTTTGAAAACCCACTATGTGTTAATATGATCATTGCTTAATCTGTCTGATTATTATTATATTGTCTGGTTTTAGTAGAGTGCACAATTTATGATTTGTTTAATTATGATTTATTGAATTCCTATTATGTGTCATACACTGTACTAGGAATTAGGGATGCAAAGTTGATGAAGTCATGTGTCATAACCTTAAAGTTCTCAAAATACCAACTCAGTAAAAAAATCTAAATGTTTAATTATTGGGGGGAACACAACCAGCTCTTAAATGGAACACACTTAGATATGGATAGAATAGCTCTGTAAGGATTCATAAGAAACTAGTAAAGAAGTGGTCCCTGGGATGGAAAACTAAGTAGCTGGGGAAAAGGCAGTGAGAGAGACTCACTTTTCACTGTATGTTTTTTATGTTTTTAGAATTTTGTATGAACTACATTTAGTATGTATTCAAATATAAAATAATTATAAAAATATTTTTAAATGTATCTGCTTGCCATACTACCCCTGTCTGAGCCCATCAAAATGGGCCTGTCAAAGTGGCAGGCAACTTTTGAGGTTTAGGTGACTGAGCAACATCCAGGTAAAGAGGGCATTAGGAAGGTGGATACATAGGTCTGGAACCCAGGAGAAAAAGTTCTGGGCTAGAGACGCAGAATTAGACAAATGAAGCCATGCAAGTAGATAAGATAATTCAAAGTGAGATAAGGTGTGGCCCTACCAAAGAATGCTATATGGAAAGAAATAGGAGCCAGGGAAGAAAATGAGAATGAGTATGATGGATATCAATACCCACAGAATTAAGATGAAAACCAGGAGAGTGTGGTAAGAGAGCAATGCAAAACAGGAATGGACAATACTCAAATGCTGATAAGAGATCAAGAAAGAACTGTGTTTATTACATGTAATAACATGTAACAACAAAGAGGTTGGAGGATATTTACTACAGTAGTTTCAATGATCTTCTTAGGGAGACAGGCAGATTGGAATGGGTGGAAAAATGTGAGTGTAGCAAGTAGGAAAATCTCTTTCAAAAGTTTAGCTATATAAAGGAGAAAGATTAGCAACTGGAAAAGAAGTTGGGGCTATTTTTTTTTTAACGAGACAAATTTGAGCATATCAAAAGTCAGTAGAGAAGGATGCTTTAGAAAGAAATTTATTGAAGATAATGAAGAAGGTGATGATAATCTAAGGAAAAGTTATCTGAAGAAGCAGAAGGGAACGATACCCAGTTTATACTTGAAGAAGATAGCCTTACACAAGAAGAAAGATTCCTCTTCCAATCTAACAGAAGAAAATATATATGTGGATGCAGAGAAATCTGTAGGTTTGTTGGCAGAAAGGAGGTAAGGTCATCTGTTCAGAAGGGGATGGAGGAGGGAGGAGGAGGGGAGAAGTTTGAAGAGATTCAAGAAGGTTTAAATCACTGCTATGGTGGACAAGAAAGAACTGACTAGAGATGCATAGAGGAAGGCCCTGAAGAACCAGCTGAGATTGAAGACCATGTATTTATGTGGCTTCAGATTGCATGAATATGTGATATTCTCCAGCAGTGATCAAGTGGTCAACAAAAGAAATTCAAGGGATAAAAAGATAATTGGATTGATACTTGACAGACAGATATGATGAAAGGGCAATAAAATAAAGGAGTTGAAAAAAGCCTCTGTGTGTGTGTTGCAGATCACCTATTGGATATTTCCATGGGCATCTCAAACACAACATGACTAAATCTAAACCCATCATCTACCAAATTCTTTTTTGTGTGTGTGATGAAGATCAGCCCTGAGCTAACATCCATGCCAATCCTCCTCTTTTTGCTGAGGAAGACCAGCTCTGAGCTAACATCTATTGCCAGTCCTCCTCCTTTTTTTCCCCAAAGCCCCAGTAGATAGTAGTATGTCATAGTTGCACATCCTTCTAGTTGGTGTATGTGGGAGGCGGTCTCATCATGGCCAGAGAAGCGGTGCGTCGGTGGTGCCTGGGATCCAAACCCGGGTTGTCAGTGGCGGAGTGCACACACTTAACAGCCAAGCCACAGGGCCGGCCCTCATCTACCAAATTCTTGCTCCTCATCTTATATCTTTATGTCTTCATAATAGATCAAGTTGCTTAACTAAGAACCTTGTAGCCAATTTACAATCTTGCTCCATTTTCCACATTTGCAATGTTTTTCCATGTTTTGCACTTTTATATCAGTTAACCTTCTGCTTTGAACTTCTTTCCCCATTTCTCTGTTGTTAAACTCCTCTTCATATTTCAAGGCTCCAATCAAGTATCACTTCCTCTATGAAGACTTCTTCATCTCCCCTTTCTACCAGAGTTTGTCACTTCATCTTCTTGGACCCCAGTGTGCATTATAAAACTTCCATTATAACTCTTACCATATTGTTCTGTTTATGTTTTTTATTTATTTATTTATTTATTTATTTATTTATTTATTTATTTATTTATTTATTTTTGATGAGGAAGATTAGCCTTGGGCTAACATCCATGCCCGTCTTCCTCTACTTTATATGTGGGACACCTGCCACAGCATGGCTCGATGAGCAGTGCATAGGTCTGCGCCCGGGATCCGAACCTGCAAACTTTGGGCTGTGGAAGTAGAGTGTGCGAACTTAACCACTAGGCCACCAGGCTGGCCCCTTTTGTTATTGTTTTTTAACATGACTCTCCTTCTTGATTGTAAGCTTGAAGAAAAGGGTCTGTGTGTTTTTCTTCCTTATATCTCAGGAGTACGTGGTGATTGATAAATTTTCTTGAATAAATGAATTTTAATAAATGAATGAAAAAATCAAATCTGAATAAGGTGCCAACTATAAAGGAAGGCATAATGAAGAAAACTGATGAAAAATAAACAAAAGAATTATAGTTTCTGTTTTACTTCAACTATTTGACATTTCAAATTTACTTTAAAGTAACAGAAGTATTTGACATATTTAGATGAAATACAATAAAACTAAAGTGTATCAAATATAATTTGTAATTATCTAACATCTTGAGCAAAAAAATCAAAATTTCATCCAATACTTGTTAATAAAATCATTTCTGCTCATGAAAGCAATATAGACCCTTCTTGGAAAAATATAGGAAATATTGAAAAGCACACACACACACACACCCACCCCCCAAATATTAACATTTTAACGTATCTATTTAGTGCTGCTTAATTGAAAGGAACATACGATGAACAAGAGAAATATTCTCTAAATTTCTAGGTCTGAAATTATAGAATCATCTATGATGCCATGATAGACATTTCTTTTGAAATATTTTTCTAATCTGCCCCTTCATATCCTTTCCTATCTCTGACACCAGAAGACCAAGCTCTTATGATTTATGCACGAGAAATCATCTTAACTCTCCTCCCAGACTTTTCTGTAATGCAATCTTCAGGCTGCCAGGCTAGTCACCGTAACATAATGCCTTTATTATAGGATTTTTCTGAATGCCTCTTACAGTAGTTGTCATTCATTTAGGACTTATATGTAATATATCGTTTAACTTCTCATGAGTTCTACTTATTTTGTGCAACTTTCATTACCATGCCTACTTATTGCTACTTTATAATACCTGTTTTTGTGCAGCATATTAGACATTTAACGTGTATCTTATGTGTTTATCTTTTTCTTCCGATGCTCCATGAGAGTAGAAATCTTATATTTTTCCTCTGTACATCACCAAAGCTTGGTTGTCCACATTAGGCGTGGATAAATGCTTAATTATGTCATTTCTCCAAACTTAGCTTCTTGAGAGCAAGAACTATATTTTATATATAAACACCCCCCCATTCCTATCACACTCCTAGGCACATAATAGTTGCTTAGAACATCTTGATTTAATATTTGATAAGTATAAATGTAGCCAATATATTTCCTATACTTAAATTAAGAAAATACTTCTCTTGCATTAAAGGTCACATTACGAACTAGAGAATTATATAACAATAACAACAACAACAATAGTAGCCAACACTTCTACAATGCTTACCATCAGGCATTTTGTAAACACTTTGCACATGTAAACTCATAATTCTCACAGCAACTTTATAAGACTACAGATATCACTACTTTTATATATATGGAATCAGATATAAAGAATTAAGTGACTTTCTTAAGGTAGCATAGGTACTGACTGGCAGGGCCTAAGTTCTAACACAGGCATTCTGACTCTAGGCCCTACGCTCTTAATCACTATCCTCTACTGCCTCAGATGTACATTTTCAGGTGAAGTGTGTCTGATACATGAATATTCTCTCTATTTTTATCATTTAAAAGGTTTTATATACATACGTCATAAACAAGCCAAATATCATGGATTTTAGATGATATATAAGGAACAAAAAGCAGTGAGTACTGATTCTCAAAGGAAATTTTTTTAAACATATAAAACTCTCCGACTTCTAAAATCATTGAAATGTAACAGAGTCCTCTTTATAATATCCAGCTGGATATTATAAATGCCATTACCATTATCAAGAAGGCAAAGTGCATGCAATGTTTCATATTTGGATTGATTAGAGCAATGCATGAGCCAAGTAAACAGAAAATTATACATAATGGAGATATGTTTTAACACTATTGCCTATTTGGGAAATGAGACGGTAATTTTTTAAGTTTGTAAAGTCTGTAATATTATATGAATCTGTCCAAAATTAGAAATGAAAACTATTTTTAATAAAATTAAATCTATAACTAAGTCCTCAAAAATTTCTCCAAGGTGGTGGGAAAATCAATCTCAGTCATTATTGGGAACACTTCCTCCTGCCTCCTGGGTTGTACCAGCATTCAGGTGCATAATGCTGGAAAAGGAGGAAAAAGGCTTCTAGAATTTAATTCATTATGAGCTCTACTATCTTCCTCATTGTCCAAGACCACGGACACCTTGACAACAAGGAATTATCTGCTTCCATGCTTCACTATGTGCACCATTGCCTTGGGGTGCTATCGTGGAATATGTTTCTGGTCTAAGCAGATTATGAGACCCATCAAATTTTGTACTATTTCCAATTTCCAGGAATCTCTTATCCCTCTTTTCCAGCCTATATCAGTCAGATTTCGCACCATAACAAACCAGCCCAAAACTTAGCGACTTAAAAAACAACAGCCATTTTATTAGCTCCAGATTCTGTGAGTCAACTCGTCGATTTTATTGTCTAGATGGCTTTTCTTATTTCTGCTGAGCTCTATCACCTATCTGCCATCAGCTAGTTGGTCAGCTAATTACTCTTTGATCTAGAATGACCTCACTCACCCATGTGCTAGTTGACAGGCTGTTGACCAGAGTACACCATATTTTTTCAATGCACTTTCTTCATCCTCCAGTAGTCCAGTTCAGGCTTCTTCACGTGGAAGTCTCAGGATTCTAAGTGCATCAAGAAAGCCAGTCCTGATGCAACCGTGCTTTTCAACTTTCTGCTTATGTCATGGTTGCTAAACGCTCTATTGACTCATAGAAAGCATATGGCCATCCCACTTTCAATGGGTTGGGAAATAGCTCCACCACTTAACTTAAGGAGCTGCAACTTTTGTAGTTATTACTGCAATCTACCACAGAGTCATCAATGGCAGTCCTTGTCTCTTCACTAGTGAAAATGCGTAAGGAAAATATACTTTAAACCTTTAAACAGATGACACCAATACAGGGCTAACTGTCTCATTGGCTCCCAATAAAGGGCAACTCTCATAACTCCCTGGAAGGGGCAACGTGCCAGCATTTCTGATCCTGTAAAATTCCAAGTTGAAGATGCTAACTTCCTGGTGGGTGCAGCTGAGAGGTCAGGACACCCAGCCTTTACCATAGGACAGAGTCTCTACTCCATGTGTGACATGCTGAGAATACTGGGGTCCCAATCTCCCTTGATCCATCACACTTGTAAAGCAGAGGTTCCTTGCCAGAAGTAAGCCAAAAAGACCAGCATCTACCACCCAGCCCAGTACCCAGAGTAGTGGCTCAGAGATTTTGCTCAGGGGGAGAGGTATTCCATAAGAAAAGAGCGTTCTAAAGCTCTATCCAGATGAGAAATTCAAATCTAACCTAAAGGCACTCTCAAAAATAATAGCTTCTCTTGATTAAGAGAAATAAGCTAAATCTTAGGCCAGCTAGTTCACCAGAAAGAACCAGGGAAAGCAACAGCCAAGAAGAGCCCACCTGGAAGAGAAAAAAACCCCAAAGACTGGCCTCAAAATCTACCCTTGTATAAATTTAATTGTATCAGATTGCTGAGCAACTTATTTCCTGGGGCATTGGCAAATACAATAGAGAAATCAGATAGTAATTAGTGGAGCCTAGTAGGTGGTGTGTAATACCAAATGAAGTAGATGGTTTAATACAGAGATCATGGAAAGAGATAGAGATTCTTGCTAAAATCACTATCATACTAGGGTGCCTGTGAACACCCCAAAGGTTGCACCACTCAGGGAGTAATACAAAAGGCTCCACACTATGGGGAAATAGACTTCATTAAGCAATGTAGTCAAGTCAGAAAACATATAAACAAACAACATCAAAAACAAACCCCTGGAAAAGGAAGAGAGAGATCAGTACCCAGAGTTACTGCAACACATTACCAAAAATGTCCAATATGCAAAAAAAAAGATAGGAGACATCCATGGAAATAGGAAAATGTGACTAATACAAGCACTAAAACAAGCAATAAAAACTGCTTGTGAGGGGAGCCATATATCAGATTTAACAGACAATAACTTCACAGTAGCCATTATAAACATGTTCTAAAACCTAAAGGAAAGCATTCTTAAAGAAATAAAGGAAGGTATGAAGAAAATATCTCATCAAATAGAGAATATCAGTAAAGAGATAGAAATCCTAAACAAAACTAAATAGTAATTCAGGAGTTGTAAAGTACAATAACCGAAATGGAAAATTCATTAGAGATGCTTAATGGTAGATTTGAACTAGCATAGGGAAGGATCAGCAGACTTAAAGATAGATTAATAGAGATTAGCAATCCAAACAACGGAGAAAAAATATAATGAAGAAAAATGAACAGAGGCTCAGAGAAATGAGAGACAGCTTTAAGTGAACAAGATGTGTGCAATGAGAATACCAGAAGGAGTGGAAAACAAGAAAGTAGCAGGAAAAGCATTCAAAGAAAAAGTGGCTGAAAACTTCCCAAACTTGCTGAAAACTTCTTTTCAGAAATTGAAAAGTTGATCCTAAAAATTATATGGAAATTCAAGAGATACAGATGAGCAAAAATCACATTAAAAAAAAAATAGAGTTGGAGGACTCACATTTCCTGATTTCCAAACTATCTATAAAGTAACAGTAAACAAGTCAGTGTGGTACTGGTATAAGGATATAAATATGCTATATAATTATAAATGGAATATAACTGAGAATCTAGAAATAAAACCTCACTATTATTATCATGGATTTTCATCAAGGTTACCAAAACAATTTAATGTGGAAAGAATAGTCTTTCAACAGATGGTACTTGGGTAATTGAATGTACATATGCAAAAGAATGGATCCTTCGCTAACTTTATATATAAAAATTAACTCAAAATGTATCAAAGACCAAAATATAAGAGCTAAAACTGTAAAACTCTTAGAAAACAACATAAGGGTACATTTCTGTGGCCTTGGCTTTGGCAATGGTTTCTGAGATATGACAACAAAAGCACACATAACAAGAGAAAAAGATATATAAATTGGACTTAAAAACTTTTGTGCCCCAAAGAACACTATCAAGAAAGTGAAAAGACAACCCACAAAGTGGAAGGAAATATTTTCAAAGCGTATATCTGATAAGGGTTTAGATCCAGAATACATAAAGTGCTCTTATGTCTCAACAACAAAAAGACAATCCAATGTCAAATCACAGGCAAAGCACCTGAATATGCTTTTCTCCAAAAGAGATATACAAATGGAGAGTAAGTGTACCAAAAGATGCTCCACATCATTAGTCTTTAGGGAAATGCAAATGAAAACTACAATGAGATACCCACTGGGATTGCTACAATAAAAAGATGGACAATAATAAATGTTGGTGAAGATGTGGAAAAATTGGAACCCTCTTGTGTTGCTGAAGGGAATGTAAAATGTAAAAGTGCAGCTACTGTAGAAATCACTTTGGCAGTTCCTCAAATAAATCATAGAATTTTCATATGACCCAGAAATTCAACTCCTAGGATTACATCCAAGAGTAACGAAAATATACGTCCTCACAAAGACATGTACAGGGATGTTCATAGCAGCATTATTCATAATAACCAAAAAGTGAAAATAATCCAAATGTCCATCAACTGAGGAATGGGTAAACAAAATGTTATATTTCCCTACATAGGGACATGATTCAGCCACAGAAAGGAATGAAGTACTCTTACATGCTACAAAATGGCCTGAACCTAGACAACATTATTCTCAGTTAAATAAGCCAGACACAAAAGGGTACACACACATTGTATGACTCCACTCATATGAAATGTCCAGAATAAGCAAATCCATAGAGACAGAAATTAGATTAGTGGTTGCAAGGGGATAGGTAGAGGTGGCAACTGGGAGTGATGGCTAATAAGTAAGGGGTTTCACTTTGAGGAGATAGAAAAATTCTGGAATTAGTGGTGACGGTTGAACAAACTTGTTCATATACTTAAAATCACTGAATTGAACAATTTAAAAGGGTAAATTTTATATGATGTGAATTATATCTCAATAAAAATTGCAAAAAATCCAGACTCCCTCAGGTAACAATTTATTTTATATCAAGGTAGAAAAAATTACATGAGTCAGTTCTATGTACTTAATAGACATTGAGCAATGGGAGAGTAATTTATTGTAATAAATCAAGAGAGGAAGTTGCCTGAAGATACTTTTCCAATAGTCTTTTTTCTATAAAATAGAGTTTCTCTAACCATACTTTTGTTTTTAAGCTCTATGGCTTTTATTTATTTTTTATAATAGGTAATCACTCTCCATCTCAGCAGTAATATGATTACAGCACTTTCATGAAATCTTTACATACTTCATCATTATTATTACATTTTTAAAATTTCAGTCTTTTAAAAAGGATAGTGGTTTTAATAACTTTACCATTTATTTGGGAATAATGAATCTAACAAGATGGGTCATTCTCTGAATATGGAAACATGGTCATCTTCATATTCATTTTCACACTCCTTTTCAAATGAAAGACTTATTCTCTGATCAGTTTAACTACTATATTTCAATCTTGAGAGAATATTATCCATTTTCCATTTAGATCAGAACTGAGTTGTTCAATTCAAATGCGAAAAATAACTTGGTTTCTGAATAATCTGGAGAATGTACCAAAGCAAATATTAGGAATCACATTGGATTTCTAATCTCTTTCCATTTTTCTCCACTCTGAGGGGAGAACCTCCAGAAAGAGCCTTTAAACTTATGATCTTAGTCACTTAATTTTGGAGCTCTCTATAGACCTACAGGGTATTTCTTTGCACAGTGGGAGGGACATCTGGTTTCCATCATTTTATTTTGTAACTTACAAAAGAAAACAAATGCATCCACATCAAAATAACTGACCACTGCTCTTCAAAATTGTAAAGGTAAAGAAAGACACAAAACAAACGAGGAAATGTGACAGACTGGAGATGAAGCTCAAGATGGAATCCTAGAAGGCAAAAAGTTAAAACCTTAGAGTTTAGTTAAAACTTTAGTAAAATTAAAGTAAGTTCTGCAGTTTATTAACAGCATTGTTCCAATTCTAATTCCCTGGGTTTGATAATTTTACTATTGTTATGTAAGATCTTTATCTTAGGGGAATTTTGATGAGGAAAATTCAGGACTTCTGTATGGTTTTATCACTTTTCTGTAAGTCTAAAATTCTTTCAAAATAAAAAGGAGAACAGCAGCAGTAACAGCAAGAACAACAGGGACAACTAAAACTTCTCAGAGTTCAAGATTTAGCATCAGAGGTTGATTAACCCCAAAATTACTTTAGGAATTAATTCACTTTATTTAAGCTAATTCCACTCTAATAATGCAAGATAGATGACATTAAAAAAAATATTCACATCAGGTTGTTCAACTTAACTATACCTACCAGAAAATACACAATAATTGTCTCTGTAATGACTGACATTAATCACAGAACTGATCAAAACAGACCATAGTCCAATGATGGAATTTACCATTATAAGCATGACATTAGTTTCATAGGAAAAAGAGAATCCCTGCTTTTCCCTTTGCCTATTATGTACTTTGATAAGATTTATGTTACCTTCTGTCTCTCCGTGTCTTTCCCTCTTAATACAATTCATAGTTATTCTGGAACATTCTTCAGTAATGACAGAGAACAATTACTACTTGTTTCTTTATATGTCTTAACTAACCCATTAGCTATTGGATCTTCTCTCTCTTTTTCTTGTAATTATCAAAATTATCAAAGCTCTTGCTGTTTTTCTTATAAGAATTGTTGAAACAAATTATATGTACTAATGCAATAGGTAATAGCAGCTGGGAACTTAAAATACAAAATATATTTAGCAAAATCAAGCAGTTGAGTAGGAGACTGTGGATAGTAGAAATAATCTGAAAGTCTCACCTCAGTGTTAGGGATAAGAAAATAATAATTGAATGGGGCTCTTAGTTATTCTTTTGTTTTGAGATAAAATAATTTATTAATGTCATTGAAAACTTTTCTGTGTGTGTGTGAGGAAGACTGGCTCTGAGCTAACATCCATTGCCAATCCTCTTTTTGCTGAGGAAGATTAGCCTTGAGCTAACATCTGTTCCCATCTTCCTCTATTTTGTATGTGGGACACCACCACAGCATGGCTTGATGAGTGGTGTGTAGGTCCACACCCAGGATCCGAACCAGTGAACCCCGGGCTGCTGAATCAGAGTGCATGAACTTAACCACTATGCCACTGGGCCAGCCCTGAAAACCTTTAAATGAAATATTAATGATCAAAATCATCAATGAATCAAAGAATAATAATACACAATAATCAAGTAGAGTTAATTATAAAATTGCAAGAATGGTTCATTATTTTAACCATTAAGAAATATATCAACAAAGGTCATTACATTAACAAATTAAGTGAATAAAACCATATAGCTATATCTTTAAATACTGAAGAGACATTTAATAGAATTCCACAACCAATTCCTAGTATGACTCTTAAAAAAATAAGAATAGTAATTATGAAAAATACTATTTGTGAAAAGTCAACATCAAATATTATTTTAGTTATAGAATACTGAAGCCAATTTCAATAAATTAGAAATAAGTCAATGAGATCAGTTACAATGCCAATAATACTTGTTTTAGAAGACTTATCCAATATGATGTGATAAGAGCCTGAAATAACTAACACAATTATTAGAAAGCAAGAAACATTTTTTCTTGTTTGTGGTTGATTTAATTGTTGATCTATAAAACTTAAGAAATTCTACTTTTAAAAAAAACTATCAAAATGGATAATGTGATTTAGGAAGATTTCAGGGTACAGGATAAACAAAAATCAATAATTTTTTTTCTTCACTCTCTTTCATAATTTATAAATGAGTCATCTTTTCTAGTTTAAATTTAAAAAAAATTACAAAATATCATGAAACAAATATAATAAGAATATATGAATAAAACCTTTGAATTGTATAGAATGGGGTAGTATTTTAGGAACAATGAAGACCTCTGAAAGTCAACTCCTTCATAAAAGTAATGGAAACAGTGGTCAAAATTGTCAAAATCATCTTTTCCAGAACTCTGGAAATTAACCAAATGTTTACAATCATTCAAGGAGCATTTATTAGAGAAAAATGGTTAAATCTTGGAAATAACAGCAAGCTTTGTTTGCCCTATACCCATTCTCTTCTCTCCAGCTCCATGGTATCCTTGAAATCCAACAGTGTAGTAATCAAAGTGCCACTAACAGCTGCCAAACAGCACTGGAGAGGGCAAAACAGGCTTTGAGCACACTAAAATCTCCATCCCTAGAGAACTGTCATTTTTAGACTCATCTGGCAGTTACTTAGAAACCCCCACTCTGAGGGAATGTCTTTGTTTGACCTGACTCTGAGCTCACTAGGAACAGCCTTTTCCCTGGGGCATTTGTCAAAAACAATCAGTGGCAATTGTTTAATATAACTGCTTCCTGAGGCAATGATAATAGCTATGGCAAACAAGATTATGGCTAAAAAACTTAAAGGGAAAAGGTGGAGAATGAGATGTCCACTGTGGGCTTTGAAGATATCCTACATATTCCTGGAAATTGAGAAGGCCAAGTGCATGTGCAGACTATGTGCATGTTCAGAAATATCTGAGATGCCCTAATCTCTCACCTGTGGTGGACCTTGAGGCTCTATACAGCAGGAAGTGAAGGCTAAGGCAGAATTGTCAATTGCTTGCCAGAATGCTGATACCAAGCTCCAACACACACACAGAGAACCTTGTCAAAGGCTAGAAAATGTGTTGGTTGAAGGTATTTAAGGAAATCTCTCCAATCATTCACTGACAACTACCCTAACCAAGCAGAGACTTCAGTGGCCATACATGACATAGAATACAGACTTTAGAGATGTAATCCAGGAGAGTCACTAAACAAGTAGCAACAAAAATAAATCCTAAGTAAGAGAAGTCAATTCTAATTTCTAGAATTGCCACATTATATTTTATAAATGTACAGTTTTCAACAAAATTTATGAAACATGCACAGAAGCAAAAATGTAAAGTCCATACACAGGAAAATAAACAGCCAATGGAAACTTGCACTGAAAAAGTTCAGACATTTCATTTAATAGATAAAGACTAAAGCAGCTATCATAAATTTGTTCAAGGAATTAAAAGAAATCATGTTTACAAATAAATAAAAATATGAGAACTATGTCTCTAAATATGTCACTAGATAGAGACTATCAATAAAGATATAAAATTCATTTAAAAAATCTGGAGCTGAAAAGTACAACAATTGAAATAAAAATTCACTAGAGGAACTCCACAGCAGCACTGACAAATGAAAGAACCAGTAAACTTGATGATAGGTCAATTTGGACTACCCATTCCAAGGAACAGGGAGAAAATAACAATTAAGAAAAATGAAAAGAACCCCGGAAACTTGTGAGGCACCCTTAAGCATACCAACATATGCAGAGTGGGAGTCCCAGAAGGAGAGATGAGAGAGGAATGGGCACAAAGAATATTTTAAAAAATAATGGCTGAACGTTTTTCAAGTTTGATGAATAACATTAAGCTACATATCCAAAAATCTCTAAACTCTCCAAGTAAGATAAACTCAAAGAGACCCACACCTATGCACATCATAATCAAAATCCATAACCAAAGTCAAAGAAAGAATATTGAACACAGCAAGAGAGAAGTGAATTATGACATAAAAGAGAGCTTCAATAAGATTAAAAACTGATTTTCTAACAGAAACCATGGAGGCCAGAAGGCTGTAGGATGACATATTTAAAGTGCTGAAGGACTGTTAATGAAAAATTCTATACTCAGCAAAACTATATTTCAAATACAAAGAAAAAATTAACACATCATGCAAATAAACAAAAACAGCAAAAGATTGTTGCCCGAAGATCTGCTATAAAGGGACTCCTGGGGATGAAATGAAGACACTACACAGTAATTCTAATCAGTAAATCAATCCATCAATAGCACTGGTAATGGTAAGTATACAGTAAAATATAAAATATAATAGAAATGCATTATTGGTTTATACTCACTTTTTTCTCCTATCTGATTTACAAAACAACTGCATAAAAAAATAATTATAAAATTGAGTTGATACATTTATAATGTATTAGGATCTAGCTCATGGGAACTGATATATACAAAAGACAATGTGGACAGATGGTCCCCAAATTAACATGGTTCAACCTATGATTTGTCAATTTTACAATGGTGTGAAAGCGATACACGTTCAGTAAAAACTGTACTTTGAATTTTGAATTTTTATCTTTTCCTGGGCTAGCTATACATAGTATGATACTCTCTTGTCATGCTGGGCAGAGGCAACATGGCTCCCAGCAGCTACACAATCAGAAGGGTAAACAATGGATACACTTACAACCATTCTGTACCCACACAACCACTCTGTTTCTCACTTTCAGCACAGTATTCAATAAAACACAAGAGATATTCAACACTTTATGCATTGTGTTAGATGATTTTGCCCAACTGTAGGTTAATGTAAGTGTTCTGAGCATGTTTAAAGTAGGCTAGGCTAAGCTACGATGTTTAGTGGGATAGGTGTATTAATTGCATTTTTGACTTATGATATTTTCAACTTCCGATGGGTTTATTGGAACATAACTTTATCATAAATCAAGAAATATCTGTATATAAAATTGAAAATTAAGTTGGTATTACATTGAAGTATCTTGTTTTAAATTAAAATGTTAATTGTAATCCTCATGGAAACTGCTAAGGAAATAACTCAAATATATACTAAAATAAACAACAAAGGAATTAAATAACATACTAGAAAATATATATTTACAGCAAAGTAAGGAGTGAAGGAATAGAAGGGAAAAACAGAGAACATATAAAAAACAAATAGCAAAATGGCAGACATAAATCATAAATTATCAGTAATTAGATTAAACATAAACATATTAAACATTCCTATCAAAAAGCAGAGATTGGCAGAGTGACGTCAGTATCATGGCAGAATGAGGTCTTCCCTTGGACTCTCGCCCACTAATATACAACAAAAAGGACATTCATATACCAACAGAGGTATTTCACACTACGCAAAAGACGTCTGAGAGATCCACGCAGCCTTACATCTGAAGGCAGTGGTGCTGGAACTCCTAGAGGAAGTGGAAGGAGGTAGGGAGATCTCCCCTCCTTCCCTGACAACAGTGACCCTGAGACTGAGACTGCTCAGCTCTCAGAGAGAGGAGGGGGAGGGGCGGCCCTCTGCAGGGAAAACCATCTCTCCAAGTTCCCTCATAGGCCATGGGAAACACTGTCACAGAGGGAATGGAACAGTTGCAGGTGTGTCTTCATCAAGCTAGCACCTCAGGAGAGCAAATAGCAAGAGAAGAGCAAGAAGCCCCTGGGATCAGGGAGGCGAAAGTAAGCGCCCCTCCCCCTGAGCTTGGCGCCCCAGCTCAGCTGCACTTCAGCCAACTGCATTTCAGCCCAGCCAAAGTGCCTGCAGATCACGATGGGGTCGGAATACACAGCTCTTGACACCCACCTAGGTGGCAGAAGGTAGAAGCTGTGACCAGATATTTTCAGAGTGAGGAAAAATAAGACCACACCCTCAAGCACAATGCAAAATTATATTAAATCTCCAGACTAGAAGGAAAATGAAAAGCACCCAGAAATCAGTCTTGAAGGCACAGAAATTTATACACTAAACAACAGATAATTCAAAATAGCTATCATAAAAAAGCTCAAAGAATTACAAGAAAATATAGATAGACAATTCAATGAAATTAGGAGCTTCTTCACAAAGAGATTGAAACTCTAAAGAGAAACCAATCAGAAATGTTGGAGATGAAAAACACAATGGAGGAGATAAAGAAAAATCTGGAATCTTTAAAGAACAGAGCTGACAATATGGAGGAAAGAATTAGTATTATTGAGGATAGGAATATAGAAATGCTCCAGATGGAGGAGGGGAGAGAACTAAGACTAAAAAGAAATGAAGAAATTCTCCAAGAAATATCTGACTCAATTAGGTAATGCAACATAAGGATTACAGGTATTCCAGAGGGAGAAGTGAGGGAAAAAGGAGCAGAGAGTTTGTTCAAAGAAATAATAGCTGAGAACTTCCCAAATCTGGAGAAGGAGCTGGAAATACGAGTGAATGAAGTCAATAGATCTCCTAAATATATCAACAAAAAAAAGACCCCCTCCAAGGCATATATTAGTAAAGCTGGCAAAAGTCAATGACATAGTAAAAATAGTAAGGGCAGCAAGAGGAAAAAAAATAACATGCAAAGGAATTCCAATCAGGCTTTCAGCAGATTTCTCATCAGAAACTTTACAGGCTAGGAGAGAGTGGAATGATATATTCAAAATTCTGAAAGACAAAAACTTTCAGCCAAGAATACTCTATCCAGTGAAAATATCTTTCAGATATGTTGGAGAAATAACTATCCTAGATAAAAAAAAGCTAAGGAAGTTCATTGCCACAAGACATTCACTACAAGAAATGCTCAATGCTCTCATGCTTAGAAAAAAAGAAAAAAGAGAAAGGGGATACAAGGCTTTGAGCAAGGAGAAAATAGGTAGACAAAATCAGATATATTCCAGCTCTCTATCAGAATAGGTTAGCAAACACCTACTTATAACATCAAAGATGTTATAAGGAAGGAAAACACCAAAAATAAACATAGCTTCATCACTTTAAACACAAACACACAACACAAGATGGAATAAGTTGTGACAATAGTAACTTAGAAGGGGAAGAGGAAAAGGACGGAATTGACTTAGTCAAAGGAAATAAGAGGCCATCAGAAAATGGACTATCACATCTATGAGATTTTTTTATACAAACCTCAGGGTAACCACTAAACAAATATTCAGAACAGAGACACATACAATAAATAAATAAAGAAAAAACTAAGAAAACCATCATATGGAACTACCAAACTAAATTGGTAGTCCGAAACATATGGGACAAGAAACAAAGAAAATGCAAAAGAACTGGAAAATGAGCCATAAAGTAGCAACCTCAAGCCCTCATATATCAATAATCACTCTAAATGTAAATGGATTGAATTCTCCAATCAAAAGATGCAGAGTGGCAGGATGGACTGAAAAACAAGATCCAACAATATACTGCCTTCAAGAAACACATCTCAGCTCTAAAGACAAACACAGGCTCAAAGTGAAAGGATAGAAGACAATACTCCAAGCTAATGGCAAACAAAAGAAAGCACGTGTTGCCATACATATATCAGACAAAGTAGACTTCAAGATAAAACAGGTAATGAGAGACAAAGAGGGGCAATATATAATGATAAAAGGGACACTCTACCAAGAAGACATATCACTTATAAACATATATGCACCCAACACAGGAGCACAAAAGTACATAAAGCCACTATTAACAAATCTACAAGGAGATATTAACAACACCACAATAATAGTAGGGAATCTCAATACCTCACTAATATCAATGGATAGATCATCCAGACAGAAAGTCAATAAGGAAATAGTGGACTTAAATGAAAAACTGGATGAGATGGACTTAATAGATATATAGAGAGCACTCCACCCAAACACAGCAGATTACACATTCTTCTCAAGCCCACATGGAACATTCTCAAGGAGAGACCATATGTTGGGAAACAAAACAAGCTGCTATAAATTTAAGAAGATTGAAATCATAACAAGCATATTTTCTGACCATAATGCTGTGAAACTAGAAAACAACTACATGTAAAAAACTGGGATAGTGACAAAGATCTAGAGACTAAACAATATGCTGCTGAACAACCAATGGATCATTGAAGAAATTAAAGGAGAAATCAAAAAATATCTGGAGACAAATTAAAATGAAAATACAGCATACCAACTCATATGGGATGCAGCAAAGCAGTCCCAAGAGGGAAACTCATAGCAATACAGGCCCAACTTAACCAATAAGAAAAATCCCAAATAAGCAACCTTAAACAACACCTAACAGAATTAGAAAAAGAAGAACAAACAAAGCCCAAAGTCAGCAAAAGGAGGTAAATAATAGAAATTAGAGCAGAAATAAATGAAATGGGAACCAAAAAAACAGTAGAAAGAATCAATGAAACAAAGAGCTAGTTCTTTGAGAAGACAAACAAAATTGACAAACCCTTAGCCAGACTCACCAAGAAAAAAAGAGAGAAGGTTTAAATAAATAAAATTACAAATGAAACAGGAGAAATTACAATGGATGCCAGAGAAATGCAAAGGATTATAAGAGAATACTATGAAAGACTAACTATATGCCAACAAATTGGACAATCTAGAAGAAATGGATCAATTCTTAGACTCATACAACCTCCCAAAACTGAATCAAGAAGAAATAAAGAATCTGAATAGACCAATCACAAGTAAAGAAATTGAAACAGTAATCAAAAACCTCTCAAAAAATAAAAGTCCAGGACCAGATGGCTTTTCTGGAGAATTTTATCAAATATTAAAAGATTTAATACCTATCCTTCTCAAGCTATTCCAAAAAATACAGGAAGATGGAACACTTCCCAACACATTCTACAAGGCCAAAATCATCCTGATACCAAAGTCAGACAAGGACAATACAAAGAAGGAAAATTACAGGCCAATATCACTGATGAACATAGACACAAAAATCCTCAACAAAATATTGGCAAACCAAATACAGCAATACATTAAAAAGATTATACACCACGACCAAGTCAGATTTATACCAGGGACACAGGGATGGTTCAACATCTGCAAATCAATCAATGTGATACACCACATTAACAAAACAAGGAATAAAAACCACACGATCCTCTCAATAGATGCAGAGAAGGCATTTGACAAGACCCAACATTCATTTAGGATAAAAACTCTCAACAAAATGGGTATAGAAGGAAAGTACCTCAACACAGTAAAAAGGCATATGTGAAAAACCTGCAGACAACATCATATTCAATGGGGAAAAACTGAAAGCCATTCCTCTGAGAACAGGAACAAGACAAGGATGCCCACTCTCACCACTCTTATTCAACTTAGTACTGGAAGTTTTGGCCAGAGGAATTAGTTAATAAAAAGGAATAAAAGGATCCAAATAGGCAACAAAGAAGTGAAACTCTCGCTGTTTGCAGATGACATGATTTTATATATAGAAAATCCTAAAGAATGCAGCAGAAGACCATTAGGAATAATCAACAACTACAGAAAAGTTGCAAGGTACAAAATCAACTTATAAAAATCAGTTGCATTTCTATACTCCAATAACAAACTAACAGAAAGAGAACTCAAGAAGACAGTCCCATTTACAATCACAACAAAAAGAATAAAATATCTAGGAATGAATTAACCAAGGATGTGGAAGACCTATACAATGAAAACTATAAGAAATTATTGAAAGAAATTGATGATGACATAAAGAAATGGAAAGAAATCCCATGCACATGGATTGGAAGAATAAACATAGCTAAAATGTCAATACTACCTAAAGCAATCTATAGATTGAAGGAAATCCCAATCAGAACCTCAATGACATTCTTCACGGAAATAGAACAAAGAATACTAAATTTCATACGGGGCAACAAAAGACCCCAAATAGCTAAAGCAATACTGAGAAAAAAGAACAAAGTAGGAGACATCACAACCCCTGACTTCAAAATATACTACAAAGCTATAATAATTAAAACAGCATAGTACTGGTACAAAAACAGACCCACAGATCAATGCAACAGAATTAAAAGCCCAGAAATAAAACCACACATCTATGGACAGCTAGTCTTTGACAAAGGAGCTAAGACCACACAACAGAGAAAGGAAAGTCTCTTTGATAAGCGGTGCTGGGAAAACTGGACAGCCACATGCAAAAGAATGAAAGTAGACCATCTTCTTTTGCCATACACAAAAATTAACTCAAAATGGATCAAAGACTTGAAAGTAAGACCTGAAACTATAAAACTCTTAGAAGAAAATATAGGCAGTACACTCTTTGACATTGGTCATAGAGGGATCTTTTCGAATTCCGTATCTACATGGACAAGGGAAACAAAAGAAAAAATAAACAAGTGAGACTTCATCAGACTAAAGAGCTTCTGCAAGGCAAACAAAACCAGGATCAAAGTGAAAAGACAACCCACAAGCTGGGAGAAAGTGTTTGCAAACCACATATCTGACAAGAGGTTAATCTCCATAATATATAAAGAACTGACACAACTGAACAACAAAAAAAACAAACAACCAGATTAAAAAATGGGCAGAGGATACAAACAGACGTTTTTCCAAGGAAGATATACAGATGGCCAATAGTCACATGAAAAGATGCTCAACAAGACTAATCCACAGGGAAATGCAAATCAAAACTATACTAAGATATCACCTTATACCAGTTAGAATGGCTATAATCACCAAGACAGAAAATAACAAATGTTGGAGAGGTTGTGGAGAAAAGGGAACCCTCATACACAGCTGGTCGGAATGCAAACTGGTGCAGCCTCTGTGGAAAACAGTATGGAGATTCCTCAAAAAATTAACAATAGAAATACCTTATGATCCAGCTATCCCACTACTGGGTAGTTACCTAAAGAACCAAATCAACAAGCCAAAGAGGCCTGTGCAGCCCTATGTTCATTGCAGCATTATTCACTATAGCCAAGAAGTGGAAGCAACTCAAGTGTCCCTCGACTGATGATTGGATAAAGATGTGGTATATATATACAATGGAATACTACTCAGCCATAAAGAAAGACCAAATCATCCCATTTGCAGCAACATGGATGGACCTGGAGGGTATTATGTTAAGAGAAATAAGCCAGAAAGTGAAAGACAAACACCCCATGATTTCACGCATATGTGGAAGATAAAGTAACACACGGACAGAGAGAACAGTTTGGTGGTTACCAGGGGAAAGGGGGGGGGGATTGGGCACAAGGGGTGCAGGGATGCATTTATATGGTGACTGACAAACAATAATGTACAACTAAAATTTCACAATATTATAAACTATTACGACATCAATAAAAAAAGGAGAGATTGGCAAAAGGGATAAAAATTAAAAAAACATAATGGGAGGAAATATTTGCAAACCAGGTATCTTATAAGATATATGTCCAGAATATATAACAAATTTTACTAATTCAACAATAAAAAGTCTCCAATCCAAGTTAAAAAGGGCAAAGGATTTGAATATGCATTTCTCCAAAGAAAGTATTTATAAATGGTATTTTAGAAAATGATGCTCAACATCATTAGCCATCAGGGCAGTGTGAACAAAAATCATCACATGATAAAACTTCACACACACAAGGGTGGCAGGTAAATAAGACAGATAATAATAAGTGTTGATGAAGATGTGGTGAAATTGGAACCCTCATAAACATTGCTGGTGGGAATATAAAATAGTGTAGCCTCTTGGCATTTATTCAAAAATGTAAACATCGAGTTATCCTAAGGCTCAGCAATTCCACTTCTAGGTATATACCCAAGAGAAATGAAAACAAATGTCCACACAAAGACTTGTACCTGAACGTTCACAGCAGAATTGTCAATAATAGCCAAAAAATGGGAACAATCCAAATGTCCATCAAGTGAACAATGGATGAATAATATGTGATATATCCGTAAAATGTAATACTATTCAGCAATAAAAAAATGGAATGCTGATACATGTTGCAATGTGGATGAACTTTGAAAACATTATGCTAAGAGAAGGAAGCTGGTCACAAAATACCACATATTATGTGATTCAATTTACATGAAATGTCCAGAATAGGCAAATCCACAGAGACAGAAATTAGATTAGTGATTGTCAAGGACTGAGGGGAGAGAGAAATGGGGAACGACTGCTAATGTGTATGTGGTTTCTTTTTGGGGTGATGAAAATTTTTTGTAATTAGATAGTGGTCATGATTGCACATCTTTGTGAAAATACTACACCTCTGGATTCAACACTTTAAAGGGGTAAATTTTATGATATATGAATATTATCTTAGTAAAGATTATTTAAATAAATTAATAAACAAGTTTTATAGAAAGACATAAAAAGACCAGAACTAGTTGGAATGAATAGCATTTTCCTGCACAGGCATGGTTAATAGCATAAACACTTCAATTTATTATAAAATGAATACATAAGTTTACTAATTCCAAATTTTTAGAATTGGATTAAATGATATAAAATTTTATGTAGAATAATAAAGATCATGAAATGCCAAGAATATTATATTAAAATTAATAGTGCAGTATTAGAGATATAAGACCTTCTATATCAGATACTAAACTTACTCTAAAATCAGGTGGATAAGCATAGACAAATAAACTACATGTGGAGCATAACTGTCTAAATAGATCTAAGATCTATTATAAATTAAAATGTGACGAAGTTGGCAGTTTTAATTCAGTTGACAAAGCATAATTTACTTAATAAATGGTGCTGGAAAAATTGACTATTCACTTGAGAAAAAAATCTACTATTGACATAATCAAAAAAATAAATTCCAGATGGAGTAAAAATCTAAATGTGACAAGTGAAATAATAGAACTATTTTGCCATAACTTAGGAAATACTCTCACTACCACAGAGTGTGGAATACCTTCTTAATCAAGATAGGAAAATAGAAGCCATTAAAAAATGATTAATATAGGTCCGGCCTCACAGTGTAGTGGCTAAGATCGGTGCACTATGCTTCGTCAACCCAGGTTTGCAGTTTCGGTTCCCAGGCGCGGACCTACGCCACTCATCAGCCATGCTGTGGTGGTGTCCCACATACAAAATAGAGGAAGACTGGCACAGATATTAGCTTAGGGCTAATCTTCCTCAAGTGAAAAAAGAGGAAGATCGGCAACAGACGTTAGCTCAGGGCGAATCTTCCTCACCAAAAAAAAAAGATTAATAAATTCAATTACCTAACTGTTTGGCAAAGAATATGATAAACAAAATCAAACAAATATCAGACTATGGGTAGTCTTTCCAGATAAAACATGGGAATCCCAGTTAAATTTGAATTTCAGATAAACAATCAATAATTTTAAAAATATAGTTATGTCCCAAATATTTTCTAAATTTGCTGACCCGAACTATGGGTTAATATGACTAATTAGCAAAAAGATCCAACACTTAATAAGGAAAAGACTAATGACTAAATAGAAATATGTACAAAGTTTACAAACAATCAATTCAGAGAAGAAGAAAATCAAAATGCAAATATTCGTGTGAAAAGAGACTTAATCTCATTAGTGGTCAGGGAAATTCAAATTAAAGCAACAATATAATTACCTTTTTTTTTTTTACCCATCTTATGGTAAAATTAACAAGGATAATAATATCCAGTATTGGCAGAGATATGAGAAAAGGCATTCTCATTATTGCTGGTGGGATTGTGAAATGCCACAGCTTTTTAAAGAAACTAATATTTCAATATCTATTAAAATAAATATATGAATATTATTTGGCCCTGCAATCACTCTTTTGGGAATCTCACCCATAGAAAAATAAAAGCACTGATGTGTATGTATGCATATGCATGTGCATGCATGCATGGGGTGTGTGTGTGTGTGTGTGTGTGCGTTTTCAACATTGTAATAGCCTGAATATACATAAATAATGAATTGGCAGAATAAATTATGGTTTATCCAGTGGTGATATTCAAAATATTTAGCAATCAGTATAACAAGGGCATTGATCAATTACCATAGGTACTGAATATCAGCCCTGAGTCTTTCTGTTCAATAGAATGCTGTGCAGCTAATAAAAAGAGTGAGTTGAATCTATATGTTGACTTGGATGGATGTCAGAAATTACACATTTTTAAAAAATAAAATAAAATTGTAGAGTGATGTGAATCATATATTCACAGTTGGATTAAAATAAAATAAAGAAGAACAACCTTTGTGCTTGTGTGTGTGTGTGTGTGTGTGTGTGCGTGTGTGTGTGTGAGGATGAGAGAGGGAGAGAGAGAGACAGAGAGAGAAGAGAGAATTAGCATACAGAAAGGTATGAATGGATACACATCAAATATTTACCATTGGTTACTTCAGGAGGATGAAATTACAGGATGGAGAAGAAGAGGATATAATATATGCACATGGAAATAAAATTTCAAAAGTACCGAAGGATACTAAATAAAAAGTTTTTAAAAATCCACTCCATTCTCACATTACCAGTCTTACTACTTAGTAGTAATTTCTTTTGCTTTTTTGGTGATTATCACAATAACTCTAAATAATATGCTTATACTTCTATTCTTTAAATGAAAATTTAAAGATTATTTACATATGAAGAATTGAGCTCAATTAGAGCACTCTTTTTCTCCAATCTTCCCAATATCTGCTAGATATATTTTGTTTTTATCATTCTCCTATTGATTATCTTCATAAAGCCCTATTTCTTGATTTATTGACTTTAAATTATAGCCATTGACTCCCCCACTAAGTCAGTGAGAAAGTACAATCTTCTTCCTCCCCTTTACATCTCAACTTGAGTTAAAATGACCTTTTCTTTTTACATTGACAAGATTTATAACATAAATCCTGCACTTTAAATATAATACTTCCATCTTTATCTATAGTTTGTTTGTTAATATTATATAAATATCGGGCTGGCTCGGTGGTGTAGTGGTTAAATTCATGCACTCTGCTTTGGCAGCCTGGGGTTTGCAGGTTTGGATCCTGGGCGTGGACCTACCCTGCACATCAAGCCACTCTGTGGCAGCATCCCACATACAAAATAGAGGAAGATGGGCACAGATGTTAGCTCAGGGCCAATCTTCCTCACAAACACACACACACACACAAATTATATAAACATGTATAATTTTCAATATTATAATTATGTAAATATTTTTCACTGTAGAGCCAAATAGCATGACTGCATCTACAGAAAACAATGATATAGCCTCTTAAAGGAAGATGCTTCAAGCATCAAAGTTAAACGCATTCTTCTATTTTACATTCCCTTTAACGCTCAAAATCAGGCCACATTTTAGTTTGCTTCATGTTTGGATCATTACATCCTTATAGAGTATCCTGTTTTTCCTGGCATAACAAGCCAGGGTTTTTTTTTTCCGTTTTGATTGTTGACATAAGAAATGTACACCTTATTTGCCTTATGACTAAGATCATCCAGCTTCTTAAATCATACTATTCTAAGACCTTCTTAGCCATGTTTTTAAAAAATCCTGCTTATGGTAAAAATACTGAAAACAAGAACCAAAATTTTATAGTTATGAAAATAGTGTAAAGCAAAGGTTTCATTGAGAATTTGCCTGGAAAAAATTAAAATATACATTTATTTAATCTTATATTTACTAATATTTATGTGTTAATTAAAACTGTGTGTTAATTTCTTGGAACAAACAATGGACAAAAGAAGTATTGATTTTTAAGGGGGCATTGGGGAAGAACTTTCCCAACCAAATTATAAGATAATATTCTACTGTATTCCTCATTTTACATTTAAATTTCACAGCATGAAAATAAAGAAGGTAATTTTTGCAAAAACATTTGAAGTTTTCATTCACTTTACAAAAACAGTCTGCTAATATTTTGATATTTAAATTATCTTCTTGTGAAACACCTACCCTGTCATTATATTTATCAATTTTTCTCTTCCTTCCATTTTAAACTGATGTAATTCTACTAGATATTAATTTACCAAAGGCTCTGTCATGTGATTCTTAGTGTTTGCCAATAAAGCTTGCGTCATCTGTGTGATATCCAATATTTCTGCAATTCATTTTGCATTCAATTTGAATTTATTCTATTGACTTTCTAACTTTTTAAACAAATTCAAATTTCCCTTTTTTTTGACTGCTCTTTTCTTATAGCCACCTGTTCTTATTTTATGAATGTGGGATCTTTTTGATTCTCTCAAGAATATTAATTAGAATAATTTTTAAAAGTTGTTTTCTTCAAAATAATCCCTGGTTCTTAATTCTGTATATTTACATACATGTGTAAATATACATAAAATAAATTATTTATATATATATAAATAAAAATTATATAAATAACTATATATACATTTATACATATGAAATTTATATATATTTATTTTTAATTTATACAAACTAAATTAATAATATATATTTACTATGTCAAAAAATATATTCCATATATTTCTAAATCACATACCCGGACTACTGTCAATTTGTTTATAAAATATTGATAAGCATAATATATGTCTTATTTTTTGATAGAAAATAAGTAGAAATGGAAACTAACATTTTTGTGTGTGTACCACATGGAATCATCTTGTGCACCTCCAGGGATGAGCACACACAGCCTTGGAGACCACTGTCATAGACCATCAACCATGTTGCATTATAATTCTCTTCCTATTCCACCTCTCTGCTGAAAGCAGCTCTAACTTTTCCTGAAGCATTCTGTGTATGCCCTGAGCTGTGGCTCTTGCCGTTGTACGTTATCCATCAATATGGTATCAACTTTCTTCCATCTTCCAGACTATGTATCAAAGCTCTGATCTTTTGATGCCTCTCCCATTTTCAGTGAACTTACAGATTTACTATCTTTAGTACTTCATTACTATTAGTCAGGGATTTCCCAAAAAGGGGGATATAAATGTGTGCTGTCTGTCATCTTGAACCAGACACATTATCAACTATTTTCATTCTTGCTTCTCAGATTATAGAGCTCTATTTGTATTGTTAGACGATAGGCATCCAGCAATCTATTCAAAGGGAAAATCCTTTTTATATCAATTAATATCAGTAATAGTTCCAAGCATACTAGTGTTACTACTCTGAATACAATTAGTAGGCCAAGTCCCTAAGTTGTGATTCATTTGATGTTCAACATATTATAAACATTGAATTCAAGTAGTATTAGGACAAATGCATGATATTAGGGAATTCTGTTGGACATAAATAGCTTTATAATGCAGGATTTCAAGTTTAAGACATAATATTAATGATTTACACTGGTGTTAGTCTCCTCTCTCAGTTGCAGCCCCATAATGACAAGCTTCCTTTTTAATGTTCAGAGCCCGCCAGTAGTACTTTTAACAAAATGCATTTGCTTTAGGCTTTCTGACATGGCTTCACACTGAGATAAACACAATTAACAAGATCTATTTAAATTCTGGCTCTTTGGTAATTGTTTATTAATGGGATTTTAAGATTTCTTTTTTTTTTATTTCAAAATTTTTTCAACCAAGATTTTCGTTTGCTGTATGTTTGCATTTTTAACACCTGGATGTTATCTGTTTGATCCTTTTCTCAATGGTAAGAAGACAATCTCTCTCCTTATAAAATAATCCAAAGATCATCTTTCCCAAGCTTTTTGCAGTGGGACAATTATAAAGAAGCAATATCAGTTGCAATAGGCTTTGAAGAGCAATGGATTCATAAATAAATTTAACATTGAAACAAATCATTTATTTTTGCTCTTGTTTAGTAAGTAGGAGCACTGTATACTTTTTTGCTCTGATTTTAAACCATGCCAACAGTTATCAGCATGAACCCACAGTATGTAGCACACCATATTACCTAACATAGAAGTGACATGGGATAGTGAAATGAACATTGATTTTAAAGACAGTTGAATCTCAGCTCCACCACTTACAAGCTGTGTGACTTTGAGCAAGGCTTAAGCTCTACGAGTTTAAGTTTTCTCATATGTAAAATGGGGATTATAACTATCTCTTTAAGTGGTGTGCTTGTTTGTCCAGACAAAAAGTTTTTTAAGGCATGTTGCCATGTGGAGTTTCCAGGAACTCAGGCCAGTGTTATACCTATTGTTTTAAATTTTAAAGTTTTGAAAGTTTGGATTCCTAGAGGTCATCTGGAAAAAAAAAATCTACGATATATCTTCTTTGGAGCCAGAGGAAAAAGAAATAAATAATAATAAAATAATATCAAGTAAACATAATACTTACATCAGGCACAAACATACTGGCTGTACTCTGAGGAAACCCAGAGAATAAGTATGTCAAATAGTCAGAGAAGCCAATTAGAGAAAGACGTTTAAACATACAGATTCGTTAGCCCCATCCCAAACATATTGAAACAGTATAATAGAGAATCAGAACCAGATATGTACATTTTTAAAGATCTCCAGATTATTTTGATGAATACCTTGGTTGGAAGCCACTGAAATAAGGAATGCACTAGTTAGAATCTCTATGCTGTAGCTCTATATCAAATCAGATTGCCAGACTGCTATGTATTTAAATAATACCATTATAGGTCCGCTAGAAATGCCTCAGTAAATACAGTTCCATACTTTCTCTCTACTCTTATCCATGATCACTACTGAAAAACATATAAAGACTGTCCTTGTGTGTTTTATTTTTCAAAATTATCCAAGACAATATTTTGTTGCCTAATACTTCTTATATGAAGGATCACACCAATACTTTATCCCAGAGATGAGGGCTTTGACAGACTGTCTTATCTGAAAATCTGCATTGCTTCTTCTTATTAGAGAAAGAGACTTAGTCCATTGTTTTTCCTTTCTTTACTTTGACTGCCAGGAAGCTAAATATCTCTCTCCCACCTCCACACCGACCTCCATCTATTGTTGGTTGTTGACTATTTTCCCTTGCTGTAATGATTATAACGCATCTGTAGCTCTTGTTAAAAGCAGCTGAAATCTTTTTTGAGGGGACAAAATATGGCAGAAATAAAAAATAAATGTGATTATTTGGCACTCCTAAGCATCATAGACCTCACTAGCTGAATTTTGCTGTATAAAGCCATGCCATGATATTGACTTTTTAATGTGTCACTCATTTTTCCATATAGGCTCTTATAAACAGACACCCTGATGGAATTTTCTGTAATTTAGAATTTCTGATTCTATAATCTTGTAGAACAGCACTAACATGTTTAACTGAGCCCCCCCCTTTTTTTTGCTCTAAAAGTGTCCTTATTTGCAATGTCATTTAAAAAAAAAAGAGCTTTAAGACTTACTTAAAAGAATTGCCTTTAGTATATTATGGTGTTAGTACTTAAGTACGCAACCAAAAAAACTTTGGGAAATGGTGTTAAATTCAAGAAGAAATATTGGCATGTTGAGAACTTTTGCGTATGGAATCTTAGGAAATCATTTAACTTTGCCCTATATCCAAGACTCCTTGACTACCTCGAGACGGGTAAACTTGATTCCACTTGACACCTTAGGCCATACTTATTACACCACACTTCAACAATGCCAATGTTATTCTACTACTCTGTTGATGCCTCTCCCTCTCCTCTCCTCTCCTTCCCTCCCCTCTCCTAACTCCTTCTCTTCTCTCTTTTTCCCCACCACCATTTCTCTGTTGTCACTCTTTCTCTCCTGTTCTTTCCCCTTTTCTTTTCCTTTATACTCCACAATTATACTCATGTTCCTTTTTTTTTTTTTTTTGTGAGGAGGACTAGCCCTGAGCTAACATTCAATGCCAATCCTCCCCTTTTTTTTACTGAGGAAGACTGGCCCTGGGCTAACATCCATGCCCATCTTCCTCTACTTTATATGGAACGCCGCCACAGCATGGCCTAACAAGCGATGCGTCACTGTGCGCCCGGGATCCAAAACTGCGAACCCCGGGCCGCCACAGCAGAGCGCGAGCACTTAACCACTGTGCCACCAGGCCGGCCCCTATACTTATGTTCTTTAATTAGGCTCAATAGGAACTTAAGGATAAAGAGGTCCTAACTCTAATTCTAAAAGAAGAATTGCAAATTGAAAGCAAGCTTTCTCAGAGACCTCCAAGTTCCCAGAAACAGTTCTGGCTCTCTCTTAGAGATGTTGGGTCATTGCTGTTTCTCTTCATTGTCATATTTAAATATTTATACCAGAGAAAATTTGCCAAGTTCATAATAAGCACAAAAGAAAATAAATTCATTATGCTCAGGGTGACCAGTTTTACCACAAAGTCTACTACAGGGCAGCTGTTTGTTTTCAGTGTTCATTTTCTTGGATCAGTCAGATAGGTAGCTGTTTTTTCAAGGCATTTCTGTTCATTTATGGTCCTTTGAATCGTAAATCTATCATCACATTTTCTTTTAAAATTTCAGCCTGGTGCTCACAATTCTATCATAGAAAAATCTTCAGGTCACTAATTCGAAAAAGTGTATATAACTACATGTTCTAGGCATTTTAAACACATACAAAAACTATGCACAATAAATTACCTTAATTCATCAAAGCTTAGGTAAAACAAGATTCTGTTTTATGTGACTGCTGTATATCCTCATAATTCCTGTGCAAGTTAAAATATGGCTACTGAAATACCATCATAAAATTACACAGTGTGCTTCACTTTATGCAAAGGGTGTATTACTGTCTGTATGGGTGTGGCTAGGCATGTGAATTCCTACCCTCTGATACAATCATTTCATAGTAAGTGGTTGAATACTTTCTTAGGCTGTGTCTGCACAATACTAAAACATCTGGCCAACTCAACAGGGAAAATTCAAACTAGTGATTTGGTGTCATGTAGCTTAAACAGTGGGCTGATTGAACTTTTCATTTTGCTATGGGATGTTTAGACTTTGTGCAGACAGATTTGGAAGTAATACAAGACATATTTAAGATTTTTTTTATTAGGTGATGTGAAGCAGATCATTTAAACTAAACCAACCAGTAATTTTAATAGAATATTAAAGGAAATTATATAACGTAAGTCTCAAAGAATATGTGGTGATTATTTTGCTAAATTTTGTTTGTTATTTTATTTTATTTTTATTTTTTAATGCAGATGATGATATTGGCATTGCCATAAAATGTGACTTGTTTTTCCAGTAGAAGGGGAGTGGGGAAGGATTTCAATCAAGCTGTTCACACTTTATGAGGAAGCTTTAAAAGCAGAAAATTGTTTTTTTCAGGTATCCAGATGCCTCTCTTTGTGACAAACCAACAGTTGGATGAAATCCATCACCCAGCCCTCATTATCATCATATATAAACACTCACAGTTTAGGAAACACCATCACCAGAAATCTCAACCTTAAAAAATAAATAAAATTCTTCTGTATGTCAAAGTTCAGATATTTCTTACCTTATGACAATATATGGTCTTTTTATTTGATATGTAATCATAATTTTGCTATAGTATTTTATAAATATTGGACATTTTCTCATTGCTTTCTTACAGATAGTAGTGTTTGTCTTATTACTTTTGGAAGATTAGTCTATTTTCATTAAAAGGAGGGTAAAGGGGAAGAATATATTATACAAAGAACCTGTTTCACATTGTAGGCATATGATAAATATTTGTTAAATGCATTAATTTTTCAGAATTTTGTCCAAATAATGTGGTGTATTAGAACAATTTTAGGAAAATACTATTGTAAACCATATTTCACCAGCATACTGACGTGAATTTTAAATTCACAAAAAATTCAAAGGAAAATGAATATTTGGGCATATTAGTGATGTTTTACTTGTCTTCATTTTGTTTAAAGAGTTTTTTCCCTCGGAGAAAAAAAATTAGGTCAGAGCACTTAATTCCATCAAAAAGCTAAACATATCTAAGCCTGTTAAACCGTTGATATTTTCTATACTAAAAATATAATTTAAACCATTCAGCAAAGTCTCAGTTGACTCCATGCTTGATAAAGAAACTATCTCTAATCACTTTAGTCTGTTACTAATGGACTCATTATTGGAATGAAAGTACCATAGTAGTTAATTTCAGAAATGAGATATAGAGTGTCAAATAAGTCTTTTATATTTTCTTATTTATTAGTACACATTTTGCTTTCATCATTGATGTTAAATGATAGTTTACTGTCTTTTCTTATCATTTGTTTTAGGTGTGTAAGTCAGACTCTCTAGTTGGTTCATAAACTCCCTGAGGGCACAAATACACCTTTTGTTTCTTCTAGTTCTGTAGTAGGCATTCTACATCAACTGAAATTTTTAAAAAGTTTAATAAATGTTGCTGAATGGAATGGCGGTGAAATTAATATTTATGAAATGTTCTGTTATTTGTACTATTGAAAGAGCAGTCCAGCAAATATATAAAATCAAAAACACTAGATTTAGTTTTGTCAGTAATAAAGTTGATTATTTTTGTGATACATAAGCATCAGCTAAGACTGAGATAATTCAAAATATCCATTCAAAATTTAATTTCCAATCTCTTCCTACAGCTGCTTTTTGAGATCTAGTGACGAATAATAAAACAATCTAATTTGTTTCAACTTATTTCCCTTGCTTTTCTTGTTCACTATCTGATAGATATGTTAATGAACAGTGAAATTGCCAAAGAGTGAATAGTAGCAGGAAAAGAAAATAGAAGGCATGAATAAATTACCAAAAAATGGAGAGGGGGTAGATACCTGAGAATACTATTACCATTTGAATGGGTATTATGCAGTGATGAATTTTATATTCTATGAATTTGGCCCCATCTATCAGTTTTCTGAGATAAAAATGCTCAGGGAAAGGTTTGACCAAACTTTCATCAAATAAAGAACCCATGTAGGTTGGTAAATGGAAATAATACTTGCTTCATAACCAACAATAGTAATGCCGTCTATGATTAAAACTTCACTTTTATTTTAAAAATTACAAACATAAAAAAGGATGAACATCTTGGTATCAGAGAACTATAAGAGATTTACAGAAGTCATTTAATACATTGCCCTTCGGGTGAGTGCAACACCAAAACAAATATGAACAAATTATCTTTTCTAGCCACTATAGGCATTACAATTAGAGACATACTCGAGTTTCACTATACAGAGCCCCATATAAACACTGCTGTCAAGATCACTTATTGCCTTCATGTTAGACAAATGCATATTTGTCTATTTTTTTTTTAGTCCTCAGCTTAGTAAGATCTCTTAGGAGCCTTTAACCTGGTTGGACACACTCCTTCTTGAAATACAGTATGCTTCTGACTTAATACCATTCAAAGGTTTTATGTGATGCTGCAAATAAAATAAAAAATCCTTTATATAGCCTACAAGGATCATAAACTGGCTTTTGCCTACCTGAAATACTTAATCTTGTGCCACTTTCTCCCTTATGCACTATACAGAAGCTACATTGGCCTCCTTTTATTTTCCCAAATACAACAATCAGGGCCTTTGCATATGCTATTAAATTGTTAATACATGTAAAGCACTCAGCACAGAATCTAGCACATAGTGAGTTTTCAATTTATCACTTATTATTTATTAATATTTAATCCTCACAACACCCTATGAAGTGAGTCTTATTTTTATGCTATTTAACTGTCGAGGAAAATTGGTGCATAGAGAGGGTAACTTGCAAGATTACATAACTTATAAGTGGTGAAGTGGTCGGGATGGAATATAAACCCTGATAGTCTGGCATCAGAGCCCAAGCTTTTAACCACCAGCCTATAAAGTAGGTAATATATTGATCCTTCTTTGTAGACAAAAACTACACAATGCCACAGAGCTAATAAGTAACAGATCTGTAATTAGGCATGTTTGATTCTAAAACATATGCTTCTTAATGGGAAAGAAAATGAGGAGCAATATTTATTCACTGGAAAATTCTGTGTGGTCTACCCCAGTTGCACAAATGGATTATAGCTAAGAGGAAAGTTTATATAATAGCTATTAGCTCTGAAGTTAAATAAAGGGCAAATTGGTGGAACATACCTAAAGTAAACTGGCCCTTGGTGAGGAGGGACAGGGAATTGCTTTTAAGAGCCTCCATACTACAACCCACCCCATTCCCACTCCCACTCTTATTATTGCTTGGGAAGTTTGAAAGTGGGAATGAACTTTTATATTTGGAGGACAGATTAAAGAGAGGGTAGGCATATTGCTAATTAGCTTATCTCTGCTTTTATTCAGTGAGGATTACTTAGGTCTAACCAGTTGGCTGGCCATTTGGAAATCAGAAATAACATGGCTGTCTCTTGTCATTCTGGAGAGTTATGGGATTGCTGCTTCCACATCTTCACTACTTTCCTCAAAATTGTGCTGAAATTACTGCGAATTTTATTGAAAATTTGGGGACTTTCATAGCTCATCTCTGCATCATCAATATATGAACACACACACACACACACACACACACAGACACTAGCAAGTCAAAGTAATGTTTAAAGTTATTCCAATCTTCATGTCTCTTAAGGAATATTATAAAAATACATATAAATAAATTTTAAAAGTACTGGGGCCAGGGTATATTTTAAAGGCTTTGACTTTTATCCCTAGAAAGCCACTGAAGGGCTTTGAGCAGAGAACCGACAGTATGTGACTTATATTTTAACTGGACCGCTCTGAGGGTTGTGTGGAGAACTTTAGGAAGAGGTAGAGGTTCCAGTTAGGAGGCTACTGCAATAATACACATTCTAAATGATAGTGGCTTGGACTAAATGCTGGCAGTGAAGGCAGTGAAAATCATTGGATTCTGCATGTATTGTTTTATTTATTCACTTAGTATGTTCAACCCCAAAGAATAACTGAAAGAACTATATGACCAATACCCATAGACCATTCACTTAGATTCAGCACCTGTGAAATTTTGACATACATTTTGCTATCTTTCTTTTTCTTTACACACACATACACTTCCTTTTTTGTTAAACCATCCAAAAATAGGCTGCAAACATCATGACATTTCACCACTAAACACTATTTCACCATGCATCTCCCAACAACCAAGACAATACCCTGTACAACTACAGCACTATTACCTCACCTAAGAAAGTCAACATTAATTCAAAAACATTATCCAACATAGAGTTCCTATCCAAATTACCCCAAATGTCCAAAAAGGTACTTCATAGGCTTTCATTTTCATTTATATTTTTCGATCGAGGATCTGCACAAGTTTCACACATGGCGTTTGACTCTAATGTCTCTTTGTTCTCCCCCAATCTAGATAAAGCCCCTCTGCTTCCTTCTGTTTCTCATGGCATTGAATACTTTAAAGAGTCCAGACCAATTGTCTTATAGAACATGCCACATTCTGAATTCCTCTAACATGTGATCATGTTCAGGTCACAAATTTCCATCAAGAACACCTCACAGGTGATATTGTATACTTCCCACTACATAACATCAGAGGCACATAAATGTTGGACTATCTCACAGCTGGAGAATCTAATTATGAACACTTGGTTAAAGTAGTGACTGCTAATTCTCTCCATTGTAAAGGGGACATTTTTCTCCTTGTAATTAATAGGTATACCATGAGGTAATATTTTTAGACCATGTGAATATCCTGTTTACTAACATTTCACTGAATAGTTTTATCATCCAATTGTGATCTTTTCACAAATTAATCATTACACAAGGGGTTACATAAAGGTGATCTTCTAATCCTATTATTCCTTCTACATTTATTAGCGGTCATCCTTCAGCAAAGAAATTTCCTCTCTGTGTCTTTCCCCCACACACTCCCAACTTTTGCTATGGACTCATTATTTTTATATTGAATTTATTGTCATCGTTACTCTTTTTAACGCCCAAATTATCTCGAATATATCCAGTGGGAGCCACCTTGAAGTGGTTTCTGTGTCTGTTTGAAATGATCCCATTAGTTTTTTGGAGCATCCTTACTTTCTGTCAAAATATTTTTTTTTTTCAAAAAGAAACACAGAAAAGATGAACTGGAAACCAATGAAAATGATAACTTATGGGATTAGGGTTGAGGGTAGAGGGGAAACTTTTCTGAGTATATATTTTTATATAGTTTTTATTTTTGTATCATATGAGTGTTTTTAAAATTCAAACAATAAAATTAAATCAAGAAGACGAATAAATCAGACTCTAAAATTAAAAACAAATAAAAAAGATCATAAAAGTTTATCAAATAAATGACATAAGTATACAGAGAATAAAATCTTAATTCAAGTAACATTTAAAATTGCACTTTGGCTGTACTCTGGAAGAGATATAGTCTAAACACAAAAAAATACAAAGAAATCTTGAACTTTACTCATTACATTTGTTTTCAGAAATCATATTGGTTTAGTATTCTGAAACTATGTATGTTCTAGGATAGAGAAAATATTGACATTATTGGGAAGCAGGGTTTTCACTATGGAATAAAGGAAATACAAATATGGAATGGAGTACTTCTTAGCTCTGTCCACTGAAAAAACCTAAAAGCAATGATACCCTAGTAGCAATAATTATATGTAGTAACAAGGTCATAATGCTTAAATTACATTCCCCTACTGAAAAGAACCAGGGTTTCTTGAAGAAATGTCTGGATCCAGGTTTGAGACAGGGAAAGTATACAGTTCTGAATACATTTTGAAGGTAGAATCCACTAGATTTGCAGAAATTTTGGTTTTGGGGAGGTAAGAAAAAAAAGATAGTCAATAATGACTTCCAGGTTTGGGGCCTGATCAACTGAGTAAATGAATTCAGTCATTTACTGAGTTCAAGGATACCGCAAGAGGAGCATATTTGGATGGGGAAAGCAAACATTTAGCTTGGCTACGTGAAATGTTCTATGCCCATTGTACCTTAATGTACACGTTCTGTGGGCAATAAAATATGTGAGTTCAGGGAATAAATATGGATGGATATATAAATTTAGAAATTGTCCCCATATATATGGTGCTTAACTCTTTGGAACTGGATTAAGTTATCTAAGGAATGAGTTTAGATAGAGAAGAGAAAAAGAAGAATACTGACGTTTGAGCTCTGGGATATCCCAACATCCAAAGGTTAGGAAGAGGGTGAGACAGAGGAGCAGCCAATAAAGTAAGTGGAAACACAGGAAACAGTATTTTCTCAGAAGTTAAGAGAAGAAAGTCTTTCAAGAAAACTAATTTCTTCCCTTCCCTATTCTCCATTTTATTTTTCTTCTTCTTCTCCTCCTTTTGTTTTTTGTCTAAGATATACTTTCCATATTTCTTAAGTTTTCTCTTAAAAAATATAATAATTTTAGTCATTATCTTTTTGGAATGTATTCCAAGAAAATCTTTTGGTCCAGCCTTGTAGATCATCATTTAGTAGTCAGTATGCCAATTCTGCCATTTCAGCCCTCCTACTGATTTTTTTAATATCAGCTATCATACTTTTAATTTCTCATAATTATTTAGAGTTTTCTTCTTGTTTCGTTACCATAGAAGCCCATTTTAGAACTCAATATCCTTCTGACTTTAAGGACACATTAAATGGTTCTAAATGTTCTCATCTGTTTTACTCAGTAACTTGGTTTGCTTAGAGATGGTTTCTCTGATCAAAGTGTGCCTTTTTTAATTTCTGTTGTTTTCCTTCAAAAGTGTGATGAATCTTGGTTTTCTGCTCATCTTCACAAATGAGAGTCTTATTTGACCACATTTAGTAGCTGGAGAGAGTTTTCCCAGCGCTTGTGATATTCATTCTTTCACTAGTAGCAAATTGCAGTGATATTTGCTACAGATCTGACTCAAATGAATGGGTGGGTATACGTTTTGCACAGGCATCCGTTTAGTACGCCCAGGACCTTGCCTTGAAGGTACGAAGCTTCTGTGTCTATTTTGGCATATTCTGTAGGTAAGACCCCCCCACCCACCACCAACCTTCAGCATTTTTAAAACTAATCATCCCCATAAGCTACCTAAGCCCTCATGCTTAATCACTTCTATCTCTAATAGTCCAGATTCTCCTGTGAAAATTCATTTTCCATCAGTCTGTTTCATCATGTATTGTGTTGTAGTTCCTTGGGGCTCTGTTTTCATTGTCAGTCTGGTCTCATCTACTTCATAATATGTAGACATTTCTCAGAGCTTCTGCTTCATTAATGCCACCTACCCAGTTTTCCAGTGTTGTGAATGATTTATTCTTATTTTATACTTCTGCTGTCATTTCGATAGGATTTGGGGATATAAACTGCTTAGAAATGGGTTCAATAATAATAATAGCTAATGTTTATTGAGTACCACTCTTGTCTTTTATTCCTGGGAGCTGAGCTCATCAAACCTCTTACAACTGAACACGATAATAACAACTGCTAATCCTTACATAGTACTGACTATCTTCCAGGCACTCTTATGAGTGTGCGGTATGTTTTAACTCATTTGATCTTGACAGAATCCTATAAACTGGTGCTACTTTTTTTTGACATTTTACAAATGAACTGATATCCCAATATATGCATATTATTCATTTATAAATTATGTGCATGTAGTAATTATTAAGAACATCATAAAGCTCCACAAAAATATAATAAAAAATAAAGATTAAATATAAATTCCAATATTTTCTTGCTATATTCCAATGGATCATCTTCACCAGGCCCTGAAATGCCTGCAAACCACTGTAAGAGACTATTTATTTTCTTTTTTTTTCCTTCTTTTTTTCTTGCCTCACCCCCAGTGCTCCCATCTCCCCTTTCTCCTCCCCACATGAGCAGCTCAGGAGCTCACAATTCCCTCTCGTCCACCCAGACCCCCATCTGACAGAATGCATCTCCTCCTCTTCCTCCAAACTCTCTGTGTCTCCCCTCCCTTGCAGCCTACTATTTACTCCTACCCTGTTTACAATTGACACCCCCCAATGCTACAAACTCATCCCCTGCACTCTTTCAAGCCAGTGTACAGCCTCACCTCCTCCAAGCCCAGGGCCTGACTGCGCAACCCCCCAACCCCCAGAGGCAAGCTTCCCTCTCCTGGGTTCAGTTGGGTGTGCCCCGAAGCCATGCCCGCCCCCATCCACCCGTGCCTTCGATCCCCTACACCGTGCTATCTGGGGTTCCTCGCCTCGGGCACCTATGCAGAGCCTGCCAGGAGCCCAGGCCCTGGGTCGGTCTTGTTCCAGGCCGCGTTCCCTTGGGTGGGGAGGGGAGGCCACGGTGGCACCGGTGGCACCGCAGCCTTTACTTGAGGCCCTGACTGGGGCCTTGTTGGCATTATTCAGCTCTGGAGACTTGGGCAGGCTGGACTATAGCATGTTCTGTCACAACATAGCGACGGTAGATGCCCAGCCACTCTGTCGGATGAGCGACTAGAGGTACAGCGTCTCGAGATTGTTTCTATAAGAAGTCTTTCAGTTTGTTCCTAGACGGTGGGCCTTGAAAGGCATTGAGGCAAAACAATAGGTAATTTGCATCTCTCAGGTACTTCAGACTAGGTTACATACTGGCAGGGCTCTTTGCAGGATTTGTTTCCTTTTGGCATACCTTGATGTCTGGCCACACACCCAGTTGGGTGAGCAGTGCGGGATAGGTAGCAGAGAGACCGAAGAAAACACCCTGAGACGGCAAATGAGACGTATAGATTTATTGGGAGTTACTTAACAGGGAGGTCCAGTGGAGGCCAGTTGGACAGCAATGTGCACCTGCAACCACGGCTGGGCGGGGAGTGGGTTTTTTATATAGGCAGGGGACACAAAGGCTATATGTTACCAAGAGTGGCTGTCCCTGGTACGACCAGCATTCCCAGGAACAGTAGCTCACGTGGAGGGGCTCTGTGTCCCTTTAAGATGCGATGTTCTTTAAGTGAGATAAGGTAGGAGCCGGGCTGGCCAGGCCCTGGGTTGTTACAAATCCCAGCAGCTGGGCGTCCTGCCCAGAAGGGAGCCAGAAGGACATATTGTTGCGATGGGCTTGTGGGCTCTTGCTGAGCAAGCAAGGCCCAGGCCCTACACTTGACAATCTCCAAAAATATATGCATTTTTAAAAATATAGGGTATCCAGATTAGCCTTTCAAGATAACTATTTTGAGTGGGCTAACTTATGTGCTCGAATTCTGGGATGTTCTTTAAGAAAACCGCACATCACTTTATCACTGCTCACTCTACCTCCAGGTCCATAGGCTCTGTATATTCTCACAGGAATCAATGGTCAGTTGGGTTTATTAATTAATCAAGAACTAATGGCTTAGTGGCTACCAATGGCATCTCATTCATTGGTCACATCAAAAGAATACCTGTCAATCAGAGATCTATTCCCAGAAGACAAGCACCATGCCAGAATGACTGCCAAGATGGACAAATATTTCATGGATGTCACCGGCTTGCTGACTGGTTGCCTGCCTGCTTTTCCCTAGATTCCTTATTCACCTAGGAAATTTTTAAAAAATGCATCAGCCAGAGCTAAACAGACTCAAATTGTAGCTACTCAAATATGTGGAACTACTGAATATGTTTAATGCTGCCACAGGTTTACAGCTATGTACAGAGCATCCTTTGTTTGTATCTGGTCCCCTAAAACCAGAACTGTGTGAATATATTTTTTATTTTTATTATAGAAGTAGAAAACAAATAAATACATCTAACTCTGGGAAAAAGTAATAAATATTTTTAAAAATTATTATGGTGTTTATATACACCGATATGAACATGTCAGTGGCACAAACACAAGATACATAACAAAGGAAACTGTGTACAGAAAAGAGGGTGAAAATTAAAAAGCAAACCAAACCAAACAAATCAATAAATCCCTGTGCTAACTGGGAACCAGTTCTTAAATTCTACTCTTCTTGTACCCCTGAGCCAAAAATAACTCCCAATCCAGGAAACTAAAGATTTTACTTTTTTTTATTTACTTTCTGAAGTAATTTTCTTTTTCTGGGCCAGAACCACCATTAAGAATCATTGACTAAAAACACAGAAAGGCAGCCGTCACAACCCTTCTATCCACTGAGCTGCTGTTTCCTCAGATCCCCAACTATTCTTTATTGGTTTATTAGTTTCCTAGGAGTGCCATAGCAAAGTACCACAAACTGGGTGACATAAAAACAGAAATTTATTGTCTCAGAGTTCTGGCATTGGCAGGGCCATGCTTCTGCTGAAACCTGTAGGTAAAGCATCCTCCCTCCCTTTCTTCTTACAGCTCCTGTAAGCCCTAGAAGTCTCTTGTCTTTGGAAGCATAATTCCAATCTCTGCTTCCATCTTCACAAGACATTTTCCCTGTGCCTCTTCACATCGTCTTCCCTCCATGTGTGTATGTGTTCAAATTTCCCCTTTTTATAAGGACATCAGTCACATTGGATTAGGGCCCACCCTAATGACCTCATTTTAATTTGATTACCTCTGTAAAGAGCCTATCTCCAAATAAGGTCACATTCTGAAGTATGGGGGTTTAGGACTTCACTATTTTTTTGGGGGGACACAATTCAACCCATAACAAGTAGTACTACTAGGTTCCCTTCACTATCCTCACCACCTTGTCAAATGTCCCTCCTAGAGCATAATGTTTATGACCCAGCATTCCACCGCAAGAGAGGTCTAACCCGTTCAGAAGACAGTGGACTGATGCCTAACCCCATTTAGTCTGGACACTACATATATATCAGTACAGTGAAGGATGGTACTGACTTATCTTTATTAGTTTATATTCTTGAACCGCAGGTCTTCTGCACGGAGACTGCTGTCAAGCTAGACCTCCCCCAACCAGAACACAGATGTTGATTTTTTTTCATCTAAATATATGATTTTACATTTTCCCCTGTGTAATTGTCTTTTATTAATATTTTTTGGTCTTTAATTTTTAGTCCGTTACTCTAGCCCCTGAAGTTATATGCAAATATTGTGTGTATAAAAGTATCTGCTTTCATCACCTAATCAGAGGATCTTGAGAGCTTTGTGAATCTTGAGTCTATCATCTAACACCTAGTTATCACTCCAGCTTTGTGTTACCTGCAGATTAGATAACTTGGATTCTGTTTGCTCATTGAAATTATGGATATAAATGTTGGCTGGGATAAGACCAAATTCAGAACCAGGCAACATGTAAGGAGACCTCCTCATAGACTAACATTGATCCATTGATCGGCACATTTGAAGAGCAATACAAATTCACCTTACATGCCTATCACTCATTCATTGCTGTATCCATTCCACAAACGCTATCAAGTATCCACATGTTCCAGGCACTGTGCTAGCTATTGAGAAGCTCCTTATTGTGAAGGGAGACAAAAGTAGCTTGGTAAGTGTGAACAAATCAGGCAAATGTGGTAAAATATAAGCAAGACAACAGATTTTAAGAGGTGGGATGAGAGTAAAGAGAAACAAATCTAAGACCGAGGAGATGATCAAGAGCTAGGATTCTTTTAGTATTATGAACAACAATCTTCTCAAAAAATAATCTACATTTCTTGCCTCATTCTTTTCATCAAATTATCATTTCTTCATTGCTTACAATCTGTCTTCTGCCCCATACAACTCTGATGGATATGTTTTATAGAAGATCATAAAGTATCTCTTCTCTATCATTGAGGTATTTGTAGCTAACCTTATCCTTCTTCATCAAACTCGTTCCTTCCTTCACTTCTTAAATCCTAAACTATCTTGGTTTTCTTCCCACTTCTGTGATCACATCTTACATGTTTGCTTTATTGCCTGATTTTTCTCCTTAACATGGGCATGGCCATGTTCCATCATCAATTTTCTCTAAAGCTCTTAATATTATAAAAGAAAAAATGGCAGAAAACCTAGAGGTCATCTTCTTCCGTCTCCTCATGAAGAGGAAATAACTTCCCCAGGTATCAAACGGAAAAATCTATTTTCCCTTTTGCATATTCTAAACTATTATATGCTACACAGATCTACTCTCCCTTCTTCAAATGGATGTTAACTATTCAGGTGCTTCAGTTCTTATATATATGGAAATTACTTTCTGATGTTTATCTCTAGCCTATGTCTTCCCAGCACACCAGTCTCATAGTTTTGTCCCATGGGAAGTTCTCATGTGTCATCTCTTAATCCCCAAGTGTCTTAGTCCATTCCAGGCTGCTTTAACAAAACACTACAGACTGAGTAGCTCATAAACAACAGAAATGTATTTCTCACAGTTCTGGAGGTTGGAAGTCCAAGATCAGGGTGCCAACATGGTCAGGTTCTGGTGGAGGCCCTTTTCTGGGTTCGAGACTGCCATCTTCTCTCTGTGTCCTCACATGGTGGAAGGGGTGAAGGATCCCTCTGGGATCTCTTTTGTAAGGGCACTAATCCCATTCATGAGGGCAGAGCCTTCATGACCTAATCACCTCACAAAGGCCCAACTTCCTAACAGCATCATTTTGGGGGTTAGGATTTCAATATATGACTTCTGAGGGACACAGACATTCAGACCATAGCACCAAGTTTAGTAGTCCTTTTGAAGAACCTGTCTCTGCCTACAGAGAACTAACTAAATCTGCCAATTAATCAAAAATGAAGCTTGAAGCTATTTTGAATTATTTTCTCTCTCTTATTTCCTATATCTAGCCATCATTGTTCCTTTCCTTTACCTTTAGAGTTCTTAACCTGAATTCAAAGAGTCCATGAATATAGAAAGGGAAATAATAAATATTTATTTTCACTAACCTCTGACTAAAATTGAGCATTTTCTTCAATAATGACTGTATGCAACTTCTCTTCAGTATTTTCAATATCCAGTTAGTCAACAAAAATCTGCCAATGTTTTCCTCAGGCTATTGGTGGAAAACAACATAGAGTCTTTAGGATACATAGACTAAAGTGTTTTTAATGCTCCTAATATTGAAGAATATTATCCATTTTCCTTATGATAGTCTTAGGAAAGTGTATGTATGGCAGGAAGTCCTCCAGCCCCTTGATAACACCACCAACAGCAGTGACAAGAACAAAGACAAATTACCAAGCATTCATGTAACAAACATTGTGCTACCTCTACAAGATACTAGACTTGTATTCTCTCACTTAATCCTCAAAACAGCCTATGAAGAGAGGGCTAATATGATTCTAATTTCGCAAATAAATCAATTCAGAGAAATAAAGTATCTTGTGCAAGCCAATTGTCTAAGAACACATAGTTTAATAGGTGACAAAGCTTGGAACTGATTCCTGTGCCATTCTTTGTTAGTCTGCAAGTAACTTGTTAAAATTTATTTTTCATTTTGGTAAAACATAAAAAACATAAAATTTAAATTTTAACTATTTTTAAGTGTACAGGTCTATGGCATTGAGTATATTCACATTGTTGTGCCACTATCACCACCATCCATCTCCAGAACTTCTTCATCTTCCCCAACTGAAACTCTGTAAACCATTAAGCACTAACTCCTCATTCTCTCCTATTACCAGTCCTTGGCAAACACCATTCTACTTTCAGTTTCTATGACTATGACTACTCTAGGTACCTTACATAGGTAGAATCATACAATATTTGCCCTTTTGTGACTGGCTTGTTTCACTTAGCAGAATGTCTTCAAGGTTCATCCATGTTGTAGCATGTGTCAAAATTTCCTTCCCTTTTAAGGCTGAATAATATTCCATTGTATGTATATACCACATTTTAATTATCCATTCTTCCATCAATGGACACTTGAGTTGCTTTCACCTTTTGGCTATTGTGAATAATGCTGGTATGAACATGGGTGTAAAAATATCTTTTCAAGTCCCTGCTTTCATATCTTTTGGGTATATACTCAAAAGTGGAATTGCAGGATCATATGATAATGCAATGTTTAATTTTTTGAGGAATTGTCGTACTGTTTTCCACAGAGGTACTATTTGGCATTCCCATCAGCAATGTATAAGAGTTCCAATTTCTCCACATTTTTGTCAAAACTTGTTATTTTCTGTTTTAGTTTGGTTGGTTTTTTGTTTGTTTTTGTTTTGTTTTTTGATAATAGCCATCCTAATGTGTGTGAAGTGGTATCACCTTGTGGTTTTCTTTTGCATTTCCCTAATGATTAGTGATATTGAACATCTTTTTCTGTGTTATGTCTGGCCATTTGTATACCTTCTTTGGAGAAATGTCTATTCAAGCCCTTTGCCTACATTTAATAGAGGTTTTTTTTTAATTGCTCAGTTATAGGAGTTCTTTATGTATTCCAGATATTAATCCCCTTTCAGATATATGATTTTCAAATATTTTCTCTCATTCCATGGATTGTCTTTTAACTCTGTTGATAGTGTTCTTTTATGCACAGGAGTTTTTTAATTTGATTAATTCCAGCTTATTTATTTTTTCTTTTGCTGGCTGTGCTTTTGGTGTCATATCTATGAAATCATTGCCAGATCTAATGTCATGAGGCTTTTCTGCTGTTTTCTTCTAAGAGCTTTATAGTTGCAGCTCTTACATATAGGTCTTTGATCCATTTTCAGTTTATTTTTATATATCGTGTAAGATAAGCATCCAATTTCATTCGTTTGCATGTGGATATCAGTTTTCCCAGCACCATTTGATGAAGAGACTGTCTTTTCCCTATTGAATGGTATTTGTACTCTTGTTGAAAATCGTTTGATCATACATGGGCTCTGTACTCTATTCCATTTGTCTTTATGCCAACACCACTGTTTTAATTGTGGTAGCTCTGTAGTACGTTTTGAAATCAGTAAGTGTAAGACGTCCTTTTTCAAGATTGGTTTGACTATTTGGGGTCCGTTGATGTTCTATTTGAGTTTTAGGATGGGTTTTTATATTTCTGCAAAAAAATGTTGTTGGGATTTTGAGAAGGATTGCATTAAATCTGTAGATTTCTTTGGGTAGTGTCGACATCCTAACAATATTGTCTTCCAATCCATGAACACGGATGTCTTTCCACTTATTTGTGTCTTTTAAATTTCTTTGGCAACATTTTGTAGTTTTTAATTTATAAGTCTTTAGCCTCCTGTTTATTCCTAAGTATTTTATTCTTTTTGATGCTATTGTAATGGAATTGTTTCTTAATTTCATTTTTGGAGTGTTCATTGTTAACATATAGAAATGGAACATGATTCTTGAGTGTTGTTTTTATAACCTGCTACTTTGCTGACTTCATTTATTAGTTTTGACAGTTTTTTTTGTGGAATCTTTAGAGTTTTCTACATGTTCGATCATGTCATCTGTGAACAGAGATAATTTTACTTCTTCCATTCCAATTCAGATGCCTTTGTAGGTAACTTTTAGGGGACGTCTTCATCATTAACCTCTATTCACTGGGTTTCATTCTCAAATACCTTCAATATCTCTCAGTGGTAATGTGCCTACATTTGTTTCCACCCTGCTTTCTCACATTCATTTTCCTTATCACTATCTCATCCATTTATTCATCCAAAAAATACTTATTGAAAGTCTATTGTGTGTCAGACACTGTTTGAGGTTCTTGGGATACATTAGGGTCCCTTCTCCTCTTCTGGAAGCATCCAGCATACATTTTTTCAACCAGAAAATAGCAGCACAAAATTTGAACAATACTATCTCTTGTGGAGTTTAGAGATGCTTAATGTTCTTGATGGTTATTGTGTTATTGATAGCTTTTAGTGACACCTGAATAATAAAAACACAATGTTATTTATTAGTAAGAAGAGCTCCCTGACCATCCCATTTTGGTGCTAAAACATTACATTTGTCATAAGTCAACTGTATACTTAAAATGAATGAATTTTATTGTACGTAATTATATCTTGATAAAGTCGAAGAAAAAAATTATTCTCAGTAAAGAAAAGGATCACTTTTAGTGAAGCACAGTGCTAGAACCCTACTTAGGTTGAATAATTCAAGCTAAAGCCTACTTCCATAAGTAAGAAAGACTGAATTATAGCAATTTTAAATGAAATAGATGATAGATAGACAGATAGATAGAGCCTTTATGTACATATGTCAAATTGTATTTCCATTAAAAAGTTTTATGTATAAGCCCTACAAAATCTTAGTTCAAGGCAAAGGCTTCTAACATTTTTTTCTATTTTTCCTCTAGTGTTTTTTTTTTTTCAACATGCAGTATATTAGTTTGGGAAATTATGATTGTCTTATCTCCTAATCACTTGAACAATGCAGATAAGACATTTGACCGAATTTCTCAATTTTGCTGGCCATCATGAGAATTTTCTTACTGATAATCAAACTGGATTGAGTTGTTCATTTGCTCTACTAAAAAACACAAGTAATTAGACATAGCAGTCTAGTTACTACCTTTGGCCTTCAGAAGGAATTAAGGTAATGGACAATTATCTTTGATAGGTTAATTAAGCCCCACTGATCTATTCTCAAGCCAGTTTCTGAAAGGTCATATTTCCTCTTAGGTTTTAGTCATTCAGTGTAAAATTAAAATGAAAACATAAAATTTTATAATTAAAAATGTGTTTCTGGCTCAGGGATTGAACATTTATTTCTATAAGTCTTTTCACAATCACAGACTCCCAGAATGTTAGAGCTAGAAGAAATCTTAGAGCCCATCTAGCTTAACTCTGTCATTTATGCTTTGGGACATTGATATTGACAGAGGGCAAGAGGAAGGTCTAGAGAAAAGTCTATGTCTCCTAAGTCCTAGTTCTTTTCAATCTCTACCTTTATAGGCCTTTGATTAGGAAGCTGGAATATATACGTGTGCACATGCATGTGTGTCTGTTTTGTCTTCATAATCATTTTTGAGGTTTCTCAAAGGCTTATGACTCTATTTAGTGCCTATATCAGTTGGCTCCAAACTTGTATTAAATTCTGTACTAGACACCTCATTCCTAGATTTGACATTTTTATCATTACATCACTATTGGGATTAGGATATAAAAACAGAGGCATAATCTCCAGAACACCACGGAAACACTGAAGCCACACTATGAACTCATTTACTCTAGGTGTGGGTTCACTAATACACATGAGCCAGAATCCAAGAACTATGATTCTTGTGCTTTACATATAAGCAAGTCCTATTAGCCCTTACTTACACCATATTTACTTTTACTTTAGATACAAGTCTAATGCATTTTATATGGCATTCCTCAGTCACCAGTAGTTTATAAGCACCAAATTTGGAGGGAATGAAGAGGCTGCCAGAGTCTACTATGCCGATTCAACAATAAGTGACTGTCAACAACTTGATGGGAAAAGAGACCAAAAAAAAAAAAAAAAAAAAAAGCTAAAACTAAATCAAATGAATTACTTTAAAAATCTAGTCCATTAAGTGAACGCCAGCTCCAGCAAACATCTACACTTTTCAATAGCTCCTTTAGCGTTCATAAATACTATAGTAATTGATGCTAAAGCTTATGACTTGGAGCCATTAGGGAAGCAGTGAATTATGTGCATTGTTTCCTCTGTAAGACAAGCACAAGAGCATGAAATAGAGTTTAGAAAGACTCCTACCCCAAATGGTTAAAATAAAATTAGTGAAAACGGAAGTGTGCTTCAGCTATGATGAAATTCACCTGGGTAAAATGTCTTCATCTATAGATCTATAGAAATCTATCTGTCTATCTACCGAGAGAGATTGAGAGATTATGTACACTCTTTTACCACTATTTTACTATTTTTAAATGGTCTTTCAAAGGAAGTACACACAAACATAAAAAAAACCCATGGATTACACGTCCTACCAGCTATTTTGATGCATAAGTCAAGTAATCATGAATCTCAGTTAAAACGAGCAAAACCAAAATTGAATTTCACTTGGATTCTGTCTGTGGAACTACAGAAGAATCAACGTGTTTGCTTAAAGCCAATGCTCCTAGTTTTGTGACAGTAAAACAAAAGGAAAAATAAGAAAAAAGGCTTTTTACTTACAAATATTTCTTCATGAATTCTAAGTGAATTATGATTCTATCACAATTATGCACATGTGGACAAAAACTATGGTGAGGGGTGATTTTTGATCTAATACAGCGTTTGATTAGTAAGAGAAGGTTCACGTCAATTGACTATCTGATGTGTTGTGTAACCAACATTGAAGCTATATAGAGACAAGTAATTTCAATATAGTTTGAGAATGTGGTTATCAACTCTCTGATTGTGGTTTCCTACCACATCAAGGTAATCAACTCTAATCAATCCTGCCTCCGTAATATTATCTTGACTCTGTCCCCTATTTCCATTACTTGTACTGGTACCTTAGTTTAAGGCCCTCATTAGTTTTTGGAATTTTGCAGCAGCCTCCTAACTGTCCCCTCTATCTACAGGCTTTCCCCATTCTAATTAATCCTGCACTCTTCTACTAAATTAATGTTCTTAAAGCACAGATATAATCAAATCACGCTTGTAGGTCAAAAGCTTCACTAGCTCTCCATTGACTACTAAGTAAATCCAAGTGCCTTATTTTGGTGTCTAAGAATGTGGACAATCTAGCCCTAGACTACATTTGCACTCTTTCCCTCTACATTTTCCTTGTTGCTATAGCAAACACTTGTAATACTTTCACACACCCCACACTGTTTATGCCTTCATGTCTTTGCTCTTGTTCCTTTCACTTCAAATACTGCCCTTTCATTTGGCGAATATTTCCTCAGCCTTTAAAAATCAGATCAGGTATACTTTTTCTCGGACTTATTCTCTAACACTTTCAAGATGTATTATGTGCCCCATATCTATGATTACATTAATTCAAACCTTGATGATTTAACTCTACATATTTAATCATAATTTCTTATTACTGGGACTCTCTCCTTATTAGACAATTAGCTCCCTGGCGCAGGGGACTGTGTAGTATTTACCTTTATACCTCTAATGTCTGGTATATCTTAGGTGCTCGTTAAATGTTAATTGAATGAATGCATGCAGATGCTTCCCACGTCTATTTATGCAGCCTAGAATTCTCTGGACACCAGTTATGCCTTTCCATATGCCTACAGGGCCATCTCCTGCCAGCACTACGAATTTAAAATAAACCAAATTTATTTCCTATCCTCTTCTTTAACACCTACTAGTTCATTCTCATATAGTTCCCATCACTGTTAATGGCACCTCCATCCTCCCAGTTCCCCAGGCTCAGCATTTCAGAGGCATATAGTCAGTTGTGATGTACCTAGAAAAGCATTTTTCACATCTGTTTCATTTTTTTCATTTTCGTTGCTTCTGTCCTAATTCAGGTCCTTAATATCTCTCACATGGACCATCACAAAAGCTTCCTAACTGCCTCCACACCCATCATCTATTTCCAACTTTCAAATTCATTATTCATGCTTCTGCCAGATTAATCTCTGTAAAACAAAATCCTATCACATCATTCCCCTGCTCAGGGAAAAATTAGTGAGTCTTATTGCCTAGAGAAACAGATTCCATTTCCTTAGGCTTATATTTAAGTCTCTCCATTGTCTGATAATTATCTACCCTTAAGGTCTTACCTCTACTACCTCAATCCAAGTTCCATGCAATTCAGCTAAATAAAGCTGCCCACTAGTTTCCAAATCTGCCTTGCACTTTCCCCTTAGAGTCTTTTTCATATGCAGTTTTTGTCTCTGCGAAATGCATTGTTTGATCTCTAATTGTCCAAATCCTTTAAAGACATGAAGAAATGCCACACATTCCACAGAATCTTCCTTGATCCTCACAGTTGGAAGCAAACTTTCTTCCTCTGAATTAGTGTAGCTTTTTTGCTCACGATGTTTCTTATGATACCCATCATATTCTACCTTCTTTTTAGTAATGAGTTATCATCTCCCTTTCTAGACTATAGGGGCCTTGAAGGCAGAATTCATGTCTGATTCACCTTTATATTTTATTTCATTTTTCATGGCACTTAGTAGAATATTTTGAGTGATCAATAAATATTTGTCAAAAAAATAGATTTGAATATGTTTATCAAAATGCAAAGAACTGTTGGATCATTAAGATAATATATTAGAGACAGCAGACAGAAGCAGAGGCGAATTGCAATCATGTTGATAATCTTTGGGATACATCCTTTCATCAGCATATGACAGAATAAAAGCAGTAGAGTAGCAAATTATAAATGATAGAATACACATGAAAAAATGTGTGACCTTTTAAATGCCAATGGTATAGGCTTTAGATTTATTTCCATTAAGGTTTATCAAGAAAATAAGCAATTTGAAATCAATTAGGCAAGGGTAAGTAAAGAAGATTTTAGGTGTTCATACTATATATAATTTTTCATTGTTTACATTTACTACCAAATAATAAAAAATGACACGTAAAAGTGGCATGTGCATGTCTTTATAGAACATATTATGGAATGTAGTATCTTATATATACATACTCATCCTAATACTTAGAAAATAGAGAAACATGTCCTTTACAAAAATAAACTCGTATCCCCTAAAACAGATCACCAAAGCAATTATAAAGTGTAATAATATGCTATTTGAATGGTTAATCATTACCTTTGAATTATTACCCCAATATATGTGGATTAATCTGTAGTTGTAACATTTGCAGTTGGCTCCCTCAACTAGATTTAAACACAATATAAACTATTTTTGCATTACCCTTAAGCAAAATTGGGTCCAGAGTTTCTCAATAATTGTTAGTTGACCAAATGCATAATGGAGTGTCTTTTAGATAGGATCATAAATCTTGTACCCCTCAATGTGTCTTTTGCATTTTTATGTCTATAATGTGCTTTAGTCACATACCTGATATAACCTATGACTCACTAGAAGATTGTACTTATGATTTTCTTTAATGGGGCATTTGTAATTAGAGTCTTTATAAGTCTCCAGGGAAATGACATTTCATTCTAAACTTTCACCTATGTGGCAGCTTGAATTGTTTAATATTATGCCATGGTTTTGCTTGGGTCATATTGAAATACTTCTGTAGTACTTCCAGGATTGCATTAAGCAATGGATGTACTGTAACGTTGTAAGGAAACATGAGGATTAATGTTGACAGAAAAGTGCTAACGTTTGTAAAAGGAAAATTGCTATGGATTTCTTATTTATTCCTTGTTTTTTGGAACACTGAAAGGGCTGGAGTTTCATTATATAACCTTAATATGGCATGGCTAGTGAATTTTAGATTTCACAAGTATGTCCATAGGAATTTATAGAAAAAAAAAATGAAAGCTTCTTAACATAACATATATCAACACAGTGTCTTCTGGGAAATGCACTTTATTAATGATTTAATTTCTTATTTTTCCACAAGATCTGAGGTTCCAATTAAAACCCTGTTTGGACCATTGCATTACTACTTGATAGTGCTTAATCTTCACCGAAAGCCTCATCACTTACTTTAAAACAAAAGAAGAATGAGGTAAGGAGAAAAGTAATGAAATGCAGCATAACACATCTTTCAACATAAGAGAAAGTAGCTTTTTAAAAATGATCTAGGATCAATGACATTCAGAAATTATTTGCTGAACACTAAATGTGCTCAAGTGTGGCATTTCAAGTCCAAGGACTCTATGTCTTCTATTATGAAATGAACCACGCAGACTTATTTTTTTCTCTTTGTTGTTGCAATAGCCTAAGGTAATAATTATTAATGTGACTGATATACCACAAATGGTAATGTGAATTGCAAAATGAATCTTCTACTTTATCTAATAGAGATTCTATGATTCTCTGGTGTTAAAATGATGAGTATAATTAACAGTCTTAAATTCTATTTAAAAAATATATGCACACTTCTCGTGTTATTCTAACACATCATGTTCACATTTGCTTATATCATGGGGTCATACTTAATAGCTTTCTGCCCAATCCATCATGATATCCTTTAATTCTCATGTTGCTAATTCAACATTTTTGAAATACTTATTCTGACAGTTCTTTGGAATGTTTTATTGCACAAACATTGCCTATATCAGAAGAATGATATAATCAGAGGTGTCATTTAAAGATGCAATATCAGTCCCTAAATCCAAATCTAATGAAACATGTAGATATGCAAAGAAAGTAAAAAAAAATCCACGTTTTTCCTCTGTAGTCTCTAATAATGGAATGTTTTTCATTAAAATAAAAACTTGAATAAACAATTATTTGTGACAAAAGACAGATCACTTTCAAATTAACTGATATAAAACGTTTATATTCATACCAACTGGGGCTGATTTATTGAAGATGACAATTATCTTATTAATTCTGGATTGTCAAAGTATAAACAAGTAAAGTTATGTCTAGAGTAATGGTAATGTTATTAGTTTTGTTGAACCTGTTAGCCTTAGTCAGAGTGAACTATACTTTTGAGTGTCTCTATAAGTTTCGCCACGTTTGGAAGGTTCAGGGACTATATATTAATCTCTGAATCTCAATCCTTCCTTTAGGGTCATCAAAGTGCCTGTGTTTGTTGAGTGATGGAAGAGAGGGAGTGAAGGAGCAAGGGAGAGAAGAGTTATGCTTCACAGCAGTCAAGGAACGGTCTACTGCCTGTGTAAACATTGTTTACTATATAGTGCTAAGGATTTTGATAAAATATTTCAAGTTTGGATTCTATTTCTTGTGCTAGTCTCCACTTAAGAGTTTGTTAATGAGCTATGCCCATGTTCCTAATTAATTCATCAGCAGCCTCTTTAGTGTATTTAACTTTCATTTAAACCCCAGATCGTAGCTGCTGAGAGCACCAATGGGGAAAGTTTAACAGCCAGCAAACAATGCTAATTTCTATTTGAATAAGCGTTTACTTTATTTTATTCTATTTTATTTAAAAAATTGACTTCTGTGTGAGATTCACTCTGTAAGTTCACTATAACCCTTTTAGTGTCTGTATCCTAAAAATAAATCCATCTTTGTGAGATATAACTTACTGTTATCAGTGCTCAGATGTTCATTGGGTATAAAGGTGATGGTGCTCAGGGCAAGCTGCCCCAGGAAGCACCACTCTGGTATGCGGATTATTTCGAGCTGAAGACAATAAGGACTCAGAGAGCTCAGGAAAAATATTTGAGTTTCCCCTCCCAAACTGCCTAAAGAATTTAAAACCAAAAAAAATCTGTTTTAGGAAGGGGTTATTATCATGACTGCTATAAAAGATAATTTAGGATAGAGGTTACAATAGAAAAGGCACCAACAAGCCCATCTTATCCGGAGTCCTGTCTCTCTGGCCACATTCTTTGGATGGCCCTGCAGGAGTTGCCAGACAATCATTTACATTTATAAGGGAAATCTCCATTTGTAAAGGTATCTCCCTCTCTGTTTGGAGAAGAGAGGGGGGGTGAGCTCATTTCTAGTAACTTATCAATGTGGAAGATAAGGCCTTGGGGCTGTATAATAAACCTTACTCTTGTTTACTGTGCTTTAGTGGTAATCTCCTGTAATTGACTCCCCCACCCCCAAAATCCTCCTTTGTCATTGGCTGAAAATGATATTTAAGACGAGAATTTTTGCTATTGTGTTGAGAAACGCAGTGTCCCTGCTTTCTCCCATGTATACATGTTATTAAACTTGGTATTATTTTCTCCTGCTAACCTGTCTTGTTGATTATTTGGCCAGCCAGAAGAACCTTAAGGGAAAGGGCAGAGGGAGATTAGCCCTCTTCCCCCGACAGTTTTGGCGAGCCAGCCAGGAGAAGAACTGGCTGGTAAGTTGTCTTCTCTGGCTGGAAGACCTGCCTTCTCCCTGGACTACTGCAGATGATGAGATACGGGAACGCCTGACGAAAGCCGGCAAAAGGTAAGACTTCTTACCATGTCAGCCTCCCGGAATCTCTATCTGCGGGGTCTGGCGGAAGGAAGTGGTGAGAATTTTTTCTCTTTCTAAATTTAGATTGGCAGGAGAAAATATTTGGGAAACTAGTTTCTTGGGCTTTTAGTGACTCTTGGTTTAAATTTGGTAGAGTACTCTTGGTTTTTGATCTTGATCCCTTTTCCTCCCAGAGATAGTCTCTGTTTTTCTCTTTTGTCTGTGTCTTTTGTCATAAGAAGGAAATACCATAGGGTAGGACGCAGGCATAGGCCCTACAAGCCTGCTGTCCGGGCCGGCCCCACAGACTGGTGAGTTTGCGGGTCTCACCAGACCGGTGTCTACAAACTTTGCTGTGGGTTATTATGCACATGAAGTGAATGTCATTGCCAAGGGCATCTTGGAAGCCAAAAAGGCCGCAAATTTAAGTGGGCGCGGGTCGAGCAGTTAAGAGCCATTAGGGCGCTCGCCACTTTCAGAAGACTCCCGTGTCAGGATAAGTTGGGTCACGGAACGGGGTAGATGACACAGGTCCCCCGCCAACTGCAAGAAAATGTCCGTGCAACGACGAGGTACTCTGTAAAAGCACACAGTCCCCAACCCCGCGGCACCTCCCCCCCAGGTATTATTCTGGCTCCAAGAGACCTAAGGCGTGACTAAAGCTGTCATTGTGCACAGAAAAAAAAAAAAACCGGATGAGGTTTTTCCTTCTGTCTTGTTCTGTGTCCTGAGAAAACTTGGCTTTGTGACCAGTGAGAATATTCTCCTTGGTCTCCACCATACGGAAGGTGCATTTACCGGGGTGCACCTTGGTGGCCAGTCGAGTAGACTGGGGTTCCGAACTGTCTCTTTGTCCGGCTGTGCCAAGTTCTCAGGGGAGTTTGTCATAAAGGGCCCAGTCCATAAGGGCTTTTGTTGTCTTAACCTTCGTTGCTTGTTAGTGCTGGAAAAATCCCATTCCAGTATCGCCCGCCCGGTGTCACAGATTAGCGGGTCTGTGACTGGAGGCGTCCCACACTATTGTGGGAGACCGGAGACACCCTTTTATCCTTACCGCCTGTGCAACAAAGGTCTTTACTTTCTCTGAATATCTTTGGGAGTAAATTCTGTGGATCATGGGGGCTACATCATCTGCGCCCTCACCAGGGACGCCTCTTGCGTCCATGGTAGATTTATTCTAAGCGTGGAAAGTTACCTCCGGGTCTTTCCTTAAAAAGGCTTATTGGTTCGAGTCACTATTGGAATAAATATACAAGTGAAGATCCTACTCGTCAATGGCCAGACGACGGATCCTTTGAATTGGAAAAACTTCTAAATTGGGGAAAAAAAATTTTTTGAGAGCTCTCACATAATTGCTTAATTGGTACCTAAGAATTAAGGCCAGAAAAAGGAAGGAAAAAAAATTTGACTAGTCTTAAGACCTTGACTCAGGTTACAATTAAATTGAAAACATGTAAAAGTGTAAGTGTTGATAAGATTATAAAGGTTGGAATGTTTGAGCTAATTTTATACAAAGAGGTTACATCAACTTTGCCTGAGTATGTTTTAAAATGTCTGACTGGGAATGCTTCTCTTGTCCAAAGTTAGAAGACCAAGACCTATTGATAAAAATCTTAATGATAATTATGTTTAAAGGTATAAGAAGTGATAAAAATTGCATAAAATTTTGTAGAAAAAAACTGATGTTATTTCTATTACAGAACTGGTTAACAAAAATAGTAATTTAAATGATGGCTAATTTTATCTAATGTCTTATGAAGTCTTATAGGCAATCTAAATAGTTATTGGAAATAAGTAACTAAATAGTTGTAAAAAAGATAAATGTTAGATAAACTTTAAACAATAATTATGTGTTATTGTGGTTACAGCTTCCAAACTCTTTTTGGTGACTTAAAACTTGAGAGTTTTGCTAAGTTTTATGATAAAAATTCACTGAGTATCATCATTTCCAAATAACATAAGATATTAGACATTGATTGCTAAATGTACGTTTGTCTACTTTTGGCTTTTCATTACAGGAAAACTAAAAGGTGTTTTGGCTCTATTGGTAAACATGTGTTTTATTAAAAGATTGTACTATAAAGTAACATGTTTCTAGAAGTTATGAAGTATTTATAAATTTTCCAAGCCACAAGATACTAATGTAAAAAAAAGTTTACAATTGTTTACTTAGTTTTCACTTACAAATTAAGGTTTCTAAGGGGTAAAATTCCTAATTAGTATATGTGATTGAAGCTACTAAAAATTAAAAAAAATATGTCTGTGTACAAGGAAAGTAAGATGTATAAAGGTACAAAGAATGGAAATATTTTGTTTGGTTAAGAAAGATAAATTTGTCCTCAAATACTAGGAGGGAAAAAAAAGACATGGGACAAATTCTGAATGTAAAAAGAAAGTTATAAAAAGTTTGTGGAAGAAGAATTCTGGAAAAAGAGTTTTATGCATGGTCAAGTTGGCTAAGATTGAAATAAATTTAATTAAGTAAATGAGTTTTAATAGCAGAAATAAGCTGGTGCAAAATTAAAATTTGGTCTTCTGTCTCTTAAAATGATAATTTTCTTAAACTTGATAAAGAGGTTACAAAAGATTTTTCTTTACCTTTGAGTAAGTCTACCTAAAAGACAGAAAAAAAAAAAAAACTGTTAAAATAACTTACTACGTTCAAAAGACCGAGGTCTCTCTATTAAGGCTTTTGGACTGTTAATGCTCTGTTTGCTTTGATTGTTTATATTTTTGACAAGCTCCACCAAAATTCATATCTTAAATAAAGTCTTTTTTTTACTTTTTCTTTGAGAATTTTCAAAGGGCCCTGGAACTTCTCAAAGAAATTTGCTCTCTTCCTATAAGGGGAAAGATACTAAACTTATTAGGCTTATTCAATATGTCCAATTATATGGAAAGCATTGTCAGACCAGTGATGATAAGCCTGCTTAGGTGCTACTATGTGGGCAAATGTTATTGACATAGGTGTTTTAAAATTGTATAGCATTACTGAAATTCTGATCTGTCCTGGTTATCAGTCATAATTCTGGTTATTATTATTTTAAAGTGTTGTATGTCACAAAATTAACCAAATTTCCTTGTCAATTGCCATTTTGAGGTCTTGTTGTTTACAGACTTATTTCTTTGCTCTAATGCTTTTGCAAAATGTTTCAACTTCAAAAAAATTCATAGAAAGGACTCTGACATTTACACTGGAACTGTACAGGTTTCTGACAAACTTTCTGATCATAAAACTGAACTGGGTAAAAAAAAAAAATTATAGAAATCTGATGGAGAGACTGATAACTTCATAAAACTGCTAACAAAAAGATTGGGATCAAGAATAGATTACACAGGACTGAACCAACTGATAAAGATGATTATAATTTTTATGATTTTTCATTTAAAGTATTGCTGAATTTTTAATGTTTTTTCAGATTTAAGAAAAACTTTTTCTCTTTTCTCCTGAGCTAGCTATGACTTATAGCAATTTGGTAAATGATACTTTTATAAATAAAATTGAAATATTTATCTTTTTCTCTCTACCTGATCCCTCAAATTTAGAAACTCTTAGTAAGTAAATATTGTTGTTTTCATGGCAATATAGTTATTTACATAAGTTCAATAAAAATCTGTTCTCCTTATAACAGGACACAATTGGAAACACTGGTTCTATTACCAAGGTTGTGACTGGAACATCATATTTACAATATAACCATACAGCTTTTGAAAAATGAAGATTAGACTTTATGAAATAAAGCCACGTAGAAATATTGGCCTGGTACCTTATGTTCCAAGCAGCACTTACCAGGATAAGTAAAGAATGTCACTTATCTGGCAGGTACAAGGAACCTTGAAATATTTTGGGGAAACCTCGGAATAGAGGAATTCACCCAAATTTATAGGTATTGCAGACAAAGTCTGATGACAAAATCCTTGGCTTGGCTTTCCTGGCCTCGAGAGACCTTTAAAGTTCAATGTGAGATTCCTTATAAAAAGTTCCAGCAAAGCAGATTTAAAAGAGCCTATGTGATCAACTGCTATTCTTGCTGTACTTATGTAAATAATTGAGCCAACTCTATTAAAACTAGACTTATTTTGCAAACTAGTTTTAATTTTGCTATCTTAATAAAAATGAGGGTGATTTTAGAGAAAAAAATTATATTTCAGTAAAAACTATTTCAGTATAAATTTGCGGATATTAGATCCTAGTTTTGTTGTCTTTTGAGGTTTTTACTTTATATCTGTTGACTGGACTGGATCCTGATTTCTTCTAGTCTCCTGAAATATCTGGCTACAGATGTCCAAACTAACGTTTTTGATTTTTTCCATCATTTTCATTTGAAATCACTGAGAACTAAACCTGCCCTTTTTCCTGAAGCCTTACAAACTGAAGCTGATGAACTTGATATAAACTTAAGAGATGACCTGACGACACCATCAGAGACATTTTAAACTGCAAAAGATACTTTGACGCTGACATCTAAAATTCTTCTTCACTGGCAGTCCTCTAAACTCAAAAACTGGTTTACAATTTGCTCTAACCATTAACCTTGTTTTTCTTTCGTTTACACAAATATGCTTTTGGAGTCTGCCATGCTGTTGGCACAATTTGGAAATCCCGTGGTTTCTTAACTTCTGCAAGAACTCCTATTGCTAATGGACACTTAATTACAGCCTTATTACAAGCTATTCACCTTCCTTCAAAAATTGCCATTGTTCATTGTTCAGCCCATACTAAGGAGACTGATGTCATATCTTTAAGAAATGACAGGGCTGACAGAGCTGCTAAACATGCAGCTCACTATGGACCCCCTTATCCGTTTTCCACCCAATTCTTAAACCTGCCTTTATCCCTGACTGATGTTATTAACTATCAGGCAAATGCCCCACAATCTAAAAAAGACAATTGGATACAAAAGGGTGCCAAACAATTATCAGATAGATTATACATTGGACCAAATGGACTTCCAGTAGCTCCTTTTCTTTTGACTTTTTGGCTTGCACTTATCTCCCACCAAATGGGACATATGTGCAAACGGGGGATAGTTAAGGAACTGAAAGACAATTGGTTTTGCCCTGGCATCCATAAAATTTCTGACCAAATCACCTCCCAGTGCACAACTTGCAAATCTTACCAAGTCTCTGGGAGAAATCAGTGTGATCCAAGAAGTCCTCCCAGGCCCACGTTGCCTTTTGCGGCACTCCAAATAGATTTTATAGACTTCCCTTCAGCTTTAGGTTACTCTCACTGTTTGGTTATTGTCTGCATGTTTAGTAGATGGACTGAATGCTATCCGACCAGACATGCAGATGCCACAACAGTGGTAAAGAAATTAATAACTGAAGTTATTCCTCGCTTTGGCATTCCTTTATGGATTGAATCAGACCAAAGAACTCATTTTACAGTAGAGATAAACCACTTGCTTACAAAAACTCTGGGGTATTCATTAAAATTTCATACCCCATATCACCCTCAGTCATCAGGGCAAGTAGAACGTAAAAATCTAGATATAAAAAGAACTCTAAGAAAAGTCTGTCAAGAAACTGGACTTAAATGTCCAGAGGCTCTGCCCTTGGCCCTTATGAAGATTCAAAATACTCCAAATAGAAGACATGGACTGACTCCTTTTGAAATAGTTTTTGGACGTCCGATGCCTACTGGCGTCTCTAAACCTTCAATTCCTGGATTAAATGAATATTATGGGAACTTAAGTGAACAATTTGATGCTATGACTTGTCATATACAAAAATTAACTAGTATACTTGAAGCATATCATCAACAGGTAGAAGAGGCATGGCCACCACCTTCTGACAAGCCTTGCCATCCCTTTCGACCAGGAGACCGGGTGTACATCAAGGTCTTTAAAAGAAAACACGCACTGTCACCTCGCTGGGAAGGACCTTATGAAGTCTTACTGATGACCTGCACTGCCATCAAAATAAAGGAAAAATCTTCCTAGATCCATGCGAGCCACGCCAAAATAGACCCAGAACATCGCTCTCAAGACAACTGGGAGATAATCCCCACAAGAGACCTTAAACTAAGGATTTCGAGGGCCAAAAGCCAGGCCCCAGAAGCAGCCGACATCACGAAGTAGACAGCTTTTCCCAAGATCACGGATCAAGAAAACCTTCTTTGACCCATTTCCTCCCCCTTGCTTCAAAACTCCCTATATATATACACACTCACACACACAAACTATTAGTGGATATAGATATATATATTTTTTTTTAATCATTTAATAGAAAGCTGACTGGAGAGTGCTAGTCTCTATCTGTCCCTCTTCCCCTCTCTAAGTCTCCGCTAAGGGCTCTTTTCCCATCCGTGTCTTGCTTTTACTAACCCTCTCCTTTTCAACAGGTCGGGCACAGACCAAACACCCCCTTATGCCAGTTTACCAAGCCCTAGCCACGCTAACTAATCAATCTGACTGTTGGTTATGTCAACAGCTAGATAGTGCAAAAGAACCTGAACTAGTCTTTGTTCCTGCTAATATGAACACCTGGTGGACTAAGTACGGAAAATGGACGAGTAACAGAGTATGGTATCCGCAAGAAGGGAAACTTCACTCTGCTTCTTCTCCTGGTGAGTCACTTGGGCCCCAGAAAGATTACTTAGAAGGTCAAGGACTGTCCCTTGCCCAAGGACAAACAATAAGTGAAAGTTTTTCCCTCTGCATTGAAAGTAAACATGGCGCTGGACCTTTCCTGGGTGATATACCGAGACAATATTGCCGTCAAACTCTGTGGTTTGATTCCGCAGGTGGCATCTTCAGAACTCTCAAGGGAATTGTAAGTGACTCTATCACTACTCCCTCTGGCACAAACATTTGCCAAATCACCAAGTGCTCTGGATGGCCTACGAGCCACCCGTGTGCAACTTGGGGTATAGCAGCTATCCGCATGGTTAAGCTGCCCAATGCCACAGACTATATATGGGTGGATCAAAAATCTGGACTCACCTGGTCCAGCTCATCTGACAGCTATAAAGCTGTCAGAATCAGACTGCAGGCCTCCTGTACCAGCTATTCCGCAATCTGTTCTGTTCTCGCAGACTGACTGGAGTTCATGGAAAATGGAGATGTTTAGGTAGTAACAGTACAAGTGGCACAGATCATGAAATAGTCCAGATCCTGGGAACTACAGACTCAATTCTAACCTTGTCTTTAAACTACACTGGTCTTTTCATTTTATGCGGCAACAAAGTGTATAAAGGATTCCCACCTAATTGGTCAGGACGATGCGGACTTGGATACCTGGCTCCTTCTGTCACCAAACACTCCACCTTAAATGCTAGCCAAATTACAAACTTGGGTTCGTTTGTTCATAAGATTGTGCCACATAAACGTGCCAGTTGAAAAATCGTGGAAAATCCACTTGTGTATCACAACTCCAAGTTCTTTTCAGCCTTGAGAGTCCTATTCCCCGGCTTTGGAGATTATGAGTTAGAGAAAGCAATATTAAATCTCTCTATGGTAATGGAACAAGAGTTCAACACCACCATGCAAACCTTAAACATACTCCAGTCAGAGATTAACAGCCTAGCATCTGTGGTGCTCCAAAATCGGCGTGCTCTGAACGTACTCACTGCCCAGCAAGGAGGAGCATGCGCAATCATTGGAGAAAAATGTTGTTTTTATGTGAATCAAACAGGTCAAGTAATATCTAACTTAAATCTATTAAAAGAGAAGATTGACATTTTTCATCAGATAAACGAAGCTCACACATTTTATTGGACTGACTTGTTTCCAGGATTGGGGGACTGGTTTAATGGAGTGTGGGGAAATGTGCTCCGATTTGTTCTTTTCTGCTTGTTCATCCTCATTCTAATCTATGTTCTTTTCTCTCTTTGCAGACTTCTTATCACCCGGGTACTAACACGATTTCTCTCTCCACAGTCACCAGCTCAGCTTTTAATATGTGAAACTTCTAGGGAAGTTTCAGAGGAGGGAACTGATGGTGCTCAGGGCAAGCTGCCCCAGGAAGCACCACTCTGGTATGCGGATTATTTCGAGCTGAAGACAATAAGGACTCAGAGAGCTCAGGAAAAATATTTGAGTTTCCCCTCCCAAACTGCCTAAAGAATTTAAAACCAAAAAAAATCTGTTTTAGGAAGGGGTTATTATCATGACTGCTATAAAAGATAATTTAGGATAGAGGTTACAATAGAAAAGGCACCAACAAGCCCATCTTATCCGGAGTCCTGTCTCTCTGGCCACATTCTTTGGATGGCCCTGCAGGAGTTGCCAGACAATCATTTACATTTATAAGGGAAATCTCCATTTGTAAAGGTATCTCCCTCTCTGTTTGGAGAAGAGAGGGGGGGTGAGCTCATTTCTAGTAACTTATCAATGTGGAAGATAAGGCCTTGGGGCTGTATAATAAACCTTACTCTTGTTTACTGTGCTTTAGTGGTAATCTCCTGTAATTGACTCCCCCACCCCCAAAATCCTCCTTTGTCATTGGCTGAAAATGATATTTAAGACGAGAATTTTTGCTATTGTGTTGAGAAACGCAGTGTCCCTGCTTTCTCCCATGTATACATGTTATTAAACTTGGTATTATTTTCTCCTGCTAACCTGTCTTGTTGATTATTTGGCCAGCCAGAAGAACCTTAAGGGAAAGGGCAGAGGGAGATTAGCCCTCTTCCCCCGACAAAGGTAACTGGCTTATGTGCTGAATTTTTGTATATCATCTAGTCTTAAGACCTCAAACTAGTATCTTGCCTCACTAATTCTTATAATTTTCTATAAGGTAAAAACAAGTGAGATGTGACTGCTCTCTCTTTAGGATGTGGTAAAGGACTACCCTGAGGCTACTTCTGCATTGAATCACTGTTTAAGTTTGGTTTATCAAATATATATTGATCACATTCCATTCCAGGCAATGTGTCTAGGTTTATAAAAATGAATAAAACATGACCCCTGTCTTCTCAGATCATATAATGATTGAGGAAGCCAAGCATATACATCATTTTAATACAATCTGTTGAGCATTCTGAAAGAGATATGCGTTGGATGATATCAGAACCCTGAAGATGGACATTCAACCAGCTTGGGGAGGAGATTAGGCCAATGAAGAGATGCTTGGAGAGAGAATGCCTAAGCTATCAAAAGATGAGTAGAAGGCAGCCATGCAAAAAAAATAAATAAATAAAAATAAAAAAGATGTGGAACTGCATGGAACAGCAGGGAGAGGGGTATAAAGTCACAGATATGATTAAAATGAAGGTCACCTCTCCTAGTGTGTGATACAGCAGAGCAAAAAGAATGTTTCCTGAAGAAAAATGAAGGTTTCCTGAATGAGCTAAAGGTTGATAGAAGATTTGAAGCATGAGTATGAGTGATCCAAATAAAGAATTGAGAAAGGATGTTTTCTAAACAGAAAGAATAACATTCAAAGATGTTTATAAGCTTGCTTGATGTCCATTTGCACGGCATCAGTCAAAATGAATTTAAGAATCAATGGTCTTTTTTTGTTCATTCTCTGCACTGTAAATAGTCAATGCATTGATTTCTACTTCTTTGAACTCTGAGTAAAGTCATATAAAGATAAAATTGCAAAATTGAAGGAAATTTAGATACTATCTCATTCAGACTTTCATTTTCTAGATGAAGAAATTGAGGCTCAGAGGGGTGGTATGACTTGTTCAACGGCAAGCTGTTTGTTATTTTCAGAGCCTTGGCAAGATCCAATACCCTTTATATCAGCAGACAAACTGAAAAACTGAAGTATTTGAGTATTTCTTCCCTCAATTCCAGTGGATTGTCATTAAGGTAGCAAAGAATAGAGGTTAAAAGTGTGGGTTCCAACTCAAAATCTTTTTGCTTTCACCAAATACATGCTAAGTGAGATTAGGCAAGTGATATAATCTCTTTTTGCTTCAGATCTCTCATCTTTGAAATGGGGATAATAATGTAAAATGTTTAGATCAGTGCCTAGCACATAATAAGCACTACATAAATGTGCTGTTATTCTCTGTCTTTAGGCAATCAAATCTTAGCATACATATATAGATTGTGGTACGGGCACTCTCAAAATTGATTTGACTATCCAAATCATTTTAAAAATTTGTTGTGATGACTATCACATCACCAATTTCACCAAAACCTTTCTAATGTTTTAGAACTGTCATGTACACAGAGTCAAAATTATATGATTTTTTAATTGGTATCATTAGTGGAAAATATTAAATTTTTATAAATTAAGTAATGTGAAGTACTGGTTAAGAGATATAAGAGTAGGAATTGCAAATCTGTCTGTTAATTTGAAATGTGAAAAACATTCCTACCCAAAGCAAAATTGTCCAAGAATCTATGTTTCTTGTATAAGGATATAGGAATGGTTCATGACCTTGCATCTGATCCCAATCTCATATTCCAGCACCCCTATTATTTAAACAGTACAAGAGACTAAAGCTAAAAGCAAAGTGAAGTGAATTTCATACTTTAGGAAAAAAAATGATCAGTATCACCCTGCATGTCAGATGGATGATGGCCTTTGTTCATTTGGCAAAACAACTTTAAGGACATTTTTAGTCTTAAAAAGTTTTGCTCTGATATAAATTTCCTACTCCATGGATATTAGACTCTTACTGCAGGGTTTTTGGACATTAGATAGCTACATATGACATGAGACACCTCAATGCTTCCAAAGTCATTATAGTCACTGCTAATGAATTGAAACCTTTAGATCTGTAATGTGGTTCATAAATCAAAGCAATATTTTGTACACATTTATGTGATCCATAGTTATGCACACGGAAATTAACTAAACAGAATTATTACCATCTTGGAAAAATATGATTTTGTTTTGCAATTTAAATTACAATGATTTTAAAAAATAATTTGCTATGTTTGGAGGTGCAAGTAAGTAATTAATAAAATGCAGAGGATATGACTTTAAAAATAGAGGTTTACAGTATATGACCTATAAATCTAATTGTTACACAAAATACCCAGTGAGTAGGTGGTCACATTTCGCAAATCATAGATTACTGAGTTTGCTTAACATAATAATATCCTCAGTCTTCCTGTATTATAGTATGAATTACTATAAACTATTATAGGAAACTGTTTTCTATTTATTTCTTTTATCCTATTAAAAAAAATCTAGTCGTAATAAACGTTCAAAGCTCACAAGTTTAGATTATATTCTTTAGGAAGCAGAATTTGACAACTCCCTTTCCTTCTTTTGGAGAAAGAAATGTAAAGTAAACCAGACAATATCAGGAATCTGTTTTAAGAACCAACTTCCAGATACTAGCTAGAGTTCTATGAGGTATATTTGCTCTATCCACACTATTTTACTATGAGAACTAATATGTAAAACAGTAATTTCCAGGCACTCCACAGTTTATATTTATGACCTGATTATTTTATGCCCACAATGCCTTATCAAAAAAAGCAAGTAGACTATACAATTTAGAAAGGTCTTAATTAAACATGTGGTAGAATCCACCAGTAAAATCATCTGGTCCTGGACATTTCTTTAATGAGATGTTTATAATTACTCATTCAATCTCCGTACTCACAATTGGTCTGTTCAGATTTTCTATTTCTTCATGATTCAGTCTTGCTAGGGTGTACGTTTCTAGGAATTTACCCATTTCTTCTAGGCTATCCAATTTGTTGGTGTGTAATTGCTCATAGTAGTTTCTTATAGTCCTTAGTATTTCTGTGGTATCAGTTGTAATGTCTCCTCTTTCATTTCTAATTTTGAGTCTTCTCTCTTTTTTTCTTAGTCTAGTTAAAGGCTTTTCAATTTTGTTTATCTTTTCAAAAAACCAGCTCTTAGTTTTTTGATCTTTTCTGTTGTCTTTCTAGTCTCTATTTCACTTATCTCCAATCTGATCTTTGCTATTTTCTTCCTTCTACTAACTTTGTGCTTAGTTTGTTCTTCGTTTCCCAGTTCCTTGAGGTGTAGAGTTAGATTGTTTATTTGAGATCTTTTTTTTCTTAATGTAGGCATTTATCACTATAAATGTCCCTCTCAGAACTGCTTTTGCTGCAGCGCATAAATTTTGGTATGTTGTGTTTCCATTTTCATTTGTCTCAAGATATTTTTTGATTTCCTCTTTGACCCATTGGTTGTTCAGGGGTAGATTGTTTAATCTCTACATATTTGTGAAGTTTCCAGTTTTCCTCATTACTGATTTCTTTCACAATTAGACATATATAAAATCATCATGTTGTACATTTTATTTATTTTATTTTTTTATTTTATTATTGTTTGAGGAAGATTCGCCCTGAGCTAACATCTGTGCCAATCTTCCTCTATTTTGTATGTGGGTCACCGCCACAGCATGGCCACCAACAAATGATGTAGGTCCATGCCTGGGAACTGAACCCAGGTTGCCAAAGAGAAAAATGCCGAACTTAACCACCAGGCCACGGGGCCAGCCCCTTGTACACTTTAAATATAATACAATTTTATTTTTCAATTATACCTCAATAAAGCTGGCAAAAAATAAATTTCACCTTGTCAGGTTAAAAATATAAATAAAAAAGAAAAGAAAATCAAATTAATAAAGGTCTTCAACATTTGAGATTGAAACAAGAGATGTTGTTCTTAATACTTGGTCAATCAAACAAAAAAAAAAAACAGCAGCAAACAAAAACCAAAATCTCCATTAATACCTCTTTCTTCAACCATTCTTATTAATTGAAGTTTTACTAAGTTCAGTATGATTTAAAATGTTTTAAATGTGTATTTTCATATCAGAAGTCAGTCATCAATTAAAAAACAGTCCATTAATAGCTAATTTTCTGTTTATCACTTATGATGATTTTACTTTCTTGTGTATCATTTTATAATACCCTCCTAAAGTTATTCTGTCACAAATTTTTTAATTTGCATATGAAACTCTTTTGTATTTTGACCAAAAATGATTAAGTGTTCTGTAGATTGTAAACAGTATCCTCACAATGACTAGTTTCCTTGAAATCATGGTATGTGTGAGTGTGTGTGTCTGTGTATGTATGTCTATATGTGTCTGTGCCTCTGTCAGTGTGTATGCGTGTGTGTCTGCAAGCATGCCAGAGGGAAGGAGGGAGGAAGAGAAGGAGAGAGAGAGAGAGAGAGAGAGAGAGAAACATGCTCTAACTTTTATTAAGGAGAGAATTTAAGTAAGTGAGGTATACTAAAATTCAAGGAAGTGAAGTGTATGTTAACTTTTCATTCTGAGCCTAACCATCAAGATAGAAATTAATGAGACTTTGTTAAATTTTAAGTTGAGGCTAGGTCTGGAAAAAGTTAATTTTTCTTTCATGCCCACTAAACAATAAATATATTGACCTAGTAAAAGTGTAGTTTATTTCAAGTATAATTTAATTCCTCAAATATGGAACAAATTTTGGTAAACAGCCTTTGTTATGCCTTAATACAATTCAAATAAATGCTAATTGATTCTTTAGGAGTGCAAGTCTCTTTCTTTTTTTATCCTGACCTTTGATTCCATTTCAAAACCCTTCTTTTGGCTTCTATTATTATTATTGTTGTTGTTGTTGCTGTTGTTGTTTTTGACTTGGCTAAAGATTCTTTTGCAGCATCTTATCAAAGGAAAAAGAACATTAACTTCCTTTTATTAGAAAACTAAAGTTATTTCTGCATTCAAAATTTTGTTATGGGAGCATTCTCTTACTTTAATATGTTTTTGTTTACACCGTTAACTGCGAATCATTTGCATCTACAGAAAATAAAATGGGGCCAGCCCCAGTGGCCTAGTGGTTAAGTTCGGCACACTCCACTTCAGCAGCCCAGGTTCAGTTCCTGGGAACAGACCTACACCACTCATCTGTCAGTGGCCATGCTATGGGGACAGCTCACATACAAAAACAGGAAGATTAGCAGCGGATGTTAGCTCAGGGCAAATATTCCCCAGCCAAAAAAAAAAAAAAAGAAAAAGAAAAGAAAATGTATGCCTGTGACTTACATATTTATTTTCACTAAGGCCTTATCAGTAAGATGGAAAAATGATAGAGAAAAAAATTCCAGCCCCCATATTTCTTCTCCCTCTCAGTAAGTAAATACAGCCATCTTTCAGCAACATTTTCCATTTTGGATATACATCACCAAGAAGGTTATTTGTGAAAAGTAATTTGTCAGACTTCATGATTACCTATTTCTTGGACCCATCTGATTTCCACCAAAGTTTTTCTCCCTGATTGTCTGGCTTTAAGATTTATTTTTGAATTCGTTTTGTATTTACAAATGATGTGCTTGAGAGATATGCTACAAGGATTGTTATACATGCAGTAGAGTGTTTAAAAAAATTACTCACTTTGCTTATGAGCCGGTTTATTGTCCTTTGTGCAAAGTAACAAGACATTCTGTCATGGATGAAAGATCTTGATTTGAGTGTTTACAGTGCACAACTCCTTCATGGCTGAAAGCTTCTAGTGATTTCAATCTTTCTGTCACCCATACAAATCCCATATCTATGTATAGAGTCTGATTACAATAGATAAAGATTTATTCTCCAATTATTAGATGCAATAGTTTCTTGATTAAACGTCTCTATTACCAACAGTGTTCCATCACTTCCTGACCTCCACCACTTCCCCCCCCCCACCCTTTACTCAGCTGCCATCAAAAAAAATACTACTTGGCAATAAAACACAATTTCAGATTTTTGTATGGACTGGGATTCTCTGTCAGCTTATTTTAAATTAATTCTTTGATTTTAACATATCACTCAAGTTTAAAGACATTATATATGACAATTCTTAATGTCAATTCTAAATGTAAATGGTTATACATTTGGAGAAATATCTTATAGTGAATTTTAAAGGTTTATTCTTGGGGTGTTCTTATCATAAATGAATAAGCCAGATTCTTACAATGGAAAAGCTAGTCCCTGGGAGTGAGCTACTTATATTGACATTTAGGAACTACTACAGTTCCATTTAGTAAAATGTTAACATGGTAGTTTAACGGCAGGGGAAAATCTGACTCAATGCCTTTCTTAGCCAAAGAAACAGATTGGATAATGAAAAATCCTTATTGACAATAGGCAACACCCTGATACATTTGCAATTACAGTGTTCCTCTTAATCCAATATCTCACTATGTGTTATCACCCTTGTAATCCTCATATTAACCTGCACTAATTGGAGTTGTTCTTGCTTCCATTTTGAGAAATGGGAAATGAGAAAGTAATTTATTTTTTCAAGATTATGTATCATAACTATGTTAGAGACTAAAATAAAAATTTGTCATTGTAGATGATGTGTGATGTGTTTCTTAAGCAATTTCTGTCATTATTCACAGTCAATTCTCTTAACCACTAAATAACTGCTTCTGACAAATCAATGAACATAACTACCAAGTCAAATCTAACACAGGGAAAACAATAATCATAAATACTTAGCAGATTCATGGTTCTTGGCACTTTACAAAGTATTTTAACACCCATTATCTCATTTGTTTCACAGAACAACCTTAGAAGCAGGTAAAGTAGGTATTTTTATGCTCTTTTTAGAAGTGTAGAATGTAAAACTCAGAGAGGTTAAATTACTTGGTCAAAGTCACAGAGCTAGGAAGTGGAACAGCCAGGATGCTAGTGTAGATCTTTTGCCTGCAAACACAGAGATTTTAATACCAAAACGTAGTGTCATCCAAGAACCTATAATTTGTCTCTAGACAAATGTCTAAGCATTCTTGTCAGAACTCAAATACAATTTCTCAGATAATTTCATTTTAGTTAAGCATACCTTATTCACAAAACTATGGATAGTAAGAAACAAAATATTCAGAAAATACATATTTGAGAAACTCTGTTGTATCTGAGTATCTGTTCTATTCAGTTATTTATGGCCCAAGGAACTGTTACTTATACACCAACATCTGCTATTTAGTTATCTGAGATGAATATTATTAACCACATTTTATATGTGAGGAAACAGACTCAAGAGGTTTAATAACTTACCTCAGATTGCAGTTTGTAACTTAGTGGAACCAGTATTCAAACCAATATCTGTTTGTCCTCCAAGGCTTTGCTCTTTCCTAAGCCATATAAACAATCAAGAAAAGAGCTATTTTCTTGATGGTGGGAATCCCTTGGCTATGTATACATGTATCAAATCCTCATGTTATACACTTTAAATATATTACAATTGTATTTGTCAATTGCACCTCAATAAAGCTGAAAAAAGTTATTTTGATATGCTTCTCTGGATACGCACTATTTGTATAATTCATGTATAAATATTTTTGTTAAATTTATAGCTAACTCTAAATAGGATTTCTCAGATACTTAAGAAATCAAAATAAGTATCTTACAGAGCTTGAGGTTTATAGGGAGAGACTTAATGATAAGCTCGAGATGTTTTTATAAATTTATTATATATTTTAAAATAAATGTGGAATAAACTTTTGCTGAAGGTTTGTGTCAAATATTCTGCTGGGCTCTGAAGATAGAGAAATGTTTAAATCATTGATCCTTTCCTTAAGAAGCTAATAGAAAATTTATTCATTCATTTATTCAAGAAGTATTTATTGAGCATCTAATAGAAAGATGGGCACAAAGAAAAAGAGGTATATATCTACTTCAATAGTTTAATCACTCATAAAATGGAAGGGACTTTCTGAAAGTCTCTAATCATTCTAGTTTTTCATTTTTAAAATTCCATGTCAGCTTAAAAATATTTGTTACTAGAATCACTTTCAAATATTCCCAAACAAAGAGCAACATTATTTTCACTCATTCATGCTGCATAATGAATGTATGTTGAGAGTCACCATCTGCCCCAGTTTTGCTTAGTGACATAGTGTTGTCAAGACTGTTAATTACCAAGGTCAGAGGGGTTTTGGGATAGTTGAACTTCAATGTGACATCTTGGACCAATTTACACATTGCAGGAAATATAATTGAGTCTTACAATAATGTATGTATGTGGCAATTTTAATTCATCCCAATAATCTCTGTTTATTTGGTCAAGCAAACAAAATACTCTATGAAATTGCCTGCCTTCATGTCCTGAGTTTTATAAATCAATGAGTCAATAGCTGAGAGGGGATGAAATTAATCCATAAAAAAAGTACAAGGCTAAAAAACACCAATAAGTGTCTTCTGTTTCCCTCTCTCTGTATAATATTTTAACCTTAGATCTCTGTTTTGTTGGCAGAGATTGTGAAATTAGATAATTTTTATCTTTATATGCTTCCAGTAATAATACTTTTATTAGAATGAGAATTTCAAGACACAGTAAGTAAACCTTATGACATTCAATCATCTTTTTTACCATAGCTGGTGTCAATGTGTCAATAAAAGTTGAAATGTTTGATTCCTCCTAATCCTCAAATGCTTACAAAGCGACACATTTTATTTACGTTTTTAAAATGCACATTTAATTCTTTTATTCTGTGAACATCAATATTTTTCTGCTCAGTGGATGAATATTGAGTAGGGCAACTTGCCAGCTCTCCACTGGAGAACTGGGATCTGGCACTCCCTCCACTTTCAAAACACGCTCAAGCAAGGCTTCTTGTTCACATAGGGCTCATATTAAAAAGCAAACTCAAAATATCTTCAAACAACATGAGACACCCTGCTTTATGTACTTAAAGAAGGTCAGTAGTCTTTCTCATGCCAAGGAAAGCATATGATTTAAATTTCAGAACATGATTTCATCTAAAACTTGCAAAATGTTTTTATTTGCCTGGAAAGTTAAAGAAGAAAGGAGAGCTGTTGCTGTTTGCATATGTTAACTCAATACATTCAGTAACATTTCTCTAATAACCACAAATTGTCGCATTCTCTATGGTCTGCAATGTAATTTTTAAAAAGTTATTGGGTTTTCAAAATGACATTTTGTGCTTTTGTGATAGCTTTCCTATCAACCAAAGAAAGAGTATTTGAAACTCCACGGCAAATAGCAGTAGGTGGGGGAGAAAACTTTATGAACATATACAAGGACAGAATGCTGAAGCCTTTAATTTTATTACTGTAAATTTAGTTTGATTTGTCTCTGGAACCCAGCAGGAACAGAAGAGGGTGATTGCATGCATGAGAACAAAAATAGCTCATTTAAGTGCATAAGGTTCTGTAGATGTAAATTAAGCTCTCCTTAGTTTCAAAGCTTAGAGAGTTTTAAAGTAATAATCATTATATCTCTCTTTTATTACCAATGACATGTTTCCATCTATTACCTTGTCTTCATTCTTTTACTCTTGGACATGTCAATTTGTACAAAGAGAAAAGAGACTGAACCAAATTTTAAAAACTTTAAAGTTCTTGTCCAATTCCCTTTGTGTCAACAGGACTCTATACACAGTCCAAAAGGGAGGCAGTGTTACAGTTTTTTTCTTTTCTTTGTTTATATAAATTGTATATATTTAAGCTGTACAACATGATGATTTGTATACATATACATAGAGAAATAATTACTACTATATTCACTGCAGCATTATTCACAATAGCCAACGTATGGAAACAACCTAGTGTCCGTCAAGGAATGAATGGATAAGGAAATTGCAGGATATATATATATATATAATGGAATATTATTCAGCATTAAATAAGAAGGTGATCTTGTCATTTGCAAAACCATGGATGAACGCGGAGGACATTACGTTAAGTGAAATAAGCCAGACACAGAAAGAAAAAAACTGCATGATCTCACTTACTTGTGGAATTTTAAAAAGTTGAATACATAGCAGCAGAGAGTAGAATAGTGGTTACCAGGGGCAGGGAGGTGAGAGAAATCGGGAGATGTTGGTCAAAGGGTACAAAACAAAGGGTTTTGAAGTGGTCAGTCTAATCAGTTAGAGTTGTCAGTCTAGTTGCCTAGAGTTTTTTACAACAGAATAAGACTTTAGCTACTTAGTAACCCAACAAGTTGTAAAGTTTAAAATTTTATTAAATCATTAATATTATTATTCACATTTATTGAATGTCTACTGTGTGCGGTGCATTGTGATCCACTCTAGTCAAATATAATATCAAACTGATCTGAATGCAATTTTCTTGGAATTTTTAACCAGTTGTTTTGATATAATGTGGACATGACCCAAGTTCTAAAAATTCAAACTTTTTGAGTTTTTTCTTATTGGTTCTTCATGTTTTGTTGTCCCATTAGTAATTTCCTAGAACATTTGAATATAAAAAATATGATATTTACCTTCAAGTTTCCCACATGCATATAGAATGCTTTCCCAAACCATGTCAACTCCCTATATTTCCACTATCGCTTGGGCACACTAAGGGTATCTGCCTTCAGAAAGCAATGACGGGGCTGGCCTCGTGGCTTAGCGGTTAAGCGCGTGTGCTCCGCTACTGGCGGCCCGGGTTCGGATCCTGGGCGCGCACCCACGCACCGCTTCTCCAGCTATGCTGAGGCCACGTCCCACATATGGCAACTAGAAGGATGTGCAACTGCGACATACAACTATCTACTGGGGCTCTGGGGTGGAAAAAAAAAAAAGGAGGAGGATTGGCAATAGATGTTAGCTCAGAGCCGGTCTTCCTCAGCAAAAAGAGGAGGATTAGCATGGATGTTAGCTCAGGGCTGATCTTCCTCACAAGAAAAAAAAAAAAAAGCAATGATGGTGAAGGCACTTGTTTTTCTAAGCAGAATAGAGTTTTCCTTGCCAAGATAAAGAAATGGTTAATGAGAACATCTCGGTGAGATGAAATTACAACCAACAGTCAATTCTCTATCTTTCTCAATGCTCTATCCTCCATTCCTCTCTTTTATCTTTTACTAAGTTTCTAAAGAATGGGAGCAATAATGGTGCTTAGAGTAGCTTCCTACTTTCCCTAATACCTACCACCATACTTTGTTTAGGATTTTGTAACATTATTTTTAGCATTACTAAATAACAAATTCTAAAGTCTACTTTATCTATTATATCTTCCACTGTAAGAAGCTAAAGAATACTAAGGTTTTGAACTTGTGGCTATTATGATGAAATCAAAAGATAGATATGTCTCAGAGGAATTTTGCAAGTCATGAAGATGTGCTTCTTTCATTGTTTTTTATTGAGCCATCTTAAATTCATTTGTTCATTATTGAATCAATTTAGAAATCCCCCTCTTCACTCTCCTTATCTTGTCCTTTTTAATTTTCTTTTCTCTGTCAATTCTTAAGCTTAGAATTTTGTAGTCACTTGACTAATTCTTTTCCTCCATCTCTAAGTCCAGGCAATACACAAGTCTTGTTAGTATTTTAGACATGTTTGTAACTTAAATTTCATTCACAGAGAAAATACGTCATTCTAAAACACTATTCCCCTGTGACTGGATTATTATGGCCTACTTGTCTCTACAGTCTGTTTTCTCTCTGATTAAGCCCACCAAGTAAACTGTGGCTAATCTAATTACCTTTAAATGATACACCCATCATATCATTCACCTTCTCAAAAACCTATGGTATTTCCCTATTTACCGGTACTAGTCTGCATGACTTGCAAGGCCCTCTATAATTGGATGATCCTTAGCTTAGTTGTTCAAGTTAATTTCCCACTTTTCCATAACATAATTGCTCTGCTTCCATCAGGCTGTTTTCTACACTGTGCTGCTCATGTTATCCAAATAACTTTCAAAGTTCAAGAAGGTCACATCTCCATCATGAATTCTCTCCATGCCACAGCCTGTAGTGAGTAATTTCCTTCTCGACTCTCCTATAAGACATTTGATGACTCCTGTGTTGGCACTTAATTTTATAGCTGTTAATTTTAAAAATGATTTTAAATGTTATATTATTTTCTTCCTATTCTCCTAACCAAAGTAGAAGCTCTTTGAAGGCATGAGTCATTATTTGTTATTTCTTGCAGACGCTCTACAGAACCTAGCATATCATTACACAATTAATAGATCCTCAAAGAGTATCTATTGATAAAGAGACTATCAATATTTATTGATAAAGAGACTATTAACATTTATTGATAAGGAGAGTTAAATGAGTTAAATCTCATTTCTAAATTTTTAATTTACTGCCACCAAACCCACCCAGCAAATGAGAACACTTGTCATGTACATCTTCTTCCATCATTTAATTTAGCAGCAGAACGAAAGTGTTTCCTTGTTTTATGTAGCCCGTCCATTTATAAAACTTTACCAAAATTGAGCTAATAATCTTTGCTTTATTAAGACAGACTCGGGCGATTTTGTGATTCTGTATACTGTGCAGATTGGCAGTCATCATCTATTTTGCACTATGGTAGCGGACATTTCTATAGCATATAGATCAGATATGCCTTTATTTTTCTTTTCCTTGTCACATGTATGGCCTCCACATTCTGAAATACATGGTTTACAATAGTATATAAGATATTCATATTTTTCGGTTACAGTCTTAATCACAGATTTTCAGAGTAGGAAAGAACCTTAGAGTTTAATTCAAATGGCCTATCTAATGCTTGAATCTCTTATATGAAATTTATTCATTTATTCAACACATATTCATTGAATACCTCACATGTACTAGTCACTCAAGCAGATAGTACTTGACTACATGTGATGACTTGCAACTCTCAACTGCATGAAGCTGCCCATTCTATCATAGAATGCCCCATTGGAGAGGTCTCCCTTGTATTTCACTGAAATCTGCTCTCTGGAATTTCCTTTGTTTGTCTCATTTTAGTTATTAGGACAACATAAAACAATTCTAGTATCTGTCCTGCAGGACAAGCCATCAATATTTACAATAACTCTCATGCTACCCTAGGGTAATGTTTCTCTTCTCTCTGTCACATCACCTCAACTCTTTCCACAGTTTCCAAAATGATATGGCCTCAAATCTCCTCACCACTCTGCTTGTTCTACCCTAAATACGCTCCAGTGTTGTTCTTATCAAGCTTCTCAGATCTAATGACCATATTTTGCAAGATCTTCTTTACTGAAATTAAATTCATACATAATATAGCCAATCTACACACATCATCTATAAAAATCTATATAATTCTTGAACTTTAATATAAATTAGAAATGTAATTAAATAAATTCATAATAAAATAAAATGTTTTGCAATGTGTAAGATACAACTAAACCTTAAGACAAAAAACACACTCTCAAGTTTTCAAAGTGTCCCCTGGGGGGGCAGCAGCTACCCCCAACAATGCCCTGAAAATGCACTCTTCTATGAGTCTAAAACTCTTTAAAATAAGGTGGCCAACGGCCCAGTGGCGCAAATGTTTAAGTGCGCGCGCGCTCCACTGCGGTGGCCCGGGGTTCGCCAGTTCGGATCCCAGGCACGCACCGACGCACTGCTTGGCAAGCCATGCTGTGGCGGCATCCCATATAAAGTGGAGGAAGATGGGCATGGATGTTAGCCCAGGGCCAGTCTTCCTCAGCAAAAAAAACAAAAAAAGAGGAGGATTGGCAGATGTTAGCACAGGGCTGATCTTCCTCACACACACACACACAAAAATAAGGTGGCGAATTTTGAATGCAGCACTTCACATATAATTGAGCCTACTCATAAAGAGTAAAATTATCTTTTGTTTCATTCTATGTCTTGCACTTCTATTATTACAGCCTAAAATCAGAGGACCTTTCTTATTCACTCTTTGGGCTTACTGTTAAATAAAATCCCAAAGTCATTTAACACGGGTTTCTAAGTGTGAAGCCATGTTGCTTCCCTTTAATACTTAAATATTTTAAATATGCAAATACAGCACATATTCCCATTAAATGTAACCATGCTAGATTTGGAACATTGCCGCAAACTATTGATATTTTTGAATCATGTTTCTTTTATTTATCATATTGATCCTGCTTCTCAGTTTAATTTCATCTATAAATTGGATAGATATTCCTTTTACGTCCTTAACAAAAAAAAAAAACAAGACCAGGAGAGAGAGAACCACTTAACAAACTTCTAGGAAATATACTGAGAATATGTAGCATAGTTGAGACAATATGGCTAACTGTTTAAGAACGTTCCCTCTAGAGTCACAGTATTGGGTGCAAATCAAAGATTTTGCTACTTTACTGGCTGTGCTAATTAGGAAAACTCTATGCCTCAGTTTCCTCATTAGCCAAATGGGGTTGAATACAGTGTTTCCAAAGAGTGGCTTTAAAGGACTAAGATAATATATTATGAGTCTGGTGCTTGGTAAACGCTCAGTAAATGTTTTAATGTTTCAAGAGCTCAAGTCATGTACTTGTTGCTGTGTTGAGCCAGTAGTCCAGCCATTGTTCTGGTTGAATCAACTATTTGCAAATCTGGGAAACATTTTGTCCCTAGTGTATAAATTATTTATTGCTGTGGAATAAATTACCCCAAAACATAGTAGCTTAAAACAACAAACATTTATTATCTCACATTTTTTTAGATCAGAAAAATCTGGGAACAGCTTTTCTGGGTTTCTATGACTCAGGGCCTTTCATCAGGCTGCAATCAAGATGTCAGCCAAGACTGTGGTCTCATCTCATAGCTCACCTGGGGGCAGGGGAAGGGGAATCCTCTTCCAAGCTCACTCATGTGGCCGTTGGCAGGCTGACACGAGCTCCTTACAAAGTGGATCTCTCCATAAGGCAACTCACATCGTGGCAGCTGGCTTCTCTCAGAGTGAGCCAGTGAAAGAGAGAGAGACAGAAATATGGATGTCACAGTCTTTTGTAAATTACTCATGGAAGTGACATCCCATCATCTTTGCCATATTTTATTGGTTAGAATCAAGTCACTAGGCCAGTCCAATGCAAGAGGAAGGGATTACATAAGGGTATGGAAACTAGGAGGCAAGGATTATTGGTGATCATCTTAGAGGCTACCTAACACACCTAGCAAGATGCTGGCAGGGCAAGATAGGAAGGCTGAGGACCACTCAGATTTGGGTAGCTCTCTAGATCACTCTGTGGCCAAACACTGGGATTGGAGCATATTGACTTACCTGGTCCCATCCTTGTGCCCTACTCACCCCTTTTGTGGTAGTGGCACAGGGCCAGAAAAGAATATCATAGTAGACACAGTGCAATGGGGAAAAGTGCACTGGCCTGTGTTGGAATCTTATCTTTGCCACTTATTAGCTATTTCACTTCACTAAACCTCAGTGTCTTCACCTGTAAAATTGAAAGAAGGCCTTCTGTCATGCAGATTTATTGTGAAGAATAGAGATAATAGGGCCGGCCTGGTGGCTTAGCGGTTAAGTGCGCGTGCTCTGCTACTGGCGGCCCAGGTTCAGATCCTGGGCGCGCACCGAGGCACGGCTTCTCCGGCCATGCTGAGGCCGTGTCCCACATACAGTAACTAGAAGGACGTGCAACTATGTCGTACAACTATCTACTGGGGCTTTGGGGGGGGGGAAGGAGGAGGATTGGCAATAGATGTTAGCTCAGAGCCAGTCTTCCTCAGCAAAAAGAGGAGGATTAGCATGGATGTTAGCTCAGGGCTAATCTTCCTCACACACACAAAAAAAGAATAGAGATAATAAATGTAAAACCTGTAGTGCAACATATGTTATCAAAAACTATTATAATTAAATATATAATATATTTAAATATATGCAACATATGTAAATAATATTTTTTAATTTAAAAAATATGTATGATGTACCCACAGGTCCTGGAAAAGTTCCTGATACATAGTAGTTATCCATATAAGTGTTTGCTGAATGAGTTTGGCCTCCTCTCCTGGTCCTTCCATTACGTCTCTTTGTCACACCAGAATGCCAATTCATTGAAGGGAAAGACTTTATGTCTCTTTAATCTTTGTATTTCCTAATATCTAATGCCTTCATATAAGAGCACAGGCATGTAATAAATCCTTGTTGAGTAAATACAACCATTAATCATTAATCATTCACATTGAAATCTACCTCCTTGCCCTAGTATCTAGCCCACTTTTCTCCATTTTTTTCACAAGGATATCTGTGATCAATTCAAATGCATATTCCATAATAGGTCTCTTTAGTTAGAGGACTATTGTAAAGTAATTGTTTCTTCTTTAAGTTATATCCTAAAGAATGGTATGATAAGGCTGACCTGAAATAAATTAGGATATGCGAAAAGTCAATATTCTGTGTTCTTCCCTCATTTTCTGTTCTTTCTTTTAAAAATGTTTTAGCCATTTTTCCCCCTCGTATTGCTCCCATCTGCATGTCCTTTTCCTCTAGATAATCCTTCCTGTCTTTCATCCTATTAATCTTGATGATAACAAGTCAATAATACTTTAACGTATATTCATGTATTTGCATTTCAAGAGTCCATTTGGCAGAGGAATCCCTAATGGTGGTATTTACGATATTGTGGCACCTAAAGGGAGGGAATTTGTAGAAATATTGGGGTTTTATTCTCTGCCCTTGAAATCTCAACATTTCCTACTCTACATCAGTCTATGATAATTATAACTTTAGGGTTTCTAACGGTGATTCTTTTGTTGTTGTTCAGAGTTCACAGGTAATAATCCATTTATATATTTTATATGCCTTCTTTCCATAATTAATTGGAGTAGCTTTTAAGAATGAAATTCAAAAAAATCAAAATCAGGATCAAGAAAGAGAACAAGTAGAAAAGTTGATATAGTTGCTTTGATTAAGCATACATTTGTCTTTGTGCTTCCTAGTAGCCAAGGGGAAAAAAAGTAAATTATTTTTACCATATACTGAACACACATTATGTGCCAGGAACTTTGCTAGGTGCTTCAACATTATATCTATCTTCACTACAACTATGGACAGTAGGTGTTACAATCCTCATTTTACAGATGAAGTTACTGATGTTGGAAAAACTATCTTGCCCAGTATCACAAAACTAAACTCCTAAGTGGAGCCAAGATTCAAATCAAGGACTCTTGATTAGAGTACACAGTCTGTACCCTTATATAGTTCTCACGGTCAGAAAGGAGGAAATATAATAATCTCACAGAGATAAAGGCTTTTTGGCATTAGATTAAAAATTAATTTTCTGTGTGACCTTGTATCAAGGGGACGTTGAGCAATATGATGAACAGTGCTCTTCATAACAGATTTACAATGAATTCAGAAGGGATATCCATATAGCTGTTTGGCTACTTTTTTAATTACCTTTGATAACTGCCTAAAGCATAACATTAAAGTGCAAATCAGTGAAACTGATTCAGCAAATACTAAGCTAATATGATCCTATGATACAGTCTTCTGGTGGCCTAAGGGGATTCAAGAATAAAACTGAAAGTACATGAATCAGCCTTTAGAATGCTAACTATTATATTTTATTAGCAAAGGTTTGGATAGAAGCTGAAGTCATTTGTTCATTCATTCAGTAAATGTGTATAGGCCATCTATATGCCAGGCACTGTGCTAGGTTCTGGGGATCCAAATATATTTTTAAAAATATTGTACTTCAAAGAGACTTGCATTTATTTTAGAATTAAGCCAATGCGTATAATGAGATAAGTTAATTGCTATAATGGAAGCGTGTACATATTGTACAAAAGAAGATACCCTTAAAACCTATCTGGCAGAGTCAAAGAAGTTATCATAGTGGGGGTAACGTGTGAGATGAGACTTGAAGGTAGCAAAAGTTCTTTCCTCCAAGCTGTGTTCAGTTAGAGGTGGTTGATCAAATAGCATGACATGTTGGGTTCTGATGTACCAGTTAAACAGAGATCCAGAGTCTCTAAAATTTCAATTAGCATTATTCAACAAATATTATTTCTATGACATGCTAGACCCTGGAGATACAGTAGTGATCACAATGGATACTGCCTCTGCCCTCATAGAGTTTTTGTTCAATCTTTTGGTCTATACAGACATTAAAAACAGAGCCACAGAATAATCATGCAATTTCATCTGTGGTAAATGCCATGAAGTAAAGTTAAGGGGATCTCCATGTATAACAGATCTGATCCACTCTGGGGCGTCAAGGAGGATCTCCTTAAGAGAGTGACACCTTACCTAAAACCTGAAGATTAAGGTATCTGTGGGGGGTAAAAGGTGAGAAGACTCACAGTTAGAAAGCATTCCAAGCAGAGAGAACAGCATGCAAGAAGGGATCTGAGGCACGAAGTTATGCAATATCATTCAGGAAATTTAAAAGGACCAATGTGTCCGGAGTAGAAAAAGTAATGAGAAGAAGGTAGAAATGTGGCTGGAGAACACAGGTCCTGCTGGACCTTGCAGGCTGTGTTAAGGATTTTGGTGATTGTCCTAAGACAATAGGAAAACACTGTTTTTTTTAAATCAGTGCAGTGACATGGCCATATTTGCATTTTGAAAACATTACTTTGGCTGCATTGTGGAGAACTGAACGGAGGGGAGCAAGAACAATTGCAGGAAAATCAGTTAGGAGGCTATTGTAATCGTCCAGTAAGGCCAAAATAGTGGCTTAGGAAAGGGTGGTAGCAGTGGAGGTGGTGAGAATTGAGCGGATTTGAAAAATGCTAGAAGATAGATATTGGATCTGCAGATAAGAGAGCATAGCATGTCAAGGATAATTCTTAGCACTCTAGTTTACACAGCTGGATGGATGGATGGTGGTGCTATTCATTGAGATAGGAAACAATAAAAGATAAGGTGAGTGGGAGTTGAAATCAAGATCTTGAGCTTGTACATATTGAATCTGAAGTTCTATTTTGATATCCAAAATGTCAAGTAGGAAGTTGGACATGTCAGTGTGGGATGGAGATAAAAAATTAGGAGGCATTGACACATATGGTGTAGTCGAAGCTAGGTGTAAGTTGGTATTTAAGTTAGGGAAAATAATAACTGGGTATCTATATCCAGTTAAGACACCACAGAGTATGGAATAGAATTATTTATCAATGAACTTTGTAAGCATAATCTCATTCATGTCTTCCTTTATGTACCTATCTGATATTAGAGCATGATCTATATACTTTTTTTCAGTCACTTCTGTTTAATTTAACTGCTATCAACAAGTGGGCAATGCCTTACATCTAAGAGATCTATTCTTTGTACAAGAGTGCATATTTATATTGACATCTATTACCAGTAGGAACCCTAATCTAGCTGGTTCATAGAATGAAACTTTCCAAACTATCCCTTGATAATCTACTAGCATACTATCAACTTGTTCCTACAATACATTCTACCCATATGAATATTTATCTATAGATTGGAAAGATAAAAGAGATTGATGAGCTGTATGTGAGTAGACAAGTAGCTAGTTCTACAAATATTTTATCCCTGCGTGTACTAGTTTTTAGCAATGGTAAGTGTGCACTGCACTGCAGTGTGCACTCAAAATCCCCCATTGCCATGGCTTTCAAGTTGTCTTTGTAAAGTCAAAGAAGGGGAAGGAGGGAAAGCCATTAGGGTTTATGAGAAATGTATTAAGAGCTTACAATCTTTCAGACACTTTTCTTAGGGGTATATATGTATTAACTCATTTAATCATCAAAACAACCCCAGGGCATAGGTGCTATTATTATCTCATATTTATAGATAAGGGAATAAATGCAAAGAGAGTATGCTAATTGACCCAGTTCCAAGGCCAGCAAACCACAGAACCAGAATTCAAACCATGTTTTGTGGCTCCAAAGTCCACTCTCTCAACCACTACACTGTCGTACCTCCCATAAAACATAAACCAGCACTGAATCTACCCTCTCATTAAACAAAGCCCAAGCTTGGGCTCTGACACATTCTTTCCTCTTAGAGAAGATGGAGAGGGGTAGGGCAAAGAAGAGGTCATAGAGTCAAAATTGCCTCTTTCCTCGTAATTCTGTTTCTAGTAAATGAAATAGTGTGATAAATCTTTCCTTTGTTCCCCCATCTGACAGCATATGCCTTTAGTAGTGCCTTTGTAGGAGGAAACATAGCCTGCTGAGTCATCTCTACCAGTTTTTGCATCATGAGGTTTGGAGGAAGCCTCCCATCTGACTACAAACCAGGTTCCCAGCTGCTTATCTTAGGAGACTTGACAAGGTCACAGCTTGAAATGGTATGACTGTATTATAATTAGAGATTAAGTGAAAATTTATTCAATTTAATAATTCAAAAATACTTTTCCTTGTGTCTGTTATAAATAACAGGGTATCATTATCATATATTATTTTAAAACAAGCCTAATTAACTGTATTTAATTTTTTAGTGTCTTATGCTTGTTGATAAAGATAAAGCAAGGGCTATACATACAAATGTAGATAAGATGTCAAAAATATTTTTTAAGGACAGCCTTGGCTTATATCTATATACAATATATCGGAAATGATCACATAACCCCATTTCTGAAGACAGATGCCATTATACCAGTGAATCTGCTCCAATCTATAAAGCCTGTATTCATAAGATCTATTTTCGTATAGAAGAATGTGTAAAAGAAACTTTCAGAATTGAATACTTCTTCAAAAAGACTTGTTACTGACTCACCAGTTTTACTACTACCCTGCCTTTCTCTTTCACTGCCTTTGTCCTGAGATTATTTTAGTTTTGAAGCTAAAAATATTAATATTTTCAAAATAATTGAATCATATTTAATATCCAAGCTTATATTTATGACCACAGTGAAATAACAAATCTTCTGCCTTAACTAATTTTAAATTGGTAATCTAACTTGTTTATTGGCTAGACAGATCCTTTTCTTCATTCATAGATTTGAAAAGTGAACAGACATACAGTTGCTAAAATTGTCCACTAAGCTGAAAAGAAACATATACAAATAAAGATAGATAAATAAATATAGATAATAATGCCACACCACTTATTTGAAGTTATATAGTTATATAGATATAGAGATATATTATCTATATAACTATATAATTATATATAAACTGTATCTACAGTTTATATATATATAACTATATATAAACGATATATATAAAACTATATATAAACAAATCAATTCAAATCCTTCACTTTCTCCACTCAAGTGATTTGGTTTCAAAATATCTTACCTCTAATTTTTGGATATTTCAATTTGTTTTCTCTCCTTTGTTCTATTAGTTTATCAACAAGACAATTACAAGTTTTGTAAACCATTTAGTGCATACCTATAACCATGTGATGGTACAAAAGAAGTAGGAAACATTACCTAACTCCTTGAGGAGTTTACAATCTAATTAAGAAAATGACATTTAAACATATTAAGTAATTAGAAAACAGGATGAGAGTGCCCTGAAGCTACTCATATAAGCCCCCATCCCATGGAGAGGAATCTGGTGTAGGGGAGACAGGTGAGGCTAACACAAATTTATCCGGGTGTATGTTGGTAGCAAAAATAAGTAATGAATATAGAAATAGATTAGTAACAACTGACAAGATGTTTACACTTATACACTCAGTGGCCCTCATAGGTAACAATAATACCAAAACGGAGACCCTAACAGTCAGAAGGCTATGCAGACACCTGAAATGTTATCATTGTGCCATTGTATTTACTGCTTTAACAATAAATGTACTGTGTATGACTTTATATATTAGCAGACATTGTATTTTCCTAAAATGGAAGCAATCAGAGGCAAATAAAAGTTCAAATTTGCAAGCTGATATACAAAACTGTAAATCTCTCAACGTCACTTGGCTCTTGTCTGGAAGTTTTACACCTTTAAGTAAGGCTCAGAGAAATTTGAAACTGTAGACATAAATGAAATGTGTCTCGAGTATTGTATTCTAGATGAAATTAACACACCTCATTTATCAATACAAAATAGTAATTTGAACACCGACTACAAACACATTATTAGACATAAATATTGCATATTTACATTACCAAAATGTGGAGAGACTTTTTATAGTTTATACTCAGACTATTTATATGGGTGTTATTTTTACCAAAAAAAAAAAATATGTAGGCATATATTATTATGTCTGATAAATATTAATTAAAAATAATTTGTAAAAAAAATCTCAGAGATCATATTTTTTATGGAAATATAAAAATATACAGAAAGTGTTGTAAATAATTTGCATTAAGTATTTATTCATTTATTTTAGGAATTATGGCTATCTTGCAACAGCGCAAAAGACACAACACCTGTAAAATTTCGGTGATGGGGAGGTTTATGTGATCTTTAAAGAGACGGAAATAGAAAAATTGTGCTTATTGAATAATACAGAATAGTCATTAGTCTTAAAAGCATTGGAGTCAGACAAAAATTCACAACCTGACTTTACCATTTACTAGCTGTGTGACCATGGTGGAGTCATTACTCTTTCTGGGCCTCAGCTCTCTCATTTTAAAATATGTCTATAAACATAGAACCTACCTCACAAAGTTATTGTGAGGCTGAATGTACATAAAGCACAGCCCCCCAGCCCATGACACAACTAGGCTCTTCAATAATAACTATTATAAGAATTATTTATTGGGCCGCCCCGGGGCTTAGCGGTTAAGTGCATGCGCTCCGCTACTGGTGGCCCAGGTTCGGATCTGGGCGCGCACCCACGCACCGCTTCTCCGGCCTCAGCCGCGTCCCACATACAGCAGCTAGAAGGATGTGCAGCTATGACATACAACTATCTACTGGGGCTTTGGGGGAAAAATAAATAAATAAAGTTATTTTTAAAAAAAGATTTATTTTACAATTGAAATATCTATATCTATATAGATAGATATAGATATATCTCCCAAAATGTTCAGCCTGTTTTCTTCTACCACAACAGTAAAAAGTATGCCATGAAGTCTTACTATATAATATCCATTTTTCTGAGGTGGAATTAAAAAAAAAAACATTATGGTAGGTTAAATTAAAGGAATTTGTAGTCAGTTATTCTCTAGAATTGTCAGTTTTCACTATGAAGTTGTCAGCGTTTTTTCCATTATCAGAGCACTCCCTATCCACCATCCTCACCCTCCTCTTGATATGGCACTGAACATGGAGAGGAGTATGGGGGAGGATTGGGCACTGGGATGCAGCAGCTGGACTGGAGTGGTGGGAAGGACCCATGGTTTTTGCGCTTGGAGTTTGTGCATTTGAGGTGAGGTTGCAAAAAGGGCTAGGAGAAGGAGAAAAAAAGCAGCAACAAGGTAACTCCCATGCTCTCCCCTGATTGGTCAGAAAAGTTAATCCACCTCCCCAAATTCACCCACTCAGCAAACACGGTTTTGCAGAGGAGGACTGGGATGTGTGCAGAGTTGGTATCAGCCGCCAGCCATTTGTATCACTGTGTAATTGAGCATGCCTGGATATGGGCTTGCGACCAAATTGTTTGCTCTGAAGCTGCAGAGCCGGATATGGAGCATCCAAATCCTGAGACTGCTAAACCCGTACTTTGAACCTCTGCACTCCACCACTGTGTCTATGTGGTTACATCCTTCTTCACTATCTGTGCCACTGTACGGAAATCCTGTGCATCTCTCAGGGCCCTGTCCTAACGCCCCATGACAGGGCTCTGCCCAGGCAACCGGGACTCCTGGAACTGACAATGAGGACTGAACCTTCCCTCCTTGGAGAAGGGAAATAGGTATCCCTCTCCTGGACCTCTTCCACTCAGTTCCACCACCTGAGGGCTCTGAGATAAAAGAGAACTCAACACCATGAAGGAAAAACGTTCTCTTAACCCCAGCCCCCACCTCCATCCTCAATTGCAGTCCTCTAGGTTCCTGAGGCTGCGATCCACCACAGCACCCCTGGTGGGAAGTGGGGCCGAAGGAACTGCATTTGGAACACACTCCTCAGGGATTCTGGTGCAGGAGCTCAGGGACCTCAACTTGAGAATTAAGAAAAAAAAAAGGTTGAAAATTTATAACAGACACCAGCAGTAAGGATCAGACAGCAGGGGCTCCGGGACAGACCTAGGAGATGGTCTCCCTGCCTCTGTCAAACATTCTTATTCTCAACATGTTCACTATCTAATTGCAGCAAAGGGGTCTCCCAGGATCGCAACAAGTGCACATTCCTTTCTTGGACAGATAATAATTGTCAGAGCTCCTTCTAGCCTCATACTTGACTATATTTTAGCTTTTAGATTTTATTTAAGCAGAGATTTTAAGGCTAGTTGGTCGCTGTCCTGAGGGTAGTGAAACACCCCGAGGAGGCTATCAGGGAGCCTGGGCAGGCGCACTAGGATGTGTCCACACGGAGAAGGCTTGGGGATCCTGGAGCACTGGTCCTGGGTGAGTCTCCACCGCGCGGGCTCCATCCCCACCTCCTGCCCCCCTCCGACCCCTCCCAGCCTGGTGTGTTGTACTCCGCACCCCACGCCCGCTCCCAGCCCGCGCCTCCCGCTGCCTCCGCCCCTCACTCTCGGGGCCCCCGCGTCGTCGTCCCACACCGACTTCGCTCCCGCCGCCCCGCCGGCCGCACTTCCCGCCCTCGCCGCGGCGCTGCGCCCGCACTCGGCCCGCACTCCGCTGCCTCCGGCGCGCGTTCCTCGCGCGGCCCCGTCGCCCTCGCCTCCCTCGCCGCCGCCGCGCCCCGGACTCGGTAGGCTCCGCGCCCCGCCGTCGTCTGCGCCTCTTGGCTCCTGAGAGCCCGCGCTCCCGCCTGACGCGGAGGCGCCGCCGTCCCCGCCGCCACGGCCAACACGGGTGCCACGCGCCGCCGCCGCCGCCGCCGCCGCGCCGCCACTCGCCCGCCGCCCGCCATGGCCCCGCAGCAAACAGGTAGCAGGAAGCGGAAAGCGCCAGCGGCCGAGGCGGGCGCCGCGAGCTCGTCGTCGCAGGGCTCGGCGGCGGCGGACGGAGAGGGACCGCTGCTGCTCAAGAGGCAGAAGCGGCCGGCGGCGCGGCGCTCGCTGGTGCGCTACCTGAAGGGCCGCGAGGTGGGCGCGCGGGGCCGCGCCGGGCTCCCGGGCTTCGAGGGCGAGCTGCGCGGCTACGCGGTGCGGAAGCTGCCCGAGCTGCTGCGGGAGCGCGAGCTGGCCCTGGGCACCCTCAACAAGGTGTTCGCGTCGCAGTGGCTGAACGCCAGGCAGGTGGTGTGCGGCACCAAGTGCAACACGCTCTTCGTGGTGGACGTGCAGTCGGGCCAGATCACGCGCATCCCCCTGATGCGCGACCGGGGGCCCGGGCTGGCCCGGGCCCAGCCGAGCTGCGGCATCCACGCCATCGAGCTGAATCCCTCCAAGACGCTTCTGGCCACCGGGGGCGAGAACCCCAACAGCCTGGCTGTCTACCAGCTGCCCACCCTGGACCCCGTGTGCCTGGGCGACCGCCATGGCCACAAGGACTGGATCTTCGCCATCGCCTGGATAAGCGATACCGTGGTCGTGAGCGGCTCCCGCGACGGCACCGTGGCGCTGTGGCGGATGGACCCGGACGTGTTCAACGGCAGCATCGCCTGGCACAACGACGCAGGGCTCCCCCTGTATGCCCACATCCGTCCGAGGGACTTGGAGACCATCCCCAGGGCCAGCACCAACCCCAGTAACCGCAAGGTACGGGCTCTGGCCTTCAGCGGCAAGAACCAGGAGCTGGGAGCGGTGTCCCTGGACGGCTACTTCCACCTGTGGAAAGCCCGGAGCACCCTGTCCAGGCTGCTGTCCATCAGGCTGCCCTACTGCCGAGAGAACGTGTGCCTAACCTACTGTGACGAGTTGTCCCTGTACGCGGTGGGCTCCCAGTCCCACGTCTCCTTCCTGGATCCGCGCCAGCGCCAGCAGAACATCCGGCCCCTGTGCTCCCGAGAGGGCGGCACGGGCGTGCGCTCGCTGAGCTTCTACCAGCACATCGTCACCGTGGGCACGGGCCACGGCTCCCTGCTCTTCTATGACGTCCGCGCTCAGAAGTTCCTGGAAGAGAAGGCCTCGGCCAGCCCGGACTCCTCTCCTGGGCCCGCAGCGAGGAAGCTCAAGCTCACCTGTGGCAGAGGCTGGCTCAACCACGACGACCTGTGGGTGAACTACTTTGGCGGCATGGGCGAGTTCCCCAACGCGCTCTACACTCACTGCTACAACTGGCCTGAGATGAAGCTCTTCGTGGCTGGGGGGCCTCTCCCTTCAGGCCTGCACGGGAACTACGCAGGCCTGTGGAGCTAAGGATGGCCGCCCTGTTCTCCAAGTGCCCAGATTTACCTTCCAGTGCCCTCCCACTTTCCTTCTTTACGCTTGTGTTTGTGCTTTTAACTCAGTGTGGCTTTTGTCTTCCAAGTGGAAAGTGCACAGCTTACCTGTGCTTAGTTTTGGGCAGACAGAGAAAGAGAAAGAGAGAAAAAGTGGTCTTTTGGGCAATCAAAACATGGCTTTAATATTTATCTGCACCTCCCCCAACACCACCATCTTTTCTGCCTTCTTTTACAAAGAATTTTGGCTGATCCTTAATTGTGTTCTCTCTTGAGTGATTCACACATGCTCTTTCTCTGGGTTGATGTAGTCATGGTTCCCACTACAATTCAGTACTTTAGTTTTACCGGTATTTCAACAGTATGTTCAGGTCTTTTACACATTTCTGATGTATGATATTTCGGGAAAACATGTGCTATAAAGTGTCTTTTGGCCTGGACTGAGGAACTACCTATCATATAACAGGGCAGGTTTATAGCCCTGCTCCAATTAGAAAATGCATTTCAAGTTCTAGATTGCCACCATTTGGGGCGTGTTTCATTTGGATGTTGGAACTTAGTGTTGTTTGTATATTGTTGGTGCATAAAATACTTTAAAAATATGTTCTCTTAGTTAAGAAATCTTACAATGGTGTTCATCCTATTAATCACAGTTTTGATTAATCAGTAAAAATTTAGCATCAATACCCCAAGGCCCTCAGCCTTGTTGTTTAAAGCTGCTATATTATGGCCTGCTTTCTTGGGTAGCATTTATGCTACAGATTTTCGGAGCTAATCAAAAGTGGCCTATATGTGGCAGGACAATCAGGGAGGTACTTTTTGGGGTAAACATTCCTTTAAAGTTCAGGTAACACTATCCAGGCAGCCATTTACAGAGAAAGACTGGCTGTTGTGCTCAATGTAGATGGTGTTGACAATTTTTTATTGTATACATGGATAATTCTTTGATCTGGATTATGTGATCTATTGCAGAAAAAAATAAATAAAACATGTTCAGCATTTTAGCAATTAAGTGCTAAGCTAAAGTTTTTGAATGCTTAAATATACACTTTATCTTTTCTTAATTGTCCTTCTAGGAATATATGAATCAAAGTCAAAATCTTCCAAGAGAGAAACTGAATTGAAGCTGAAACATCAGCTATGCACACATTACTTTGTACGTTTGTTTTTGAGAAGCAAACTTATGCTCCTATCATGGGTTAGAACATTAAATAACATTTTGAACACCTTATCTAAATATACTTGCTATAGGTTAGGACAAGTTAGGTGTCTTGTTGTGTTTTTAAGATGATTTATCAAACTGTTTTTCATTTACACCAACATACATATTGTGCCTATAACTACCTACTCAAATATACTGTATATTTGTGTATGTGTATATATTACTTCTCATGTGAGGAAAAGACATAGATGTATACCATTTTACATACGCAGGTATTTCTAATATTTTAAACTACATCTCTCAAGACTTCCCATTTGGTCTTTGTTGTTGTTTTGTTTTATCTTAATTTAAATTAAGCAATACATGCACATGACCAAAAAAATCATACTTTATAAAAGGTGTACAGTGAAAAGTAAGTTTCACACTCCAGGATCCCTGATCTCCTGCCGGTAGATCACAAGCAGTACATTTTGTATGTGTATCCACTTAGCGATAGTCTATACATATATAAGGATACCTGTGTGTATGCAATTTTCATACAAATGATAACGTGCTGCGCATATCTGTGACTTTTTATCACAAAATCTTAGAGATTTTTTCTTATACTTATCTACCTAATTCATTTTAATTGTATAATATTCCCCTGTATGGTTGGAACATACATTATCTATTCATTACACCTTTGATGAGCATTTACATTGGTTCTTATTTTCTGTTACTATAAGCTATTCTGCAGTGATTCCTTAGGTGCATAATCTTTGTGCACATGTGTAAGTATATCTGCAGGATAAATTCCTAGAAATGGAATTGCTGGGTCAATTTTATATTTAATAGCCATTGGCAAATTACCCTCCAAAGAGGTTCTACCAACTTAACCTGCCATAAATAATGTATGCACGCGTGCTTCACCACACCCTTGCCAACAGTGTGTCAGCAAATTCTGTGCTCTTTGCCAATCAGATATCCTCTTGATCTTGATCCTTTCTTTCTAAGCCACTGTGGCTGAGTTAAGTAGATTTGTGGTCAGAATACCAAGTAGGTTCTGAAACAAAGATCAAGAATATGAGGAAATGAGGGCAAGCAATAAAAATACTGTCAAACCAAAGGCAGAGAACATCTACAGTTCAGGCTCGCATATCTGGAGATGGATTACAAAAGACTACATTCCTTAGATACTTAGCTGGACCTAGTAGGGTTTCCTGGTTTATTGCACCCTGGTTTCACTTGTATTCAATGCATCAGATGTTGCTGAAGAAAATCCAAGTAGGAGATGATGAGATCCTGAACTAGGATATTTGAGGTAAGTGTGGAGAGGGAGGAAGTTATTAGAAAAATGAGGAGAAAATAAAATGAACAAACAGTATTTGGTATTTAATGTGGAGGGTGAAGAAAGCCAAAGAATTTAGGTGGACTCCAAGGCTCTGGCTTGAATGTAAATGAATAGTGGCAACAAATGAATATAGAGAATATAGGCATAGAGGATGCAACGTGGAGGGTGATCAGCTCGACTGGGGACATGTTGAATTTGAGGTGCCTACGTGACACCAGGAGAACGTACCCAGTGAAGAACTGACTGTATATCCCGGAATGCGATTTCTCGCTGCTGGGAAGGTGAGTGATATGAAATGCTGGGAAACTCTCCCTCTTAGGGGCAAGCAGAATAGAAAAGCCTATTAAAGATCCTAAAAAGCAATGAAGAAGAAAAAAGGGGAGGATATACAATAGAAGAGGCTTATTTTACCCAAATGCCATGACCTCATCAATCTGAGACAACAAAACATTTCTTTAATACTAAAATGATAATAATTTTCGAGTCTCTTCCTCAGTTACAAAGGGCAGTTTTTCTCCTAGATATCCTCCCTAAATACTTACCGAGGACCTTGCATTGGTCCACTAATTAAGCTTTTTCATTGGTCAACTGCTGGTACCATCTTAGAGAATGAAAAGTCAGACCTTTGTCACAAAGCAAGACTTCACAGTTAGTGATTTCTGGACCACTTAGCCTGCTGGTCTAAGATATCTCCAGCACTCCCAACAGCCTGCTGGCCCCAGCATCCCAGGCAGCCATGCCGAAGCCCTGGCAGTCTCACAGAGGTGGAGTATCCCCTCACCACCAGCTTCTACTAGCCCGTGTTTGAGTTCCTGCCTCAATGCCACAGGTGCAGGTCTCTGCTAATTTTCCCAGGCTGCCAAAGGACAAAACAGGTGTCCAGTGGAGGATGTTCCTTCCTCAGTATCACAATCCCCAAAGCACAAATACAAAGAATTAGAAGTGAGAAAGAAGAAATTGGCACAGGCATGGATTTATTTATTAGGCAGATAAATGTAAAATCTGAGTGAAGAAATTATCAGAAGATACAAATAACTAAACTTTTTCCAAGAAGAAATAAGAAACCAGAACAGATCATTAACCCTAGAAAATTGTGAATTTTTTTTAATCTGCCCTTTGCTCCTAGAAAATCACACACAAACACATAATTATAAACATATCTTAGACATGCTAGACCTGATGGTCTCACAAATAAATTATTTAACATTGTCAAGGAGTATTTAATTTTGAGCAGCTTCAGAGCATAAAGAGAAAAGTTTACTTTTCTTTATGAGGCCAGCATAGTATTAATAACAAACCTGAGTAAAATTGCACAAAATGAAAAGTGACCAGTTTTACATATATAGATAAATAATGCAACTTATCCTTTAAAACCGCTGTGTATCAGTGTATTAAAAGGAAACCATATCATGGCAAAGTGACTCTAGTTCCTTGAACGCAGATTGTTCACAATTGAGAAATCTATTATTGCAATGTATGATATGAACAGGTCAAATGAGAAGACATATTCAAGTTAATAAATTTCAATAAATAACAATAAAATCTTACTACAATTCTGATAAAATTCTTAGTAAAGTATGAGGAAATATACTCTTCATATGGTAAGTGTGTGTGTGTGTGTGTGTGTCTGTGTTGTGTTTCAAACCTGAACCAGAATCCTCTTTAAGGGTATAACATCAGAGTAACTCCTATGAAAGGGGGGGAACAAAACAAGGATTCTAAAAATCACCACCATTTTAAATATTATTATGAAAATTCTAGATACTGTAATTAGGAAAGATAGCAAAATAAAAGGTATAAATATTGGAAAAGAGAAAGCACTTATAATTATTTGCAGATGATATGACTGTAAAAAAAATCCAAAAGGGCCAACTGAAAAATTTGTTAGGAACAATGAAATGCTTTAATAAGATGTTCAATTTTGAAATTAATATATAAAAAATCAATACTTTTCTATTTTCACTTATTTACTCATTCATCAAATATCTCTTGAATGCTTACCATGTACCAGGCACTGTTCCAGGTGCTAGAGATACTATGGTGAACAAGACAAGCAAGTCATGCCCTCATAAGGCTTGCATCCCTTGAGAAGGAAAGAGACAATAAACATATAAACCAGTAAATGTATACAGTATGTCAGATGGTTATCAATGCTAGTAAATAAAATAAATCACGATAAAAGAGAATAGGCAATAGGAATTCCAGGGGAGATGCAATTTTATTTTATTAATTTTTTTATTGAGATATAATTCACATATAACCTTATATTAGTTTCAGGTATACAACATAATGATTGATATATGTATATATTGTGAAATGATCACCACAGTAAGTCTAGTTAATACCCATCACCACACATAGTTACAATTATTTTTCCTTGTGATGGTAACTTTTAAGATCTACTTTCTTAGCAACTATCAAATATGCAATACAGTATTACTAACTATAGTCACCATGCTGTACATTACATTCCCAGGACTTATTTATTTTATAACTGGAAGTTTGTACCTTTTGACCCCCTTCACCCGTTTCGCCCACTCCCAACCCTCCACCTCTGGCAACCACCACTCTGTTCTCTGTATCTATGACTTCATTTTTTTTTTTTTTTTTAGATTCCACATATAAGTGAGGTCATATGGAATTTGTCTTTCTCTGTCTAACTTATTTCACTTAGCATAATGCCCATGTTGTCACAAATGGAAGGATTTCCTTCTTTTTTATGGCTGAATAATATTTCATTTGTGTATACATACCACATTTTCTTTATACATTCATCCACCAATGGACACTTAGGTTGTTTCAATGTCGTGGCTATTGTAAATAATGCTGCAATGAACATCAAGTTAGTGTTTTTGTTTCCTTTGGATAAATACTGAGAAGTGGAATTGCTGGATCATATGGTAGTTCTATTTTTAATTTTTTTGGGGAATCTCCATATTGCACCAATTTACCATCCCACCAATAGTGTACAAGGGTTCCCTTTTCTCCACGTCCTTGCCAACACTTGTTATTTCTTGTCTTTTTAGTTAAAGATATTCTAACAGGTGTGAGGTGATAGCTCATTGTGGTTTTGATTTGCATTTCCCTGATTAGTGATGTCGAGCACCTTTTCATGTACCTATTGGCAATCTGTATGTCTTATTGGGAAAAATGTCTGTTCGGATCCTCTGCCTGTTTTTCAGTCAGATTTTTTTTTTTTTTTTTGCCATTGAGTTGTACAAATTCTTTCTATATTTTGGATATTAACTCTTTATCAGATATATGATTTGCAAATATTTTCTCCCCTTCCATAGGTTGGCTTTTCATGTTGTTGATGGTTTCCTTTGCTGTATAGAAGATTTTTATTTTGATGTAGTCTCTTTAACACATTTTGAGTTGAATTTTGTGTATGGTGTAAGATAGTGGTCCAGTTTCATTCTTTTGCATGTAGCTGTCCAGTTTTCCCAACATCACTTATTGAAGAGACTGTCTTTTCCCCATTGTATATTCTTGGCTCCTTTGTCATAAATTAATTGACCATATTTGTGTAGTTTTATTTCTGGCCTATCTATTCTGTTCCAAAAGAGAATAGGGGATAGGAATTCTGGGCGAGATGCAATTTTAAATAAAATTGTTCATGAAAGCCTGGTCAATAAGTTGACATTTGAGCCGAGATCTGAAGGAAGTGACAAAGTGAGCCAAGCAGCTGTATCAGAGAGGAGAGTTTCCAAAGGAGGGAATAGCAAATACAGACATCTGAGGCGGGCCCATGCCTGGTGTGTCAGAGGAGCAGAAAGGAGACCCGTGTGGTTGGAGCAGACTGCGTGAAGAAAGGAGTCGAGTCGGAGAGATAATGGAGGACAACATCGTGCAGAGATCTGTAAGCAATTATAAGAACCTTGGACTTTACTCTGAATGAATTGAAAAGCCAGGGAGGGTTTTGAACGGGGATTTATGTTTTAAAAGGAAACCTGGATGCTGTGTAGTTAATATACTGTAGAATGTAGTGGGGAAAAGACAGAGAAGGAGAGGAATCAGTAAGTTACCACAGTAATCCAGATCAAAGTTAATGTTGGCTATATGCAAAACTAATCGGTTTAAAAATTCAGTGGAGCTTCTGGTTCAAAATGACAGACATGTTCTAAGAATCTTATAGAAGTGACAGTAAAGAATATTTAAATTGAATAACTCCATGTTAGTGCTATAAATAAGAAAGAGTGCCAATATCAGATCAGATATTTTGACAGCGTTCTGGCAAACAGAAAATAGATAAATAAATAAATAAAGCTGACAAATAAAGCTGAGCAGAGTTACAACCCTAAGATGCAACTATGTATCTGCCGCCGTTTTGATGGGAGCCAATCTTCGTAGACTCTCCCCCAAAGGTTCCAAGCTATACTTTGGCATACATCAATAGCAGGAGTGATTTTTGAAGTGGCAAGCACAGTTGGAGGACTGTCCATGGATGGACTTGGCTAGTTGGACCCTTCTCCAAATAATGGAATACTGTACTGTTGTTAAAATTCTGGATCTGGTTCTTTATGTACTGACATGGGGAAGTAGCCTTGATAATGTTAGGTGAAATAAGCAAATTGCAAACCAGAGGCATAATACCATTTTTGTTTAAAAATAAGAGATGGAAGTTCAGAGGAGGAAGCATATAGTACATACAAGAGTATATACACATGTTGTATATGTTACCATAAGCCTAAGATACAACATGTCCCACATTCCCAACTATAATTATAAGGGGAGGGAGGGGCAAGTTTTAGCTTTGGAATAGACCAAGGTATGTTCTCAGTCATTGCTATATCACTTAAATCCATTCCCATCTCTGACGTCCTTAACTGGTAATAAGACCAGTCCTACATTACATTACTCTAACCTCTGACAAAAATAGGACTTAGTTTTATTGTTTATAGGGGACAAGGAGGAAAATAATCACTCAGAACTTTAAAAAGGTATATCGAATCCATAGCCACACAGAGGAAAGAAACATAATTCATAAAGTCTTCTTTTATTCTCAATATCAGGACTTGAGCACTATTAATACATGGGAGCATATTTGCTGCACATACCTCCCTATTGTTAATCAGAGGACTTCTAAAATCTAGACACTTTCACTTACAAAGGGTTATAACTAATGCATGAATCTTCAATTAAATATCACAAATATTTAGCACTGGAAATATAAAGCAAGAGAGAGATGTGATACCAAAATTTGCTCCTTTGTCTTGCTTTTCACTAGGTTTTACCCAATAGTTAGTCATAATATTGGCACATACCATAATAGCTGGTGGATGTAGCTATATAAAGAGATGAGTCAATTCGTTGAGAAAAAATCATTCAAATCAGTGATTTAGATTAATGTGGACAAAACCACCAATTGAGTAACAGTAATAATCCCCCTCACTAAACCCATCTAGCTGTTTTGAATTTGGCAACCTGAGAATATAATATTGTTCTGGAAAACCAAATAAATATTCTCTATAGAATAAGATAAAAGACTGAGATCATGGATTAAGTAAATCCCTTTGTAAAAGGCAACTTCCATAAGCAAAAGAGCTGAGCCATCATATGAGAATCAGAACCTTCCGCTGAGGAGGGACATTAGATAGAGACATGTATTTGACCTTCAAGATCTCAATAGAATAATGATCCTTGTGTCACATCTCAATACATAAGTAGTAGCCAGTATTTCATCTTCACCTGCAAAGAGATTTTATTATTATGCTTGTTTATTGAGGTCTCTATCTTTTTGGGAGTGTTCACATATATAAACACATGCATCCAGACAGAGATAAACTATCTTCAATGTGAGGAGCTCAAGGTGATGTCTTATTAAAATCTTGAATCTTCTTTGTTTTACTTTATAACTCTCCATGGGTGACTCAACCAGTCTCAAAATGAAAAACACAAGTCAAACTAATGGCAGAGCACTGCAGTCACCAAAGCATCTGTTATTGTTGTTGTATTTTTTCCAATTTGCTAGGCTGAGTATTGAGTAATGAATGATAACTTGGCATTACTATTCTTCGAGAATATTTAAACATTTAAAAAATCTCAAAACTTCAAAGCTATGTAACAACCAAGCCTTCATTTTACCTCAATATTTTGAGTTGCCACTCAGATAATAGCAATTAGTTCTGACACTGTAAATGTCAAACATCAAGGTACAAAATGTATACTGTGCGCTATGCAGTGTTTATGGGAAATCAAGTGGGGGAAGTGACTACCTTTCAGAATCTATACTAGCAATTAAGCGTTTCCTAAGATCACTTCTTATAGAGAAAAAGCAAATGTTAGTAAATATGATGATTCGTTCATCTATTATTATTAGCATGCACCTACAGAATATATGGCCAAGAGTAGGATTAATGAATGATAAAATTGTGTAGGTCTATAAAGGCTATTAAAGATCATATAGTATAACACTCTCATTTTTAAGGATATTTTTATGGTGGTAATTTTAAATGTGTTCCTGATTTTTAATTTTTAAAATAACAAAATATACCTATAATGTAACAAAAACTCATGTTTCTACCATCTAGAATTAACTGAAAGTAAAATCATGGATGAGTTAGCAGCCCTTGTTGGACACTATAAATTCCCTTCTCACCTCCCCAGAAGTAAACACTCTCTATAACAGTTCAGCAAGTATCTGTCCAGTTCAAGTTTTATACTTTTATGTATTTATATTTATTTAACAAATACTTAAGTACTTAGCATGTGCCAGACAGTTGTTAACACTTTCCAGAGATTGGCTCATTTAATCTTCATACTAATTCACATTTTACAGATGACCATTTTACAGAGGAGTAATTAAGTAACTTGCCAAAGGTCATACGGGGTAATAAGTTGCAGAGCTATATCCAGAGTAAGTCCTCACATATGCATATTTCCATCTATAATAAATAGAATGACTTTTATTAATTTTGTGTGCCTTAAAAAATTTATGTAAATTAGATACTGAACCTACTCAGAAATTTGCTCTTTTTTCACTCAATATTATGCGAGAGCTTCTAATGATATGTGTATGTATCTTTTTAGTTTATTTTAACCATATCATCTATTATATGAATATACCACAAAATATGTATTATATCAAAGGACAATTGGGTTCTTACTAAATTTTATGTATTTCAAACTATGTTACAATACATACATTAAAAAATATTTTGTGATGCACATTTGATAATTGCTCTACATTTTTTTTTAAATGTAGAAGTGGACTTGCTCTTTCATAGAATGTGTGCATTTAAATTTTTTTTTTTTATTTTATTGAGGTCATACTGTCTTATAACATTGTATAAATTTCAGGTGTACATTATTATAGTTCAGTTTCTGTATAGACTGCATCGTGTTCACCACAGTCTAGTTTATATCCAACACCAAACATTTGTGCCCTTTTACCCCATCTCACGTTCCCCCTACCGCATTTTCCTCTGGTAACCACTACTCTGTTCTCCTTATCTATGTTATCTTCCACATATGAGTGAAATCATACAGTATTTGTCTTTCTCTGTCTGATTTATCTCACTTAGCAGAATACCCTCAAGGTCCAACCATGTTGTCACAAATAGCACAATTTTGTCTTTTTATGGCTGAGTAGTATTCCACTGTATATGTATACCACATCTTCTTTATCCATTCATCCGTCAATGGACATTTGGGTTTCTTCCATGTCTTGACTATTGTGAATAATGCTGTGATGAACACAGGGATGCACAAATATTTTTGAATTGTTGATTTCATATTCTTTGGATAAATACACAGTAGTGGAATAGATGGATCATATGGTATTTCTATTTTTAGTTTTTGGAGCAATCTCCATGCTATTTTCCATAGTGGCTGCACCAGTTTGCATTCCCATCAGCAGTGTATGAGGATTCCCTTTTCTCCACAACCTCTCCAATGTTTGTTATTCCTTGTCTTGTTAATTATAGCCATTCTGGCAGGTGTGAGGTGATATCTCACTGTAGTTTTGATTTGCATTATCCTACTAATTAGTGATGTTGAACATCTTTGCATGTGTCTGTTGACCATCCATCTATCTCCTTTGCAAAAATATCTGTTCATATCCTCTGCCTGTTTTTTGATTGGGTTGTTCATTTTGTTGTCATTGAGTTGTATGAGTTCTTTATGTATTTTCAAAACTAGGCCCTTGTCAAACATATGATTTGAAAATATTTTTCTCTCAGTTGGTGGGTTGTCTTTTTGTTTTGTTGATGGTTTCCTTTGCCATGCAGGAGCTTTTTAATCTGATGTTGTCGCATTTCTTTATTTTTTCCTTTGTTTCCCTTGCCAGAGTAGACATGGTATTTGAAAAGATACTGCTAAGACCAATGTCAAAGAGGGTACTGCCTATATTTTCTTCTAAGAGTTTTATGGTTCCAGGTCTTATATTCAAGTCTTTAATCCATTTTGAGTTAATTTTTGTGTATGGGGTAATATAATGATCTACTTTCATTCTTTTGCATGTGGCTGTCCAGTTTTCCCAATACCATTTATTGAAGAGCCCTTCCTTTCTCCATTGTATGTTCTTGGCTCCTTTGTCAAAGATCAGCTGTCCATAGATATGTGGGTTTATTTCTGGGCTCTCAATTCTGATCCATTGATCTGTGTGTCTGTTTTTGTGCCAGTACCATGCTGTTTCAATTGCTATAGCTTTGTAGCAGATTTTGAATTATGGGAGTGTGATACCTCCAACTTTGTTCTTTTTTCTCAGGGTAGTTTTGGCTATTCGTGGTCTTTCGTTGTTCCATATAAATTTTAAGATTCTTTGTTCTATTTGCATGAAGGATGTCATTGGGTTTCTGATTGGGATTGCATTGAATCTGTAGATTCTTTTAGGTAATATGGACATTTTAACTGTGTTTATTCTTCCAATCTGAGAGCATGGAATATCTTTGCATTTGTTTATGTCTTCCTCAATTTCTTTCAGTAATGTCTTATATTTTTCGGTATGGTAGATCTTTCACCTCCTTGGTTAAATTTATTCCTAGTTATTTTACTCTTTTTGTTGCGATTATAAATAGGATTGCATTCTTGACTTCTCTTTCTGCTAGTTCGTTATAAGTGTATAGAAATGTAACTGATTTTTGTATGTTGATTTTGTGTCCTGCAACTTTACTGTATTTGTTGGTTATTTCTAATAGTTTTTTGGTGGACTCTTTAGGGTTCTATATATAGAATCATGTCATCTGCAAATAGTGACAGTTTCACTCCTTCCTTTCCAATTTCAATCCCTTATATTTCTTTTGCTTGCTTAATTGCTCTGGCTAAGACTTCCACTACTATGTTGAACAAGAGTGGCAAAAGTGGGCATCCTTGTCTTGTTCTTGTTCTTAGAGGAATGGCTTTCAGTTTTCCTGCATTGAGCATGATGTTGGCTGTGGGCTTCACATATATGGCCTTTACTATGTTGAGGTACTTTCCTTCTACACCCATTTTATTGAGAGTTTTTCATAAATGGATTTGGATCTTGTCAAATGCTTTCTCTGCATCTACTGAGATGATCATGTGATTTTTATTCCTTATTTTGTTAATATGGTGTATCACATTGATTGATTTGCAGATGCTGAACCATCCCTATATCTCTGGGATAAATCCCACTTGGTCGTGGTGTATGATCCTTTTAATGTATTGTTGTATTTGATTTGCTAATATTTTCTTGAGGATTTTTGCATCTATGTTCATCAGTGATATTGGCCTGTAATTTTCATTTTTTGTGTTGTTCTTATCTGATTTTGGTATCAGGGTAATGTTGGCCTGGTAAAATGAGTTAGGATGCATGCTGACTTCTTCAATTTTTAGGAATAGTTTGAGAAGGATAGGAATTAAATCTTCTGTGAATGTTTGGTAGAATTCTGCAGAGAAGCCTTCTGGTCCTGGACTTTTGTTTTTTTTTTGGGGGGGGGGGTTGATTACTATTTCAATCTTTTTGCTTGTTAGTGGTCTATCCAGATTCTCTATTTCTTCTTGATTCAGTTTTGGGAGGTTGTATGATTTGGGAGGTTGATAGATAAATAGAATTTATCTATTTCTTCTAGGTTATCCAGTTTGTTGGCATACAGCTTTTCATAGTATTCTGTTATAATCCTTTGTATTTCTGTGGTGTCCATGGTAATTTCTCCTCTCATTTCTGATTTTATTTATTTGAGTCTTCTGTCTTTATCTCTCAGTGAGTCTGACTAAGAGTTTGTCAATTTTGTTTATCTTCTCAAAGAATCAACTCTTCATTTCATTGATCCTTTCTATTGCTTTTTTTAGCCTCTTTCATTTATTTCTGCTCTGATTTTTATTATTTCTTTCCTTCTACTGACTTTGTGCTTTGTTTGTTCTTCTTTTTCTTTTAGCAGTGCCTTTTTTTTTTGCAAGGAGAATCAGCCCTGAGCTAACATCCATGCTAATCCTTCTCTGTTTTTGCTGAGGAAGACTGGCTCTGAGCAAACATCTATTGCCAATCCTCCTCCTTTTTCCCCCAAAGCCCCAATAGATAGTTGTATGTCATAGTTGCACGTCTTTCTAGTTGCTGTATACGGGACGCGGCCTCAGCATGGCCAGAGAAGCAGTGTGTTGGTGTGCACCTGGGATCCGAACCCGGGCCGCCAGTAGTGAAGCATGCACACTTAACTGCTAAGCCATGGGGCCAGCCTTGTTCTTCTTTCTCTAATTTATTTAGGTATAGGGTCAGCTTGTTTATTTGAGGTTTTTCTTGTTTGTTGAGGTAGGCCCATATTGCTCTAAATTTCCCTCTTAGTACCACTTTTGCTGCATCCCATAAGTTTTGGTATGTTGTGTTTTCATTTTCATTTGTCTCCAGGTATTTTTTTATTTCTTCTTTGATTTCTTCATTGATCCGATCCAAGTTGTTCAGTAGCTTGTTGCTTAGTCTCCACATATTTATGACTTTCCCAGCTTTTTTCTTGTAGTTGGTTTCTAGTTTCATAGCATTGTGGTTGGAAAAGATGCTTGATATGATTTCAGTCTTCTTAAATTTGTTGAGGCTCACTTTGTTTCCCATCATATAGTCTGTCTTTGAGAATATTCCATGTGCACTTGAGAAGAATGTACATTCTGCTGTTTTGGGATGGAATGTTCTATATCTATATATTAAGTCCATCTAAACTAGTGTTTCATTTAAGGCTGCTGTTTCCTTCTTGACTTTCTGTCTGGATGATCCATCCATTGAGGTAAGTGGGGTGTTAAGGTCCTCTACTATTATTATGTTGCTGTCAATTTCTACCTTTAGGTCTATTAATATTTGCTTTATATACTTTGGTCTTCCTGTGTAAGTTGCATATATAATAATGTGTGTTATGTCTTCTTGGTGGGATGTCCATTTTATCATTATATAATGGCCATCTTTGTCTCTCATTACCTTTTTTATGTTGAAGTCTGCTTTGTCTGATATAAGTATGGCTACACCCACTTTCTTTTGCTTGCTATTTGCTTAGTGTATCATCTTCCATCCCTTCTCTCTGAGCCTATGTGTGTATTTTTTATTTGTTTCATGCTGCCAAAATAGAACTCTAAGTTTGCTGATATACATACACATTTTCCCAGAAATGCAAGTAATAATCTGGATGATGCTATTAAAGAATTTTGCAGATATAACTAAAATCCCAAATCAGTTGATTTTAAATTAGGGAGATTAGCTTGAGTGGGCCTGACTTAATCAGGTGAACTCTTAAAAGGGATTGAGCTCTTCCTGAAGAGAAAAAAATTGAAGCATCAGAGGTTTTTGACACGAGAGGTTCTCTGTTGCTGGCTTCAAAGATGGAGAAGTGACATGAATAGAATATTGGTATTTTGGTAGTGAACATGATGTAATCTATGCAGAAATAGAAGTATAATGATGTACATCTGAAATTTATACAATGTTATAAACCAATGTTACTGCAATAAATAAAAATTAAAAAAAAAAAAGAAAATGGGAACCTCAGTCCTACAATCACAAGGAACTGAATTCTGCCAACAACATGAACAAGCTTGGAAGCAGATTCTTCCCCAGAGTCTCCAGACGAGAACAGAGGAGGCCAAGATCTTGATTTCATTGTTATAAGACTCTAAGCAGACAGTCTAGTTATGTTGTGCCCGGACTTCTAACCTACAGAAGTGGGAGGTAATAATTGGAGATTGTTTTAAGCTGCTCAGTTTGTGGTAATTTGTTAGGCAGAAATAGAAAACTACACTGGCTGTGTCACTTTTTACTCTCATAAGCATTGTATAAAATTTCCTTTTATTTCATATCCTCACCAACACTTGATATTTTTAATATTTTAATTTTTGTCAACCTGGTGGATAAAATATGACATGTTATTGTTGTTTTAATTTCAATATCCTTGTTTGCTAGCAACTAGATGGTTTTATAGATGATGAAATTTAAACCAGCGTGAATGTGTTACTCATGTCATACAGCTAATTCAGAAGCAGAGTAGGATTAAAAGTTTGAGTTAATGAAATGAGATATATCACTTCTGAAAACTCACTAAAAGAACTTTTATCTCATACTCATTCCATAAATATAAAGGGAATGCATATCTTACATCTACATCAATTTTTATCACTGTACTATAAATATATTTTACAGCTGAAAGACAATCTGAGAAAAAAACACGGTTGAGATGAGGAAAGAGATAATCATGTATTTCATTGCTTTTCCATTAAATGTGTCTTGTTGACTACACTTTTACTAATCATCAGAGCTGCCACTGTCAAAACAAGCCTGCACTATTCTCTAATTCTCTTTCCATTAACAATTAAATAACAGAACAATAGAACCTGAAAGAATAAATATTCACTGTGAATTCAATACTCTATTTACAGTAGCTACTACATAATTACTACCTAAATTCCTGCCATGCTTTACAAATATATAGTAGAAGAATGTCCATCTTTGGAAAATAGTGATAGGAAGACTTTTGTAGATTACAAATTCACCTGCTGAAGTAAAAGTCACAAGTTTTTCCTTGATTATTTCTTCAATATAATAATAGCACAAGCACTGTATGTTAAGTACATTTTTGTACATAAAAATAAATGTTGAAATTCTAATTAAATAAAAAAACAAGAATGAAAGTCATTAAAATTATAATGGTAACTGCTAACAAGTACACTTGCTAAAAAAGTGTAGTGAGTACACTTTTTCTGTCAACGAGTTCCAGATTTTAATGAATTCAATATCCGTGGAGTTTAGAGGGAACTCCTATATGTTGTTCAACATTAACAAACAAGTTTAAATGTATGTACACATATCAAGGTGAGGCCTAGACATATAGAAGGGCTTACGTCCTCCTAGACTCCTCCTCTCCGTTACCCCTAAATCATCAACCTATTAATGTCTAGTCTAAGATGTCTCTTGGATCTTTCTCCTCAGAGTATCTCCACCATTATTGGCCTAATTCTGACTCTCATCTTCTCAAAGTGGAATTTTTTTTAATAATTACCTATCTTGTCTCCCTTCCTACAGCCTCATTATCAACCCATATTTTGCTGTCAATATTTATCTTCCTAAACCCAGGTCCTCTTTTGTGCTGTCCAATATGGTAGCCACTAGTGACATGTGGCTAAAAAAATTACAATTGATTAAAATGAAATAAAATTAAAATTTCATCACAGTTCCTCAGTCACATTACCCATATTTCAAGTGCTTAATAATCACATCGGGCCATCAGATGCTGCTTTGGACACTGCTGATACACATTTTTTCCATCATTGCAGAAGACTATGTTAGATAGCGCTGCTCTAGATTACAGTAGTCCCCGTTTATCCATGGGAAATATGTCTCAAGACCCCCAGTGGATGCTTGAAACTGCCAATAGTATCGAACCTACATATATTATGTTTTCTCCTATACAGGCATACCTCAGAGATATCATGGGTTGGTTCCAGACCACCACAATAAAGTTAATATTGCAATAAAAAATTTCAAAAGTGAGTAACACAAAATTTTTGGTTTCACGGTACATATAAAAGTTATGTTTACACTATACAGTAGTCTATTAAGTGTGCAATAGTATGTCTTAAAAAACATATATACCTTAATTAAAAAATACTTTATTGCTAAACAATGCTAACCATCATCTGAGCCTTCAGTGAATCATAATCTTTTTGCTGGTGATGGGTCATGCCTCTGTGTTGATGGCTGCTGACTGATCAGGGTGGTGGTTACTGAATGCTAGGGTGGCTGTGGCAATTTCTTAAAATAGACGACAATGAAGTTTTCCATACTGACTCTTCTTTTCATGGATGATTTTTCTGTAGCATGCAATGCTGTTTGGTAGCATTTTACCCACAGTAGAACTTCCAGAATTGGAGTCAATCCTCTCAAACCCTGCCAATGCTTTATCAGCTAAGCTTATGTAATATTCTAAATACTTTGTTATCATTTCAACAATTTTTCCCAGCATCTTCACCAGGAGTAGATTCCATCTCAAGAAACCACTTTCTTTGCTCATCCATAAGAAGCAAATCCTCGTCCATTAAAATTTGATCACGAGGTGGCAGCAATTCAGTCACATCTTCAGGCTCCACTTCTAATTCTAGTTCTCTTGCTATTTCCACCACATCTGTAGTTACTTACTCCACTGAAGTCTTGAAACCCTCAAAGACATCCACGAAGGTTGGAATCAACTTCTTCCAAAGTCCTCTTAATGTTGATATTTTGACCTCTTCTCATGAATCATGAATCTTCTTAATGGCATCTAGAATCCTTTACAGAAGGTTTTCAATTTACTTTGACCAGATCCATCAGAGGAGTAACTATCTATGGCAGCTATAGCATTACAAAATATATTTCTTAAATAATAAGACTTGAAAGTTGAAATTGCTTCTTGATCTATGAGCTACAGAATGGATGTGGTGTTAGCAGGCATGAAAACAACATTAATCTCATTGTACATCTCTATCAGAGCTCTTGGGTGACCAGGTGCATTGTCAATCAGAAATAATATTTTGAAAGGAATCTTTTTTCCTGAGCAATAGATCTCAACAGTGGGCTTAAAATATTCAGTAAGCCATGTTGTAAACAGATGTGCTGTCATCCAAACTTTGTTGTTCCATTTATAGAACACAGGCAGAATAGATTTAGCATAATTCTTAAGGGCCCTAGGATGTTCAGAATGGTAAATGAGCATTGGCTTCAACTTAAAGTCACCAGCTGCATTAGCCCCTAACAAAAGAGTCAGGCTGTCCTTTGAAGCTTTGAAGCCAGGTGTTGACTTCCTTTCTCTAGCTATGAAAGTCCTAGATGGCATCTTCTTCCTATACAAGGCTGTTTTGACTACATTGAAAATCTGTTGTTTAGTGTAGTCACCTTCATTAATTATCTTAGCTGGATCTTCTGGATAACTTGCTGCAGCTTCTACATCAGCACTTGCTGTTTCAGCTTTCACTCATGTTATGGAGACGGTTTCTTTCCTTAAACCTCATGAACCAATCTCTCCTAGCTCCAAACTTTTCTTCTACAGCTTCCTCATCTCTCTCAGCATTCATAGAATTGAAGAAAGTTAGGGTCTTGCTCTGGGTTAGGCTTTGGTTTAAGGATATGTTGTGACTGGTCTGATCTTCTATCCAGACCACTAAAACTTTCTCCATACCAGCAATAAAGCTGTTTCAATATCTTCTCATTTGTGTGTTCACTGGAGTAGTACTTCTAACTTCTTTCAAGAACTTTTCTTTTGCATTCAAAACTCAGCTGTTTGGTGCAAGAGGCCTAGCTTTTGGCCTATTGAGGCTTTCAATATGCCTTCCTTACTAAGCTTAATCATTTCTAACTTTTCATTTAAAGTGAGAGATGTGCAACTCTTCCTTTCACTTGAACACTTTGAGGCTATTGTAGGGTTATTAATTGGCCTAATTTCAGTATTTTTGCGTTTCAAGGAACAGGAGGGGCCTGAGGAGAGGGAGAAAGATGGGCAAATGGCCAGTAATTGGAGCAGTCAGAACACACACAACATTTATCGATTAAGTTTGTTGTCTTATATGGGTATGATTTGTGGCACCTCAAAGCAATTACAATAGTAACATCAAAGATAACTGACCACAAGTCACTATAACAAATTTAATAATAATGAAAAATTTTAAAATATTATCATAATTACCAAAAGATAACACTGAGACACAAAGTGAGCAAATGCTGTTGGAAAAATGGCACTGATAGACTTGATTGACACAGGGTTGCCACAAACGCTCAATTTGTGAAAACACAGTATCTGTGAAGCACAATAAAGCAAAGGGCAATAAAACGAGGTGTGTCTGTAAAAATGTCAGTCTTACAAGGAGATATAGAAACTCTAAATGTGTGTGCACCAAACAATAGACCTGCAAATTATAGGAGCAAAAATTGATAGAATTCAAAGAATAGACAAATCCACGATACTTTAATACCCTTCTCTTGGCAACTGATAGAACATCTAAATAGAAAATAAGGAAGGGAGTAGAAGAACTCAACAATACCATCATCCAACAGGATCTAATTGACATTTATGAAACACTGTACCCAACAGCAGCAGGATACATATTCTTTACACATTTCCATACAATATATACAAGACAGACCACATCCTGGGACAAAAAAGACAACTTAACAAGTATAAAGATTTGAAATTTTACAGTGTATTCTTTGAGCATAAGGGAATGAAACTAATATCAATAACATAATGATAATAGGAAATCTCCAAAACACTTGAAAACTAAACAACACACATTTAAATAATGCATGTGTCAAACAGGAAGTCTCATACAGTAACAAAATATATGTTGAAATGCATGAAAGTGAAAGTACAAAATATCAAAAATTGTAGGAAACAGCTAAAGCAGTACTGAGAGGGACATTTACAGCACTAAATATGTACATTAGAAAAGAAGAAATGTCTCAACTCAATATTCTAAGCTCCCATCTAAAAAACCTAGGAAAAGAAGAGAAAATAGGCCCAAAGAAAACAGAAGGAAAGATATAATAATGATTAAAAAAATCAATAGAATTGAAAATGGGATAATAGAGAAAATCAGTGAAACTAAAGATCTGATTCTCTGAAAAGTTCAATAAAATTGACAAACCTCTAGCCAAACTGACAAATAGCAAAGATACAAATCATCAATATCAGGAATGAAACAAAGGATATCAATATAGACCCTGAAGACATCAAAGGATAATAAGGGAAAACTACAAACATATCTGCGCAGATAAATTTGGCAAAGTAGGTGAAAAGGATCTATTCCTCGAAAAACAAAAACTGCCACAAGTTACTTAATAGGAAATACATAATTTTAATAGCCCTGTAATTATTAATGAACTTTAATTGGTAATTTAAAAACTCTCTCCAAAAATCTCCATGTTCAGGTGGTTTCATTGGAGAAATCTACCAAACATTTAAAGAATTAACACCAATTCTCAATTCATTTCATGAAGCTATTAGTACTCTGATACCAATACAAAGAGAGCACAAGAAAAGAAAACTACAGACAAATATCCCTCATGAAAATAAATGTAAAAGTCTTTAACAAATATTAGCAAACAAAATTCAGCACTATATAAAAAGAATTATTCACTGTGACCAGTTTTTCCGGGGATGCAAGGCTGGTTAAATATTTGAAAATCAATTAATGTAATCCATTATATTAAAAGCCTAAAGAACAAACATCACATGATCGTATCAATAAATGTAGAAAAATCATATGACAAAATTAAATACCCATTCATGATAAATAATCACAAAAAGGTAGGAATAGAGGGAAACTTTTTCATTTTGATTATCTACAAAAAGACTACATCTAACATTATACATAATGGTGAAAAAGTGAATTTTTTTCTCCTAAAATCATGGACAATACAGGGATGTCCATTCTCACAATTCTCATTTAAACATAGTGATGAAAGTGTAATGAGACAAAAAAAAAGGAAATAAAAGGAATATGAATCATAAAGGAAGAAATAAAATTGTCCTTATTTGGAGATGACATGATTGTCTATATAGAAAATCCCAAGAAATCTACAAAAGAAATCATAGAACACATAAGTAGGATATATGAAAACAGGCAAAAGTCAATTTTATTTCTACATGCTAGCAATGAACATGTAGACACTAAAATTTAAAATACAATTCCATTTACAATTTCTCAAAAATTTCTCAAAAACTGAAATAATTAGGCATAAATCTAACAAAATATGTATATAACTGTATGTGAAAAACTACACAGTGGTGATGAAAAAAATCAAAGAAGATCTAACTAAATGGAGAGACGTACTATGCCCAATAATTGTAAAATTCAACATAATAAAAATGTTAATTCTCCCCAAAATGATATGCAGGTTTAATACAATTCCTAACAAAATCCCAGCAAGTTTTTTTGTTCTAAAATGCATATGAAAAGGCAAAACAACTAGAATAGCTAAAACTATTTTGAAAAACAATACAGTGGGTGGATTCAACGTTACCGATTTCAATACTTATTATATAGATACAGTGATAAATTTGCATGGTATTAGGGGATAGACACATATATCAACGGAACTGTATAAAGAACACTAAAATAGATCTGCACAAAGATGCCCAACTGATTTTTGACAGAGGTGCAAAAGCAATTCAATAGAGGAAAAATATTCTTTTCAATATATGATGTCGGAGAAATTGGACATTTGTATTCCCCCAAAAATAAAACTTGACCGAAGTCTCAAGCCTTATACAAAAATTAACTCAAAATGGATCATGGACTTAAGTATAAAATGGAAAACCAAAAACCATTTAGCAAAACAGAGATGAAAAAATATTTTGAATCTAGGGCTAGGCAAAGAGTTCTTAGACTTGATACCAAAAGCATACTCCATAAATTGAAAAATTGATAAATTGGTCTTCATCAAAATTTTTAAGATTTTCTTTGTGAAAGACTTTGTTAAGAGGCTGGAAAGACAAGCTAACAGACTGGGAGAAAATATTTATAAACTATACATCTGACAGAAGACTAGTATCTAAAGTATTTAAAGAACTCTCAAAATTCAAAGGTAAAAAAATAAAGAGTCCAATTAGAATATAGGCAAAAGACAGGAAGAGACACTTCATTGAAGATATACAGTTGTTAAACTACCACATGAAAAGATGCAGAACACCATTAACCATCAGGGAAATGCAAATTAAAAACACAATGAGTATCACAACACACCTAACATAATGGCTAAAATAAAAAACAGTGACAACGTCAAATGCTGACAAGGATGCACACAAACTGGATAACTCTGCTGGTGGGAATATAAAATGATACAGTCACCTTGGGAAACAATTTGGCAGTTTCTTACAAAACTAAACATGCACCACCATGTGGCCCAGCAATGGCAACAATAGACATTTATCCCAGAAAAATGAAAACTTATGTTGATTAAAAAAACTTGCACGTGAATGCTTATAGCAGGTTTATTTGTAATAGCCCCAAACTGGGAAAAACCCAGGTGTCCTGCAGTGGTTGAATGGTTAAATAAACTTCAATACACGGAATACTCAACAATAAAAATGAATCAGCCAAGGACACAGAGAATTATGCTGAGTGAAAAAGCCTATCCCAAAACATTATCTACTGTATGATTCCATTTATGTAATATTTTTGAAATGACAAAATTATGGAAATGGAGAACAGTTTAGTGGTTGCCAGAGTTAAGGAAAGGGGAAGTGGGTGGGAGAGAAGTGAGTATAGCTACAAAAGAGTAACATGAGGGATCCTTGTGGTGATAGAAGTATTCTGTATATTGACTCTATCCATGTCTATGTTCCAGTTGTCATATTATAGGATGGATATGCAAGATGTTACCATTAGGAGGTAAAGGCACCTGGGATCTCTTTGAATTACCTCTTAAAACTGCAATGTAACTCTACACTCATCTTAAAATGTTTAATTAAGAAAAATTTTAAAAAGAGTGCCTAGCTCTAGGATTACATGCTATGTAAACATTAGCTATTATTATTAAAGAGTTCAGTAAAAAATATTTCAATATAGGAAGTAAAACAAGAAAACAACTAGTGGAAAATATAGTGAATATTTATATCATTTCAAGGTTGGAAAATTCTTTCAGAATATAATAGCAAAGGGAAATAACAAAGAAAATATTGATTGTTTAACAAAATTTTCAAAATCTGGAGATACTGTAAACAAAATTGTAGAAAGAAAATGGTAATCTTTGAAAATGCAAATATGGCAGACATACCATTAAGTGACATCCAATGAGTCATGTCCTTGTATAATCCCTTCCCCTTAAGTGAGGGCGGAACCTGTGACTTGTTTTTAACCAATAAAATATGGCAAAAGTGATGGCAGGTCTCTGTCTTGATTAGGTTATACTATATAGCAAAGGTAATGGCTTGTCACTCCCATGATGAAGTTACAGTACACAAGGCTCAGTCTTAGACTGTAGAGCAAGCAACTCCCTGCTGGTCTTAAAAAAATAAGCTGCTATGATATGGACTGCCTATGGAGAGGACCAAGTGACAGGGAACCATGGACAGTCTCTAGGAGCTGAGGGCCTCAGTCCTACAACTGCAAAGAACTGAATTCAGTCAACAATCAGGTGAGCTTTGAGAGGACCCCAGACTCCAGAAAGGAATGCAGCCTTGTTGATGTGAAAATAAATAAAGGAAAACTTGATTTAAAATGGAGTTAGGAAGCCCCAAAGGGGGAGTTGTCATGCATGTATCACTTGTTGCAGCCTGTATAACCCACAGGAAGATGGAAGATAACAAGGTCTACTTCTATAGAATTCTTTGTATAAAATTCTCTCAGTCTCAGCTTCTTATCCATGATGATAAGAATGTTACTTTTCTTCTGGTACAAGGGTGGACAGTTTTCACAGGGGAATTTCATCTCTTGCTTTTAAGAAAATGAAGAAAGATCTCTCCCTGCCCCAGCAACAACACACTAACCACCCCTTACAGCCAATAAGAGACCACCACAACCTTGAACTCCTGTTCTTCTCCATTGAACTTGTATTCAAAACAACCTTCCCCAATTTCTTCCTAAAACCTAATAAAAGTCGACCTTCCCTTTGTCTCTTCGGATTTGCCTATGGTTCACCATTATTTGCTTGTCCCAAATTACAGTTCCTCTGCTATTCCTGGATAAATTTATTATTTTGAGTTTGCCTCTGTTTACCTCTTTATTTGGATTGACACTAATAACTGGATTGCAGCTTTGTGAGACCCTTGTCTGAGGTCCCAGCTGAGTCATGCCCAGGCTTTTAGGAAGAGATCCATGGAAACTGAGAGTTCATAAATGTGTGTTGTTTTAAGCCACTAATCTTGCAGTGAACTGTTGCACAGCAATAGAAAACTAATACAGCAAAATATTTAAAAGTGAATATTACCAATAAGTAAAGAACTCTTAAAAAAACAAAACACAAACATCATAGAAAATTACCAAAGTGTATGTAATGACATTAACAAAAGAAAAAAATTATACATAGTTAGAATGAAAAAATATCTATCATCATTAATAAATCAGTAAATGTAAAATAATGAGCTAGTGCTTTTGTGCCAAACACATTGATGAATATTTTGTTTGTTTTTTATTATTTTTTTGATTTTTAAAATTTTTATTTATTTTTTCCAGGCTTGTTGAGATATAACTGACATATAACATTTTATAAGTTTAATGTGTACAAGGTGATGATTTCATACTTGTATATATTGCAAAATGATTACCACAATAAAGTTAGTTAACACATCCATCATCACACACATAGTTATCATTTTTTTGTGTAATGAAAACTTTTAAGATTTACTTTCTTAGTAACTTTCAACTATACAATACAGTATTGTTAACTATAATCACCATGCTGTACATTAGATCCCCAGAATTAATTCATCTTATAATTGCAAATTTGTACTCTCTGACCAACATCTCTACATTTCCCCCACCTCCAGCTTCTGGTAATCACCATTCTACTCTTTGTTTCTATAAGTCTGACTTTTTTAGATTCCAAATATAAATGAGATCATACAGAGTTTGTCTTCCTCTGTCTGACTTATTTCATGTAGCATATAATGTCCTCGAAGTCCATCCATGTTGTTGCAAATCTTAGGATTTTTTTTTATGGCTGAATAATATTCCATCATATATAGATATATGTAAATATATATACATCACATTTTCTTTATTCATCTGTTGATGGACACTTAGGTTGTTTCCATGTCTTGGCTATTGTAAATAATGCTGCAATGAACATACAGGTACAGCTAGCTATCTCTTTCAGATCCTGTTTTCATTTCCTTCATATATATATATATATATATATACTCAGAAGTGGGATTATGGATTATATGGTAGTTTTATTTTTAATTTTTTGAGGAACGTCCATACTGTTTTCCACAGTGGCTGTACCAACTTACATTCACAACAACAGTGCAAGAGTTCCATTTCTCCACATCTTTACCAGCATATGTTATCTCTTGCCATTTTGATAATAGCCATTCTAACAGGTGTGAAGTGTTCTCTCTTTGTCTTTTACTTTTGAAAACTTAATTATAACATGTCTCATTGTAGGCCTTTTTGGTTCAACGTATTTGGGGACTTTTGGACCACATAAATCTGGGTTTCCATTCCTCTCCCCATGTTTGTGAAGTTTTCGGCCATTATTTCTTTAAATAGATTTTCTGTCCGTTTCTCTCTCTCTCTTCTCCTTCTGAGATTCCCATAAGGTGCATATTGTTTTCTTTGATGGTATCCCATAAGCCCAATAGGCTTTCTTCACTCTTTTTCATTCTTTGTTCTTTTGCTTCTCTGACTGGAAAATTTCATATGACTTGGCTCTGAATTCATTGATTTGTTATTCTGCTTGGTGGAGTCTGCTGTTGAAGCTCTCTATTGAGTTCTCCAGCCATTGTATTTTCCAGCTCTGTGATTTCTGTTTTTTTTTTTTTTATTGATAGTTTCTATTTCTTTTCAAACAAATTGAACTTCTCAATTTGTTCATGCATTATTTTCCTAATTTCATTTAGTTGTTTGTGTGTTCTTTTTGTCCACTGACTTCTTTAAGAGGATTATTCTTAATTCTTTAGTTCTTCTCAGATATTCTTCTCTTCTCTCAGATATTCTTAATTCTTCTCAGATAGTTCATGGATCTCCATTTCTTTAGGATCTGATATTGGAGCTTTATAAGTTTCCTTTGGTAGTGTCATGTGTACCTGATTCTTTGTGATCCTTGTATCCTTTCATTGGTATCTGCACAGTTGAGTATCTGGTTTCCTCTTCCAAACTTTATAGTTTCCCTTGGGCCTCAAAAGACCTTCACCAGTCAACTCAGTTTGGGATTATGGACAGGTCAGCTGGTATTATCTGTGGGCAGGCAGGGCTTGCTGTCAGAGTCTCTAGTTGGCTAAAGAAACTGCTCCTTCTCTGAGTTTGGTGTGTAGGTGTTGCTGGCTAAGATCTGCAGTTGGGTGAGCCTGCTGGCTGGGCTCCACATTCAAGCAGGGCCATTGGATGGCCTCCATGGTTGGGCAGGGCTACTGGCTGTGCTCTGTTTTCAGGTGGGACCACTAGCTGGGCTCCACATTGACCTCTGGTTGAGCAGGGTCACAGACTGTGTTCTGTGGCGGGGCACTGCTGCTGGTTGGACTCCATGATTGGGCAAGGCTATAGTCTGGGCTCCACAATTGATCCTGGTTGGCTGGGGCATCAGGCTGTGCTCCCTTACTAGGTGACACTGCTGGCTGGACTCTGCATTCAGACAGGGCCACAGGCTGTTCCCAATGTTGGGCAGGACCAAATATGGGGCTCCACAATCTGGCAGGCTGCTGGTTGTGCTCTGCTGTTGGACAAGGTTGCTGGCCAGGCTACCATGTCAGGTGGGGCCTCCAGCTATACCCCACTGTTGAGTGGGACTGGATTCTGTGGTCCTAGGTCAAGTGGGGTCACTGTCCAGTCTCCTTGGTCAGATGGGGCCACAGGCTATGCTCCATGATTGGGCTGCGTCACTGGCTTCGGCTCCCTGCCTGGGCAAGGCTGCAGGCTTTGCTCAGAAATTAGCTGTTCTCTGTTGTGAAGCAGGGATGTAGGATGGGCTCTGCAGCTTCCCTGGTTCTTTGGCTAGGCTTCCTGGTTGAGCAGGACTGGAGGCTTTACTCAACAGTTAGAGGGAGGCTGCTGACTTACCTCCCTGTCCAAGTGGGACATAGAATGTGTTCCACAGCTGCTAGGCATCTATGGTCAGGCTTCTTGGTGGGGTGGACTGGAGGCTATGCTAAGCAGTTGGGCAGGGCTGTGAACTTGCTTCCCTGCCTGAGTGGGCCTGTAGAATGAGCTCTACTGCCACTATGACATGTTATCTGGGGACCCAAACTAGGCAGAACTGCCTACTGAGCTTGCTGGCCAGACAAGGCCACCAAGTAGGCTCTGCAAATGGGCCAAGCCACTGGCTAGGATCTCTGCTAGGAGGCCACCAACTGCAGAAACATGATCTGCCAAGACCTGAGTGTTGGTTGCTGTAAACCTTGCCCCCTTTCTATGTTTCTATCTGATCCCCAGTTGTCCAGTTCCACAGATTTACTAAGTGATTCCTGTGAGTTGAGAACCAAGTGGGTCTCCCAGGAAGCATCCCTCAATGCTGGGGAAGCTGGATGTCCACCTTGGGATCTCTTTTTCCCACCGAAGAAATCTTAGACCCAGGGAGCATTCTCATTGTGGCGCTGTGCTGGCCTAGGGGAGGGGCGATGTGGTCAAAGTGAAACTGATCCTCTTACCCTTCTAACGAGGTCCTTCTTGGTCTTTGTTGTACAAGGGGTTGCTTCAGCCTCGTCCCTGCGTTCTGGGATTTTCACAATGGTATCTTGTCTATGGATATTTGCTAGTTGGTCTTCTTGTGAGGGTAAATGAACCACCTATTTCACCATCTTGATGATGTAACTGTCCAAACAAGTTGGTGAATTTTTTTTTTAATTTTATTTATTTTTTTATTTTTCCCCCAAAGCCCCAGTAGATAGGTGTATGTCATAGCTGCACATCCTTCTAGTTTCTGTATGTGGGACGTGGCCTCAGCATGGCGGGAGAAGCGGTGTGTCGGTGCCCGCCCGGGATCTGAACCCGGGCCGCCAGTAGCGGAGCGCGCGCACTTAACCGCTAAGCCATGGGGCCGGCCCCTGGTGAATATTTTTGACTGGAATGCAGAAAATGATCAGCCTCATACACATCTTGAGTGGGTTAAATGTATGCCACCATTTGGAGGACAATTTTACAATATACATCACACCGTGTCTACTTCTATATCTTAAAGAAGTAATTAAAAATTGCAAAAATTTGTGCAAATATCAGCATGCACCAAGTGGAAGTACTGTTGAATTTGATATTTAATTTTGAATGTAAAGATCTTGGACTTTCTGCTGGTCCTAGAAATGGACTATGTAAAATTATTTGAAGAATTCTGAACATCATTCCAAAATAGTTTATGGGTAACTTTGCATGGTACTTGAAATTATTCCAATATGTTCATTCCATTGGAAATAGAGTCTCCAAAAATCCTTAATTAAAAAAAAAATTTGTACTAGGAGGGATACCACCTAAGGCCATTCATGTTTAGAATGAATGGGTTCCTTGTCTAAAACACAGAACATAAAAAACAATTATTGTTTTCTCAATTTTCCCAAAAATGGTACAGAACTAGAACCATTCTAGATGCACAAGCAAAGTTATTTCATCACATACAAGGAATGCCTTAGGGCATTTGTGATTAATTCTCTCTTTAGAACCCCATTGAGAAAGAGTATCAACTATTGATATGAAAAGCAGAGAATGGATTTCTAATAACCAGAACCTGCCAGTAGGTAAATTTGGATAGGGGAAAAAGTAAGAGGGAGAGATCTAGGACATGGGGCATTACCTGGGATAATTAGACCTATATGGTTAGCTGTATCACAGGGCCCTAAGCAGCAAGAGGAAATTAGGCACTGTCATTCATTTGTTTGACAAATATTCATTTAGTACACAGACTCTGATAGGCATGGAGTATAACAAAGAAAATAAAACATAGTCCCTGTCCTCAAGAAACTCACAGCAATTATTACTAAGCAATTATTAAATAAAACTACATAATTGCTAAACAAAATAATTATTAATCAATATATTAAGTGATCGTATTTGTTTTGGATTTCTACATAACAAATTACCCCAAACCTAGCAACTTATTACACATCCATTTCCTACTTCACAATTCTATAGGTCAGAATTCTAGGCACAGGTTAACTGGGTCCTCTGATCAGGGATTCACCAGGATAAAATCAAGGTGTTGGTTAAACTATGTTTTGATCTGGAGCTCAGGATCCTTTTCAAAGATCATTTAGGTTGTTGGAAAAGTTAAATTAATTGCATTTATAGGACTGAGATCTGTTTTGTTGCTGGCTGTCAGCCAGGGATCACTCTCAGCTAGTAGAGGCCATCCTAGGGTCTTTGCGACATGGTATCTTCTATAGGCCTCCTCACACTCTTATACTTCCAATCTCTCTGACTTCAGGAAGGGCTCAGTCCCTTTTAAAGCTTCTCCTGATTAGGTCAGGCCACCCAGGATAATATCTCTTTCAATTGACTTAATTTTAACTGATTAGTACCATAATAATGAGAGTGAAATCTCACCATATTGTCAGGCCCTGTTCACACTCAAGGGATGAGGATTATACAGATCATATACACCAGAGAGTGGAAATCTTGGGGTCTGTCTTAGAATTCTGCCTAGCACAGTGATATAAAAGATATAAAGAAATTAAAAGCCCCAAACCTCAGAGCAGGGGGCATCAAACACTGCTTAGGGCAGGAATAGTAAAGTAGCAGACTCACTTGCCACATTCTACTCCCTTCCCAAAGGCAGAACTCCTTGGCTAATGGCTCCAGGCACTTTCTCACTGAACTGAAATATGGTTTAACAATCCATTTGTAACAAAACAAGTTGAAACTGCTTTCTCATTTTTAACCCAGGGTAATTAGGTAAGTCATCCCAGAGGACTTGATGTGTGTGCCTCTAAGAATGAATAAGAAATCATTATGTGAAAAAGCAGAGGAAGTGCAACTCAAGCAGGAAGAACTATTTGCTCAAGAATATAAAGGTATATCAATGCATGGGGTTTTCAGGGCAGAGTAAATAGTTTCATGTGTCTGGAGTGTAAGGTGCAAGTATAAGAGACAGAGTATTAAGTAAAGCCTGGGGCCAAACTATAAAAACATTCATAAATTGTGTTAGTGATTATACACTATGGAAAGGCTGACCATATAATATATCAACTAAACCGGAACACTTTTGAGAGTGAAAGTTGGAACTGTTAATGATAATGCCAGGACTACAGGTATAAACTGGAATTGCCCCAAGCAAACCCTACTTATAGGCAATGACAACCAAAGAAGGATTTTAATCTGGAGAGTGACCTTGAACAAGGGCATGGAATAGAAAGTGAGTGGAAAAGCAAAGGCCTCTTTTATTCAAATGCTGATAATTGTACCAACTTGTTAGATGGTCCCTGTTTTTGTTGCAAGTTTTCTCTAAATTTTTGGTAATCACAGTGAGAGTTGCACTAGCTAGTTTAGATTATTGCTGAATTCCTTCTGGATAATGTGAAAAGCTATGCCTTCCCTCCTACAATATTTAGGGAATCATGAGGTTGTATTCAATGGAAAATTCAGGAGCAGGATGACTTAAACTTAACACACATACATTTGAAAATTTAAAAAAAAGAATCCAGGCTGCAGCTTTTCTGATTGGTACAATAAATACAGATTAAAAACGACCCTCAATTCTGTGATACTGTTATTTTCTGTGTCATTTTGTGAAAACATAAGTTGAATAAATAGCACAAGTCATATGAAAATACAGCAGAAAGAATGTTGTTACTCTGAATAAATAACCTTTAATGAACTGAACTCAGTTGTGGTGATATGATTTTAGATTTAACCATGTGAAATAGACACATGATTCCAAACTACTCTAAGGTTTTTGATCTGGATGACAAATAGAAGTTTGCTTTTCCCATTTCTCATCATCTGGGATGACATTGTGTGGTTAAATATGACTTAAATTTGCCATGTAAATTTGGTAGAGACCATTTTATAATGCAAACCACTAACGATGAAATAAATTCTAGCTTATTTTCCCTAGGGTATGGTATCTCAGTTTATGAATGTATTTGTACTTCATAAATCATTCTCAAGAGCAAGGAGAAAAAATGGAAATCCACTTTCTTTGGACCCCATGGGTCTTCATTTAATTTTTAATGAAATAGGGAAGATTCTTTATCAATGGCAACAATAAAATAGTTTAAACATTCAGCTTTGCAAAAAGACTTATTGAGAATGTCAAAGACCTAAACATAATGGATTTGTAAAGGAGGTGGGAGTGAGAAAGAAGAGGGAAGGAATAAGTAATGGTATTTAACTCTGAAAAGTAAAGAATGACCAAAATGTAAGAGTTTATGATAGTGCCATGCATAGTCCCAATTTCAGCATGAAGTAGATAAAGACTTTTGGATATTTAAAAGACCAATTAAGTTTCTGAGTAAGATAGTTGTCAGTGTGCCACCATATTTTCCAGGGTATTTGCTCATTATTTGAAAGCTGTTGTTTTGGATTGTGACAATCATCAATTTGTACTTGATATGTTCATGGATGCTTGACTGCATTTTTTAGATACATCCTGCAAATTGTAACAAAAAATAGGAGAGAAAAATTCTATTTAACTCCGAATTTTTGTTGACCCAATGAACACTTTTGTCCCTAGTTTTTTTTGCCTCTTACACCTTTTCATATTCATATATTGATTCATTCATTTGTTCATGAATTCATTATTTATATACAGACTATAATATGCAATAAAACAAAGTACTGTGATGGATAGCAAAATATGTATCTTAGTTCTAATAAGATTTATGCAAGCAAATTAAATACAAAATAGAAAGTTTTGGGCAGATCAAGATAAGTACATATAAAAGGGGAGGATTCAAGAAAGGTGTCATTGAGAAGTTGACATTTAAGTGGACCATGCAGCTAGTGGAAGTAAGATTTGAAAAAATGGAGTTAAGAGAAAGGATATTATATGCAAAAAAGAGTCTGAAAAATAAGGAAAGAAGATAGAAAATATAAGTATAACAAATAATCACATTTTCCTGCAAGTTTTGGTGTATGTAGGTCAGTGGAAGGAGTGAAGTGTGGAAATGTGGGTTTGGGCCAAATTAGGGAGTGACTTGAAAACCAAAATTAGATTCTTCAGAGTATCATCTAAAGGTCTGTAGTTGTTATTGTTGTTTCTTTTCCCATGCAAATCATATTTTAAGTCAACTTTATGGAGTCATAACTTATATATAAAATGAACCAATTTGAAAACTACAATTTGAGGAGTTTTGACAAATGTATAAAACCATCTAACCACCACTGATATCAAGACAAGAAACATTTCCAACACCCTAAAAGTCTCCTCATGTCCCTGTGCACTTAAATTCCAACTCCTTCTGCCAAACAGAGGCAACATCTAATCCGCTTTCTGTCACTATAGATTACTTTGGCTATTCTAGAAATGAATATTAACAGAATAATACCTTATGTACACTTTTCTGACTGGTCTCGTTCACTCAGTGTTTTTGAAATTAATCCAAGTTTTCATGTGAATCAGTAAATAATCCCATTTTATTCTTAAATAGTATTGCATTGTATAGATATATCACAATTTGAGTATCCATTTACTTATTGAGGAACATTTGGATTTTTTCCAGAAATAGTCTACTATAAATAAAGTTGCTATGGATATTTGCATATAAGTCTTTGTATGGACATATATTTTTATTTCTCTTGGGCAAATACCTAGGTGTGGTATTTCTGAGTCACATAGTAAATGTATGTTAAATTTAAACAAGTTGCCAAGATGATATCCAGAATGTGTGTACTGTGTTAGATTCTGACAAGAAGTATATGAGAGTTCCAGTTGTTCCACATCCTTGGCAATTCTTGATATTGTCAGTCTTGCTAATTTTAGCTATTCTAATGAATGTATAGTGGTATCTCATTAGGGTTTTAATTTTTATTTCCCTTATGACTAATAATGTTGAGCATCTATTTGTGTGCTTATCAATCATTTGTACATCTTCATTTGTGAGATGATATTCAAATTTTTGCCACTTTTATTGGGTTATTTATCTTTTCATTATTGGCTTGTAGGAGTTTTTCTATGATCTTGATATAAGTTCTTGGTTAGATACATGTTCTACAAATATTTTCTCCCAGTATATATTTTGCCTCTTCATTTTACTATGTCTTTCGAAAAGCACAATTTTTTATTTAAATGAAGTTCAACTTATCAATTTTTTTCTTTTATATTTCCTGCCTTTGGTGTCCTATATATGAAATTTTTGACTACTTCTAGTTTAGGGAAATATGATATTTTATGAATAGGATATTATGTTTTTACCATTAATATTAAAGTTTTACCTGTTGGTTTTTGATTAATTTTGTGTTAATTTTTGTTTATGTCATGAGGTAAAACTTGAGGTTTATAGTTTTACATAAAGATATCCAGTTGTTCTGGCACCATTTGTTAAAAATACTATTGTTTCATGTATTCGTTTTCCATTGCTGCTGTAACAAATTCCCACAAACTTAGGAGCTTAAAACAACACAAATTTATTATCTTACTGTCTGTAGTTCAGAAGTATGACATGGGTTTCACCGCACTAAAATCAAGAGGCTCTCAGGGCTGTGTTCCTTTCTGGAGGCTGTAAGGGAGAATCCATTTCCTTGCTCATTCAGGTTATTGGCAGAACTCAGTCTCTGTGGTTGTAGGAATGAGGTCCCTGTTCCCATTCTGGCTGTCAGCTGAAGGTTGTTATCAACTTCTAGAGGCCACCCCCGTTCCTGAGTCCCTCCTTCTTCTATCTTCAATGCCAGCAATGGTTGGTCAAATACCACTCACATTTTGAATGTCTCCTGCCTCTTCTTCTGTCACATCTATCTTCTGTCACTGCTGCCTTCTGCTTTTAAGAACCCATATGTTTACATTCGGCCCATGTGGTTTATCCAGGATGATCTCCCTATTTATGGTCCATAGCTTTAATTCCATCTGCAAAGTCCCTTTTCCATGAAACATAACGTATACATGCATAACATGAAAAGGCAAAGATCATGAGGGTAAAAATCCTGCCTACCCCACTTCCCTTTCAAATTGCCTTGGCATTTTTAAGGAAAACCAATTATCCAAATATGTGTGGTTCAATTTCTGGACTCTCTATTCGGTACCACGGATCTGTATGTCTATTCTATGCCAATAATACACTGTCTTGATTACTGTAAATTTATATTAAGTCTTGATATTTGGTACTTGAATCCTCCAATTTCTTCCTTTCCAAAACTGTTTTGGCTATTCAAGGTCATTTGCATTTCCATATGAACTCTATAATTAGCTTGTCAATACAATCAGAATTGAATTGGAGCTATAGTTAAATTTGGGAATAATTAGCATCATAACTATATTGAGTCTTCCAAATTATGAACATGATACGCTTCATTTATTTAGGCCTTCCTTAATTTTTCTCAAAAATGTTTTTTTTTTAATTATTTTAATGTACAGGGTTTGTTAAACATATCTTTAAGTATGTCATGGTTTTGGATGCTATGGAAAATTTTATTTTTAAAATTTAGTTTTCCAATTGCTTTTTGTTTATATCTAGAAATACAATTGATTTTTGTACATTGGCCTTGCTAAATTACCTATAAATACTAGTAGCTTTCACGTAGATTCTTTTTACCTTTTTTTTTCCAGTTTTATTGAGATATAACTGACATACAGCACTGTATAAATTTAAAGTGCAAAGCATAATGATTTGACTTACAAATGCTGTGAAATGATTACCATAATAAGTTCAGCTAACCTCTATTATTTCATATAGATACAAAAAAATAGAAAAAAAAATTTTTCTTTTCCTTATCATGAGAACCCTTAGGATTTACTCTAACAACTTTCTTTTTTTTAATTTTTAAAATTTGTTTTTATTTATTTGTTTTATTTTTTATTGTGGTAACATTGGTTTGTAACATTATATAAATTTCAGGTGTACATCATTACACTTCGATTTCTGAGTACATTACATCATGTTCACCACCCAAAGACTAATTACAATCCATCACCATATACATGTGCCTAATCACCCATTTCACCCTCCTCCCTCCCCACTTCCCCTCTGGTAACCACCAATCCAATCTCTGTCTCTATGTGTTTGTTTGTTGTTGTTTTATCTTCTATTTATGAGTGAGATCATATGGGATTTGACTTTCCTCCTCTGATTTATTTCACTTAGCATAATACCCTCAAGGCCCATCCATGTTGTCACAAACGGCCATATCTCACCCTTTTTCATGGCTGAGTAGTATTCCATTGTGTATATATACCACATCTTCTTTATCCATTCATCCCTTGTTTGGGCACCTAGGTTGCTTCCAAGTCTTGGCTATTGTGAATAATGCTGCAATGAACATAGGGGTGCATATATAGTTATGCATTCATGTTTTCACGCTCTTTGGATAAATACCCAGCAGTGGAATAGCTGGATTGTATGGTAATTCTATCCTTAATTTTTTGAGGAATCTCCATACTGTTTTCCATAGTGGCTGCACCAGTTTGCACTGCTACCAGCAGTGTATGAGAGTTCCCTTTCCTCCACATCCCCTCCAACACTTGTTATTTCCTGTCTTGTTAAGTATAGCCATTCGGACAGGAGTGAAGTGATATCTCATTGTAGATTTGATTTGCATTTCCCTGATAGTTAATGATGTTGAATATCTTTTCATGTGCCTGTTGGCTATCTGTATATCTTCTTTGCAGAAATGTCTGTTCAGGTCTTTTGCCCATGTTTTAATTGGGTTGTTAGATTTTTTGTTGTTGAGATGTATGAGTTCTTTATATATTTTGGATATTAACCCCTTTTCAGATATATGGTTTGCAAATATTTTCTCATAATTGTGGTTGTCTTTTCATTTTGTTGGTGGTTTCCTCTGCTGTGCATAAGCTTTTTAGCTTGATGTAGTCCCATTTGTTTATTTTTTCTATTGCTTCCCTTGCCTGGTCAGACATGGTACTTGAAAATATGCTGCTAAGACCAATGTCAAAGAGTGTACTGCCTATGTTTTCTTCTAGAAAACATGGTTTCAGGTCTTACATTCAAGTGTTTAATCCATTTTGAACTAATTTTTGTGTATGGTGTAAGGTAATGGTCTGCTTTCAATGTTTTGCATGTGGCTGTCCAGTTTTCCCACCACCATTTATCAAAGAGGCTTTCCTTTCTCCATTGTATGTTCTTGGCTCCCTTGTGGAAAATTCACTGTCCATGTGTGGGTTTATTTCTGGGCTCTTGATTCTGTTCTGTTGATCTCTGTGTCTGCTTTTGTGCCCATACCATGCTGTTTTGATTATTATAGCTTTGTAGTATATTTTGAAGTCAGGAAGTGTGATACCTTCAGCTTTGTTCTTTTTTCTCAGGATTCATTTGGCTATTTGAGGTCTTTCATTGTTCCATATAAATTTTAGGATTCTTTGTACTATTTCTGTGAAAAATGTCATTGGAACTTTAATAGGGATTGCGTTGAATCTGCAGATTGCTTTAGGAAGTATGGACATCTTAACTATGTTAATTTTCCAATCCAAGAATATGGACTATCTTTCCATTTCTTTGTGTCTTCTTCAATTTCTTTCAACAATGTTTTGTGGTTTTCAGTATACAGGTCTTTCATCTTTTTGGTGAAGTTTATTCCTAGGTATTTTATTCTTTTTGTTGCAATTGTAAATGGGATTGTATTCTTAATTTCCCTTCTGCTACTTCGTTGTTAGTGTATTGAAATGCAACTTATTTTTGTATGTTGAATTTGTATCCTGCAACTTTACTGTATTCATTTATTATTTCTAAAAAGTTTTTTGTGGATTCTTGAGAGTTTTCTATATATAAAATCATGTCATCTGCAAATAGTGACAGTTTCACTTCTTCCTTTACAATTTGGATCCCTTTTATTTCTTTTTCTTTCTGATTGCTCTGGCTAGGACTTCCAATACTATGTTAAATAAGAGTGGTGAAAGTGGGCATCCTTGTCTGGTTCCTGTTCTTAGAGGGATAGCTTTCAGTTTTTCTCCCTTGAGAATGATATTATCTGTGGTTTGTCATATATGGCCTTTATTATGTTGAGGTACTTTCCTTCTATACCTATTTTATTCAAGGTTTTTATCATAAATGGATGCTGTATCTTGTCAAATGCTTTCTCTGCATCTATTGAGATGATCGTGTGATTTTTGTTCTTCATTTTGTTAATGTGTATCATGTTTATTGATTTGCAGATGTTGAATCATCCCTGCATCCTTGGAATAAATCCCACTTGATTATGGTATATGATCATTTCAATGTATTGTTGTATTAGATTTGCTAGTATTTTGTTGAGAATTTTTGCATCTATGTTCATCAGTGATATTGGTCTGTAGTTTTCTTTTTTTGTGTTGTCTTTGTCTGGTTTTGGTATCAGTATAATGTTGACTTTGTAGAATGAGATAGGAAGCTTCCTCTCCTCTTCAGTTTTTTGGAAGAGTTTGAGAAGGATAGGTATTAGGTCTTTGAATGTTAGGTAGAATTCACCAGGGAAGCCATCTTGTCCTGGATTTTTATGTTGGGGGAGGATTTTGATTACTGTTTCGATCTCATTACTGGTGATTGCTCTATTCTGATTGTCTATTTCTTCTTAATTCAGTTTTGGAAGGTTGTATAATTCTAAGAATTTATTTCTTCTAGATCATCCAATTTGTTGGTGTATAGCTTTTCGTAATGTTCTCTTATAATCTTTTTTATTTCTGAGATGTCCATTGTAATTTCTCCTCTTTCATTTCTGGTTTTACTTAGTTGAGCCTTCTCTCTTTTTTTCTTGGTGAGTCTAGCTAAAGGTTTGTCAATTTTGTTTATCTTTTCAAAGAAGTAGCTCTTAGTTTCATTGATTTTTTCTATTGTGTTTTTAGTCTCTATTTCATTTATTTCTGCTCTGATTTTTATTATTTCCTTCCTTCTACTGATTTTGGGCTTCATTTCTTCTTCTTTTTCCAGTTCATTTAGGTGCACTGTTAGATTGTTTATGTGAGATTTTTCTTGTTTCTGGATGTAGGCTTGTATTGCTATCCACCTCCATCTTAGAACCGCTTTTGCTGTATCCCATAAATTCTGGCATGTTGTATTTTCATTTTCATTTGTCTTCAGGTATGTTTTGATTTCTCCTTTGATTTCTTCATTGACCCAATCGTCGTTCAGTAGCATTTTGTTTGATCTCCACATATTTGTGGATTTTCCGATTTTCTTCCTGTAGTTGATTTCTACTTTCATATGGTTGTGGTCAGAAAAGATGGTTTATATTATTTCAACATTATTAAATTTATTGATAGTTGTTTTGTGGCCTAATATGTGATCTATCCTGGAGAATATTCTGTGTGCATTTGAAAAGAATATGTAAGAATATGTAGCTTTTGGGTGGAATGTTCTATATATATCTACTAGTTCCATTGTTCTAGTGTGTCATTTAAGGTCACTGTTTCCTTATTGATCTTCCATTTGGACTATCTATCCATTGGTGTAAGTAGAGTGTTAAAGTCCCCTACTATTATTGTGTTGATGTCTAATTCTCCTTTTATGTCTGTTAATAATTGCTTTACGTATTTAGGTGCTCCTATGTTGGGTGCATAGATATGTACAAGTGTTATATCCTCTTGTTGAATTGTTCCCTTGATCATTATGTAGTGTCCATCTTTGTCTCTTGTTACAGTTTTTGTTTTAAAGTCTATTTTGTCTGATATATGTATTGCTACCCCAGCTTTCTTTTCATTGCCATTTGCATTGAATATCTTTTTCCATCCCTTCACTTTCAGTTTGTGAGTGTCTTTAGGTCTGAAGTGTATCTCTTGTATGCAGCATATATGGGTCTTCTTTTTATATCCAGTCGGCCACCCTATGCCTTTTGATTGTAGCATTTAGTCCATTGACATTTAAAGTAGCTATTGATAAGAATGTACTTATTGCCTTTTTGTTGCTTTTTTTCTGGGTGTTTTAGTGGTTCTCTGTTCCTTTATTCTTCTTTTGCTCTCTTCCCTTGTGGTTTGATGGCTTTCTTTAGTATTATGTTTGGGTTCCTTTCTCTTAGTTTTTTGTGTATTTATTATAGGTTTCTGGTTTATGATTACCATGAGGTTCATATATAATAACCTACGTATATAGCAAACTATATCGAGTTGATGGTTTCTTTAGTTTGATGTCTTGTTAAAAGCTGTACTCTTTTACTCTCCTCATCCCACATTTTATGTTTTTGATATAGCTAACTTTTATTTTGCATGTGTATCCATTACCCTCTTACCATGGAAATAGGTAATTTTAGTCCTTTTGTCTTTTGACTTTCATATTAGCTTCATAGGTGGTTGATCTGCTACCTTTACTGTATATTTGCCTTTACCAGTGATTTTATTGCTTTTTTAAAATAATTGTCTTATTCCTATTTGTGGTCTTCTCTTTGCCACTTAAATCAGTCCCTTTAGCATTTCTGGTAAGCCTCATTTCTTGGTGATGAACTTCTTTAGTTTTTGCTTCTCTGGGAAACGTTATCTGTCCTTCCATTCTGAATGATAACCTTGCCAGATAGAGTATTCTTACCTGTAGGTTTTTTTCTTTTTATTACTTTAAACATATAATGCCTCTCCTTCTAGCCTGTAAGGTTTCTGACGAGAAGTCAGCTGATAGCCTTATGGGGTTTCCTTTGTATGTAACTTGTTGTCTTTCTCTTGTGGCTTTTAGGATTCTCTCTTTATCTTTAATTCATGACATTTTAATTATAATGTGTCTTGGAGTGGGCCTCTTTGGGTTTACCTTGTTTGGTGCTCTCTGTGCTTCCTGTACCTGGATGTCTGTTTCCTTCCTTATGTTAGGAAAGTTTTCAGCTATTATTTCTTCAAATAGATTCTCTGCCCCTTTGTCTCTCTCTTCTCCTTCAGGGACACCTACAATACAGATGTTAGTGCACTTAATGTTGTCCCAGAGGTCCCTTAGACTCTCCTCATTCTTTTTAATTCTTTCTTCTTTTATCCATTCAGCTTCGGTGATTTGCTCTAGTCTTTTGTCCTGCTTGCTGATCTATTCTTCTGTATTGTCTACTCTGCTATTGAGTCCCTCTAGTGAATTTTTCATTTCTAATACTGTATTCTTCATTTCTGATTTGCTCTTTTTTGTATTTTCCAATTTTTTGTTGAACTTCTTACTGAGTTCATCCATTCTTCTCCCAAGATCAGTGAGCATCCTTATGACTATGAGTTTCTACTCTTTGTTAGGTAGATTGTTTATATCTGTTTCATTTAGTTCTTTATCTGTGGTTTTGTCCTGTTCCCTTACTTGGAATGTATTCCTTTGTCTCCTCACTTTGCCTCTTTCTCTGTGCTTATATCTGTGTATTAGGTATGTCAGCTACGTCTCCCGATCTTGGAGAGGTGGCCTTATGTAAGAGATGCCTTATGAGGCCCACCAGTGTGCTTCTTTCTCGTCACCAGTTCCAAATGTTCCAGTAGTGTCCCCTGTACAGGCTACGTGTGTCCTTCTGTTGTGTCATGGTTACTCTTGCTGCAGGTGCCTGGGGAGGCTAGGCTGTCCTCCTGGCTGGCTGGTTATAATGCCCAGCTGCATGTGGCTCCTATGGTCCCTTCACTCACTTTGCTGGGTGTGGGGAGCCCTAGCACAGTTGGCTTCAAGGTCTAATAGCACATTCCTGTTGCAGTTTTTCTGTTAAGTGAGTAGGCCCCCACTGTGGCTGGTTGCTAGGCTCATGGGCTAGCAATTGCTGTAGGCCTCTGGCCGGCAAGGCTGTTGTCAGCTGTCTCAGGATTGCAGCTGAATGGGGTCAGCCCCAGGCATGGGAGCACCCAATTGTTTCAGGCTTTGGAATTTGGGGCTGATCCTCTATGTAGCTGTTTGAGAAGAACAAGTCTTCTGCAGCTTACGAGCCCCACCACCCACAGGGCCACATGCCCCATCAATACAGTCCTGCTCCGTGTGCATGCCCGGACCCACTGAAGCAGACCCAGTCACCCTGCTGCAGAGGCCCCACACACTCCACCAATGCTGGCCCACCCCTCCTGCATGCCCTGCCCTGCACAGTCAGACCCGGTCACCCAGCTGCAGAGGTTCCAGGCACTCTGCCTATGTGGGCCCGTAAGTTGCCTGAGGGCTTGCTGTTGGGTGGGGACAGTCCCTAGTGCCGGCTGCCTGCGGCTTGCTGAACTGAATTAAATCAGTGCTCTAGCGGGTAGGGCAGACCCCTGGGCTAATATGCCAGGGGAAGAACTCCAATGGCATCTGCCAGCATCTGTGTCAGCACACCACTACTAGGTCACAATAATGGCTGCTGCCAATGTCTCAGTCCCTGGGGAGGTGGTCCCAGCCTGGGGAGGTCTCACCTCTCACCAAGACGTGCCCAACGCCTATCAAGTGAGTCTCTTTTCACCAAAGTACTGTGCACCTTTCTTTCTGGTGATTTTAGGTTGCTTTCCAAAATGGGTGAATTTGTAAACTCATTAAAAGCAGGCTTTTTTCCCCCTTATGTCTGATAGCTTTTCTGGGGGTATTCCCCATTGTTGTTAATAGCCAGCAAAGCCAGATATTATGACATTTGTCTTGGTTGTGCTGAGTCCAAATGCTGCTTATTGCAGTAACGCTGCCCAGTTCAGATCCCCGGATCTTCCAAGGAAGGCTTCATACCTTAGGATTTCTCCCAGTGGGCCATGAAGTGCCGCAGCTCACAAGTGGTGTTTTTCTCTCCAGAAAGGAATTTCTGCCTCTTCCACCTTGGTCAGCACTGTCTCTTGTTGTGGGGGTTCTTTTTATCCAGTTTACAGTTCTCTCTCAGGGGTGATTGTTCCAAGAATAGTGTAAATTTGTTGTGTCCATGGAAGGAGGTGAATTCAGAGTCTGCCTACACCGCCATCTTGAAACAGGATCCCTGATGTAGATTCTGTATGATATTCTACATGCATGATCATAGTGCCATCAGATATAGTTTTATATAATTCTTTACAATTTCTATGTTTTTTATTTTGCTTTCTTGCTTTAATGCACTATGTGGAACTTCCAATGTTATGATGAATAGAAGTGGTGGGAGCTGATGGTTTCTTGCAGTTTCCAATTTTTAGGGAAAAGAATTCAGTTCTTCTCCATTAAGTACAATATTAACAGTAAGATTTTTGTGGCTGTCGTTTCTTAAACTCAGGAATTTTCCTACTATTCCTAATCTTGTTAGAATTCTGCTGAATGGATGTTGAATTTTTTGAAATGTTCTTCCTGCATTTATTGGAATGGTCATCTGGGTTTTTTCCTCATCCTGTTAATATGGTGAATTACATTGATTGACTTTCAATGTGAAGCCAGGCATGCATTCTTAGGATGTACTCCACTTGGTCACAATGTATTATACTTTTTATTAAACTTTTAATTTTTTAATAAAGTTTAACTTTTATTAAACTTTTGGTAATGTTAAATCTGAGCTCATGAAAATAGCTGGGATGCATGCCCTCCTCTTACATTTCTAAAAGAGTCTGTAAAGGATTGATATTATCTCTTCCTTGATATTTGATTGAATTCACCATTGAAACCACTATCTGGGCCTAGAGTTTTCTTTGTGAGAAAGTATTTCATTACAAATTCCATTTCTTTAATGGATGTATTTGTATTTCTATTTTCTATGTTTTCTTGGGTCAGTTTTAGTAGTTTTAATCTTTCAGTAAATTTGTCTATTTTATCAAAGTTATCATATTTATTGGCATAAATGTTATATTTATTCATAATATTCCTTTAGTCTTTTAAAATCTGTTGAATCTCTAGTGATTTTTTCCTTTCCATTCCTGATATTGCTAATTTGTGTTTCTTTTCTTTATTTCTTAATCCATTTAACTAGATGCTTATCAATTTTATTGATTTTTGATTTTTTTGTAAGACCAGATTTTGGTATCCTCTATTATTTATTCATTTTCTCTGTCATGGGTCTTTTCTCTTATCTTTATTCTTTCCTTCAATTTTAGGTTTATTTTATACATTCATAAGGTGGCATCTTAAATCGTTTATCTTAGACTTTCTTTTTTAATATGAGCATTTAATGCTATATAATTTCCTCTGAAAGCTACATTAGCTGTATCTCTCATGTTTGATATCTTTTTTCTTTATTATTCATTTCAAAATAATTTCTAATTTATCTTGTGATGTCTTACTTGAGCCAAGAGTGTTGTTTAGTTGACAAACATTTGGGTATATTTCAGGTATCTTGTAGCTATTGGTTTCTAATTTAATTTTGTTCAGGTTCACAGGAAATACACAGCATGGTTTCAATCTGTTTAATTTTATTGAGACTTGCCATGTGGCCCTGAACATGGTCTATCTTGGAGAATGTCCATGTACAACTGAAAAGAATGTGTATCCTGCAATTGTTAGGTAGAGAGTTCTATAAATATCAATTAGGTCAAGTTTTTTGATACTGTTTTTTTCTGTGACCTATATCTTTACTGATTTCTATTTTTTTATGTATTGAGGTAACATTGGTTTATAACATATAAATTTCTGGTATACATCATTTTACTTCAACTTCTGTATAGACTACGTTTTGTTCAATCCCAAAAGTGTAGTTTCCATCCGTTACTGTACAAATATGCCCTTCACCATTTTCACCCTCTCCCTACTCCCCTTTCCCTCTAGTAACCACCAAATAAGTTCCCTGTATCTATGTATTTGTTTGTTTGTTTATCTTCCACATATGAGTGAAATCATATGGTATTTGTTTTTCTTTGCCTGACTTATTTTGCTTAGCATAATACCCTCAAGGTCCATCCATGTCGTTGCAAATGGCAAGATTTTATCTTTTTATGGCTGAGTAGTATTCCGTTGCATATATATATACCACATCTTCTTTATCCATTCATCAGTTGATGGACACTTGGGTTGTTTCCAAGTCTTGGCAATTGTGAATAGTGCTGCAATGAACATAGGGGTGCCAATATCTTTTCAAATTAGTGTTTTCATGTTCTTTGGATAAATACCCAGAAGTAGAATAGCTGGATCATATGATATTTCTATTTTTAATTTTTTGAGAAATCACCATAATGTTTTCCATAGTGGCTGCACCAATTTACATTCCCACCAGCAGTGTTTGACAGTTCCTTTTTCTCCACATCCTCTCCAACACCCATTGTTTCTTGTCCTTTTAATAATAGCCATTCTGATGGATGTGAGGTGATATATCATTGTAGTTTTCATTTGCATTTCCCTAATAATTAGTGATGTTGAATATCTCTCCACATGCCTATTGGCCATCTGTATATCTTCTTTGGAAAAATGTCTGTTCAGATCCTTTGCCCATTTTTTAATTGGGTTGTTTGGGGTTTTTGTGTTGGGTTTCATGAGATCTTTATATATTTTGGATATTAACCCCTTATCAGATATATGATTTGCAAATATCTTCTCCCAATTGTTAGGTTGTCTTTTTGTTTTGTTTGTGGTTTCCTTTGCCTTGCAGAAGCTTTTTAATCTGATGTAGTCCCATTTGTTTATTTTTTTTCTTTTGTTTCCCTTTCCTGAGTGGACATCATATTTGAAAAGATGCTGCTAAGACCAACGTCAAAGAGAATACTGCTTATATTTTCTTATAGGAGTTTTATGGTTTCAGATCTTACATTCAAGTCTTTAATCCATTTTGAGTTAATTTTTGTGTATGGTGTAAGATAATGGTCTACTTTCATTCTTTTGCATGTAGCTATCCAGTTTTCCCAGCTTGATTCTCTCAAGACTTACTTTTAAGTTTATTAGATGGGAACAGAATAGCCTTTAGTCTAGGCATACTTTTGCCCCACTAATGAGGCAATATCCTTCTAAGTACCGTACCCAACTCCTTGTGAATTACAAGGTTTCTGCTGGCTGGTGGGAATAGGTACTTTTCTTGGCCCTGTGTGATTTTCATGGCTTGTTCTCTCTGCTCCTTTTGGGGGTCATTTTTCTGATTTCAGGTAGTTTTCTGCCCAGGCAGGCACTGATTAATACTTGGTTCAAGACTCAAGAGGAACCTGGTGAAGATCTCCAGAGCATTCTCTCAGTGCAACCCTCACCTCTACATTACTCTATCCTGTGAACTCTAGTCTTTTTTACCTCTTTGATCTCTCCACTTGTCTCTTCAACTCAGAGAGATTGTCAGGTTCTTCCCAGCTTCTGCCCACTGCATTGCAACCCGGAACTCTCTCCAAGAGGTAAGCTGGGAGCAGTTGTAGGGCTCACCTCATTTATTTTCCCCCATCTCAGGAATCACTATCCTGTACTGGCTAATGTCTGATATCTAGAAAATGTTGTTTCATATATTTTGCCCATAATTTTAGTTGTTTCAGGTGGGAGGGTAAATTTGTTCCCGTTTTTTCATTTTGCTTGAAGCAGCAGTTCCAATCCTGTGGTTTTTGAGGTTCCAATATAGAAAAACATCTGTTTCATGTATTTTGTCTAGTTTTCTCATTGTTAACTTAGAGAGGAAATCATGGACAGTAGTGGAAATATCCATCAATGATTTTGCATGTGATTGCAGTAACGGTTATATTTTCACAGGAGTTATAATTGAATACATAGAATGGGTAGGAAGGTGAAGAAAAGAAAAAATAGAAGTCAAGTAAATGACTAATATGGAGTAAAAATTATGATAGAATAGATGATAAATTCAGTTTGGGATATGTATAACTTGTGGTATCAATGAGACATCCAGAAAGATATCAATCAATAAATTAGAAATACAGGACTAGAATTTGGGAGAAAGGTCAGAGCTATATTGCCAAGGAAAAAAGAGAGAAAAAAAGAATGTTGCAAAATAGCCCTGGGTCTTATTCATATTTATAATTGCCACACTTAGCATAATGCCTTGCATATTGTAACTGCTCAGTAGTTGGATGCTGAATAAGTGAACAAAAAAACCCAGAGCTTCATTTAACAGAAAGAATAAGGAAAAAGGTCAGAGAAAGGATAATCAGAGGCAAGAGTTTCCTTGATATTAAATTCCTGAAAACAAAGTCCTGCAAAGTTTGACTTATGAGCAGTTTTGAAAAGATCTATATTTAAAAAAAATACATGAAAAATTGAGGGGACAAAAGTAGTATTTGTGTAGTCATTTCTATTTTCTATATGCCATCTACAAAATAAACGGCATGATATATACTTTTCTGTGTAGTCATTACCTGGCCCTTATTGCCTATCAGATCAAGCTGCCTCATTACCGCATTCCACCTCAGGTTTATAAATGGAAGGCTTAAAATATCTATAGAACCAAATGTAATTGGCACTGCATTGTGTGCTTTTCACTCTCCCATTTTTTTTATCAGTGAAGTCATCCATGACTTTAGAAGAGTATTTTCCAACAAAGCATCAGTTTCCACATGAAAACTTTGCTATGCTATTATATTGGCTGCCTGAATTACACTACTCCTATCTTGCTATTGTAATATAAGTGGCTTTTGTTTAAATAAGGAAAGCTATTAATCCAGACAATATCATAAATTGTAACCTGATCTTTTAAAGAAAAAGTTAATTGTTTTTCCAGGCTATCAATATAATTTATTTTTATCATATTTTATTTAGCTTAGCATCACTCATCTGATCCTTTAAACTGTATCCTCCTTATAAGCCATTTATATATTTTTTAAAAAGATAAATGTGGTTTCATAACATAAATAAACCTCCAAAGAAAAATATCCAAAATACATTTAAAATCTCTTAAATCGAAATTTAAAAAATTATGCTTAAATTTAGCTTTTGGTGTATGGGTTGGGCAAATGTAGCACATATAGAATGATAATAAGAATATTGCCTTTTCACATGCTTAGACTTTTATCTATTTGTGATAAAAATTAGCCATTCAAAAACTTTAGGTTTTATTAAATCATTTTGTGATCAAGATATATTTTGCAATAGGAAATATATTGATAGATGAAGTTAAAGAGCATTAAACCTCAGACTTAATTTTATGAAAAATAAGAGTAGCTGGTTTACTTGTCCTCTGCCTTTTCTAAAACTGCTGCTCAGTGAAACAATAATCATCTTACTTTAAAACCATTTGACCATGTCATTTCTTTTTTCAAAAGCCTGCAGTTTCTTACCACTACTTTTTGTAAAAATTCTCTTATCAAGTATCTATGGCCTCCATCAGCTCTCACTTTCCCATCTCATTATGCTACAATTCACCAACTTTATTTTTAGATACTCTCTACCATGATCTACTCTCCAGCCAAGAAAACTAACTTCTCATCTCTAATGAAACTTTCTTATTTCTTTATCTCTGCCTCCACAGGTTAACACTTAATTGTTCAGTGACTATTCTCCCTGCATATTTATACTTGATTTCTTTTAAAATCTTGATTTAAAAAGAAATATTCTATTGCAAGGATTCTTACTTAGTTAGCAAAAATCATATGTGTATATCCTGTATTCCTCTACCCTTGATTTATACATTTTGCTGTACATAATCAACATTTATTTCTACGTTTATTTTATACATTGTTATTGTCATTTTCACAGTTGTCTATCTTGGTAACTCATGATCTGATTTCACTCTGGTTCATCTGTCTTTCTAAATTGTAATTGTAATGCATATTGGTCCAGCAGAGCCATCTCAATGAGACAATATTATGTCAAGGAGAGAGCACTGGCCCTGGAGTCATAGCCCAGGTTCCAGTCCTGGCTCCAACACTTACTATCGGTTTGACCTTGGGTAATTTATCTAACATTGCTGAGCCTCAATTTCTCCATATCTAAAATAGGGTAATGGCAGTAGCTGCTTCATAACTTTAATCTGAAGATTGAATTAGATGAGCATATAGTAAGCACTCAGTAATTGAAGGTTTAACAGCATTAGTATGGCCCATCCTATGATATTAATACTGCTGCTGACAAAGGACCTCTTGTTTCTGGTCATCAGCTGCCGTAATCTTGTTGTCCTTTGCAGATTTGCTCTACTGCATGTTTACTGTATTGGCTGTATCCTGTTAGCAGGCCAATCTAGCAGTTTACATTATCTCATTTCCTCTGTCCTTCTGAAATCAGTTCTGCATTCCTAGGAACTTGGTGAGAGATCATTTTTCCCATGTGGGCCCATCCACTTTGATGCCAGTAGGGAGGCATATTCAGAAAGCTAGTCTAGATTTCATAAACTCTGCATAAAGTTAGAAAGTGATAAATACCTTGAGGAAGGTACAGAGCAAATGATATAGGAGTTTGGAAAGTGGGCACTTGTAATAAACTGTCAACTACAAAGAAGCTTGCAGTCATAAATTAATTTATTTGTTATGAATATTCTGCCTTATTTAGGAGAGGATATCTGGTAGGCAAAATATGTGAATAAAGGATTAAAAATTGGATATTTAAGCAATGCTTTCATTAATAATTTTAGCTGAAACCTTACTGAGCCAGTTAAAAACAAAGAGACAGGCTCATATATTGCTGATTGGAGTGTAAAATGGCTATACAATCACTTTGGAAAGTTATTTGACAATCTCATAAATTAAAAATATGTCTACTCCATTACCCAGCAATTCACTACTAGGTATATACTGAAGAAAAAATGAAAATAAGAGCATGTGTCCAAAGAAAGATTTGTATAAGCATGCTCTTAGCAACTCTATCGATAATAGCCAAAACAATAAACACACTAAAAACAACTCAAATATCAATCAAGCTGGAATAGATAAACAAATTGTGGTATAGTCACAAAATGTTATACTATCCAGCAATAAAAAGTACAAACTGCTGATATATGGAACATCATGGATGAATCTGAAAAACAGTATGTCAAACAAAAGAAGAAGCCAGGCACTAGAGTATATGTTGTATAATTCAAATTATACAAAGTTCTGGAACAAACAAGTCTAATTATGGTGTTAGAAATCAGAATAATTGTTAACATCAGAGGAGTATTGATTGGTAAAGGTGCTGTCTGGGAAGCGGCATCTCTGGAGGTGATGAAAATGTAATATTGGTCCAGATAATGGTTACAAGAGTACATATACATAGAATTTCTTCCTGAAGTATGCATTTTACTGTATATAAATTAAACTTCAATAGAAAATACAAAAATACAAAGCAACAAAGAGGCAGACGTCTAGTAAAAGGTGACTTGTACAATGTAAGTAATGTTTACCTGTGGGGGTGGAGAAATATAAATAAAGTTTGTTTTTCATTTTTCTTTTCTTCTAATATATGGTGATATTAGCTTTACTTTTTTAATTATTATTTTTTGTTTTTAAACTATGTCAACATTATTCTGTAGTATCACTGTCAGCATGGGGCGCCTGATGCCTCAGGACAAGTGTTTACAACTCTTTTAAAATAAAAGTTATTATTGGCTTGGCAGACTGCAAAATATTTATCTAAGGATCACTCAATAGAAGGATAGTTGATTGTTAGTTTAGTTTAGTAAATTGATCTCTTAAATTTTGAAGCCTATAGCATCATGGAAGCCTATTTATGTAGATGCATACATGACCATATTGTATATTTTTAAAGATTCTTTTACAAGTATTCATATCCTAAGACTAATGTTGTATTTCAATGGTTTAAAACAAACTAGCAGATGCCACAGTGCTAACAAAGTAATAAGCTCTGACTTACTTGAAGTGAGATCTCTCTCTTGTCTGTTCCCTCCATCCTTCGATCAATTTCTAAATTTTGTGAAGAAGTTCTTAAAACTGAGATGAGAAGCATCCAATCATGTGAATGTAGAGGGAGGTAAAACATAAAACAAGCTGTACAAAGCTGCTCTACATGAAAACGCTCTTCTACGAATGTATCTTTGTTCAAAGAAATTTTAGCTGACTTATTTAAATGAACACTGACATGTCAAAATAATTAATAACAACTAACAACTGTGTAGCACTCTCTAATTTACAGAGTGCTTTTGTAGGCTGTGTCTCATTTGGTAGCCTATTATATTTGGACAGGAACATTTAATGGATTGTTTTGCTTATAGAGTATTCCAATACACCACAGTCTTGTTACTTGACTAAAACTATTATGGATATGGCAATCTGGACTTTAATTCTGAATATACAAGTGTCTCTTTCATTTTGGCTTTGTGAAGAATTGAGTAGTTAAACATACGTGGATTTTCCAGATAACTACAGTTTATCATTTAAAGCACTAAGATGTTTAATTATAAACAATTTTAAGAAGAATCATTATAAAATCTATGTAACATTTTATCACTTTTTTACAAGTCATATTTGACATGTTTAATAGTTATAAAGTAATACATGACCACATTATAATATTTGGAAAATATAGAACTGTGTGAAGAAGTAAACAAAAAAATCCATATTCCTACAATTCAAAGATAAACACTGTTAATATTTCAGCATAATTTCAGCCTTTTCACAATGAAATATATTTCTATATGTTTACATATTAATATAACAATTTACATACTGTTTTATCTTGCTTTTTTAAATCAATATTATATCATGATTATATTTTTCATCACTTCATGTCTAGACATACTATAAAAAAATTACTAGTCATATTGTCTATATCCTTTTTATCTACCTTTTAAGGTAATTGCTAAGTAATTGTATTATAATTTAATTAAATAAATGTTTAATCAGTTCCACAATTATGTTTACATTAAAAATTAAGGATGCTTAAATTATAAATAACAGACTTTAATCTATTCTCATAAATCTATATTTCATAGTACATAATTTATAAGGGAGATTTGAACAACCATTCAGTGAATAAAGAATCTATGCCACGTAGTTGGAGATAAACTTTTATATAGTTATTCTGTGATCATTTATATTTGTCTATAACATGATCTCAATCTTGAGTATTTATGAAAAATTAAAAATAGACACTGTCTAGAAGATTCTTAATAGGATTAAATTTAAATATTGCATTCTCTGTGTTTCTTAATATGTTTCCTCATATTGAAATATAAAATGCTAACAATAAACACAATACCAGTGAACCAATAATTAACCTCAAGCTTTAGAATATACATATACTATTAAGTATAAAGTTGTAAGATATTGTAAAGGTAGGATATAAAGGCTTTTGAAATTTCACAAAAAGTGAACACATCCCTGTACTATGGAATCAGAACACTTCATGGTGCCTTCCGTCCTTGAGATCCTAGGAACTACAACATTAAAGTGGGAGTGACTTCTGCATTTATATTGAGTGATTGGTACAAAGATAGCTACCTACTCAAATACACTTTATATGGTTCCTTCTTGACATTGAGAATGACAGATGACAAATATAAACCCTTAGGGCTTTATTTATAAAGTCACATCTGTACATTCACATTGGCTCTGTTTGTGAAAAGAGACAGACTGGATAAAAATAGTCAGATGTGGTAACCCAACGAAGTGCTCAGAGAATGTTGTCAAACAGGTAGTCAACTGTAAACCAATTGGCCCAGTATTCTAATGCCAATTATTCAGAAAATTCAAATGTAAATTTTCCTTAAAATTACACTAAACCACAATTTTGTCTTTTTTTGAATTTTAATATGGCCACAGTAATTCTACAGGCTCCATAAAGACAGGAACCACGAGCATGAGCATTTTGTTCTCTCTTGTATTCCTAGCCCCAAGCACAGTGCCTGACATTTAGTAGGTGTTCAAGAAATATTTTCATAGATTTAAAAAATATAGAATTTTTTCTATATAGAAAAATATAGAATGAAAAAAGATTGGTTATAAAGTACCTAAAAATTAGAAATAGGGAATTCTGGGGAGATTAAATTTTGTAGTTATATATATGATAATATTCGTAAATATGTAATGTATATCTACATTATAATGTAATTAAAAACACAAAAGTCTTATTAAAGAAAGTTTCAATCCATTCTCTCTCTTCCCTCACAAAACGTCTCATTTTAAAAATATTTTCATCCCCTTAGCACGACAGATCTGAGCTAAGAAATTTTAAGAAAGCAACATGATTTGACTAGTTAATAATAGTGTTTAATATTTCCAAGACTTATAGCAAAACTTCCAGGTATTATGTCAGGAGGTATAGGATAGGGGTTAACTACATGCAAATATTATCACAGGTAGGCTAAGCCTGTCTAAAACATCACCCTTAAATTTTTACTATTTTTTCTTGTTCTATCTCTGGTGGTCATAAGCTAATGTTTTTTATTTTTCTAGGAGTCATCTTCAATGTAGTATCTTTGAGAGTTCTGGCTGTAGTAGATGGGACCTAAGGCAGTGAGAGATATTTTTTGGTGTTGATCATTTTAAGTTGAATACTATTTATGTGATCTTCATATATTACATTGAATATTTTCTTTGCTTAAATAAAAGGGAAATTTTTAAAAATCTTAAAATAGTGTAGTAGTCTGTCCATGTATATCTGTATATGGATGCACATGTCTTTATGAAGGTCTTAGACATGTATGTTCATTTTACTTGTGCTGGAGAGTGTTTAGTGTGCAATTTATTAAAAATGTCATCATTTGCCCAAGGATTTTATAAAAATACCACAATTGCCATTTTACACATCAAGAAAATTGTCCTCTGCTGCAATATAAAAGCAAAATTTTGTACCTCTTTTTCATCCCAATGAGTTTTGTGGTAGTAGATGACTTATCCTTCTATTTTTTTTTTCAGTGAATGTTGGTATAATAGGATGACAGTTTGTTCATCACAGCTTCATTGAATTGCTTTTCATGATATTTAAATAATGAATACCATTTTATCATAAACAACTATTTCAAAATAATGTTCTGGTATATTTTCTCATTTTAAAATGTGTGTGTGTGTGTTGGGTTAAGATTTTCTGCTGCTATCTTTGATACAGCTGTCAATGATCTCTCATTCCATTTAGTGGTTCTTTTTCCCCCATCCATCAGAAATGAAGGAGTGCAAATTTTAAATTGAGCTAGAGATACCAATGTCCACAAAACAGACTTCTGTCAATATATAGAGGGTTTTATGGTGGTGGTGGGTTGTCACTGTATTTTGTTGCCTAACTTCCATTTAAGTACCAGAACTCAATAAGAAAAATGAAGGGAAGCTCATTTTTACTGTAGGGGGCTCTTTCCTCAGCATCCAAGTTACTCTCCAGGAGTTAGTCACTTAGGTAAAGGCAGTACTATCTTTTTTAATGTTGAGTCTCCCTAAAAACCAACCTAATGGTAACTGAGTGACTTTAAGTGTATTAAAATTAACATAATGTATCATGGTACACAGCTTTAGTTAAATCCTGCAGTAATCCTGTGAGGTAGGGTTTTATCCCCATTTTGCAGATGAATAAACTAAAACTTAGAAAGGCTAAAAACTTTGCCCAAGGTCATAGAATTAGTAAGAGAGAGCCTAGATTCTATCATTGCCCTCCTACTGCAAAGCCTGTGTATTTTTCCTATTCTGTGATGTATCCCAGTAATGTTAACACTGTATTTGGAAGGCTAAATTTTAACTTAAAGCCTTTAAATATATACCCCTTTCAAAACTGCTCTCATATTTACTCCAAAAAGTTATCGAATATAAATGAATATTTGTCTCCCATTCAGTCAGTATTCCCTAGAAAAAATTCCGACCATCTTATTCTATGGTGAAAAACTCCACTGCTATTTTGAGAAAATACTTATTGCATTGAATAGTTGGAATGCTTCACAGGGTAAAATACCAGATCTTTTTGCTCCAGCTCTAGCTAGATTTGAAATGTCAGGTTGAGTCATTTCTCTATATTCTGGAAGAATGTGAGACAGTAGGGAATATTTGGAGATGACAGACACGTACAATGTGGCATCCAGACCAAGGGGAGTGATAGGTCAGTGCCTGGCAGATGGCATAATGGGCTGGAGAGGCTACTGGCAGATGGACTTGACGATCTGGGCAAAGCAAAAGAGCTTTTGGCTACTAACACAAAGCACAAGGAAGGAACTGAAGTAGTCTACTCCCTTCTAAGGATGATGCCAACTTGGATTTAGCAGATGATATGGTGAGGATAAGGCATATGGAAGATAGTAAAGCAATATTCTTTTCTAGGTATGGTATGGAAAAGGCAGCTCATATAAGCAGAGAGTGTTTGAGGTTTTTGGTTAACTAAACTTTTACGTGTGTGGAGGCATATTTTTAATGTACTCAATAATACTGTTATGTTGTCAAGGTAAAGTATTAACTTATAAATTGCTTATTAATACTATAAGGTTAAACTTTAAACCTTACTACAGGCTTCATGAGTTAAGCAAATTAACACCAACTATATATTTTATGTTAGGGCAATGAGATATTCATACCACTTGAAACAAAAGTAGTAAGCGGATTTTCTAAGCTAGATTTTTGCTCTGAGACTACTTGAAAGGAGCCACTACTTTTTCATTTATTGATCACGGTGGTTTTTTGTGTGTGTGATGTTCTATCAGTCTGAAAATATGATGAAACTATTAAACAACCAATAATAGAGCATTGAGATGTTTTCCCCAGTAGTGATGATTAATTTGCATCAATCCTGTCAAACTCTTTTATCCATCTGTAACATATGCTATGCTGAATAATTGATTGGCAATTTCTGGTTTAAAATATATCTGACCTTTAACCCCTGATGAAGTCTCTTCCAACTTCCTATGAAAATATTGTGAATCCACAGAAAATGATGAGAACACACAGAGCAAAAGATAAAAACAAACAAACAAAACAAAAAAACAAAGGCCAGTCTCTGGGCTAATGAGACTAGACTAAGAAACTAGAAAAGTTTGCCTCATAAAAGTAAGATGGGTAGGGGTAAGATGAGTGAGGTTATGCAATTCTACACTGTGGCCCATGGCTCAGAGTCCCAGGATCTATACTAACCAGAACTCTGGACAACCATATCTCTACTGTGAAGTGCTACTTTATGAGGCACACAGAGTATGCCTACCCCCATCTATCTTTCTATGTTCATTGAGAGAGAGCAACTCCCAGAAAAAGGACAGAACAGGCAATTGGCAGTAGTATATTTTATCCTGGGAACTCATAAGACCCACAAATAAATGCTATAACTGCAGGCTGGAAATTATAAATTTTTATTGTATATTATGGAACAAGGTTGAGTGTAGAAAAAAAGTTATTGAAGTAAAGCATAACTATGTTAAGCTCATGGCAGCTAAAAACTAGAAATAGGACTAAAATATGTGAACAGTAACCTATCCTCTAACTATGGACTAAAAAAGCTATTCAACTATTCTTTGAGTTGGCAAAGACTGGGACCAAGGGCAAACAACTCACTAGTTCTATTGCCAAATATTTTGTCTGAAGAGAACTTGCCTCATTTGAAAATGAGTAAAGAGAAAATTCTCAGTTCAGTACACAAGCTATGAAAAAATCACAGCAGACTGGGGAAATGGAACATAAAATTCAAAAGAAGTGAATATCACAGCAAATGAGTCCTTGTAAGATCCAGAAGAAAATATCTTAAAACTCTTTGACATCCTAAACATAGTGGGGGAAAAACCATGCCTTGGAGATACAAAAGTACAAACTCATATGAACAACATTCTGAGATGTATAGGCAAAAAAATAGATGAAAGGGGAGACGGGCAAGATAAGGAAGGGTTTCAATGTAACTAAAAATGCAATGGAAATCAGGAAATTAAAATGCATATTGGAGTTGCTAAAAAGAAGATATATACTGTAGAATGTCAAATTAGTAATGTAGAATAAAAACTTAGAAAGTTTTATTGGAGTCTGAAGAAAAGTAAAAAAGAATGAAAATGAGAGGGAAAATGGTAGCTATGGAGGAAAGAAAATGGAGATCTAGCCTATGAATAATTGATGTATCTGAGGAACAAATGTAACAGAAATTGTAGTAAAAAATATAGCAGAAGATAACTTTCCTCAGTTGAAGAAATGCCCAAGTATGCACATTGAAAGGGCTTACTAAATTTCTGGCAAAAATAATGAAAAGAAACCCATATCTAAATATATTCTGGTTAAATTCATACATTATAAGGATACATTTTAAAGTCCTGCAGGTATCTGGGAAGGGGAAAATAATAAAGATAATCTAGAAAAAAGAAAGCTGGCTCTGGATTTATATGTAACATCTTAGTCCTGAAGGCAATATAACAACATCTAAAGAGCTCTTTTATATTCAGCCACCTTACTTCCATGTGTGAAGACAATAGAAGTAAATCTTCAGATATAGAATGATTCAGAACGTATACCACCCATTTAGAATTTTCAAATGAGTTTAGGCCTTATTCCAGGCAATTGAGAGATTTTTTTAAGTCTAGAATATGAAAATCACGTTATTATAAAACTAGCAGAATTTTCTTTATTCAGTTTGGACGTCCCATTGAGGAATCATGATGGGACTATGTTTTCAGGCAGATTCTGCAACCTAGAGGTGAAGCTTGAATTTGCAGTGCTGTCCTCGGATGCTATTCTTTCATTTCGACTCCCTTTCTAGTACCAGGAAATGTGTTTTTCAAGTCATGACTTTTATCTCACAGTTCAGATGGAATCTTGTCATGTTTAATGACAACTTAAAACAATTGTTGCTGGTGTACTATTCCAGTGCTTGTTAGCAATAGATAAACAATATACATAGTCACTGTGTCAGAACATTGTGCCAGGAGAATTACTGAATCATTTTTCTCTTCTACAAAATTATACTTGCTTAAAGGAATATAATGGACTTATTCATTATAAAGAAAATTGAGTAATAATTTACTGCATCTTTAAAACTCACTGACTGTCTTGATTAATTGCTCCTATAGATTGGTGCTTTGTGATTTACCACAACTAAACTCAGGCGTAATAATGATAATTCACTGAGTAATTACTAGTTATGGGGATGGTTTGAGAATTTTGAGATGTATTCTATTCACCAAAATATCTCCTTTGCACTGGATTGTGAAATCTTGTGTAAAAAAAGAAAAGAAAAATAGAGTAAATGCAGAATCTTCCACCTCAACTTCAATGAACACCCTAATTACATTAAGGTTAATATTGATGACCCAGCTACACAATATTGTTCATTTATTCATTCAACAAACATTTATTGAAAAACTTCTACATACAAAGAGCTTTACTGGGACCTAGATACACAGTTGTGATAAGCTTGTCTGGTAATCACCTGTTTTCTACTTCCTCTCTCTTAGTAAACCTTTTCTTCAAACACATTGTAATATTCAAGTTTTCACCATTCTTCTACTTTATGATCTCCTGCATTTAAATCACTCACAGTCATGCCACAGCACAAAGCCAATCACTCCAGTTCCACTCTTACCATTGTGCTCAATTCCCTGATCATTTTTATTTTCACTGATAATCACTGACTTGTATGATAGACTGTATGATATACAATGATCAGATTATTGATTAGAACATACTAACAAGCCAAATATTTATTTTAGCAAAACAAAACAATACTAACATAAAGCCTATTTCCCAGTGCTACATGTGCTTCAGAAGCTGGAACTGATTTTACCAACATTATGTGAAATTAAAATAAGGACAAAAAATTGAGACAGAAAAAAAAGCTTCTACACTGATATTTCCCCATCTCTTCTTGGGACTTTGGAATTCAGGTCTTTGGTAGATTAGATTTAATTCCATCTTTGTAAATATATGTGTAGCTTTTGGGGCCAAAATCTAAAAATTACCTTGAAAGGAAATTTTCTTCGTCTACATTATTCTTGCAAACAGTAGTCAGGGATTTTATATATGAGTTTACTCACAGTTACCAATTATATGTGAAGAAGGCCACTTGGCTTCTGCCATTGAAAAGTGATAAATATATGTATGTGTTTGTGACTTCCCTGTAAATACAACTTTGAGGATGATGAATTTAGATCTCCTTTTACTTCAAGAAAAGAAGTCTCCCTTTCAGTGTCACTTGACCTGAAAGTCAAGTGAAGCTGAAGGAAAGCTGTGAAAGCTATATATAGGTTATATTATTTTGATACAGTGAGATAATGGGTTCTTATGTACAAACCACAGAAAGTTGGGAGTTACAGAAAGAAAATTTGATTTAAATAACTAATTAAATGTTCAGGCCATTTTACTATTTGTTTGTCCATCTTCCTCCTATCTTCTCATTCCTCATTATTTTATTGTAAATAAATTTCCAATGTATTTGGATTAGGGTGTTTTTCTTTAAAAAGTTTCTGTTTGAAGTTGTATGCCGTAATGAATAAGAGCAAGGACTCTGAAATCAAGTTACTTGGGTTTGAATCCTCCTAGTTGTGTGACCTTGTGCTTTAGTTTTTCAGTTTCCTCATTGGTAAAACAAAAGAAAATGTTATCTCCATAAAAAATTCCTGTGAGGCATAGAGAATAATATTAGTACCTGACTCATAGGGTGATTTTTAAGGATTAAATTATAATATATATTCATAAATAGGCCAACAAAGTTTGCATGCATTATATGTATACAATGCATGACTGCATTTACAGGTGGCACTAAAATTCATATGTATGTATATATATATAATTTAAAACAGTGACTATCACATAGTAAGTGCTTAGAACTCCATAGATGTGTTAAAATTATCTTCAACTGTTGTTTATGAGATATGTGACCCCAGTATGATCTTCAGCCCCCTAGAGAAAAATTTTTTTTTAATTCTGGAAGTTGTGTCAATTTCTTTTTTTTTTTCCTTTTTCCTCTCTGTTCATAAATTTTTCCAGGGGATGTTGAGAGGCATGGTTTCATTGAGATTTGCATTTTCATACGATAGCACTTCTATCATCGGTGAGTTATTCAAGGATCTATACCAATCCATTATCTTAAACTGTAAGTCTTTTTTATCCATAACTATTGAAATATATAAATTAAAACATTTAGTTTTATCAGGCTTATAGTTTCCAAATTACTTTCACATAAACAATAAGCATTAAGTTTTTTCTTTAACATTTTGCATTATTTTGTACTGGTCCCAAAAACATAATAGCAAGAACATACCAAGCAATGCTGTAAGTGCTTTACCTATATTAATCTTCTTTAATCCTCACAACAACCTTATGAGGTAGGTATTCTAATTATTTTCCTTATTTTGTAGATGACTAAATTGAGCCATTGAAAGGTTAAATAACTTGCTCTAGATAACACAGCCCATAAGTGGTAGAGCCAAGGTTTGAATCAATACAGTCTAGCTTTTGAGTCTGTCCTCTTGACCACGATGCTTCTCAACAGCATTTTCTATTTCTTTCAATCTTATAATGAGAGAAATTTACTTCAGGAGCATTTATTAATGTCCAGGGCTAAAAACTCAATTGCTAGTACTTCAGTACTAGGTTTCTTGATGTTTTAAAGACAGGCTTGCTCTCTGCTTTTAACAAGAAATTGTTTAGTTATCAGTATCCTTTCGTTAGTCAACTAAAGGTAAAATAGAATGTAATTGCAAAAATCATGACTGCATTTACAGGTGGCACTGAAATTCGTAAATTGTCCACATCTCCATCTACTCCAATTTCCATGTCACTTACAGAAGAAATTGCTGATATGATTCAAAGCATCATTTGATACTGACTTTTAACTTCTCTTGCACTGTCATTAAGAAATGGGATTATTTATATGTGCAGGTAATTGTCTCTTCACTTCACATATTGGCCTCTAGAACTCACCACCAATAGCCTCAGGCATTTAATAACATATTTTATAGAAAGGTTATACTGGTGGGATCTTTCCTATGGCAGCATTTTGCTCAAAAAATTCTTAAACCAAAAACTGCATTACATTGGAATAATTCTCAGAATATTTAATGATGAAATTAATTGTAATAGGTTAAATAAGAATATAGGTGAAGAGCCAAGTGGATAAGTAAATGTTATATCTATCACCAACTTATACTTTTAAAATGCTTAACAGTAGGACAACTCTCACTTTGATAATCAATGTCTATATCTCTATGTTAATGTCTGTCATTTTTCAGAACTTTGTCACATAAAATCGTATGTCTATATTGAATATCCTGAGAATACATTAATAAGGCACTACTGAACTAGGTTTTTAGAAGAGGCTGTTAAAATGAATAATGGATATTACTAATGTTAAGACATTTCTGTCACTATCACAAAATATTTATATGTATATATACATCCAGGTTAAATATTATTTTAATAAAATAAACCCTGACTGCAAATATTTCCTCAAAATGTTTAAAAAGAACTTTAAACCTCATATCTTACCACCCTTATTCCCATATACTCCGATCTAACCACAAAAGTACTTACCAAAGCCTTTACCTTGGACTAAAAAAACCCACATCTATTTGCCTGAGTCCTTCATTAGTCTATCAGTTCCTAGAAGACAGAGACTATGCGTAATTCAAAGCATATCAAAATAGTTAACATGTAATAGGTGCTAAAAAATATTACTTAAATAAACGAATGAGTGGTTAAATGAAAAATTAACGATTTGATTAGCATATAGATAAAAATTGAAGATAAGGGAAGAAATGATGTTTTCCAAAAAGGATTGTCAGCATGAGAATATCAAAATGGACATGCATAGAGCCCCAAGGAAGTTCAGAATTAAATGAAAGTGTAAGTGATAGGAACAAATAAAGGATGTTCAAAGAGGTCGGATGAAAAAGGAGAGAATAGTTATAAAACAAGGGAAAAGAAACGTTCTAGGAGTTGAGACTTACTAACAATGCCAAATGTTATGGAAAAGGTAAGCAGTTTTAAGATTGAAATTAACTGATTTCTAAATCATTATTATTCATACAATTTTATATAGAGTGTAATAGTGTCAATTCAAGCAATGCTAACAATTTAAGAACAAATAATTTGAATTAAAGATACTCCATATATGGTAAATCATCAAGGCTGGTCTGCCTTATATACTTCAGAAGCAATATAAAACTTATGGTAAATGTGTTTATGAAAAACAGGATCATTTTCTTTCTGTATTTTAAGAGAATGTTGGGATGGGAGACACAAATTAACAACGTTTATTACTGAATATACAATTTCAATCAGAATTTAAAAGCCTTAAGACATATAAAGAGATATAAAATTAATAAATGCAGAAACTTTAATTAGCATAAAAAGTAAAAATGTTCTTTCAGCATTTATCTCAGATAACGTCGTTATTTTTACAGTGCAAATGAATTCAAATTTCATACTTTTAAGCTGATTATATAGAGCCTCCTTATTCAATTTCAGAAAACTGCCCAATTTACAGAGAATTTGGGTATTAAAATTTACTGTACATGACAACTGGACTCATTTTCAGAATGCAGTCTACCACCTCCATGTGATGAGATTTCCCATTATAAGCTCTGAAAAGGTTAATGAATACCTTGGCCAAGCAGCTCAAGTTTTATAATTGGGTGTAATAAGTAGATATGGTGATGGAGTTTTTCGTTAATGTAATTTTAATGCAGATCCACAATGTGTTATAAAAACACCATAGTGAGAGATCTAAAGAGAAACAAGGTCTCGCATTTTGGTAGTTTGTAAATATAGTCTAGAAATACACTGTATGTTTCTATTTGTCTATTAACTGCAAAATATACCTCAGAAACAACTATAAACAAAATTAGAATGGCCTGGTAACTTGACCCATCTCTTTATTCCAGCCCCCTGATGAGAGAGAGAGAAAGACAGAGAGCGGAAGAAGGGGAACAAAGGGCAAGAGAAGAGAGAAAATGCAAAATTACTTTAAGACAAAGAGTCAAATGAGGTATGAGAATCTTTGCTCTTCCTTTGGCTATCTGGTGCTTCCTCTCTGCTCACCATGAAAATAACATACTTCAAGTATCCCCTAAGACGACTATAATGAATGCCACTCTGCACAATTATCCCTTGCTTCCTGATCCTTAGCTTGCACTTTATTCATAAAAGCTGTTACCCATACACTGATCTACAGCATAGTGGTTAAGAGCACAAACTCTGGAGACAAGCCTGCCTACAATCAAATCTCAATTCTGTTAACTATTAGTTGTGTGATCTTGGAAAAATAATTTAAAATACCTAAAGCAGTGTATTTCCTGCACTATATCCTGACCAACAGTGATATACAAGGTGCTTTCCCCTTTGGCTCAGCTTTCCTTCCAAGCCTCATTTTCTATTATTCCTCCCTAATATGAGATGCTCTACCGATCGCACATGTTCTTAAACCCATCATACATTGGAATGTCTGTTTCTTCGTTTATACTATTCCCTTTGCCTGTAAAACTTCATACCATATGAGAAACTACCACATTTTATGGTTCAAATGCCACCTTCTCTTTGAAGCCCTCCCTAAATGCAGTGAATAATTTCCCCATCTGTGATTCTATAGTGTTTATAATCCTTCCCCTAAATGAAGATCTGCTTTCAAAGTTTATTGATGAGGTTTGGGGGAAAATAACAGTGGAGAAAGGTAGTTTTCAATGCCATGTATGTTCTGGAGTAATCTAAATTTTTTAATAATGTAACTTAAGATTTTTCTTGCTTAAAAAAAGAGTGAAACATCAGGATTGCTCTATTGTTTTTCACAAATTAAATGATGGCTGTATAAGAAATAAACCCAACCAGGGGCCGGCCCGGTGGCGCAAGTGGTTAAGTGCGTGTGCGCTCTGCTGTGGCAGCCCAGGGTTCGCCAGTTCGGATCCCGGGTGCGCACTGATGCACCACTTGTCAAGCCACGCTGTGGTGGCATCCCATATGAAGTAGAGGAAGATGGGCATGGATGTTAGCCCAGGGCCAGTCTTCCTCAGCAAAAAGAAAGAGGAGGATTGGCAAATGTTAGCTCAGGGCCGATCTTCCTCACAAAAAAAAAAAAGAAAGAAAGAAACTCAGCTACTAAAAAGATTCTGAAGTATTTCTCTGTATTCTCATTGTTCTTTTTCACACACTAAACCAGATCCCTTTTCAGAATGTCTGCCTTCTTAACAGTGCTTTTCTTCAATCGTCTCCTTGTTTATGAATGCAATGGGACTTTTAGGCAATTTAAAATGCTCCCACTCAGTCCTTTATAGACTTCAGAAAAAAAATTACGCTTGTTCTAGAGAGTATTACCTATTTGTGTGTTAACTCTCATTTGACAAAATAGCTAACAGGCATTGAGGAAAGCCACTGATGTGTATTTCAAATAATCTTGTGTAAAGATCATGTCAACTCCAACTAGCCATACAGATCAAGATAAAAAATGTCTAAATTAATTCTTTCCATCCATCCCTTAAGCCAGGAATTTAAAACCCGTATAAACCCAAATAATTTAGTTTTACTTTTTTGTGTTACTTTCTGTTTCCGGAAATGCTTAAAATATATTTACAGCACATAATGAAAATGCAGGGCAACTGAGAGAAAGCCATAGTAGGGAATGAGTGCCATGTGAAGGAGATGTGTAAAGACAGAGAGAAGGGAAGAAAATAGAAAGGAAGGAAAAAAAAGCAGTTGCAATTAATGTCACTTTTCTTGGCTCTCTAAAGAATTTTTGATTCTGTGTAACAGTTTGATGTCTCATATTGGAGCTTTTTCATAGACATTGAGGAGTTCCCTCCTGCCCACTGAGGGAAATAAAACATACTTTTAAGAGCCATTAGTTACCTTTTATGTCAAGAGATCCTTTCTGTTTTTGTGGACTGTTGGGTTCTTGTGTAATTTAAAAGAAAATGAAGGTAGTCGTTTGAAAGATATTATAATTTTTGTACAGCCAAAGAAATAGACACAGTGTCAGGCAATATAGTACCTGAAGTCTATTTCCAAACTGTACATCCATATTCTCTTGATGAATTCTTGTATTTCTCTGATGTAATGTTAAGCACTAAAACATCTGGGCTTAACTAAAACATCTTCGTGCATGGAGCCCTCCCCCTGTCTGAAAGAATATCATGGATGGAAAAAATAAAAAGCATTTTATCATTGAGGGCTGTTGTATTGATTATTTTTTTTTCTGGAATAATTATTACTGCATACCTTTGAAGCTTACATGTGATACTCAACATAATTTCATAATTTCAACATGATAAGTTGTTATGCTGCAGTAACAAACAACTCCAAAATGTCAGTGGCTTAAAACAATGGAGATATATTTCTCACACACAATGCCAGTCTATTATTGGTTGTCTAGGGTCTCTGTTCTGAGTCACCTTACTCTGAAACCCAGGTAGATAGAACAATCATCAGCTTGAACAATATCAGTCATTATGGCAAAGGGAAAAGAAAGCTCTGGAAGGTTTTTCATCTCAAATTAAATGCTCTGCGTTGGCAAGTAAATGCCTCGCAACTCCGGCCAGGACTAGTTATCGCCCCATCTAACCACAAGGAGGTGGTACAGAAAATGCAATCCTGCCTTGTGCCACTAACGAGAGGCAAACCGGAATATTTGGTGAAAACAGTAATGACTCCCACATACAATTCCAAATGGAGTCTTCCTAGCGAGTTGCAAAATTACCAAGTCTCCGTGCAAAGCAGAAAATGGATGAGAAGGAGCAACATTGGATTACTGACAATATTCTACGGAGTGCATATCTTTAATTTGAAAGCAATGAAACTAAGAGAAAACTATGAGGGAACCTGGTTAGAAACTAGTAAATGCTCCTTTATATAAAAATCATGTAAGTAGATTGTACCAAGGTTAAAAATAATAGTCTGAGCATACTATAGTTTGAAAAAATATCAGGAGCTTCATATTTTTGATGGATCAAAAAGTGTTATGGACTTCTTCCAGATGCTGAAGAGCTCACTCCTGGGTTAGCCCTTCTATCCTCACCCGTGACACTGCTTTACAGATTTTCCTGTTACTATCCCTTATTTTCTACTTTTTGATTTACAAAACATTTCTTTTACTGTTTTTTCCCAACTCAACCGATTCAGTTGCACTCTTGCCTCAACCTTGCAAGTTTAACTCTATTCTTGAACATTCAAGAGGCATGGTGGTCCAGCTGATCTTGAAGTCAACTACCTTATGTGTATTTCTCTAAGAATCCAGACTCTTTATTAAAAGATAAAGAGGTTCTTTCTGATTTCTTTTTGCTGTTGTTGTTGTTCATTACCTAGTGCTTGAGGGTCCATATTTTAACACACGATAGGTTGGTAAATGTATTTATTTTGAATTCCTTAAAGTATAAATAGCTTAACTCACTGTGACTTCTGGTTTAGGATGAAGGAAATAATTTAGATCCATAAAAGTGTCTGGACATTCTGGATGAAAAACTCAATTCGAAAACAAATTTTCATAAGCTCAAAACAACAATGTAAAAAAATATACTCTTAGATGTTAAATTAGGCAACCAAGATGAAATGTAGCAAGGGCAGGCAACAGGGCGAGGACGAGAAACTTGGACTGGCTAGGGCTTTACCAGAAATCTAGTCTCGTTACAATAAGTTAATAAAATCAGTCAGCAAAACACTTATATCAATAAGCTACTACATATTACAGTAAATATGCAGAGTTAACATCATTCTGTATTCATTATCCCACTTAATCCTCAATACAACACTGGGAAGTAAATTTTCTTATACATATTTACAGATTAGAAACCCAAAGCTTAGAGAAATTGAGTAACTTACCCCAGCTCACACTGGTAATAAACTGTAAATTTCAAATTCAAATCAGATTTGCCTGAGTCCAAAGTACATGCTTTTTCTCTTATAGTGTCTGTGGTTTATTAAAATAACTTATTCTTCACATTTCTTTGTACAAAAGTGGAATTTTCCTTTTTCTGAAATTTAAAACCAAAAAAAAAATCTAATTTTAACCTAAAATTTTTTTTTTTTTTTTTTTTTTTTTTTGTGAGGAGATCAGCCCTGAGCTAACATCCGCCAATCCTCCTCTTTTTTTTTTTGCTGAGGAAGACGGCCCTGGGCTAACATCGGTGCCTATCTTCCTCCACTTTATATGGGACGCTGCCACAGCATGGCTTACCAAGCAGTACTTCGGTGCGCGCCCGGGATCCGAACCAGCGAACCCCGGGCCGCCGCAGCGGAGCGCGCGCACTTAACCGCTTGCGCCACCGGGCCGGCCCCCTAAAATTTTTTACTTGATGATTTCTACTTTGTAACACATAGTTGTTCTTTTAATTTAGTGATCTATTGAGATCAAGACTTACTTTTCAGTAAGACTGAGGCCGACTGTCTGATGCAAAGGTCATAGGCTCTTTATGCATCTCCTACAACATACATCCTGTTCTCTTATATGAACTACATTACTAACACTGTTTCAACACTCTAAATACACATATTTTTAAACTACATAGCAGTATGTACCCTTTGTCCAATGTCTCTAAAACCTCTGACTTCCTGCCAGAGAGTACTGCTGAATGCTATTTTTACAGTCTTGTCTGTTGAAAGAAACACAATGCAGCAGTACTGGAAAATGAAATTAAAATATATTGGGGGAAGTAACAGGAAAAGAACGTGAGTACTACTAGGCTGGTTCATGCCAAACAGATTACAATAGTCATTATAGGAATTATTATTAGGGTTCTGTTAGGATTTTCTTCAAGTAGGACTACTATAATCTAAAGTGGGGGTGTATAAGTGTGTTGCAAATTATGGTTATCTAAAACTGTAGAGTATGAGATATTTTAAAAGATTACAAGCAAAATTATGTACTTTTGAAAAATGGATCTCTCCCCTAAAGTTTCAACATGTTTGAGGGTGACATGTAGTTTACAAAGGTTTGTGTTAACATCATCTAAAATGATGTATTGGGCTTATTATTTAACTATATTGCAACAATTTAGGAGGAAAAGTAAATAAATCATTTTAACTAGTTTCCAGTACCTTGAACATACTTTAAGTTGGCTTGGTTTGTATATCAAACAAGGATTAGTATTATAGAAATATCTACTAATAAAATTAATAGAAATGATAACACTATTTCTACAAATCAGGAATGGAGGAAATTTCTCAATTTTTCCTTAAAAAAAATTACTGAAGCTTGAGGCATAACTGGAGTAATGAGACTTATTTTTAGCAAACATACTAGAAATTATGCATCCAATTATCTGAGGTACCATTTGATGTAGTCAAGTTGGAAGGTTATATGCTGATTACTATTACCAATTGAATTACCATATGACAGTTACAAAGGACTGTCCAAACTCGTTAGCAAATTCAGATGAAAATATTATGGCTCTCTCCAGAGAACTGAATGTAACGACCTAAGAATTGCTATATGATGGGACTACATTTCTACCAAAAACATTTTGGGAGCCAGATTTAATCCGAATCAGCTCAATTCATGTAGTCTGAGAATGCTGTTTCCTTGTTTATTTACATGTTAGATGTTAGAATGTTTAATTAGAGAGGTTAGCTTCTGTGTCAAGCATAATCTCCTATTTCACTGTCAGTGACACCTTGAGAAGCATGTAAGATGGTATTGTGCAAGCTTTTCCTCTGAACAAGGGACACTCCTATATTTTAGCACCATATCTAGCAAGTTCTTTGTACTCTCTAGTTATAAAAGTAAAGTTATTTAGTCCCCAAATCCAGCACATATTGATAACCTCATATATACCCACAATTGAATGAGCAAGTAGACTGCAAATGAGTCCTGGTCGTGATGATGGGGATGTTTCCAGGGTAGTCTGGAATTCAGGAATACTATAGCATGAAGTCTTTGAAGTCTGGACCATCAGCCCAGCCTTGTGAAGCTACTTAGCTGCCCAAATCCTATTCCTTATCATTTTACTGAAATAATACCAGAAACAAGATACCCAATGCATTAAAAGACATCAAGTATAGCTTTAAATTAAAGACTCTTTTCCAACATATTTGTTTTAATTAGTATAGGGATAAAGTTCCAAAAAAGGTATCTGAGAATCCTATCCTCTTATTTTCCAAGTCTAATTTCTTCATTTGCCAAGAAGAGCAGTAGAGTCAGATAGAATAAATATGGTGAAACGTATTTTTTTTCCCCCAAAGCCCCAGTAGATAGTTCTATGTCATAGCTGCACATCCTTCTAGTTGCTGTATGTGGGACACCGCCTCAGCATTGCCGGAGAAGCGGTGCGTCGGTGCACGCCCGGGATCCCAACCCCGGCCGCCGGCAGCAGAGAGCGAGCACTTAACGCTAAGCCACAGGGCCAGCCCTGGTGAAACGTATTTTAAACCCAATTTTACTTATCAAATTATATCTAATTGACATAAGTGAAACAAGACGTATTTTACAAAGATGTCTACTAAGATGCCAGAAGAATATCATCTTAACTATTAGTGTTATTAGTAATAAGAAAAAAGGAGTATATTGCATGTAAATAATGTGTTCAGCCAGTTTTAAAGCTGCCATCATGTATGAGTATTAGTATAGATGAAGATTTCAATTGAAAATTTTGTTTTTATCTGTAGCAACACTTAATTTTAGGCATAATGGAACTCCCACAGATTTTAGCTTTGTGTCTAATCAGGTTTGTAATTGGATAAATTATTATGAACTGTTTAGTTTATTTTGAAATATCCTATAGGGCATCATCCAGTTGTGACATGTAATTTGAAACACTGAGTTCAATGTCATAAGCCTTGTGATAATATCATAGAGGAAAGTTGAAAATATAGAAATGTCAATTAAATGTAGTTCATGATCCTAATTGAAAGCACCAAGGATTATAAAATATAGAGGAGTCAGATTAATGATCTAGAAAACAACTTCAGGTGAATGAATATCATACTTTAGAGATCCAAGTATTCTGAGAAAAGGGAGATCTTAAATATGATTTTCTGATTAGTTATGATGGCCTGGGCATGAATGATTTGCCCTTTAAGGCACAGTATAGTATGTCCCATCTTTAGGGTACTCATAAAGAACACATTCTATACACACACACAAATTTTACTCAAAGGAAGATTATGTGGACTATGGTGTGCAGTTTGAGATCTGATCTTTCATCAAAGCTCGTATTCAGAAACATATTTCTACAACGATGCTTATACTCAACTTTCTTGCAGTATTAGAAGGAGATAATTCCTCTAGTAGATGTTTAACTGATTTTTAACTAGTTATGTATTGTTCAGTCTGCTAGGCCAATAGTTCATTGTGATGACAAAAATATATGTTTTTAGTTTTATTTTGGAGACTAAGTGACCTTGCATGTGTTTGGTCATGGTCATGGCCACGTAAATCAGTATTTACGAATTTGAAGCCTATCTTAGTATGATACAACTTAAAAATTAAAGGCAAGGAAGAGGAATAATCCAAGCCGTGAGTCTAAACAAAACTATATCTTTACAACAGCCAAAACAATCAAAGTAAATATAGACGCATAGTTGATAGAATGTTGCAGATAAAGTACATAAGGCAAATAAGCAATGAGAATATGATATCCATTTGAAATCAAAGTGTTCAGCTGTATAAATAAAATGATGAAGAATAAATATCCATAAGTGGACTCAGATGAAGATTAACATAATGATTTGGGAATGTACTTGCCCTATAATCTAGGTTTCTTTAAAGAAAAATAAAAGGAAGTTCTGAGAGGACAATTGGTGAGGTTCTTCTAGAATGATATATCATGATGAATGGTAATTATAAACTGTATGTCACAACATGAGACAGACAGAATTTATTTGACAATCGCATATAAATGCACAGCCACTATCATATACCTTTGTAACATCAAAATCAGAACTGAAAAACATTTTTCATGAAAGCAATCCCTATAGATAGGTTGAAAATTCCTCTTGAGTTCTGAATGTCAGTAACCATAATTCCTTGTCATTCCCATTTTATCCTCTTCTAAATAGTGTCTAAAGAGTGGTTTAATCACAATTATTTTGACTACTCAAGTTGCAATTATGTTTGTAATATTGACAAATTATGCTACTTTGTCATAAGTACTTTAAATAATTACAGTACTTGTCAGATATCTCTAAATCAGATTATTTCATGCAAAAGAAAACTTAGTGTATCCATACCCAAATCATATTATATTCTGTCCTTGATGTGACATCACATCACTTTGTTTGACAGATGATAACATTACAGATAAAGAAGCCTATTTTATCAAAGGATTATGCCTGTCCTGGTATAGGAGATTTAATGTCACTCACTAGCAACTAGTAACATTCTTTTTGCAAGTTTGGGGAGTTAGGGATGAGGCTAGATGACAGGGTATCACAAACAGTTTGCATCCTTCAGTACTTTAATACAAATGGACACATGAGTTTTTCCCATTTAAAAATTTTATATTTGAGTTTCTAAGTTTCCACTTTAAAGCTGAAATGCATGCCTGTGATAGAAATGTTTCCACTCATCCCTTTCTGGTTGTTTAACTAGTTTCTAAGTTGGAGAAAACATTTGTCACTTCTTGTCAATACCATAATAGCAAGGAGACACTTCTTTTTAAACCCAAGATTCTATTTCCCAATAAGAAAGCATATGTAATACTATGATATATAATGAATATCAAGATTGTCAATATTTATAATACTATAAATGAGATCTTGACTGACATATTAATAATAAAGTATCAGAAAACATGAACATTGTAGATGCTATAGGTCTCCTCAAATGGTTTCTCCATAGTACCTGTAAGTTACTAATAGGCACCTCAAAATTAATATATCCCAAATCGAATTCCTTATCTTCTCCCTGCCAAAAAGATTCCACCTACAGTCTTTTTGCATTTCAGTTAATGGCAATTCTTTCTCACTCCTCATATCCTGTTCATTAACAAATTCTTTTGGTTCCACCTTCTATATAAATCTAGAGTGTAACAGCTTCTCACAACATCCACTACTCTCACCATGAGCCAAGAAACCACCATTCTTGGTTGACTTAGAACCTACTAACTGCTCTATCTGCTCCCACCTTTGCCCACTCCCCACCTCTGCTCACATACACAGTCTAGTATTCACACAGCAACAAAGAGATCCATTTATCTAAATCAGATCTTGTCACGGCTCTCAGTCTCACTTAGAGTGTAAACAAATATCCTTACAAGACCTAAACACTAAATATTCTCCTTCCTCCTTACTTTTCCCTGACTTCATTTCCTAATATTTTCTCTTATTATGTTTGCTCTAGCCACAGCCTTCCTTGACGTTCTTCTAAAAAAGTCTCCCTCTCAACTTTGGGCCTCTGCATTTTCTATTCTTTCTGTAATGCCAAGACAAAATCGACATGTAATTTATCTTTTTTCACCATGCCTAATAAAGGGAGAAATACTTCATGTTAACTGGCTTTTGAAGTCTGGCATCCCTAAGCTCCCAATATTGTGCCACAGAAGCAATAGTGAAGCATCTGAAGTTACCAGAGAACAGCTTACATATTGGTAAGATGTGGTTCTACAGTTTTATAGTTCATGCAAAAACATGACTATGCTATATTACAATAGTACATAATAGAGCATTAAAAATACATAAACCTTGGTTGCATTGGGTATCTTCTGTGGTATATCTATGATATTTAGAAAATGATGCTAGAGAGGTGTTGTCAACTCAGTCATTTAATTAGAAAATCGAACAAAAGAAGTGGGGACTTGCGTACATACATAAGTGTGAGAAAGATGAGAGTGTCTATTGGGAATAGGTAACCTTTGAAGTTGATGACTTTTATAATTTCTAGAGAGAAATAAAGCATACTATACACATAGAAGATAAGAACCTTGGTCCTCTTAGTTTCCTAAATTTTCAAAGTATCAATATTAATTTAGACAATGCTACTTTTTTAATGAATCAATCAATATGCTTCAGAGCCTCACAATAAATATCCTAAGTGTTATTACGAATCTGCAGCGTTGCCATCCCTTAAGTAGGAGCATGATGTAGGAGCATATGAGGCAGCACATAGTATGTTAATTTTTTTTGCATTAGTTAGCAATTACAATACAGAATGAAATCAAATATACAAAATAAATCAGGAATGCATCTTCTTTTAAAATCAACAAAAGAACTGTGAGTCCTAGGGTTAAATGCTTGTAGGAGAAAATCCAACTTATTTAAGATAGGGAATATTTCTCAAATGTCAAATAACTGCTTTTATTTCAAGGGGCAGTTTAAAAAGGAAAAAGGTATTTGAAATTATCTTTTGTCATAAAATTCTCCTTTTAAGACACAGTAAAAAATATTAAAACCTGGAGCTAAATAATTGAACTAGGTAGGGTAGCATTTGTATTTTCAAAGAAGGCTCTGTCTCACCAGTGCTTGTTAATAAAAACCCCGTCATAGTAAAATAGAAGCTGGTATTTATTCCATGCTGTTACAAACAAGTTTGTGCAGCATACTTGAAGTGTATTTTCTTGATAATTCCTATTGTACTGTACATGGCCTCCTACTGAATGAGGCAAATGATGATAATAGCAATCACCAAAGTTATAATACTTCAAGTCCTGTTAAAGTTGACTCCAGAAAAAATATACTGTGTACTATTGGTTAACATATTATTACAATTTTTTTCCCCTTTCCTTTGGCTTTTTTACTTTTTTGGTTTTGTAAAATTGTTAGGATGTAAAATCAGTCTCCATAGATTTAAATATTATGAGATTCTATTTTACTTCTAAGAATGTACATTACAGGTTAGAATAAAACACCTGAAGGTCAAAAGAAAATTTTATTTGGAGCTATAAGACTAAGCAAAACCTGGGGCCTCAGCCTAACCCAGACATGTATGCTAAAATTACCATTTAAATATGATTTTAATATGTTATTTATATATTTTGGTAGATAAATAATGCCTTTTGCACATGCTTAAATTATAATTTTATGTGAACCAAAGCTACAGTAGTAACCTACTTTTTCAAAAACTGCCTATTTGAGCAACTAAGGAATGCTGGATTTCATTTTAACTGAGTTCTAAAAGAAGGTTTTATATAACTGCTGATTGACTTTTTAAAATAATAATTCACTTAAAACCAGATTTATAAAATCTTCTGAAGGGAATCACTCTAAAATGAAAACTTCAGATTCCTTCCAAAGAATTAATGTTTTATTTTGCTACAAAGCTTTGCTTGCCCCAAATCGAGAAGAATATTTGTTCCCTCTGGTTATAGTTTCTTAGAGTAGAAGTAATTTATTCCTGCATACACACTTAGTTATTTATGATGTTTTACATGCTTATTATGGTAATGCTAGCTTATTCGCAAAAAAACAGTGTGTACTAATAGAGAGTGGTGGGATTCTACTCTCACCGGGCATTATTAAGAATCATTATTAGCTGCCTTGTCTTTTATAGCATCAATACAGCTTTCTGATATTTAGTCAATATTTTCTCATAATACTTCATATTTAATTAATCTCAAGGATAATAAATTGATGTTTTTCTCCCATCATATTAAGTTTAAGCTTAAAATAGCATTTTTATGTTTTGTTCTTTAGAAATGAAAAAAATATTTATGGGAATCATCAATTTAATCTGGTATGCATTTTTAAACCATGGATAAAGATCAACTATCCCCTGATGTTTCACAGGATGAAATTAGCATATTCATTAATTGTGTTTCTATTTCCATTTCTATTCCCAAAGCTCATTACTTTAAAGACGTCTGACTTAATTATGTATCTTACAGTCATTTTTGCCAAATACAGCACAAAGGAACCCATTTAAATATAATACCACAGATTTCATTCTATGGCTATGGCATACTCTTGTGCTCATTTACACTATGCGACTTCATTTTGTGGTTGTTGAAGAATATGTTCATTGACATTTTATCAGTTGGAGTTTAACTAAAGAAGCAGAACCAATTAAAGATATATATATATATATATATATATATATATATATATATATGAAAGCTTCAGATTCTTTCTGAATAAATCCTCAGATTTATTTAAAGGAATTGGCTTAAATATGATTGTGGGGCTGGCCAAGGAAACTTAAAATCCATAGCAAGGCAGTCAGTAAGGGCAGGCTGGATCCCATGGGCAAGCTGTTGTCCATAGGTAGAATTTCTCTCTCTCTTTCTGTGTAAAGTCGCAGCCCTGTTTTTAAAGCCTTCCAACTGATTAAATCAGACCCACCCAGATTATCCAGAGCAATCTCCTTTACTTTAAGGCAACTGATTAGGGACTTTACATTAGCAACATAAGTTCACAGATCACTGAGATTAATGTTTGATTGAATAAATGATGAATGTAGCCTAATCAAGGTGATACAATAAAAAAAACACATCATAACCATGAAGCCTAATTTAAATCAATAAAAATGTAATACCATTTCACAATATTATACTAATCTAGGCTTTTTTATGTATTGGTGTTATATCTTTAGAAAGTAGAAAAAAGCTAGCCGTTTGAACTGATAAGCCCTTTAATACTGCTAACAAGAGCAAGAAGAAATTAGTCAGAAGACTTGGGAGTAAAATACTCGACAGAGCACTCCTAGAATATATTCTTTCCCACCCTGAATCCCAGGACAAATAAATAACTCCTCCACCAAGGAAGACTGCAAATATGGTTAAAGGATTCAGTCGTGAGACTTTATGTCACAATTAACATACCAAAATATATACAGGAGAATTTCATTTCCAGCAGTGACGGATCAGCAGGACTCAGACAAACCATCCTACAGAAATCAACTAGAAAAGCTGTAGAAAATATTGTTTAAAATATTTCTAAGGCATGAATGAGCTACTAAGGCAGCAAGAATCTGAAGAACCAAAATCCAAAACAAAGGGAAAAATAAAAAGATAAGCATGGCATTTCACTTCATTTTTCCCCTCAACACATTAACCAATTATTATGTGGCTTCTGAGAGGCTGAGAAACCATCAGAGCTTTTAGCAGTCTCATGAGTCTGGGGGACACAACAGCAATTCAGAGTCCCATAAGGAGAAGAGTCTCTCTCAAACACACCTGGCTTTCATTTTAGACTTTTGAAGGCTCATCTTTAAGGAAAAGAGGGAACGGGATATAGACAAGACCACACAAAGGATTAAACCCAGCTTCTAATGAGACCAATCACTGAATTTATAGAGGTGTTATGCCCATATTCTAATGATAGCAAGAAGCAAAAGTAAATCTTCTCTTAGGAAAGACTGTAATTCTGAATCTCAAAGTATCTTTAAAACAGTTCAAACATCATGTCTATCATGTAAGAAAAACATTAAACATATTATTTTATGTAAACAATAAATATGCTATTTAAACAATAAACATAATACAAACAGATAAGACCAGGTGATCAACATCAAGAGAAAACTAGATAATGGGAGTAGACGTTTAGGAGATCCAGATGTTGAGGTTACCAGACACAAAATTTAAAATAACTGTAATTAGTATGTTTAAGATGAGAATGTCAGCACAGAATACAAAGTTGTAAATAACAGACATACGGGGACTTCTGGTTTTCAGTTCAGCATGTAAGGAACTTAGATGTCACCACTCCATCTTAACAAGTAAGAAACTGAACAAACTGAAAAATCAACAACTCTTAGATCCATCAGAAAAGTGAGGTCACAAGCAAACTGCTGCCACCCAAATTGGAGAGAAACACAAGAGGATACAGAAAATCACAGCTTAACAGAACAGAAACCAAGGAGCAAAAATCCCCACGGGAACCAGTGCCAGGACAGGAAAACCTAAAGTGTAATTGACGAAGTGCTGGAGGCTCACTGTGTACAAGTCTGAGAGATAAAAACTCTAGGGGGGCATGGTCATAGACAGGTCCCCATAGTTTTGTGAGTTTTGTTTCCAGGAGCTCTACCAGGTCTTTACAGTGAACATTGGAGAAAAATCTCCTCGTGCTTCTGGCAGGGGAAGAGAAAAGGAACCACTTTGAAATATGCCAGATCATTCTGTTCTTAATAAAGTCTGCCCTCAGGACAAACTATTTAGCCAGAGCCTAATTTTCTGAGGTTTTATCAGAGCCTAACAACCTGGGAGAAGGGAAATGCCCAACTTTAGCTCCCTTTAGCCATCCTGACCCATCCAAGGTTGGGACGTGGGGACAGGACTCAGAAGCACAAGTGAAGTTCACAGTGCAGTAGCACAGGCTCACCAAAAGTCTGAGCTCTAATCACAGGACTATAAAATTCTTCCCCTCCTCCCATACCTTATCACTACATTACTAAAGTTTGATTTACTGTGGTTTACTGTGGTTTTACCCAGTACATCATGTCCATCTTTCAACAAAAAATTATAAGGCATACCAAAAGGTAAAAAAAAGTTTGAAGAGATTGAACAATAATCAGAAGCAGAATCAGATATGGGAAGAATATTGAATGATCATACCAGGAATTTTTTTAAAAAACTATGATTAATATGCTAAGGGCTTTAATGGAAAAAGTAGAAAACATGCAAGAACAGATAGATAATATAAGCAGAGACATGGATAGTCTAAGAAAGAATAAAAAAGAAATATTAGAGATCATAAACACTGTAACAGAAGTGAAGAATGCATTTGATGGGTTTGTTAGTAGACTGGACACAGCTGAGGAAATAATCTCTGAGCTTAAGGAAATGACAATATAAACTTCTAAAACTTAAAAGCTAAGAGAAAAAAAGAACAGAATATCCAAGAACTGTGGGCAACTACTAAAAGTACAATATATGCATAATGGGAATACCAGAAGAAGAAAGAGAGAAAGGAATTGAAGAAATATTTGAAACGATGACGATTGAGAATTTACACAAATTAATGTTAAGATATCAAACCACAGATCTAGGAGGTTCAGAAAATACTAAACAGAATAAATGCCAAAAAAACTGTAAATAGGCTTATCATATTTAAACTTCAAAAAATCAAAGATAAAGAAAAATCTTGAAATAAGACAAAAGAAAAATACACCTTACCTATAGAGGAGCAAAGATAAGAATTACATCCAACTTCTCCTCAGAAACCATGCAAGCAAGAAGAAAGTAGAGTGAAATAAAGTATTAAGGGGAAAAAACTCTGCCAATCTAGAATTTTGTAACCTGAAAAATTATTCTTCAAAAGTGAGGGAGAAATAAAGACTTTATATATATATGCTTATGTATGAGTGAAATGAATGACAGCAATTATACAAATCATGAGTGGAAGGAATTAGGAATCTTTTGTTGTTATAAGGTATTTACACTATCAGTGAAGAGGTATAGCGTTATTTTAGAATAGAGGTGGATTAGTTGTAAATGTATATTGCAAACTCTAAGGCCACAACTAAAAATAGTAAAAAAGAAAAAAAACGAGAAGTATTACTGATGTTCTAAGAAAGAAGAGAAAATTGAGTAATATAAAATGCTCAATTAAAACCACAAAAGGCAGAAAAAGTGTGGAAGACAAAAATAGGAACAAAGAACAGAGGCAATAAATAGAGAACAGTAACAAATGTGGTAGATATTAATTCAACTATATTGATAATCACTCTAAATGTCAGTGGTTTAAACACATCAATTAAAAGACAGAGATTGTCAGAATGGATCAAAAAATAAGCAACAACTGTATGGTGTCAACCACAAACTCATTTTATATATAAAAACACATACAGATTAAAAGCAAAGGAATAGAGAAAGATATAGCATGTTAACACTAAGCAAAAGACAGCAGGAGGGCCGGCCCGGTGGCAAAGTGGTTAACTTTGCATTCTCTGCTTTCGTGGCCCAGGGTTCGAGGGTTTGGATCCTAGGCACGGACTTACGCACTGCTCATGAAGCCATGCTGTGACAGCATCCCACATACAAACTAAAGGAAGATTGGCACAGATGTTAGCTCAGGGAAAATCTTCCTCAAGCAAAAAGAGGAAGATTGGCAACAGATGTTAGCTCAGGGGCAATCTTCCTCACCAAAAAAGACAGTAAGAATAGCTATATTAATTTCAGACAGAACAGATTTCAGAGCAAGGAAAGTTATCAGAGAAAAAGAGGGGCATTACATAATGAAAAAGGAGTCAATATTTCAAGAAGACGTAACAATCTGTGATGTGTATGTGATGACAACAGGGCATCAAAATACATGAGCAAAAAGCTTACAGAACTGCAAGGAGAAGTAGATGAATTCACTATTATAGTGGAGACCCTAACACCTCTCTATCAGAAATGGACAGATCCAGCAGGCAGAAAATCAGTAAGGACATAATTTAACTTAACAGCAATATTATACAACTGGATATAATTGACATTTATAGACTATTTCATTGAAAACAACAGATTACACATTCTTCTTAAGCTCATGTGGAACACTTACCAAGATAGAACACATTCTGGGCCATAAAACATCCTTTACATATTTCCATCTGGGATCATTTTCCTTCAGCCCAAAAAAGACTTTAATATTTCATTGGGTACAGGTGTGAAAATATTTTTGCCTTCCTTTTTGAAGACTGTATTTTCCTGGATATGGGATTATGGATTGGCAGTTTTTTTTTTAAGGATTGTAGAGATGTCAGACTGTTGTCTTCTTGCTTTGAAAGTTTATATTGTTGAGTCAGCTATCAGCGTTATTTTCCCTTCTTTGAGATTACTGTCTTTATATCTCCAGCTGCTTTTAAGATTTTTCTCTTTGTCTTTGATACTTAGGAGTTTTAATATGATTCAGCTAGGTGTGGTTTTCTTTATGTTCATCCTTTTTGGGTTTGTGTCACTTCTTGAATCTGTGGCTTGATGGCTTTCATCAGTTATAGAAATTCATCAGCTATGTTCTCTTCCAGTATTGCTTTTTCCCCATTCTTTCCTCACCTCTGGGGCACTAATTACAAGTATTTAGAACATTTCATCTTATCTTATATGTATTTTATATTCTTTCCTGAATTTTCCTTCTTTTTTGTTTCTTTCAGTGATTCAATCTATACACACTAATCATTTCTTTAATTATGTCTAATCTGCTATTAAACCTATCTATTAAGTTAAAATGTTATATTTCTCAGTTCCAGGCTTACCATATGTTTCTTTTCTTAAATTAATAAACATTAATTTTTACAGAAGTTTTAGGTTCATAGCAAAATTGAGCAGAAAGTACAGAGTTCCCCTATACTCCCTGTCCCCACACATGCACAAACTCTCCCACTGTGGATATCCCACGCCACAGTGGTACATTTGTTATAACCAATGAAACTACATTTATACATCATTGTAGACCCAAAATATATAGTTTACATTCAGGTTCACTCTTGGTATACATTCTATGGGTTTGGGTAAATGTATAATTACATACAACCCTCCCAAATGTAGTATCATACAGAATCATTTCCCTGCCCTAAAAATCTTTTGTGCTGTGCCTATTCACCCTTCTTTTCCTCCTAAGACCTTGCATCTACTGATTTTTTTACTGTCTCCAGAGTTTTTCCTTTTCCAGAATGTCGTATAATTGGAATCATACAGTATGTAGCCTTTTCAGATTGGCTTCTTTCACTTAGTAATATGCATTTAAGGTTCCTCCATGTATTTTCATGGCTTGATTCCTCATTTCTTTTTATCACTGAGTAAACTTCCATTGTCTGGATGTGCTACAGTTAATTTTCCCTTCAACTACTGAAGGGAATCTTGGTTGCTTCCAAGTTTTGGCAATTATAAATAAAGCTGCTATAAATATCCGTGTGCAGGTTTTTTGTGGACATAAGTTTTCAAATCATTTGGGTAAATACTGAGGACTACAATTGCTGGATCATATGGTAAGAGTATGTTTAGTTTTGTAAGAATCTGCCAAACTGTCTTCCAAAGCAGCTATATCATTTTGCAATGAATGAGAGTTCTTATTTCTTCAAATCCCTGCCAGTGCTTGGTGTTGCCAGTGTTCTGGATCTTGGCCATTCCAAAAGGTGTGTAGTGGTATTTCATTATTGTTTTAATTTGCAATTCACTAATGCCACATAATATTAGCATTTTTTGTATGTTTACTTGTCATCTGTATATCTTCTTTGGTGATGTATCTGTTTGCCCAGTTTTTTTTTTTTTTAATCTGGTTGTTTGTTTCTTACTCTTGAGTTTTAAGAGTTCTTTCTATATTTTTGAAAACAGCACTCTATCAGATGTGTCTTTTGCAAATATTTTCTTCCAGTCTGTGGCTTGTCTTCTAATTCCCTTGATATTGTCTATCACAGAGCAGAGGTTTTTAATTTTACTGAAGTCCAGCTTATCAATTATTTCTTTCATTGATAATGTCTTTGGTGTTGTGTCTAAAAACACATCACCGTATCCAAGGTCATCTAGGTTTTGTCATATGTTATCTTCTAGGAATTTTATAATTTTGCATTTTACATCCAGGTCAGCAATCCATTTTGAGTTACTTTTTATGAAAAGTGTAAGGTCTGTGTCTAGTTTCTTTTTTTTTTCATATGTGGATGTCCAGTTTTTCCAGCATCATTTGTTGAAAAGATTTTGTTCCATTTTATTGCCTTTTATCCTTTGTCAAAGGTCGATTGATTCTATTTATATGGGCCTATTTATGCGCTCTCTGTTCTGTTCCATTGAACTATATGTCTTTTCTTTTGCCAATACTACCCTATCTTGATTACTGTATCTTTATACTAAGTCTTGATGTCAAGTAGTGTCATTCTTCTGACTTTGTTCTTCTCCTTAAATACTGGGTTGGTTATTCTGAGGCTTTTACCTCTCTGTGTTAACTTTAGAATCAGTATGTCGACACCCACAAAATAACCTGCTAGAATTTTGATTGGGATTGCATTGAATCTATAGATCAAGTTGGGAAGAACTGACATCTTGACAATATTGAGTATTCCTATCCACGAATATGGAATATCTCTCTATGTATTTTGTTCTTCTTTGATATCTTTCATCACAGTTTTGTAGTTTTCATCACATATACCTTGTACATATTTTATTAGATTTATACCTAAGTATTTCATGTTTGGGGCGTTCTAGTATAAGTGGGATTGTGTTTTTAATATCAAATTCTAATTTTTCATTGCTAGTATATAGGAAAGCTGCTGACTTTTGTATATCAACCTTGTATACTGCAATCTTGCTATAATCGCTTATTAGTTTTAGGAGTTATTTGTCAATTCTTTCATATTTTTCTACATAGATTATCATGTGGTCTACAAACAAAGAAAGACCATTTCATTTCTCCTTTCCCAATCTGTATACCTTTTATTTCCTTTTCTTATCTTATTGCACTAGCTAGGACTTCCAGTATGGTGTGAAAAGCAGTGGTTAGAGTGGATATCCTTACCTTGTTCTTGGTCCCAGTGGGAAGCTTCAAGTTTCTTATCATTAAGTATGATGTTAGCTGTTGGGTTTTTTGGTAGTTGTTTTTTATCAAGTTGAAAAATTTCCTCTCTATTCCAACTTTGCTGAGATTTTTTATCATGAATGGGTGTTGGGTTTTGCCAAATGCTGTTTCTTCATCTATTGAAATGATCCTGTGATTTTTCTTCTTTAGTCTGTTGATGCAATGGATTACGCTAATTATTTTTGAATTTTGAACCAGTCTTGGATGCCCAGGAAAAATCTTGCTTGATCATGGCATGTAAATATTTTTATTCTTTTTTGGATTTTGTTTGCTAATATTTTGTTGAGGATTTTTGCATCTATGTTCAGGAGAGCTATTGGTCTGTAGTTTTCTTGTAATATCTTTCTGTAATTTTGGTATTAGGGTAATGCTGGCCTCATAGAATGAATTAAGAAGTATTCCCTCAGTTTCTATCTACTGAAAGAGATTGTAGAAAATTAGTATAGTTTCTTCTTTAAATGTTCGGTAGCTTTCACCACTGAACCATTCTGGGCCTGTTGCTTTCTGTTTTGGAAGGTTATTAATTATTGATTCAATTTCTTTAATAGATATAGGCCTTTTGATATTGTCCATATCTTCCTGTGTGAGTTTTGACAGATTGTGTTTTTAAGGAATTTGTTCATTTCATCTACATGTTCAAATTTGTAGGAATAGAGTTATTCGTAATATTCTTTCATTATCCTTTTAATGTGCATGGAATCTGTAATGATGTCCCCTTTTTCATTTTTGATATTAATACTTTGTGTCTTCTCTTTTTATTAGTATGGCTAGAGGCTTATCAATTTTATTGATCTTTTCAAAGAACCAGCTTTAGATTTTGTTGATTTTCTCTATTGATTTCCTGTTTTAAATTTCATTGATTTCTGCTCTAACTTTTATTATTGTTTTTCTTTTTCTTACTTTGGATTTAATTTATTCTTATTTTTCTAGTTTCCTAAGGTGGAAGCTTAAATTAGTCATTTTAGATCTTTCTCCTTCTCTAATATATACATTAAATGCTATAAATTTCCCTCTAAGCACTGCTTTCACTGCATCCTCCAAATTTCAATAAGTTGTTTTTTCATTTTCCTTTAGTTCAAATTATTTTTTAATTTCTTTTTTCCCCCAAAGCCCCAGTAGATAGTTGTATGTCATAGCTGCACATCCTTCTAGTTGCTGTATGTGGGACGCGGCTTCAGCATGGCCAGACAAGTGGTGCATCGGTGCATGCCCGGGATCCAAACCCAGGCCGCGAGCAGCAGAGTGCGCACATTTAACCGCTAAGCCACGGGGTCAGCCCTATTTTTTAATTTCTTTTGAGATTTCTTCTTTGATTCATGTGTTATTTAGCAGTGTGTTGTTTAATCTCTAATTATTTTGGGAATTCCAGCTATCTTTCTATTTTTAATTTCTAGTTTAAATCCACTGTGGTGAGATAGAGAGAGAGAGAGAACAAATCAACAAAAGGATCCTCACACAGAATTTAGAGATAATTTGAAACATCACAAAAGGATATTATAAACAACTTGATGCCAACACATTTGAAAGTTTAGACGAAATAGGCAATTACTAAGTTGACACAAGATGTAGAAAAGTTGAAGAGTTCTAGAGCTATTTAAAAAATTAATTCAATAATTTTAAATATTTCCCACAAAGAAGTTTTTTGTGTATATGTAATACAGTTAATATAACTGCTTTAATGGCCTTGTCTACAAATTCTATCATCCATATTATATCTGGGTTGGTTTTAATTGATTTTTTCCCTCATTACAGGCTGTTTTCTTGTTTCTTTTTTGCATGCTTGATTTTTTAAGATTGGATTTCAGACATAATTTGTATTGTTAGATGCTTTATATTTTTGTTTCCCTCTGAAGAGTCTTGAGCTATGTTCTAGGATATGGCAAAGTTACTTGGAAAGAATTTGATCCTTTTGTGGCTGGCTTTTAAGCTTCCTTATGTAGGACGAGAGTACCATTGTCTTTGGTTACTTTTGACCCACCGCTAAGGCAAAATCCTTAGTACTATAATTTGTGCTGCATGGATTATGAGACTCCCCATTTTGGCTAAAGGGAAATAAAACTATTCCCAGACTTGTATGACCTACATAGAGTATTCTCTTCAATCCTTTCAGGTGTTTTTTTTTCCCCCCTGGCCTTGGGTCATTTCCTCACATGCATGTACTGTTGAGTACTCAGCTGAAGACTCAAGGGGGACTTTTGTAGATTTCCAGAGTTCTCTCTCTATGCTTCTTTTTGCTTTTCAGTACTCTGACCTTTGAACTCTAGCCAACTTGGTCTCTGACTCCAAGCTCTGTCCTCTAAAGTAAGAAGACTACTGAGCTCTAGTTGTTTTTTCCTTTTCTGCCATGTCCTTGAAAGCCTCTCCAGTCAGAAAGCTAGGGCATAGGCCTCAACTCATTTGTTTCCCAAATCTCAGACATAATTTCTTCATTGCCTGATTTGCAATGTATTGAAAACTATGCTTTGTTCTGTTTTTATATTTTGCCTGGATTTTTAGTTGTGTCCAGTGAATGGGTAAATTTGACATCTCTTGCACAATCTTAGCCAGGAGCAGAAGTTTTATAATTTTAAATAAAAATAAATTGAACTCTAATATTTTAAGTTAATGCCATGTCCATAAGAAGTTCAGATGTATCCACAGAGATGCTACAATAGATTTTCTTATTGTGTATAAAAAAAAAATCTTCCTCTGAAAACACATATTAATACTTTGGTGGTCTCCGAAATTCTAAATGTAGGTGTATAATACATTTGAATTTGTATCTCATTTTTAAATAGTAAAAATGTATTTTAAATGATAAACTTCAAATTCAAATCAAATCTAGGGTCCTATAGAATAGTTTGAATAACAATGGTCTATCCTACACTTGAAAAAAATCTAAAATATCTAAGATGGGAAAGTTTACTAGCTTTATGGTCCTTTCTCTGTCACCTTTTTCATGAAGTCCTTTCTCATCTTATTAGTAATTTTCTCTCTCTTTCTCTAGCTCTTGCTTTCTCCTTTAAACCCCCATAGTGACAGTGCAGAGTTTCTATTTTTTCTATAATACTTAAATTATTTCCTTTGTATTATAATTATTGTATAATTATAGGCTTTTTGAGACAAGGATTCATTTTAATACATGCAACTTTGGCATAGTGTATCTTCATTAAATACAATTGAATTGAATTTAGTATACCGAATACATCCAAGTGTATTTTGAATCAATGCTACACAGTGATTTCCTTTTCCATGGGAAGGAGAGGTTCAAAAGCGTATAGCCAGACCAAATCAAGAACCTAAATCACTTCTCTGTAACACATTAATATTTTGGTAATTACTTATTTAGTATCCAAATTTGGAGTCTGTGAAGCTTTCCATAAAATCTTTCTGAAATTCATACTTTGTAGAACTGGAGGCAAGATGATTTCTGGATGGAATCTTAGTTAGGGAAATTTCCTTTGCCCTCTGATCAAACTGAACCTGAGATAGCTTTACTGCTCCAAAAAAGGGTCATGTGTTGGCCAGGTTTATGTCTCCTGGATTATCTCAGAGTTAGATCATTACATTTAATTTACAAAATATTTTCCACAGAAGAATTTAGAAGCCTATTTATTTTATACTTAAAGGATATTTCTTTATATAAGCACAATTTATTAAGACAAAGTCTATACAATATGGAGAAATGTTACTCTGAATCAGATATTACTTTATTTCATAAAATGTGTGGATGTATATTTAAAATTCCCTAGATGAATAATTCAAAATACATATAACCATATTCTTAAAATGGTTACATAAATCAGAAAAGTAAAGCATACTGATATTTGAAAAGCAGTTAAAGAAATATTATTGGAAATCTATATTTAAAGTTAATGATTATTTTTTGAAATAAATAATCATTTCCTATATCTTTAGTGGAAAGTAACTAACACCTGCATCATAAAACCACTTGAAAACATTTCTGTATTGGCCTTAAATGGGACAGTCCTCAATTCGTTTAATCCTAGGTGCAGGTAGCATTTCATTTTTTATAAATGAGAAAATTGAGGCTCAGGAAACTTAAGAGAATTCCCAAACTCAGAATTTGCTAGGTGGTAGAGCTTGATTTGAACACGATGTTGCTTTGTGCCTTCCTATGTTTAATTTCTAGCTTAGAGTCTCTAACATTCTTCAGTATTGGCAAGAAAAACTACTACATATAAATAACTAAAACCTTGGGTCAGGAAGATTTACTAGCAATTTTTACTTTTTTCTTTTCCTGTTTTCTCTTCCATGTTTGAAGACTCCAGAATGCCTTAGCAACACATGTTTGCTATCTTAGAAAATATAAGGATATTTCTCAAGGAGACATACACAATTAATTCTCCTATGTCCTTCATCACTGTGGTAATCTTAAATCTCTGTTTTGTAAGCAATCAACAATGATTAATTGAGTTTTTACTATGTGCTCAGCAGTACACTGTGTTGTTGAAATACAAAAGAGCTAACCTAACCTTAACTAAACCAACAAAAAATTCAGCACCTCTATCTAATGTGTTTATTCTCTAATTTCACACCCACAAATTATTTTGAAAATATCAGTTATTAAATAATACTTCTTAATAAGGTACTATTTGAGTAACAGAAACAATGGATGCATTAGAGTTAAAGAAGTAAAAGATAAGTTTTAACTGGAATCAGTATTCCAGTTAGTGTCTGTCAATATTTGTGATTAAATAAAATATAACAATAGACCAGGTTTATAAAAATACACAAAAGTGAAAAGGAAAAATTTCCATGCACATGTTCTTTTCACATTTATAAGATAAGATGGTGACACAAATGGGGACAGAGCTCACCTTGCAAATAGAAACCTCTATATAAGGAATATCACAAAAAAATTCAAGAGTGATGTCATTATCATGGCAGGAAAAGAGTTTTCTACCATCTTCTCCCCAAGAAGCACTGATTTAGACAATCACTTATGGATGAGAGAGTCTTATTGGAAGTTCAAGAGTCTAGCAGAGAAGTGTCAGCACACTGTTGGAGCAAAAAAGAAATCTGAGATTAGGCACATTGAAGAGGGTAAGAGGAACAGTTTCACTCTACCCACATCACCCCTCCTCCAAGGTGGCACAGCTCAGTGCCAGAGAGACCTACTCAGCCTGCGATTTCTTCCATGGGGAAAAGTGAAATTGTGTGAGTAAGTACCCAGATTCCCCAGCTGTGTGGTGTGCTGCCAAAGAGATCCACTTCTTTCTCATCCCATCCACAATACTGAGATGTGCTATGTGACTAGAGAGCAGAAGGCAGTTGGAGAACAGCAGACAGGGCTCTCAGAGGTCACCAAAGGGATATAGATCTTACTGACCACTTCACAGACCCCATCAGGATGTCTAACCACGAGCCACTGAGTATGCCTTGCCTGCGGATTCCCCCAACTGGCCCATCGACACACTCAATGCTCCGTGAGCCTCGCCCACACCCACCTTCACTCCATGGCTGAAACCCTGTGCACACGCCCAATGGCAGTGAACAAAGGTTTTTGCAGATGGCTAGTGAGCATGTGCAGAAAGCTGGCCCAAGTATGTGGGCCTGGGAGAAACTACACAAACTTGAGCATTCAGCACTACATTAGGAAAAGCAGAAGGGGTGCTGTCAATACCTGGTCTGGCTTTGAAGGATTGAGAGAAAGCGTACAAACTTAAGAATTCTGCCACAAGAGGAAAAAAGAAGTGTGGAGAAGGAATATCCACAGAAAAGTTATGAGAATAGCCTCAGAATTCCAAATAGGGCTGATGGAAGGTATTTCACTCCCAAAGCCTGTCAGTAAACAATGAAAAAGGCGAGTGCCACTTCAAATGCAAACACAGCAAAGCAAGACTTCAAGAAACATGAAAAACCAAGGAAACATGACACCACCAAAAGAACACAACAATTTTCTAGTAAGCAAAACAAAGAAATGGAGATCTGCAATTTGCCCAATAAAGAATTCAAAGTAATCATCCTTACGAAACTCAGTGAGCTACAAGAAAACACATAGACAATTCAATGAAGTCAGGAAAACAATACATGAATGAAATGAAAAGTTTAACAAAGAGATACAAACCATAAGAAAACAAATTCTGGAGCTGAAGAATATGATGAATGAAATGAAAAAATGTAATAGAGAGCATCAACATCAAACTAGATCAAGCAGAAGAAAGAATCTGAGAAGTAGAAGACAAGTTCATTGAAATTATCCAGTCAAAGGGGAAAAAAGAAAAAAGAAAGAAAAAGAGTGAAGAAAGCCTGTATATGAGATACTATTAAAAGAAACAATCTACACATTATTGGAGTCCCAGAAGAAGAAGAGAGGGAGAAAGGGATAGAAAGCTTATCTAAAAAACAGTGGCTGAGAACTTCCCAAATCTGGAAAGAGATTTGGACATCCAAGTTCATGAAGATCATAGGTACTCCAAAAATATCAACCAAAAACAATCTTTTCTGAGATAGATTATAATAAAACTATCTAAAATCAAAGACAAAGAGAGAATTTTAAAAGTAGCAATAGAATAAAAAATCCTCACATACAAGGGAAACCACAAAAGGATATCAGGGGATTTCTCTACAGAAATCTTACAGGCCAGGAGAAAGTAGGATGACATGTTCAAAGTGCTGAAAGAAAAAAACTGCCAACCAAGAATACTTTATCTGGCAAAGCTGTCCTTCAGAAATGAAGGAAAGATAAAGACTTTCCCAGACAAGCAAAAGCTGAGGGAGTTCATTACCTCTAGACCTGCTTGCAAGAAATGCTAAAAGGAGTTTTTCAGTTTAAATGAAAGGATGCTAATTAGTAACATAAAAACATATGAAAATGGAAAACACGCTGGTAAAGGTAAGTACATAGTCATTCAGAATGGTCTAATAGTGTTATATGTTGGTGTATTAACTATTTAACTCCTTTATAAAGGTTTAAGGACCTAAGTATTAAAAATACCTATAGCTACAGGGCCGGCCTGGCGGCGTAGTGGTTATGTGTGCACGCACCGCTGCTGGCGGCCCGGGTTCGGATCCTGGGTGCGCACCGACACACCGCTTGTCAGGCCATGCTGTGGTGGCATCCCACACAAATTAGAGGAAGATAGGCACAGATGTTAGCTCAGGGCCCGTCTTCCTCAGCAAAAAGGAGAGGATTGGCATGGATGTTAGCTCAGGGCTGATCTTCCTCACTGAAAAATAAATAAATAAATAAATAACCATAGCCACAATAATTTGTTAATTGATATACAATATAAATATAAAAAGAAGCAAATTGTGACCTCAAAAACATAAAGTTTGGGGGTGTGGTGAATGAAAGAGTAGAGTTTTTGTATGTGATCAAAGTTCAGTTGTTATCAGCTTAAAATAAGTTGTTACAAGCTGTTTTATGTAAAGCCACACAGTAACCACAAAGCAAAAACCTAAAGTAGATGCACAAAAGATAGAGAGAAAAGAATCAAGATATACCATCTTGGAAAATTATCATTTCACAAAATAAGATAGAGAGGAAGAAATGAACAAGGGAACTACAAAATAGCAAGAACACAATTAATAAGACAGCATTAGTAAGTAAGTCCTTACTATCAATAATTACTTTAAATGTAAATGGATTCATTTCTACAATCAAAAGACAGTGAGTGGTTGAATGGATACAAAAACAAGACAGAACTATATGCTGTCTATGAGACTCATTTCAGCCTTAAGGACACACATAGGCTCAAAGTGAAGGGATGGAAAACAATATTCCACACAAATTGAAACCAAAAGACAGCAGGAGTAGCTATATTTATATCAGAAAAAATAGACTTTATAGATGGAGAAAGACAAATACCATATGATTTCACTCATATGTGGAAGATAAACACATAGATACAGAGAACAGATTGGTGGTTACCAGAATGGAAGAGGGAGTGGGGAGAGGGCAAAAGGGGTAAAGGGGGACAGTGACGGATGGAAACTTAGACTTTTGGTGGTAAACATGATGTAGTCTATATAGAAGTCAAAATATGATGATATACACTTGAAATTTATATAATGTTATAAACCAATGTGACCTCAATAAAAAAAACCCAATATTTAAGAAGTCTAAAGACATGAAAAAAATAAACTTTACATTCAAAAACTGTAACAAGAGATGAAGAAGGTCTTTATATAATGATAAAGAGGTCAATTCATGAAGAGGATATAACAATTACAAATATAGGCACCCAACATCGGAGCACCTAAACATATTAAGCAAATACTAACAGATACGAAGGGGGAAATACACAACAATACAATTATAGTAGCGGACTTCAACACCTCACGTTCAACACTGGATAGATCATTCAGACAGAAAATCAAAAAAGAAACATTGGAATTGAACTGAACTTTAAATCAAATGGACCTAATAGACCTATACAGAACATTCCATCCAACAGCAGCAGAATAAACATTCTTCTCCAGCACACGTGGAACATTGTCAAGGATATGTTAAGTCACAAAACAAGTCTTAGCAAATGTAAGAAGATTGAAATCATACCAAGAATCATTTATGACCACAATATAATGAAACTAGATAGCAACAACAGGAAGAAAACTGGAAAATACATGAATATGTGGAAATTAACACACTCCTGAAAAATCAGTGGGTCAAAAAAAATGATAAAATAAATGAAAAAATATCTTTAAACAAACAAAAATGAAAATGCATCATACCAAAACTTATGAGATGCAGGAAAAGCAGTTCTAAGAGGGAAGTTTATAGCAATAAATGCCTATATTAAGAAAACAAAAGAATGAAATTGGACATTTATCTTTATCATACACAAAAATTAGCTTGATGTGGATTACAGACTTAAATGTAAAAGCTGAAACCATAAAACTCCTAGAAGAAAACATAGGGAAAAAGCTCTTTGACATTGGTCTTGGCAATAATTTTTGGATATGACACCAAAAACACAAGAAACAAAAGCAAAAATAAACAAGTGGGACTACATCAAACTAAAAAGATTCTACACAGCAAAAGAAACAATAAACAAAATGAAAAGTCAACCTATGAGAGTTGAAATGAGGAATGAGAGGAAATATTTGCAAACCATATATCTAATAAGAAGTTAATATCTAAAATATATAAGAAATTCGTACAACCCAATAGCAAAATAACAAATAATCCTATTAAAATGGGCAAAAGACCTTAATAGACATTTTTCAAAGACATCCAAATGGTCAACAGGTATATGAAAGATGCTCAGCATCACTAATCATCAGGGAAATGCAACTCAAAACCACAATGATATATCCCCTCATACCTGTTAGAATGGCTATTGTCAAAAAGATAAGAAATAAGTGTTGACAAAGATGTAGAGAAAAAGAACCCTTGTTCATTGTTGGTGAGAATGTAAATTGGGACAGCCATTATGGAAAACAATATGGAGACTTGTCAAAAAATTAAAAATAGAATTACATATGATCCACCAATCTCACTTATGAGTATATATCCAAAGGAAATGAAATCACTTTCTCAAAGAGATATCTGTACTCCTATGTTCATTGCAGCATTATTCACAATAGCCAAGACATAGAAACAACCTAAATGTCTGTCAATGGATGAATGGATAAAGAAAAAGTGGAATATATATATATATATATATATATATATATATATATATATACAGTGGAATATTATTCAGCCATAAAAAAGTAAATCCTGTCATTTGTGACAACATTGATGGACCTTGAGGGCATTCTGCTATGTTAAATAAGTCAGACAGTGAAAGACAAATTCTATATGATCTCACTTATATTTGGAATCTAAAGAAGCCAAACTCATGGAAACAAAGTAGAATGGTGAATGCCAGGGGTTAGGGGTGGGGGAAATGGGATGTAGGTCAAAATTTACAAACTTCCAGTTATAAGATGAATAATTTCTGGGGATATAATATATAGAATGGTGAGTATAGTTAACAATACTGCATTATATACTTGAAAGTTTCTAAGAGAGTAAATCTTATATGTTCTCACCATGAAAAGATAATAATAATTATGTGAGGTGATGTAGATGTTAACTAAACTTATGGTGGTAATAATTTTGCAATATGTACATGTATCAAATCAGCGTATTATACACCTTGAACTTACACAATGTTATATGTCAATTATATCTCAATTCACCTGGAAAAAAAATTGCACAGAAAAAAAAAGTGAACACCTATGGCCACAATGTTTCCTACCACTTGGAGTAAACTCGTTTGTAATGAGAGTATGAAGCTAATACTTGGAGAGGAGCAGAAACAGAACAATGGTCCTACATCCAGTGGTTCATCAGGCCCAGCTGCCTTACAGCCCTACTGCAATGTGGCTGTTCAACCCTCGCTTGGATTCTGTATGCCAATAAATCCCCTATTGGCTTAAGCAACTCAGAGTTGTGTTTCTGTCACTATCAACCAAACCAATAGATTCATGCTTTTTTTAGTTTCCAAAAAATGAATCGATTAGTTCCAAATTCTGGCTTTTTCTGTTCCTTCTAGATTTGACTCCGTTCTGAAATATCTGTTGAGCACCTGGCACATGTCAGACCAACCTGTAGCTAAACTGAGGTGATTGAGACTTGCTCCAGGGCACTGAAATTTAGATTTGTATTATCTATGGATTGAGTGGGCCTTGGCGAAGAATTGGTGAAGCTCTGAAACTTTGCAAAAAAAACCCCACTCTTCATGATGGTGTTGTCAGTTACACATGAAGTGAAGGATGTCACATCATGCTGTCATTTAATTTTTGTAGAAAAATATGTGCAAAAAAGATGACTCATTTTTAATTTATCCTAAGATTTACTGCAGAGTTGTTAGTATAATCAAAATTATACTAAATAAATCAAATGTAAAAAAAAATAATAGAAGAGTGCAAAAATCTTAAATGTTCTCACCATAAAAAGATAATAATAATTATGTGAGGTGACAGAGATGTTAACTAAACTTATTGTGGTAATAATTTTGCAATATGTTCATATATCAAATCAGCATATTATACACCTTGAACTTACACAGTGTTAGTTAGGTCCTTCCAAATTTTCTCTGTTGACCTGTCATGGTGCTCTGAATTTCAACTATTAGTTGTTTGGAGGTGTAAGCCCCTTCTTAAAATGTAAATAAGACTTTATCAGCCTTTAGTCCTTTAGCAGGTATTAGTTACCAGGTTTGTATAGACAGTAAATTTCTGTAGAATGAGAGCAGTGAATTGAAGTTTGGATGTATTAGAGAAGTAAATGAAGGAAGCTTCTGAAATGTGGACTACCATCTTGAGAAAGCAGTCTTGAATGTGGATGCTCAGTGACTAATGAAATGGCGATATAAATGCATTAGGTGTCTTCTCCTAATACCTAATGCATTTATATTGACCATTTTTATGTATGTATGTAAGTATGTATATATTTTGGTTATAGAGAACCGAAAAAGAATATTAATGAAAGCTTAGATAATTAATCGTTACCTGTCTATGAGTTATGTCTTTTTTAGTAGCCCTAAGAGGTGGAAGAATAAAAAAGAAAATACTTTAAGATATGACCTAGTATAATAACCAAAATAGATAACATTTGTGGAATGCTTTATAAGTACCAGCCACTGTGATAATAGGCACTATGAGGGAATGATGGGAGTTATGCTTTCGCAGTCATTCAGAAATGTAGGTTCCTTCCTTCACGTGATTCTCTGGGTTCTCAGGGTCCTTGAATGGAAAGAAAGGGAAAGAATGAAAGATGTATGGGAGGATTTTATCGATCAAACCTAAACATGACATACACTGCTTCTGCTCACATTCCATTGGCCAGACCTAACTGCACAAGAGGCTGAGAAATGTAGTCTAGTGGTGTGCCTCAATGGAAAGCAATCATTTTGGTGAATAGTTAGCCAGTCTCTGCCGCAGGCTCATAGGTAACACCAAAGAAGTGAGAATTGGCTTTGGGTATGCAGCGAGAGTGGCTGGTGAGAAGAAACAGGATAAAGGTTTTAGTAATGAAGAAACTAAAATGACCAAATAGTAAGGGTATATGAGATAAGGAAGACAATTTGTCAAGAGGGAACAAAATTCACACAAATCATAGCAGGTTTTTATGTAAGGAGATTGCAAAGCTAACTGGATGAGAATAGAATTAACTTTTCAATATGATACATTGAATATGTGAAATAATATAAACTCTTAGAGAATAGAGTATGTGATTGCTCTAGTTAGTTAACAAATAGGATAATAGGGCTATTGTAATACTGATATTTCAATTAAAATAGTGTTAGGACTATAGACTGAAACAATGTAGGTATAAATTTATCTCCCAAATTTCATGTAATTCCAAGTAAAACAAATGGAATCCAAACTGGTATTCCAAAATATCTCTGAAATATCTGTACCAAAAATTTCTGTATGGTACTGAACATCAGAAGCTACTTTGGGATGAGAAAACAGGTTTCCATTTGCCCCTAAGATAGGTGTTTCCATGAGTAATCTCTATAATTAATTAATTAATTAATTAATGAGGTGTCCCTGCCTGAGATCCCATACATGCTCCAAACCATCTTTTCTTATTGGCCATAGGGAGCTGCTGTTTCAGGTTCCTTCCTACCTTAGGTAACTTGGGTTCCAAGTTAAATGAAAGAAAGGCAGAAATAATGAATGATTGAGAAAGTTTCAAATATAGAGTCTGACCAGCATCTGATACAAGTAAGATAAAAAGAGATTTGAAATCTCAAAACTTGTTACTCATCACATGACCATGTGGCTCTGAAACTCTGGGAGGTCAATGTCACAATACCCACGCTGGAAAGTCAAATACCAATAAATTTTGCATATGCAACTTATTAGCTATACTTAGTGGCTTATTAGCAAGCTACTGAAATTTTCTGAACCTTACTTTACTCATTGGTAATGATAATAATAATAATACTTAAATCATGGACATGTATAGATTAAGATAATTTATTTGAAAATGCCTAGTCTGGTGCCAGATTCATAGAAGGCACTTAGTAACCATTAGTTTCCTTTCCTCTTCTCTTCCTCTGATCATTTCCCATTTACACACGCACTCACTCATTTTTTTCTATCCTCCCTCCCTTCTTTCCTGTTTTCTCGATAGAAACCTCCATCCAATGAACCCATCAGTATATAAGCACGCAAAATGAGGTTATGGCTTCCATCTTAAAAAATAAAAAACAACTTTCTTGACCTGATTTCTTCTTCAGCTAACATTCTTATCTCCTCTCACTCAAAGCAAAACTTAAAAGAGTTGTCTGTACTGGCTACATTCAATTTCTCCCCTCCCATTCTTTCTTGATCTTACTCCTATTTATTTTGACCCCAACCACCCCACTGAAACTGTACCTCATGAAGTCACCAATGACCTGGTTACTAAACAGAAAATAACAAGTATTGGTGAACATGAGAGGAAATTGGAACCCTTGTTCACTTTTGATGAGATTGTAAAATATTATAACCGCTGTGGAAAACAGTATGGAATTTCCTCAAAATATTAAAAATAGGACTACAATATGATCCAGAAATCTCACTTCTGGGCATATACCCAAAAAATTGAAATCAGGATCTTGAAGAGATATTTGTACACCCATACTCATAGCATCACTATTTACAATAGCCAAGAGGTGGAAGCAACCCAAATGTCCATCAAGTGGTGAATGAATAAACAAAATATGTTATATACATACAATGGAATATTATTCATCCTTATAAAAGAAGGAAATCCTGTCATGTGCCACAACGTGGATGAACCTTCTGTACATTATGCTAAGAGAAATGTCAGTTACAAAAAGACAAATACTGTATGATTCCACTTATATGAGATCTTTAAAGTAGTCAAATTCATAAAAATGGAAAATTGAAGGGTGGTTACCTGGGGCTGGCGGGGAGGGAATATGGGATGTTGTCATTTAAAGGGTATAGAGCTCAGATTTGCAAGAAGAAAACGTTCTGGGGATCTGTTTCAAAACAATGTGGATACATTTAACACTACTCAGCTATGTATTTAAAAATGGATATAATGATAAATTTTATGTGTTTTTTCACCACAATAAGAAAATATGGATGTTACCCTTGAGTTCTCTTTCCCACTCCAAATCTGTTTTATCAACAAATCCTGTTGGCTCTACCTTTAGAATATATCTTTATGTCAGCCAGTTTTCACAACCATCATTGCTACCACCGTGTTCCACGCCACCGTCATCTCTTACCTGGGATTTTTTTTCCTATAGCCTCAAAATTGGTCCCCTCCTTCCTTATTTGACACTTTTACAGTCTATTCTTATACAATAGCCAGCGTGATTCCCTTAAAATCTAAGACCATAACACTCTTTTGCTCAAAATTATTCAATGAACAGCTTCTCAACTCATTCAGAACACATGCCAGGTCTTTATTATGTCTTTCAAAGCTTAACATGATCTAATCCACTGTAATCTCTCTCACTGCATCTCCTACTACTCTCCCTCATATTCAACTCTTTCCAGTCACATTGACATCCTTGCTGCTCCCCAGATATACATTTGAACCTCCAAACTTAGGGCCTCTGCACTGGCTGCCCCCTATTTCTGAAACACTCTTTCGCCAGTTATCAATTTGGTTAACTTCTTCACCTCTTAAAGCCTTTGTTCAAATGTTATATCTTCAAAGAAGTTTATGCTCACCACTCAGTTTATAATTGAAATATACCTTCATCCTCACAACTGCTAATCTCCTTTACTCTGTCCTATTTTTACCGTGGTACTTATCTCCTTCTAACAGAAAACATAAATTGAAGTGTACCTTTCGTCACCTTAACAATCTTCTAATGGTGTCCCATCTTATACAGATAACAAGATATCTTCCTTACTATGAACTTCAAGCCCATACATGATTTAGCCCTCTATTACCACTGTAATCTCATTTTCTAGTAGTACTGTCATTCTCTACCCTTCCCTAATCTCTGCTGTCCAGCCACTCAAGTTTCTCCTTGCTATTCTTAAACCTGCTATGCATGCTCTGGTCTTAGGGTCTTTGTACATGTTGTTTCTCTCTCTGGAAGGCTCTTTCCTCAGCTCTACTCATGGCTAGCTCCTTCCATTCCTTTAGGTTTTTACTCAAAAGCCACCTTCTAATTGAACCCTCCTCAGGCCCCCCGTCTACAATTTTAGGCACAATAACATTTCATTTCATGCTTCCTGGCTTTATATATTTCCCTTATCACTTATTACCATTTAACATAATATATATTTTATTTGTTTTGATTATTTTTGCCTCTTTCATTAAAATGTAAGCTCTATGATGGCAGAAATTTTTGTGCTTTTTCTTCACTATTACAACCTCCTGCCTAGATTTGTAGGCACAAAATAAATGTTCATTGAATAAAATCATACAGCATTATACCATTAGAAACAATTGGGGTTTTGTATTTCATTTGTAAACAAAAGATGGTATGTCTTCATTGAAAAAAAATCTAGATATTTTAAAATTTTATACTGTTATCTGAGGCCTAATATGTCATAGAGAATAGGAATATTTTCCTTTAAACAAAAGATGGAAAATGGAGAATATCACTATACAATATATTTTCTATATAAGATTTTTGGAGCTGTATTAAAATTTGTCACAGTTGTTTGCATTAAAATAAAGAAAAATATCTTATGAAATCAGTTCAATTTTAGCCACTGCTGTATTTTCAAAATAAATATATGTTAATTTCTTTCCTCCAAAACAGAGTGTAGATTAAGTGGCAATTACCAGCCTACATACTCTTTAAGTTTAATGAGCAAAGAATCTTAGGGAATGTATAATTACTATGCATTGTGGATGCTTGTCATTTGTGCCAACAGTGCAGAGAGAGAGAGAAAAAGAGAGAGACAGAGCATTTGATTAATGTAAATCTCTCCTTATACATATTTTCTACCAACAATTTAAGTGTATGAGGCGTGACTTGAAAGTAACAAGACTTATTTTCGTGTGTGACTCCTAAGTTAATCTATAGACAGTTCCAAAAGATGTTAAAAAATGTTTTATATAAAAGTTCTAGTAGGCTTTTTTAAAGCAACCACTCAAACAAAAGAGTAATGCATGTGATATAAAGTACTCTGGGCATGAATGAGAAGATTCAAATTTGAATAGATTCCTTTCTAACTGGACATGTGATCTTTTATGACACTACTTTTGTGGGCCTCCATTCTCTCAAGATTGAATTAAATAATCTCTAAAAATCCTTCATTTGTAAAAATCCATGAAACTTTTTATTTTTAGAATTATAGATCACATAATGGCAGATGTTTAATTTGGGTACAATTTCTTGAGTCACCAAAACATAATCCATCTATTCCACAGTTGTGCCCCCAGATGTTATAAGTGATAACAATTACAACATTAAGTGTTTGGATATCTTAAAACACTCATTGTGTATTCACCAAAACAGAAAGAGTCAATAATAGTGGCCATTGTGGTTGCGTCACGTTAACAAACAACAAGCTCAGATTTACCAATACATTACCACAGTTCATTTCTATGTAACTGGTGACTGTGTAAGGAGAAACTTTTTCAGTTTTTGTTTGTTTTTTTTTGTGAAGATCATCAGCCCTGAGCTAACATCCGTGCTAATCCTCCTCTTTTTGCTGAGGAAGACCAGCTCTGAGCTAACATCTATTGCCAATCCTCCTCCTTTTTTTCCCCAAAGCCCCAGTGGATAGTTGTATGTCATAGCTGCACATCCTTCTAGTTGCTGTATGTGGGACGCAGCCTCAGCGTGGCCGGAGAAGCGGTGCATCAGTGCGGTGCACGCCCAGGATCTGAACCCGGGCCACCAGTTGTGGAGTGCATGCACTTAACCGCTAAGCCATGGGGGCCGGCCCAAGAGTTTTCAGTTTTAAAGATTGTGACTAACCTGAAGCATATCTAAGCTTTTCCAAAAAAATAAAAGTGATCTCAAATTTGAAAAAAAATGAACCTATCTTTTGAGTAGGTGTTTACCTAAAATACAAAAACATTTTTTGTGAAGTGTTTCTAAATTCTCCATTTAGGTCTAGCCTATAAAGGACTCCCAAATGGGTTAGTGTGTTAGTACGTAAACATATTAAATTAGAAAACATTTAATCTGCATGATGTACCTTAATATTTAAATAATTTTTGTCTTCTCATATATCAAATTTACTTGTGGACAACAGATCATTCATTCATTTAAAAAATTTGTTTACTCCCTATTTCTGCTTGGACTATACAAAGCTGGAAAGTGCAGTACTTCACCTTTACAACAACTAAGCTAGACAGATTGCAGATTCATAGTTTTCTTGAACCTATTAGAAAGCTGAAGTCACAAGACAACCAAATAACTTGAAATCTAAGAAAAGACAGGCAAGGAGAGAGACGATGCAAGCACTTACTTACGTGCAGAAGATGCAGCCAGGCACTGTTAAGAAGGATTAAGCAAGGGCCGGCCCCGTGGCTTAGCGGTTAAGTGCGTGCACGTTCCACTACTGGGGGCCCGGGTTCAGATCCTGGGCGCGCACCCACACACTGCTTGTCCGGCCATGCTGATGTGGCGTCCCACATACAGCAACTAGAAGGATGTGCAACTACAACATACAACTATCTACTGGGGCTTTGGGGAGAAAAAGGGGGAAAAAAAGGAGGAGGATTGGTAATAGATGTTAGCTCAGGGCTGGTCTTCCTCAGCAAAAAAAAAAGAGGAGGATTGGCATGGATGTTAGCTCAGGGCTGATCTTCCTCGCAAAAAAAAAAAAAAAGAATTGAGCAATTTTTTTTAGTGAATAGTATAGTACCAAGGATAATTTCTTAGTTTTGATAAATGTTCTATGGTTATGTAACATGTTAACAAAAAGGGGAGCTAGGTGATTGGTATACATACAGGAACTCTCTACTATTTTGCAATTTTTCTGTAAGTCTGAAAGTAGCCCAAATTTAAAAAAAAAAAAACTGTTATGAATTGTTGAAATCCAATATTTCTCCAAATATTTCTTATTCCCTGTTCTCTCTTTTCCTTTTGGAATTCCAATTACATCTATGATAGATGACTTGATATTGTCCTTCCAATTTTAGTTGCTCTGTATTTTTATTTTCACCATTTTTCTCCCTGTGTTTCTGTTTGGATAATTTCTATGGGCTTATCTTCAAGTTCTCTGGTTCTTTCCACAGATGTATCCTATCTACTGATGAACTAATCAAAGGTATTCTGTATCACATTTACTATGTTTTTAATTGTTAACATTTTACCTGATTCTTTCATATAGTTTCCATTTTCCTGCTGAAATTCGCCATCTGATTTTGAATGTTGTCAACCGTATCTATGAGAACGTCTAACCTATTAATCATAGTTATTTTAAATTTTCTTTCAGAGAGTTCTAACATTCATTCCATATCTAATTCTGCTTCTGTTGATTGCTTTGTTCTCTTGGCAGTATGTTGTTTTTTTAATTGGTTTTTTAATATACCTCATAATGTTTTGTTGAAACCTAACATCTTACGTAAGACAATAGAGACTAGGGTAAATAGTTCTTATGTCTAGAAACTGGTGTGCCTTTGTTTTTACTAGGCTTTTAGTGCGTTTGTGTGTGTGAGTGTCATTCTAGTCAAGAGTGGAGCAGGGTCTGGTGTTTCTTGCTGCTATTGTTAATCTTGTTAACATGGGCTGCCAGGCTTCAAATTCCTCTAGTGATATATAGTGTTTAGGGTGGGTTCTGGTTGCCCAAGGGTTTTTATCAATATCTGCTCCACAATTTAGATCTTCCCTTTGGGCAATGCCTCAGACACCGTCTTCTTTCATGCTATTATAACATTCTCATCATTATTCCACTCTTATTATTTGACTCATTAGCCTGATAATGGAGGGTTATCTCTGTTGTTCTAATTAATCCTCCATCTTAGGCAAGAACTATGTCCCTGAGTCTTGGAGGTGGCCTTCTCAATATTCTTGCAGCTCCCCAGATATAGTTCTTGGCCCACCTTCCTGCCTTCCCTATAGGTATAGTTTTTTTTCCTGTTCCCTTCTACCAGCTGCAGTGCATTTTCACTAGTGCCTTAAGGGTGAAAGTTTGTGCTGCCCTTCCCTCTCTCACAGTTTAAGGTTTTTGTCGCATAGATGAAATAGAAGAAATAGATCTGGGTAGGATTTGCTGCTGCTATTCCCCTCACCCAGACTTGTACTATAAGGGATGCTTTTTCAGCATCTCACCAATCTTTGTTTTGAGTGTCCAGTGACGTCCACAGAGAAGAGCCTGCAATGAGTGTATATTCCTCTTATACCTGTGCCCTCAAGGGTTCTATATTCTCTCTCTAGCCATAGTCAGCTTTTACCCATCTGTCAAAATTAATGCCACACAACTAACCACAGAGTGTAGAAGTGCAGAGAAAACCAAGTAGAATAATTACCAACACACACATACACATGCACACACACATACACACAAAACTAGACTTATATTCAAACAGGTTAAAATCTAAGTCATTCAGAGAAAAACAACACATTACATACAGAGGAACAATGATAAGAATTACAGATGGTTTCTTGTCAGAAACCATGCAACACAGAAAGTATTAAAATGACACATAAAGTGCTGAAATTAAAAAAAAAAATCAACCCACAATTCTATACCTAGTGAACATACCTTTCAAAAATGAGGAAGAAATAATTTCCCTGGAAACAAAAACTGGATGAATGCATTACTGCATACCTACACTACAAGAAATGTTAAAGGATGTTCTTCAAGCAGAAGAAATATGACACCAGGAAGAAGTTTGAGTCTACACAAAGAAATGAAGATCCCTGAAAATTGAAAAAAATGAAGGTTAAAAATTATTTTTGTCTTAATTCTAATTGCTCTAATTAGTTCTACATTTTGCTTTACTTGTCTAAAGCTAAAAGAGGACCAAAGCATTGTTTTTAAAACATATGTAAAAGTGAAAATTATTACAAAAATAGCACTGAAGATAGGAGGAAAGAATTTGTGATATACAGTTGTAAGGACCTTACACTACACATGAAGTGGTATATTACTTAAAGGTAGACTCTAATTAATTAAAGATGCATATTTTAAACTCTAGGTTAACCACTATTTTTAATAGAGTCATTCAGAATAAGTCAATAATGAAAATAAAATGAAATCATGCAAATGCTCAATTAATCCAAATGAAAGCAAAAAAGAGGAAAAAAAGAAAAGAACAGGTGGAACAAATGGAAAACAGCTAGCAGGATGGTTGACTTTAATCAAACCACATCAGTAATCACATTATAGCTAAATTGTCAAAATGCAGGTATTAAAAGACAGAGATTGCCATATAGGATACAAAATTCAAGGCCAAACTATGTGCTGTCTACAAGAAAACCACTAGATAGATAGATAGATAGATAAATAGATATAGATAGATAGATAGATAGATAGATTTAAAAAAAGAAACAAAAATATACACAATTCAAACATTGATCAAAAATAAAGTTGGAATATCTTTATTAATATCAAGTAGACTGTAGAACAAATAACATTACCAGGAAAAAGAAGGACATTATATAATAATAAAGAGGCTAGTTCTCCAAGAAGACACAACAATTCTAAATGTATATATACCTAACAACAGAGCTTCAAAATACATGAAGCAAAAATTGAAAGAACTGGAAGGAGAAGTAGAAAAATCTTCCATTTTATTTGGAGACACAAACACTCTTCTCTCAGTAATTGATAGATCAAGTAGAAAATCTGTCAGGATAGACAAGACCTGAGAAACACTATCAACCAACTTGACCAAATGGACATTTATAGAACACTCAACCCAATAATAGAAGAATATATTTCTTTCAGATGCACTTGTAACGTTCAACAAAGTAGAACATATTTTTGAATGTAAAGCAACTTTTAAAAATTTAAAAGAACAGAAATCATAGGGTGCATGTTCTCTGACAATTGAATGAAGTAGAAATCAATAAAAGGAAGATATCTGAAAATCCCCAAATATATTGAAAATAAACACACTTCTAAATAACCCATGTGTAAAAGTGGAAGTCTCAAGGGATGGTAACAAATTATTTTAAACGAAATAAAAACAGAAGTATGACATATTGCAACTTGTGGGATACAAATAAGCAGTACTGAGAAGGAAATTTATAGCATTAAATGGCTATATTAAAAGGAAGAAAAGTCCTTAAATCAGCAGTCTAACTTTCCAACTTCAGACACTAGAAACAAACAAACCAAAAAAGCATATTACACCCAAACCAAGCAAAATAAATGAAATAATCAAGATCAGACTTGAAATCAGCGAAATTGAAAACAAAAACAGACAAAAGCAATGAAACCTAAAGCTAGTTCCTTCAAAAAAAATCAATAAAATTGCCTTACTTACCATAAAAGAAAAAAAAAGGTAAGACACAAATTACCAATATCGGGAACTAACTAGGGAAGAGCATTACTACAAAACATGCAATCGTTAAAAGGATACTAAGAATATACTAAGAACAGTTCTATACCCATAAATTTGACAAGATACATGGAATGGAAAGAGTCATTAAAAGACATATAACACCAAGTTCACTTAAGTAGACATACTCTTTTTAGACCTATACCTATTAAATAAATTGAATTTGTAGTTGAAAATCTTTCCACAAAGAAAACTAAAGGCCCAGTTGAATTCTATCAAATAATTAAGCACGAAATAACACCAATTGTAAATGATTTCTTCCAGAAAGTAGAGGAGGATAGACTACTTCCCAACTCATTTTATGAGACCAGCATTACCTTAGTAGCAAACTAGCCAAAGACATTGCAAGAAAAAAAAAGTTACCAATTAATATTCCTAATGAACATAGATGGAAAAATTCTCAACTTCATATTAGAAAGGTAAATCTAGTAATATACAAAAAGGATAATAAATCCTGACAAATGTGAAGCCATTCAATACTTAACATCAATCAGTCTAGATCAAAATTTTAGCAGACTAAAGAAGAAAAACCATATCATCACCTCATAGAGGCAGAGAAAACAAAACATTTGACAAAATCCAACATCCTTTCCTGAGTAAAAAAAATAAATCTCTGCAAACTAGGAATAGAAGGGAACTTGATTAACCCAAGTGTCATCAACAAAATACTGGCATCTAACATCACGTTAAATGGTGAAAAAGTAGATGCTTTCCCCATAATATTGGGAATAAGAAAAAGATGTTCAGTCTCACCACTGCTATTTAACATCATATATTAAGTACTTGCAATGCAATAAGATAAGTAAATAAAGGCATACAGATTGAAAAGGAAAAAATTGTCTCTATTTTCAGATGACATAATTGTTTACATAGAAAATCCCCAAAAAGTATACCCCCCAAAATACTAGAATAAATAAGTGAGTTTAACAAGGCCATAGAAACAAGGTCAATATGCATAAAATGGATTCTTATACACTAGTAATCAACTTAGAATTCAAAATCAAAAAACATTGTCACTAACAATAATACCACAGATGAAATGCTTCTGTATGAATCTCATAAGATACATGCATTATCTGTATGCTGAAAACTACAAAAAACAATTTGTAGCAACTGGAACTCTCATATCTGCTGGTGGGAATGCAAAATGGTACAGCTACTTTGAAAGATGGTTTGGCAGTTTCTAATAAGGGTAATCATATATTTGCCATATGACACAGCCATCCCACTCCTTGGCATTTACCCAAGAGAAATGAAAACTTATGTTTACACAAAAATGTGTATGTAATTGTTTATAGCCATTGTATTCACATTTTCCCCAAACTGGAAACAACTCAAATGTCCTTCAAACGCTGAATAGATGTCCAAATTGTCAGACATCCATACAATGGAATACTACTCAGCAATAAATGGGAATGAACTAGTGATAGATGCAACAACATAAGTGACTCTTCAAATGCATTTTGCTTAGTGAAAAACATCATTCAAAAGGTTACGTATCGTATGATTCCATTTGTATGTCATTTTCAAAAAGGTAAACCTATACTGATGGAGTACAGATCAGTGGCAGCCATGGTCTGGGGTTGAATGAGTGTTTAATTACAAAAGGTTACACAAGAGAATTCTGGGGGGAGATGAACTTTTCTGTTTTGATTGGATATTGTAAAAGCTAAAGACAAAAGACCATCTGTCGGTTGTCATACTGTAGCAGCTGTGTGTTGCTGTGATGCTGAAAGCTGTGCCATCAGTATTTCAGATACCAGCAGGGTCACCCACGGTGAACAGGTTTCAGTGGAGCTTCCAGACTAAGACAGACTAGGAAAAAGGACCTGGCCACCCACTTCTGAAAAAATTGGCCATGAAAACCCAATGAATAGCAGGGGAGCATTGTCTAATATAGTGCAGGAAGGTGAGAGGATGGTGCAGAAAGACCGGGCAGAGTTCCCCTCTGCTGTACACAGGGTCCCTAGGAGTAGGAATCAACTCCAGGGTACTAACAACAAAAAGACAAAAGGAGCTGTAAACACAATACACTTTAGTCCTTATATGTCTTTTTTTTTTCACAGGGGTATCAGCGAGTGATTATGGAACTTCTTACAATTATACTATGGATGAACAAATAAGTAAATATATTGTAGATAATGCGAGTTTGAGAAAAAAGTTACAATAAGCAAGATGAAAGGCTAGAATAAATCTTTTGGTACTGAATTATAGTCAAAGATATCAATAAGAACTGGTAGGGAGATTAGAGATTAGATAGATAGGCAGAGACAAATGATAAACTCTGAAATAAATGAAGATGTGATGTACTTTGGTTGCTATTCATACATATATTTTCTTGTTCTCTTAGAACCTACATTCTAGTTGGGATGAGTCAGATAATAAACATACAAATATTTATTGTGTCAGATAGCAACAAGTGCAATGGAGAAAAGTAAATTAGATAGATATAGGGAATACAGGGGTGTGTGTGCATTGGTATTTTATATATATATATATATATATATATATATATATATATATGCTGTCTGAGAAGTTTTCTCTGATAAAAGGACATTTGAGCAGAGACATGAATAAAATGAGAGGGAGCATTATATAGATATTTGAGGGAAGAATATATCTAGCAGTGGCAGGAGTGAGTGTGAAGGTCGTGAGGCAAAAGCATGATTGGCGTGTTATTGCTAATAATCTAATCTACACAGAGAACTGTGGATATTTGACCATCAAAGCCTCGTTAAGTTTTTTTCCCTTTTGAACAAAGCCTTTTTCAAATGTTAACATTACGACAGGCCCAAACATTAATATGAGCTGGTGAAAAAAATTTAAAGCTTTATTTAAAAAGGGTAATATTTCACATTCCAGTGTTATTCACTTTCAAAATACCTTACCACATAGTACCGTTAGATAATAGTCTTTCCAATCCCCCTTTACTTCTTCATTTCCAATAGGATCCAATAGGATTTTTTAAGTGTTTTAAGCACTTTTCCAGAGCACATCTGTACTTGAAAAGAGTCCACCTATAAAATTGTTACTGTTCTTATAGTTTACTAAAGTCTTTCCTACTAAATACCTTTCATATATGTGTTATCATCTGTTTCCCCCCTTGTTGTGACTTTTATAGGCATAGATAGTTCTCTTTCTGTCTTGTAAATATCTAAACTGTACAATATATTTTTACTTAGACTTACCGAATGCTAATTATCAGTAATCTGGGAGCTGTGACCAAATGTTTTGATAACTATCTTATCTTCTGACCAGAGTACCAAAGTTAAAGACTAACCAATTCATGTCCAAATTTTTTATTGAGTGTGTAGGTGCATATGTGTTTAAATAGGTTGGCATTCCATGACCATCAATTGAAGCAAAATATGTCAGGGGGAAATTTCCAGTGTAGATCTAGCACCATGATCACACTTTTCTATAAGTAAATTATTTCTTTCTCTGTACGTGAAAGATAGTTATTTTTTATTTTACAGAACTAGTATGTTTTTCTATATTAGGCATGTATTTTCTAATATGCATATATTTATGCATATTGCCAAGGTAGTTTGAAAAAGCACCAATTAAATAAAACTTTTATCAGTTCCAGTGAAAATTGATAGCTTCTAGTTGCCTCCAGGGCCTTTGTTTTCTTTTAAGTGTTATATTAAGTCCATCTCTTGGATTATGATTTGCCCTTGCGATTTTGAAAAGAGAGTATATGTGATGCTGACTTCAACAAGAAATTGTTGTCATCCACTTCTGCTCTTATACTTAATGTCTTATATAATCTTGATGCACACAAAGAGATGAATCACATAATGTATTTGACAAAACATGGATAACCATGCTATATGGTATATCGATGAGATATTATGGTGACTTTAGAAGTGTAACAATGCTTATCCCCTCATCACTCTCTCCAACCAAGGACCCAGCTTAGTACTTCTTTATATTTTTATATTCCCAGTTTTTAAATCATTCTACCTCATTATTTTTCTTCCCTTTGACATCAGATGCCTTTTACAGAATACTACCCTAATGGCTTCTCAGAGGGCAATAGAAATTTGAAAATGAAATAAAACATTGAACTTCACACAAAAGGTTCTGTTAACATCATAAATCTGGAAAGAAGAGACAAAATTCATAATAAAGTTTGTCATCACATGGAAGTACCTTACTTATGATTTTAATATATCAAACATTTTCCATATTCCTCTACATTTTCATATTTCATATAAAACTATGTAGTGTATAGATTTAATTATTGAGATTATAAATCCGTTTTCTAAATGCCAGATTGTTGACATGAATTTTAAATTATTCAATTTCTTAAACACCAAACAGAAACCTCAGCTAGTACCTTCACTGCATGCGTTAAGTATTCTGTGGGATAAAGGACATTCTTTTTGTTTATAACACTTTTTTTTTCCATTATCATGAAGGCAATGTGAAAAATGCATTTGAGGTAAAAGAAATAGCATATCTTGGCACTGCGGCTTAAGTAGATTTCCTATTCATTGAACAGATAAATGAAGCCAGTACAATGTGTTACAAAGAGTGTTGTTTCCACTGCAACTGTATTACTTTGTGATATCCTCCACAAGAAATAGTCTATCACTAGTACTCACTGTCAAATCCAGTTTCCAGTTGTGAAGTTGTACCTCTTCCATTCATTTAAACGGGTATTACTTTGATTGTCTTTTGCTTTAGGATATTAAAAATGCCATGGAAATAGTTCTCAGATTTCCATTTCCTTGCATAGCCAATGTTTAAAAATAAATAAACCAGGAAATATTATAGAATTAACATTAGGTAAACTTGAAATATGCAAAATGAACCCATAACACCAACTTAGGTTTTATTATACAAAAAATATTATATACATTGATGGTGTATCCTCTCTGCTTTCTGTGATTTATTTCTTGATCCTAAAATGTCACTTACCTGCTGGTTAATGATCTATATTCCTAATATATGTCTGTTTTTAGTTCTCAAGCAATTCCTGAAGTAGCTATTCCAAATAATGTTCCTTTAGTTAAATCCTTTATTCTCCATCTACCCCTCACTCTCAGCCTTCTTCACAGAGAAAAGTGAGGCCATCATGAATGGATTCCTTCAGTTATTATACCATACACTGTTCACTTGCTTAAAAGCACACTCATTCTTTTCTCATTCACTCATCTCATTCTCACTCATCTTTTTTCAGAGTTTTCATTTACTCTCTCCAAGGGTGACACTAATGTTTACAGTGGATTTCCTCACCCTCACTCTCTTCCAAGGCTTAGTTCTGTTAGTAATGCCCACTTTCTTCTATATATCCAAATTATTTTCGGCTACTCCCTGGTTTCCAAGCCATTGTCCTTCTCCTGACAGTCTATATTCTCCAGAATCATCCCATTTGCCAGAACCAGTGATATGATTCCAAGGAAGTAAACCTAGACCAGCAGTAAAGGCGTAGCACCACCTAGTGTCTAAACTAGCAGTTGAGAAATTAAGGAGTTCTGTTGGGTAACCAGGTGAGTCATTCAATTAGAATGAAGCAGGAGGTGCAGAACTGAAGACTAAAGCAAGAGATGATGCCGGGCTATATTGGCAATAAAGCCACACTAGGAATATGTTTGAGTAAAGAGTATTAGTGACATGACAAGAAGAAAATCAAATGTTAAAGGAGCCAGAACTAGATAAAGAGCCAGCCAGCCATAGGACAAAGACCAAGATTGAATAGAACAAAAATTGTAGTACAAAACCTAGTTTAAACCAGAGAAAAAAGGGAGTCAAGGTTGTTAAGCAGTAACAAAGCTGTTTGGCAAATCAAAAGCTAATTATCTGAGATGAGGTTCTCCTTTTGTGACAGCTCAAGGCTAGAAATTTGCCTTAGAGTGCTCTTAAAATATTCTAACTCTTTGAATCTGGGATTGAAAATGGAAACTGAGAGCTTTTTCTAACCTTCTTTCCTCAATCAAAATTGCCATTTATTCTGCGCCGTTGATGTTGCAGAGGAATTAAAATTAATTCACTTAAGTGTATAATCACTGATACCCTGAGAGGAGATATTTAGAAAGAGGGCTGACTCTTCAAAATCATACCACATGGGCCTACTCCACATATTAAAAAATCAGTCTTGGGGGGAATTATGTCACTCTGGTAGATTGTATTATTTGTTCAAAATATTCTCTGCACTACTATATAAGGTCCATTACTATCTCCCTGGACCTGTCCTGGTGGGAAGATTATCATTCTTACTGTATTGCTGTCAGACTTATCCATGTGACTTGCTTAGGCTAACAGAATGTGAGTGGAAGGGACATATGCCCCAACTAAGCATAAGTGATAAGAGACATTGTGTGGTTCTACCATTGCTCTTTTTGCTCTGTGACAAGCCATGCATGCCTCAGATAAGGGCTATTCCTTTAACCTGAGACTTTGAATGACAAAGCCATATAGCAGAGCCGAAACCTACCTACAAAAGCTATGTAAGGTGAGTGAGAAATGAATCTTCGCTTTTGCAAGGCACTGAAATTTTGAGGGTGTTTCTCATAGCTTCACCTGACTAATATAGTCAGCTCTCTTACTCAACCACTCAGCTCCTCCACACTACCAGTTACATTTTCTAGAATCATAAATTATCAAATATAAGAAGGTCACTCACAGATAATTCAGTCCAACTTCAGTCTGAGGCATGAATCCCATTTACTTCCTTCTTACAAAGTGATGGTACATGTAGCCTTCATTTGGATGCCTCTGGTGACAGTGATCCCACCAACTCTTGAGACAGTAATATCACTGTTGCATAGCCCTGATTCTTCACAAACATTTTTCTATATTGAATCAGAATCTAATTGCACCTCAATCTGGAATTGTAGATTGCTATTTAATGTAGACACATGTGAAAGACTTGTAATTGTACGTATTACAGTATTTTTGTTTGATTTGATCCAGAGTTCCAGTCTGTTGGGATCTTTGAGACACAGGGTCTATAATCCAAAATACTATATTAGCTATCTGTATTATTCAGGATAAGTAACAGTGTCTGCCATGAAAATAATCTCTAAATCTGAGCAGTTTAACATAAATAGAAACTTATTTCTGGCTCATGCCACTGGTAAAAATAGATCAAATCACTCCCCTGGGTAGCTTTCCTCTAAGCAATGACTCAGGAATCCCAGTTCCTTCCATCTTGTGATACTGCCTTCTTCAAAGCATAGCTCCCATGCTGCATGCAAAAGGGGAAGAGAGAGAGCATGAATGATGGTGAAGAGGAGGTAGACGCAGCATTATATCATACATGCTCACATTTCATTGGTCAGAACCCATTCAGACATACCAAAACTAGTTGCAAGGGAGACTGAAAAATATACTCTTCTTATTTTTTTTTCAGGAAGTGAAAATATGAATGATGAGCATCCAGCTAGTCTATGGCAAAATATCCTTCCTTCCTGACATTTTGCTTTAATGCAGAAGATGGTGACCTATGGTACATCACTAGTGACGTGGCCCTAGTTTTAATATTGATATGTAATAAGAATACACACAATGTAAGATATTCAACAATTATAGGCCTACCTAAGTGTACTTACTTTCAGTTAATACTCCTACATCTAATATGTGGCAAAATTATGAGACTCTATTGCATAACTAAATTAAATACTGACATGCTCTGTCTGCAACCTCCCTCTAATCCACCAGTCTAGTAATCTGATCAAAATAAGTAGCCTAATTCACTGATGCAACATAGCTACACAGAAAGAGTCCAAATTTCTCTCATTCCTATCCACACATACAAAAGCATGAACAGTGACTCCCCCTCTCCTCAATGGTTTTGCCAGCACTGGAATATTTATGCAATTGTCTATAAAATATGATATATTTTCAACTCAAATATTAATTTATTCTTTAATTTACAGATACTTAATAGTTCTTACTATGTATCTAGAGCTCTGATAGTATCTGGAGAGACAACAATGGCCAAAATATAGTCTCTGTGGTCTAGGGGATCATGGTATTGAAGACCAGGAAATAGACTGAAACAAATAAGATTAAATATATTCGGTGATGTCAGCAAAAATGATGCTATAGGGAACTCCAAATCCCATCTCCCCACAAAAATAGTGAATAAACTAGCAAAAACTCTGAGAAACAACTTTATCAGAACTTCAGAAACTAATTAAAAATTTACAGCAATCAGGTGAATCCCTAATTAAGTTAAAAAATAAATAAATAAAATAAAACACCTGAATCTTGGTAAGAGCGATCTGTGGCTTTTTTAGTTACCCTGACTGCATCCCCTGCTGCCTGGCAGCTTTGAAGGCAATAGCCCACATTACCCATATAGATTCCTAATACCACAGGGCACAAAATGGACCTTATTTTCAAAGATTTGTGGCTGCTTGTTTTGACATGTCTGGTGGTTCTCTGAAGGACCAAATAAAAAAGCGGACCTTTATTTCACCTAACTCAGAACTTTCCCAGGATGGAGGCATTTATCCTAGTAGCATTTGTCATCTGCATTTCAAGGCAAATGCCTGAGCCACCAACACCAGTGGTAAAGTATAACAGTTGGAGCAAACAATAGACAAACCAAAAAGCTTGGGAAGAAAGGATGGAGAAAGAAATAGGAATCTAGAAGGTGACACTCATGCACAGGGTTGGGCACGTGCTCAGAGTAAACCTGAGAAGGCCCTATGCTCTCACCTCTGGATGACCTTTAGGATAAGCACAAGCAGGAAGTGAAGGCTAAGGCAGAGGTTGTGTTTAGCTTTATTGAGATATAATTGACATATAAAATTGTGTGCCTAATGTATACAATATAGTGATTTCATATATATATATATATATATTTCAGGGGCAGAATTTTAAACTGCCTGGCTGAGAGTTGAAAGCATTCTCCACCACATATGCACAGCTCATCTACAAAGACTGAGAGTTGTGTGTTTGTTTTTTGATTCTAGGCACTTAATGAACTATCTGTCAAATCACAGGCTGACCAATAAGCTAATGGAACAGAGGCATCAGTGGTCACAGATGACAAAGAACATTGAGTTTACAAATTAGTTAAGTAAAAGCAGAATATAAACAAAAATATCTACAACAAGCAATGAAAACAAACACTGGAAATGGGGCATAATCTTATTTCTAGAGTTGCCACATTATAATATTCAAAATGGCCAGTTTTCAACAAAATTTATAAGGCATGTGGCATGTTAAAAACAAAACAAGAAATTAGGGCCGGCCCCGTGGTGTAGCAGTTAAGTGCGCGTGCTTTGCTGCTGGCAGCCTGGGTTTGGATCCCAGGTGCGCACCGACGCACCACTTTTCAGGCCATGCTGTGGCAGCATCCCACATAAAGTGGAGAAAGAGAGGCATGGATGTTAGCTCAGGGCCAGTCTTCCTCAGCAAAAAGAGGAGGCTTAGCATGGATGTTAGCTCAGGGCTGATCTTCCTCACAAAAAAAAAAAAAAGAAATGATGCCTGACACAAATGAAAAAAATAAATTAATAGAGATTGTTCCTGAGGAAGCCCATACATTGAGCTCACTATACAAAGACTAAACCAGCAACATAATTTATGCTCAAAGAGCTGAAGGAAATCGTAGGGGGAAAACCACCTAAAGGAAATCATAAGAGCAGTGTTTCAACAAATAGAGAATATCAATAAAGAGGTAGAAATTATAAAGAGAAACCAAACAGAAATTTTGGAGCTAAAAAGTACAATAACTGACATGAAAAATTAACTAGAAAGATTTGGCAAGCGGGCAGAAGAAAGAGTAAATGAACTTGAAGATAAGTCAATTGAGATTACCCAGTGAAGAGAAGAAAGAAGAAATAATGAAGAAAAATGAACAAAGAATAAGAGAACAGTGGGACATAAGCATAATAACAGATGCACAATGGTTGTACCAGAAGGAGAGGAGAGAAAGAGGTAGACAGAATATTTGAAGAAATAATGGCTGAAACTTCCCAAATATGATGAAAAACACAAATCCATATATCCAAATGCTCGATGAATCCTAAGTAAAATAAATTCAAACAGAGCCACACCAAGACACATTGTAATCATTGTCAAACACCAGAATATTGAAAGCAGCAAGAAAGAAGCACTCATCAAGTACAAGGGATTGTCAATAAGATTAACAGCTAATTTCTCATCAGAAATTTTTAAGGAGGGAAGGTAGTGGAATGATATATTCAATGTTCTGAAAGAAAAAAACTGTCACCCAAGCATGCTATACCCTGCAAAAATAACCTTCAAAATGAAGGAGAAATAAGACATTTCCAGATAAACAAAAACTGAGCATAGTTTATCACCAGTGCACCTGCCCTGCAAAAAATGTTAAAGGGAGGCTTTCAGGCTGAAATGAAAGGCCTTTGGAAAGTAATTTGAAACAACATGAAGAAATAAAGAAAACTGCTAGAGTTAACTATATAGTTAAATGTAAGCATCAGTATTAATTCATTTTTGTTCATGATTCCTCTTTTTTCTATATGGTTTAAAAGCCAATTACACAAAACAATAATTATAACTCTAAGTTGATGGACATACAATGTATAAAGATGTAATTTGTAAAAATAACAAGAAAATGGGGGGTATGGAGCTATAAAGAATGAAAGTTTTGTATACTATTAAAACTAGGTCAATATTAATTCAAACGAGATTGTTATAAATTAGGACATTAATTATGTTCCCAGGGCAATCACTAAGAAAATAAGTAAAATCATTTAGTAAAAGTAATGAGAAGAGAATCATAATGGCACACTAGAAAATAACTCTCTAACACAAAAGAAGGTGATAATTGTAGGAAATGAAGAATAAAAAAATATATAGGACATCTAGAAACCAATTAGCAAAATGGGGGAAGTAAGTCCTTACCAGTAAATATTCTAAAAGTAAATGAATTAAACTCTTCAATTAAGACATATAAATTGCTAAAATAGATAACATAAGATACAACTATATGCCATCTGCAAGATACTCACTTTACATCAAAATAGGCACAAATAGATTGAAAATAAAAGAATGGAAAAAAATATTCTATGCAAATAGTGACCAAAAGAGAGCTGAAATAGATATACTAATATCAGATAAATTGGACTTTTTGACAAAAAAAGAGACAGAGGAATTATATATTGATAAAAGTTCATTCCAGCAAACAATTATAAACATACATGCAGCTCAAAATATGAAGAAAAAATGAGAGCGTTGAAGCAAGAAATAGTTCAACAATAATAGTTGAAAATTCTACACCTCTTTGTCCATAATGGATAGAACATACAGACAAAAGATAAACAAGGAAATAGAAGACTTGGACAATAATATAAATTAACTAGACCTACCATATATACAGAAAACTTCACCCAACAACAGCAGGATTCACATTTTCTCAAGTGCATATGGAACTTCCTCCAGCATGCATTATATGTTAAGCCACAAAACAAGTCTCAATAAATCTAAGAAGTTTGAAACTATATAAATTATCTTCTCTGACAGCAATGGAACGAAACTAGAAATCAATAACAGAAGTAAAACTGGAAATTTCATAAATATGTGGAAATTAAACAACACATTTCTAAGTAACCAATAGGTCAAAGAAGAAATTGCAAGAGAAATGAAAAAATACTTGAGATAAATGAAAGTAAAAACACAACATACCAAAACTTAGAGGATTCAGCAAAAACAGTGCTCAGAGGAAAATTTATAGTTGTACGTGCTCACATCAAAAAAGAAGAAAGACCTCAAATTAATAACCTAACTTTACACCTTCAGGAGCTATTAAAATAAGAGCAAACTAAACTCAAAGATAACAGTAGGAGGGAGATAATAATAATTCCAAGGAAGATAAACAAAATAAGAATAGAAAAATAATATAATCAATAAAACCAAAATTTGGTTGTTTGAAAAGAACAATAATATGACAAACTTTTAGCTACACTGACTAAGAAAAAAAAAGAGAGGTTACAAATAACTAAAATCAGAAATAAATTGGGGAACTTAATACTGACCTTAAAGAAATTGATAGTATTATAGGAGAATTCTATGAACAATTGTATATCAACAAATAGATAACCTACATGAAATGCAAAAATTCCTAGAAACAAACTGACTCAAAAAGAAACAGAAAATTTGAATAGATCTATAACAAGTAAAGAGATTGAATCAATAATCAAAACCTACTCAAAAGAAAAGCCTTTCACTGGTCAAATCTCCCAAACATTTAAAGAAAAATTAACACCAATCCTTCTTAAACTCTTGCTAAAAATACAAGAGACAGACCACTTACTAATTCACTCTATGGGGCCAGTAAATAGCCATTAAGCACATGAAAAGATGTTCAATATCATTCGTCATTAGGGAAATCCAAATCAAAACCACTATGTGGTATCACTTCATGACTACTAGAATGTCTATTTTTTAAAAAGGAAAATCACAAGCGTTAGCAGAGATGTGTAGAAATTAGAACCCTCATACATTGCTGGTAGGAACATAAAATGGTGCAACCACTATGAAAAAGAGTTTGGCTATTCCTCAAATGATTAAACAATAAATTACCTTATGATCTAGCAATCTCACTCTTAGGTAAACAACAAAGAGAACTGAAAACAGATGTTCAAACAAAAAGTTCTAAACAAATGTTCATAGCAGCTCTATGTATATTAGCCAAAGAGTGGAAACAACACAAATGTTCATCAACTAATGAATACATAAACAGAATGTGGTATATGCATACAATGAAATATTATTCAGCCATAAAAGAAATTAAGTACTGATGCATGTTAAAATACGGATGAATCTTGAGAACATTATACTAAGTAAAAGAAATGAGACATAAAAGACCACATATTGTATGATTATATTTATATAAAATGTCCAGAATAGGAAAATTCATAAAGATAAAAAGGAGATTGCCAGAGGTTAAAGGGAGAGGAGAATGGGGAACAACTGCTTAATGGGTATGGGATTTCTTTTTGTGGTTATAAAAATGTTTTGGAATTAGGTTATTGTTGTACAACATTGTGAGTGCACTTAAAGCCACTGAGTTACACACTTTAAAATGGTTAAAATGGTGAATTTTATGAATTTTACCTCAAAAAAAAGATACAATATAGTGAGTGCTAGTCAGATATATGCACATAGTACTACAGTAGCACAGAGGAAGGCTATCTAACTCGTCCTTAGTGGTTAGGAAAAGCTTCCTAGATAGGGTAATATTGAATTGAGATTGACTTGTTTAGATGGCTGCTCACCAGATGTGAAATGATGAGAATTGGGCCCATATATAAGGAAAAATTCCTCCACAAAATCTCAGCTTTTTGCAGAAACTCATATTTATTATCACCGACACAGGCCACAACATTTTCTTTAAAAACCAGATAGTAAATATTTTAGTCTTTGCAGGTCATAGGTGATAGTAGCAACTACTCATCTCTGTTGTTGCAGTACAAAAGCAGATATAGACAATATGTAAATGGGCGTGAACATTGTTCCAATAAAATTTTATTTACAAAAACAAAGCCATAGGTCATAGTTTCCTGATCCTTGACACAGAAGAATAGCTATCCAGTTACTGTTGAAATAATTTTCTGAATAGCTGTAAGAAGTCAAATAATTATGCAGAGATTTTTATGATATTTGTATTTTGAGACAAAAAAGATGCGTGATCTAAAGTGATATATTGATTTTTATAATTCACTTTTTACCCCTAGACTTATCCTATTCTGCTTCTCTGTGGTATTTTCGGTACATGGTCTCTAAGATGGCCCTAATGCTCCCCACGTCTAGGAATTTACACACTTGTGTAATTCCTTTCCCTTCAATGTTGGCTGGACTTGCTGAATAGCAATAGGACACGGCAGAAGCAATGAGATGTCATTTCTGAGATTGGGTTATAAAATGGCTGTAGCTTCAGACTCTCTCTCTGTCTCTCGTTTCGCTCTCTCTCTCTCTCTCCCCACATGCACGGAAGCAAGCTGCCATATTGTGTGTAGCCCTATAGAAACTGGCCAGGAACCAACACCTCTGGTCAACAAAGTGAGGACCTGAGGCCCTCCTATGGCTCTATAAGTGAACTTAGAAATGCATCCCAACCCCCTGATTTCCCACCCCAAACACCCAGGTTGAGCCTTGAGATGACTGCAGCCACAGCAGATGCCCTGATTGAAACTTTGTGAGGGGTCTTGAGCTGCAGGAACCAGCTAAGCTATGCATGAGCTATGAAAATTGAGAGATAATAAATTCTGTTTTAAGCCACTAAATTTTGGAGTACTTTGTTATGCAGCAATAGATAACAAATAAAGCATTATTTATTTACTATGTTAAATCTTTCCTAATTAAACTTGAATGTGTGTATGGGCTATGGTACTATATTTTTAGGACAACGAGCCAAAAATGAATTGGGGAAATTCTAGACAGACAAACTCAAGTGTAAATGAATAGATTAGACAGAGCACGCATATGAAAAAAAAAATCTTAAACTATGACCTAAAATTCCAAATTCCTATGTCATAAATCTTCGGGCTAGATTGTACCAGCATCATTAGGAACTTAACATGGGAATAATAACCAGTGAGTCTCTGGTCTAAAAATGTATATTCCCTTTCATTTGAGGTACATTTGTATTGTATAACAAATCAGAAAGAGACATGATTGAAAGCTATGACCTTATGCCAGGAAACAATGCAGAAATCTGCACTAATCACTCTTTTAGACTTTTAGATGAAATGATGCTCTCTTCCTTTATATCTATTTTTCACTGATTCACTTTGAAGGGTTTGTTTATATGATTTAAACTTTTCTCTGAATAATATAGATATAATTTCAGGCTGACATTTGCTGAGTTAAATATGCCCATCATTTATCTTTATCTTTTTGATATATGTATAGTAAAACTCTTTTTTGTTGTTGTTTTTTATTTATTTATTTATTTATTTTTAATTTTTTGTTTATTGCAGTAACATTGGTTTGTAACATTGTATAAATTTCAGGTGTACATCATTATACTTCTATTTCTGCATAGATTACATCATGTTCACCACCAAAATACTAAAACGTGTTCATTCAGTCATTTCTGTTAATTATTTTTTATCAACTTGTAGAGCTTTTTTTTTTCATTATTTCCTCCCATTTATTTATCTATTTCCTCATAAGAGAAGATGTTAAAAATTTGGTTTAATTTGAGGTAGCATATGTACTCATAGCCTGTTTTTATATTTCAAACACATCAGAATTTCATTACTAAATATATTACTGGACATTTTCTCTCTCTCTACACACACACACACACACAATTCTTTTTCTGAAAAATTAAGACAGCTCTGTTATTCATCTAAATAAATAAATATTATGTTTACTTTTTGTATGTTTTGGGTAATGAAGTACCTTCATTTTGTTTAATGCTCTTTCTATGTGGGAAATGGTCGAGTTTGAGGAATGTGGCCTTTATGAGCTTCTGAGGCTATAGAAAGTTATATATGATGAGTGTGAAGCCCTCTCCCATTCTTAGCTGTAGTACATGAAATCAGATAGGAAAATAAGAAGTGTGTCTTTGAGGACTACTGAACATCAATGTGTTGTCCGTACCAAACAGAGGTATCAAATTCAGAGTCTAGGTAGGGAATAAGAATTGTGATATAAAGTTGAAATGGTATGAAGATAGAAAAGTTGAATCCAGTGCTGTGTATAAAAGCAGTAAGTACTGTAGAAAACAAGTGACAAGAAGGCCTAAATAAATCTGAAGACTAAATTTGAGTTCCAATGGTTTTTTTATACTATTTCAGTCAACCAATCATGCTGAATTATATTTACCTAAAGCATAAGAGAGACAGTCGTCATTCACTCATTCATTCATTCCTTCAGAGAAAACATGAATTCAGTACCTATTATGTTCTACTCACTGTGCTAGATAACAACGATACAGATATAAATAAGAAACTATCACTGAAAAAGAATATTTATATTTTGCAATTATGTGATATAGTATTCATTCAGGCATATATTTATTCAAAATTATTTGTTGGGCATGTATTGTACTCCATGTATTATGTTAAGAACCACAAACACTTTGATGAGCCAAAATAAACACAGCCCTTGCCGTCATGTTATTAGTGCCATGGAGTCAATTCTGACTCCTAGTGACCCTGTGTACAGCAGGGCAGAACCCTGCCTGGTCATCTTTGCACCATCCTCTCACCTTCCAGCGGTATATCAGACAGAGCTCCACTGCTATTCATAGAGTTTTCATGGCAATTTTTTCAGGAGTGGCCAGGGCCTTCTTCCTAGTCTGTCTTAATCTGGAATCTCCAGTGAAACCTGTCCACAACAGGTAACCCTGCTAGTGTTTGAAAAGCCAGTGGCTTTCAGCATCACAGCAACATGCAGCAGCCACAATATGACAACCGACAGATGGGTGGTGTGATTCTGACCGGGAAACGAACCCAGGCCACAGCAATGAAGGCACCGAATCTTAACCACTAGACCACCAGGGCTGGCTACAGCATAGTTTACTGAATATTTTAAGCCAACCATTGATACCTACTGCTCAGAAAAAAAGACTCCTTTCAAAATATTACTGCCAACAACCCAAAAGCTCTGATGGAGATGTACAATGAGATTCATATTGTTTTCATGCCTGCTAACACAACATCCATTCTGCAGCTCATGGAACAAGGAATAATTTTTATTTTCAAGTCTTATTATTTAAGAAATGCATTTTGTAAAACTATAGCTGCCATGGATAGTTATTCCTCTGATGGATCTTGGCAAAGTAAATTGAAAACCTTCTGGAAAGGATTCACAATGCTAGATGACATTAAGGACATTCATGATTCATGGGAAGAGGTCAAAATATCAACATTAACAGGAGTTTGGAAGAAGTTGATTCCAACCCTCATTGATGACTTTAAGGGGTTCAAGACTTCAGTGGAGGAAGTAACTGCAGATGTGGTGGAAATAGCAAGAGAACTAAAATCAGAAGTGGAGCCTGAAGATGTGACTGAATTGATGCAATCTCATGATCAAACTTTAATGGATGAAGAGTTGCTTCTTATGGATGAACAAAGAAAGTGGTTTCTTGAGCTGGAATCTACTCCTGGTGAAGGTGCTAGGAAGATTGTTGAAATGACAACAAAGGATTTAGAATATTACATAATCTTAGTTTACAAAGCAGTGGCAGGGCTTCAGAAGATTGATTCCAATTTTGAAAGTTCTACTGTGGGTAAAGTGCTATCAAACAGCATTGCATGCTACAGAGAAATCATTTGTGAAAGGAAGAGTCAATCAATGTGGCAAACTTCATTGTTGTCTATTTTAAGAAATTGCCACAGACACCCCAACTTTCAGCAACCACCACCTTGATCAGTCAGCAGCCATCAACATTGAGGCAAGACCCTCCACCAGCAAAAAGATTACAACTCGCTGAAGGCTCAGATCATGGTTAGCAATTTTTAACAATAAAGTATTTTTTAAATTTAGATATGTACATTGTTTTTAGACATAATGCTATTGCACACTTGATAGACTTCAGTATAGTGTAAACATAACTTTTATATGCACTGGGAAACCAAAAAATTCACGTGATTCACTCTGTGATATTCACTGCATTCCAGTGTTCCAGAATTGAACCCACAATATGTCTTAGGTATGCCTCTAAAGACTTATACAGACAAAGGAAAGTTGAGAAAATTAATTGCCAGTAGACCATCATTATGAGATACCTCAAAGAAGCTCCACAGAAAGAATAAAAATTATATCAGGTAGAAATTTGGACTACATATAAAAAGATGGGCAATGTAAAAGGCAAATATGTGAATAAATATGTGACTTACTTATCATTTGTTTTTGTCTCACTGAAAGATAATTGAATGTTTAAAGGGAATATAATAATGCATATACAAATATTAAGAGAGGAGAAATGAAAGTATACTGTTATAAGGTTCTTACAGTATATATGAAATAGTAGAATATTATTTGAAAGTAGACTATGTTAAGTTAAAAGTCTATATTGCAAACCTTAGAGCAACCTCTGAAAAAAATAGGCATAGCTAAAATCCAATAGTGAATATAATAGTGGAGATAAATTTCTTTTACAGTTTTATGGAGATATAATTGACATATAACATTTGTGTAAGTTTAAGGTGTACAACATGATGATTTGATACACATATATTCTGAAATGATTACAATAAATTGGTTAACACCTCAATCACCTTACATTAGATCCCCAGAACATATTCATCTTATAACTGGAAGCATGTACCCTTTGACCAACATGTCCTCATTTCTCCCCTACACCCAGCTCCTAGCAAACACCATTCTAGTCTCTGTTTCTCTGAGTTCTGCTTTTTTAGATTCCAAATATAAGTATATCATACAGTATTTATCTTTCTCTGCTCTTAGCATAATGCCCTCAAGGACCATCCATGTTGTCTCGAATGGCAGGATTTCCCTCTTTCTCATGGCTAAATAATATACCATTGTGGGCGTGTGTGTGTGTGTGATATGTATCACATCTTCTTTATGCATTCATCTGTAAACAGACGCTTCAGTACTTCAGTTACTTCTGTATCTTGGCCATTGTGAATAATGCTGCAATGAACATGGGAGTACAGATATCTCTTCAAGATCCTAATTTCATTTCAATGAAATGAAACTCATTTCAATGAAATGTTCCTGATCTTAGAGGAAAAACGTTCAAACTTTCACTGTTGAGTAAGATGTTAGCTGTGGGCTTGTCATATATTGCCTTTGTGTTGGGATACGTTCCTTCTATACTCAATTTTCTGAGAGTTTTTATCATGAAAGTATAACTGGATTTAGTCAAATGCTTTTTTCTGCATCTGTTAACATGATTGTATAATTATTATCTTTCTTTCTATTTATGTGGTGTGCCACATTTATTGATTTTTGTGTGTTGAACCATCCTTCCTTCTCAGGGATAAATCCCAATAGGTCATGGTGTATGATGCTTGCTACTCTTTTGTTGAGAATGTTTGTATCTATATTCATCAAGGATTTTGGCATCAAGTTTTCTTTTCTTGTAGTGTCCTTATCTGGCTTTGCTGTCAGGGTGATGTTGTCCTCATAAAATGAGTTTGGGAGTTTTCCCTCCTCTTTGATTATTTGGAAGAGTTTGAGAAGGATTTGTATTGATTTCTTTGAATATTTAGTAGAATTCACCCAGGAAGGCATCTGCTCCTGGGCTTTCCTTTGTTTGGGAGGAGGGTTTTTATTACTGCTTCAATCTCCTTACTCATTATTGATCTGTTCAGATTTTCCATTTATTCATGACTCAGTCTTAGTAGTTTTCTTGTATTGTTTCTATGAATTTATACACTCTTCTAGCTTATCCAATTTGTTGGTGTATAATTTTTTTAAAATAATCTATTTTTATTCATTGTATTTCTGTGGTATCAGTTGTAATGTCTCCTCTTTCATTTATGCTTTTGTTGATTTGAGTCTTCTCTATTTTTTTTACCAAGTCTAGCTAAAGGTTTGTCAGTTTTATTTATCTTTTCAAAAAAACAGATCTTAGTTTTGTTGATCTTTTCTATTATTTTTCTGGTCTCTATTTAATTTATTTCTGCTCTGACATTGTTATTTCCTTCCTGCCAAATTTGGGCTTATATTGCTCTTCTTTCTTTTGTCCTATGAGGTGTAAAATTTGGTTGTCTATTTGAGATCTTTATTTTCTCAATGTAGGTGTTTATTGCTATAAACTTCCCTCTTTGAACTGCTTTTCCTGCATCTCATAAGTTTTGGTATGGTGTGTTTCCATTTTTGTTTGTCTCAAGATATCTTTTTATTTTGCTTATGATCTTTGACTCATCGGTTTTTCATGAGTTTGTTAATTTCTGCATATTTGTGAATTTTCCTGTTTTCTTCCTGTTATTAATTTCTAGTTTCATAACATTGTTGTCAAAAAAGATACTTGGTATGATTTCAATCTTCTTAAATTTGATAAGATTTGTTTTGTGACATAAGATAGGATCTATTCTGGAGAATGTTCTATGCTCATTTGAGAAGAATGTTTATTCTGCTTCTGATGGATGGAATGTTCTTTATATGTCTGTTAGGACTATTTGGTCTAAGGTAGAGTTCAAATTCAGTGTATTATTCTTGGAGTTTTGTCTGGATGACATATCCATTGTTAAAAGTAGTGTATTGATGTCCCGTACTATTATTATATTGTTGTGTATTTCTTTCTTCAGATATGTTAGTATTTGCTTAATATATTTAGGTGCTCTGATGTTGAATGCATATACACTTACAATTGCTATAGCCTCTGGATGGGTTGACTCAATCATGCAGAAAAAATAATCAGTGAACCAGAAGACAGATCATTTGAAGTTAGCCAGTTAGAGAAACAAAAAGATAAAATAATGAAAAAGCAGAAAGGAAGTGGTAAAGGTAAATATACAGTCAAATTCAGAATACTTGAATACTGTAATAGTGATGTGTAAATCACTTTTAACTTTAGTATAAAAGTTAAAAGACAAAAGTATTATAAAAGTAATTATAGCTACAATAATTTAATAATGCATATATAATATAAAATATGTAAAGTGTGACATCAGTAGCAAAAATGACAGAAGTAAAAGAGTAGACATTTTGTATGCAATCAAAGTTAGCTTATGAGATTAAAATAGACTATTGTAACTATAACATGTTTTATGTAAGCCTCATTGTAACCACAAATAGAGAATATCTAGTAGATATAAAAAAGATAAAGAGAAAAGAAACAAACCATACCACTACAAAAAATATCAACAAATCACAAAGGAAAACAGCAAGAAAGGAACAAAGGAACTACAAAACATCCAGAAAACAATTAACAAGGTGGCAATAGTAAGTCTTTACCTATCAATAATTACTTTAAATGAAAATGACTTAAATTCTCAAATCAAATGATAGAGAGTGGCAGAAGGGATTAAAAAAACAAAATCCAACTAGATGTTGTCTACAAGAGACTCAATTCTGCTTTAAGGAAACACATAGGTGGCTATCTTTATATCAGACAAAATAGACTTAAAGTCAAAATTGATAACAAGAGAGAGAGAAAGAAGATCACTATGTAATGATAAAGTGGTCAAATCATCAAGAGGATATAACAACTGTAAATATATATGCACCGAACATCAGAACATCTAAATAATAAAGCAAATATTGAAAATTGGAAAGGAGAAATAGGAAGCAATACAATAATAGTAAGGGACTTAAATATCCCCTTTTTCATCAATGAATAGATCATCCAGAAAGAAAATCAATAAGAAAACAGTGGACTTGAATAACACTATAGACCATGTGGACCTAGCAGATATATAAAGAACATTCTACCCAACAGTTGCCATATACACATTATTCTAAAGTGCACATGAAACATTCTCCACAAGAGATCACATGCTAGGCCACAAAAGAAAATCTTAACAAATTTAAGATTTAAATCATATCAAGTATCTTTTCTGACCAAATTGTATGACATTAGAAATCAGTAACAGGAAGAAAACTGAAAAATTCACAACTATGTAGAAATTAAACAACACACTCCTCAACAACCAATGAGTTAAAGAAGAAATCAAACAGGAAAAAAATATATAATGAAACAAACAAAAATGGAAGCACAACATTTCAAAGCTTCTGGGATGCAGGAAAAGCAGTTCTAACAAGCAAGTATATCATGATAAATGCCTACACTAAGAGAAAAGAAAGATCTCAAATAAACAACTTAAGTTTACCTTTCAAGGAGCTACTCAAAAAAAGGAGAAACTAAACTCAAAGTTATAAGAATGAAGAAAATAACAAAAATTAGAACAGACATAAATGAAATAGAGACAAGAAAATCAATAGAAAAGATCAACAAAATTAAAAGCTTGCTTGTTGTAAAGATAAACAAAATTGATAAATCTTTAGCTGAAATAACCAAGGAAAAAGAGAGCAGACTCAAATTATAAATGAAAGAGGGGATATTACAACTGATACTACAGAAATACAAAGAATTATAAGAGACTACTAAGAACAATTACATGCCAACAAATTAGATAAGCTAGAAGAAATGGATAAATTCCTAGAAACATACAACTTACCAAGACTGAGTCATGAAGAAATGGAAAATCTGAACAGATCAATAATGAGTAAGGAGATTGAAGCAGTAATCAAAAATCTCCCAACAAAGAACAGACCAGTACCACATAGCTTCATGATTGGAGTCAACCATAAATTTTAAGAAAAATTAATGCCAATCTTTCCCATATTCTTCTAAAAAATTTAATGAGAGGGAACACTTCCAAACTCATTTGAAGAAATCTGCATTACTATCATGTGAAACCCGTTAAGGACCCTACAAGAAAAGAAAATTACAGACCAATATCTATGTTTTGAACATAGATGCAAAAGTCCTCAACAAAATACTAGAAAACCAAATTTAACAGCATAAAAGGATCATATATCATAATGTGGGATTTATTCCAGGGATGCAGGTATGGTTCAACATATGTAAATCGACAAAGGTGATTCACTACATTAATGTAATGAAAGATAAAAATCATATGTTCATCTCAATAGATGCAGAAAAAGTATTTGACAAAATTCAATATACTTTCCTGATAATAACTCATGACAATTTAGGTATAGAAGGAACATATCTCAACACAATAGGTGTATATATTACAAGCCCACAGCTAACATCATACTCATTGGTGAAAAGCTGAAAGCTTTTCCTCTAAGATCAGAAACAAGTTAAGTGTGACCACTCTCACCACTCTTATTCAGTATAGTGCTGGAAGTCCTAGCCAGAGTGATGAGGCAAGAAAAAGAAATAAAAGGCCTCCAGATTGGAAAGGAAGAAGTAAAATGATCTCTTATTGCAGTTGATATGATCTTATATAGAGGGAATTCTAAAGATTCCACCAAAAAACTGTTAGAACTAATAAATGAATTTAGTAAATTTGCATGATACAAAGTCATCACACAGAAAACAATTGCATTTCTATACAATAACAACAAACTATCCAAAAATGAAATAAAGAAGACAATCTCATTTACAATAGCATCAAAAAATAAAATAAAATGCTTAGGAATTAATTTAACCTAAAAGTTGGAAGTTCTGTACACTTAACAGTGTAAGACTTTGATGAAAGAAACTAAAGACAGAAATAAATGGAAATATATCCCATATCCATGAATTGGAAGAATAATATTGTTAAAATGTCATACTACCCAAAGCTATCTATGGATTCAGTGCAATTCTTATAAAAACTCCAGTAGCATTTCCACAGAAATAGAAAAAACAATCCTAAAATTATTATAGAACCATAAAAAATCCTGAATAGACAAAGCAATCTTGAGAAAGAAGGACAAAGCTGGAGGCATCATAGTTCCTGATTTCAAACTATATTACAATGCTATAGTAATCACAACAGTGTGATACTGCCATAAAAAACAGCCACATAGACCAATGAAATAGGATAGGGAGATCAGAAATAAGCCCATAAATATATAGTCAACTAATCTTTGACAAGTGTGCCAAGGACACACAATGGGGAACGGATAGTTACTTCAGTAAATGACGCTGAGAAAATTGGATAGTTTCCATGGAAAAAAGATGAAATTGGACCTTTATGTTATACCAAACACAAAAATTAACTCAGAATGGATTAAAGACTTACATAAAACCTAAAACTGTAAAACTCCTGGAAGAAAACATACGGAAAAGCCTCCTTGATATTAGTCTTGGCAATGAGTTTTGGATATGACACCAAAAGCACAGGTAACAAAAGCAAAAACAAACAAGTGGGACTACATCAAACTAAAAAACTTCTGCACAGCAAAGGAAACAATTAAAATGAAAAGGCAATCTACAGAATGGGAGAAAATATTTGCCAACCATGTATCTGAGAAGGGGTTAATATTCCAAATATATAAATAACTCCTACAACTCAATAGCAAATAAACAACCTATTTAAAAAATGGGCAATAGATCTGAAGAGATATTTTTCTGAAGAAGACAGACAAATAGCCAACAGGCACATGAAAATGTGCCCAACATCACTAATCACTAAGCATTATTTACAGTTGCCAAGATATGGAAACAACCTAAGTGTTCATTGACGAATGAATAGATAAAGAAATTGTGGTATATATATATATGTACACAATGGAGTAGTATGTGGTATTCAGGCATAAAAAGGATGAGATCTTGCCATTTGCAACAACATGGACGGACCTTGAGGACATTATGCTAGGTGAAATAAGTTAGAGAAAGATGATCTCACTTATATGTGGAATCTAAAAAAACAAACAACAAAAAAACAAGCTCATAGATACAGAGAACAGATTGGTAGCTGCCATAGGTAGGAGGTGGGAGTGGGTAAAATAGTTCAAAACGTACAAACTTCCAGTTCTAAAATAAATGGGGCTGTAATGTACAGCACAGCCACTATAGTCAATAATACTGTATTGCATATTTGAAAGTTGCTAAGAGAGTAGATCTTAAATGTTCTCATCACAAGAAAAAAAAATTGGGGGGGGCCAGCCCCGTGGCTTAGCGGTTAAGTGTGCGTGCTCCACTACTGGCGGCCCGGGTTCGGATCCTGGGCGTGCACCGACGCACCGCTTTTCAGGCCATGCTGAGGCCGCGTCCCACACACAGCAACTAGAAGGACGTGCAACTATGACATACAACTATCTACTGGGGCTTTGGGAAAAAAAAGGAGGAGGATTGGCAATAGATATTAGCTCAGAGCCAGTCTTCCTCAGCAGAAAGAGGAGGATTAGCATGGATGTTAGCTCAGGGCTGATCTTCCTCACAAAAAAAAAAGAAAAAGAAAAAACATTTTTGGAATTACGTATGGTAACGGGTATTAACTAAACTTACTGTGGTGATCATTTCACAATGTATACAAATATTGAATCATCATGTTGTACACTTGACACTAATATAATGTTATATGTCAACTATATCTCAATAAAAAAAAGCCAAAAACCCATCAAAATAAATAAATAAAATATTAAGAAATTCTTTTCATTAAGACACTATTAGAGTAACAACATGAACCAAAATTGGGAAAAAGATATTCACAATAAATATATTCAACAAGGGCTTGTATCCAGAATTTGTATATCCTACAATTGAGTATGAAAGAGATTAGTAACCCAATAAAATGGACAAAAGACTTGAAATGGTACATCACAAACCAGGATCTTCAAATTGCCATTAAGCATATGAAAACATGCTCATCTTCATATTACTCATGAAGGAAATGAACATTAAAACCACAATGAGACACCACTAAATGTCCACCAGAATGGCTAAAAATTTTAAAATACTAACAATACCAAGTGTCAGCAATGATGTAGAGCAACTTGAATTCTTACATATTTCTAGAGAGATTGTATATCTTTTTTGTGTGTGTGAGGAAGATCAGCCCTGAGCTAACATCCGTGCTAATCCTCCTCTTTTTGCTGAGGAAGACCAGCTCTGAGCTAACATCTATTGCCAATCCTCCTCTTTTTTTTGCCCCAAAGCCCCAGTAGATAGTTGTACGTCATAGTTGCACATCCTTCTAGTTGCTGTATGTGGGACGCGGCCTCAGCATGGCCGGAGAAGTGGTGCGTCGGTGTGCACCCGGGATCCGAACCTGGGCTGCCAGCAGCAGAGCGTGCGCACCCAACCACTAAGCCACAGGGCTGGCCCGAGATTGCATATCTTTACAAACTGTTTCAAAAACTAACCATATGGTAAACATACACTTGCCTATGATCCAGTAATTCCACTTAGGTATACACTCACGATAAATAAGTATTTATTTCCACCAATGGACATGTATACGAATGTCTATAGCAACTCTATTTATAATAGCCCCAAACTAGGAACAACTTAAATGTCATCAAGAGAAGAATGGATAAATAAATTGTGATTTATTCATACAATGCAATAATACAAAACATAAAGAAAAAAACACATTATGGATATATACAATAATTTGCATGCATTTTTTAGACATATTGATGAACAAAAGGAGCTAATCACAAATAATATATAATATGTGATATAGAGTGTATAAACTTTAAAAACAAGCAAAACTATTCAGTGTGATAAAAGTCAGAATAGTGTGTATATCTAGTAGGGTATTGACTCTGAAGGGCCATGAAGAAACTTTCTGGAGTGCTGGGGATGTTTTATAATTTGGTCTAGGTAGTGGTTTCATGGATGTATACATATGAAAAAAATAATAAAACTTTCCTATTAAAATTAGTGTACATAATAAATGTATGCTATATCTGAATAAAAAAGTGTAAAAAACAAACCTGATGTCAGTTAATGCATATTGGAATTTAACAATATGCTAAGAATAAGCCACAGATGATATGAGAAGAAATTTATAGCCCCAAATTTTTATATTATTACAAGATAAAATTGGAAGAAAAATATTATAAATGCCTCAAAATTACCTAAAGTAATTCAAATTTGTTATCCCTTGGATTAAATTTACTAGAAAATGCTAGTTTGAATGATATCCTCTTCTCATCTAAAATTTTCCTTATCAGTGACAGAAGTTTTTAATTCTCATTAGAGAATTTAATTTCTCATTAAAGAAATCTCTAGGTTACAGGGGTGTTCATAATTATCAATGGATCAAGCGCAATATGTTTTGAGAAAGTTCACCAATCATTAACCTTTCTGCTAATGTTTCTATAGAACTAGCTAATATAGTGCATTAACACACTAGGTAGTCTTTAGCTGTCCCAGAAAACTACTCTTTATCTTCTCCTTCTGAAATCACCTAGAAATGGGGAGCCAGGGTACACTGGGTGCATTTTTGTTAACACATCCATCACCTCACATATTTATTATTTTTTTCTTTTCTTTTTTTTTTCTGGGCATATATCAGGTTTATTATTATTAATATTATTATTTTTTTTAATTTTTTGTTTATTGCAGTAACTGGTTTATAACATTGTATAAATTTCAGGTGTACATCATTATACTTCTATTTCTGCATAGATTACATCATGTTCACCACCCGAATACTAATTACAACCCATCACTACACGCATGTGCCGATTTATCCCTTTCGCCCTCCTCCCTCCCCCCTTCCCCTCTGGTAACCAGCAATCCAATCTCTGTCTCTATGTGTTTGTTTGTTGTGGTTATTATCTACTACTTAATGAGGGAGAGCATACGGTATTTGACCTTCTCTCTCTGATTTATTTCACTTTGCATAATACCCTCAATGTCCGTCCATGTTGTCACAAATGGCTGGATTTCATCATTTCTTATGGCTGAGTAGTATTCCATTGTGTATATATACCACATCTTCTTTATCCATTCGTCCCCTGATGGGCACTTAGGTTGCTTCCAAGTCTTGGCTATTGTGAATAAAGCTGCAATGAACACAGGAGTGCATGTATCTTTATGCTTGGTGTTTTAAGTTCTTTGGATAAATACCCAGCAGTGGAATAGCTGGATCGTAGGGTGGTTCTATACTTAATTTTTTGAAGAATCTCTATACTGGTTTCCATAGTGGCTGCACCAGTTTGCACTCCCACCAGCAATGTATGAGAGTTCCCCTCTCTCCACATCCTCTCCAACACTTGTTGTTTCCTGTCTAGTTAATTATAGCCATTCTGACGGGCATGAGGTGATATCTCGTTGTAGTTTTGATTTGCATTTCCCTGATAGTTAATGATGTTGAACATCTTTTCATGTGTCTGTTGGCCATCTGTATATCTTCTTTGGAAAAATGTCTGTTCAGGACTTTTGCTCATTTTTTAATTGGGCTGTTAGTTTTTTTGTTGTTGAGATGCATGAGTTCTTTATATATTTTGGAGATTAAGCCCTTATCAGATGTATGGTTTGCAAATATCTTCTCCCAATTGTTAGGTTGTCTTTTTGTTTTGTTAATGGTTTCCTTTGCTGTGCAGAAGCTTTTTAGTTTGATGTTAGTCCCATTTGTTTATTTTTTCCATTGTTTCTCTTGCCCGGTCAGACATGGTGCTTGAAAATATGTTGCTAGGACTGATGTTGAAGAGCGTACTGCCTATGTTTTCTTCTAGAAGTTTCATAGTTTCAGGTCTTACATTCAAGTATTTAATCCGTTTTCAGTTAATTTTTGTGTATGGTGTACACATTGGCCGCGGCCAATGTCCCAGTCCCTGGAAAGGTCTCACCTCTCACTACAATGCACTCATAGCCTCTCAGGTGAGTCTCTTTTCACCAAAGCACTGTGCACCTTTGTCTCTGGTGATTTTAGGTTGCTTTCTGAAACGGGTGAATTTGCGTGTGGGCCCTTTAAGAGCCGGTTTTAATTTCTTTGTGAACCAGCTTTTCTGGGGGTACTCCCCAATGTTTTAGTAGCAGGCAAAGTCAGATATTATGCCACTTGTCTCGATTGTGCTGGGTCCACTAAATGCCCACAGTGGGAGCACTCCCTGTCTCAGGGCCTCGCTCCTCAAGGGAGGGCTTCCTACCTTTGGGCTGCTCCTGGGCGGCCGTGAAGCTGGCGGCTTGTGAAGGCGGCATTTTTTCTCTCCAGAAAGGAGTTTCTGCCTCTTACAACTCAATTAGGATTGTCCCTTGTTGCAGGAGTTCCTCTTATCCAGATTTTAGTTTTCTCTGAGGGGTAATTTTTCCACGAGTAGTTGTAAATTGGCTGTGTCCACGGGAGGAGGTGAATTGAGAGTCTGCCTACGCTTCCATCTTGACTTCTCTCCCTATTTTTTTTTCAGTGGCAATATTTGATACTCTCTCTTAGCGAATGTTAATTGTACAATAGTGTTATCAACTATAGTCACCAAATTTTACATTAGAGCCTCAGGCCTTAATCATCTTAAAGCTGAAAGTTTGTACTCTTTTACCAACCTCTACTTACTTCCACCACCACTCAGCCCCTGGCAACCAAATCCCTACTCTCTGATTCTGAGTTAAACATTTTTTTTAGATTCCACATGTAAGTAATATCATGCAGTATTTCTCTTTATCTGGCTGGCTTACTCCACTTAGCATAATGCCCTCAACGTCCATTTAATTTGTTGCAAGTGGCAGGATTTCCTTCTTTATCGTGGCTGAATAAGATGCCATTGTATATGTATACTACATCTTTTTTATCCATTTCTCCATTGATGGACACTTAGGTAGTTTCTATATCTTGGCTAATGTGAATAATACTGTAATGAACATGGAGTGCTGATATTTTTTTTTAATACATACAGAAGTGGGATAGCTGGATGACATAGTAGTTTTCTTTATTTTTTTAAGTATTTGATTGAGGTCTTATTGGATTATAATATCATGTAAATTTCAGGTATACATTTTTTTAATTCAGTTGCTGTATAGACTGCATTGTGTTCACCACCAATAGCTTGGTTTTTATCCATCGCCATACGTATGTGCCCTTTTACTCCTTTTGCTCTCCCCCATCCCTTTCCCCTCTGTAACCACTAATCTGTTCTCCTCATCTATGTGTTTGTATGTTTATCTTCTACATATGAGTGGAATAATACAGTATTTTTCTTTCTCTGTTTGACTTATTTCGCTTAGCATAATACCCTCGACATCCATCCATGTTGTCACAAATGCCACGATTTCATCTTTTTTTTTTACAGTTGAAGAGTATTCCATTGTATATATATACCATATCTTCTTTATCCATTCATCCATTGATGGGCACTCAGGTTGCTTCCACATCTTGGTTATTGTGAATAATGCTACAATGAACATAGGGATGCATAAATCTCTTTGAATTGTTGATTTCATGTTCTTCACATAAATACCCAGTAGTGGGATAGCTGGATCATATGGTATTTCTATTTCTAATTTTTTGAGAAGTCTCCATACTGTTTTCCATAGTGGCTGCACCAGTTTGCACTCCCACCAGCGCTGTATGAGGGTTCCCTTTTCTCCACATCCTCTCCAACACTTGTTATTTCTTATCTTGTTAAGTATAGCCATTCTGATGGGTGTGAGGTGATATCTCATTGTAGTTTTGATTTGCATTTCCCTGATAGTTAATGATTTTGAACATCTTTTCATGTGTCTGTTGGCCATCTGTATATCTCCTTCGGAAAAATGTCTGTTCATATCCTTTGCCCATTTTTTTGATCAGCTTGTTCATTTTTTTGTTGTTGAGTTATATGAGTTCTTCATATATTTTGGAAATTAACTCCTTGTCAGGGACATGATTTGCAAATATTTTATCCCAGTTGGTGGGTTGTCTTCTCATTTTGTTGATGGTTTCCTTTGCCGTGCAGATGCCTGTCAGTCTGATGTAGTCCTATTTGTTTATTTTTTCTTTTGTTTCCCTTGCCTGAGTAGACATCGTATTCAAAAAGATACCGCTAAGACTGATGTCAAAGAGCATACTGCCTATATTTTCTTCTAGGCGTTTTATGGTTTCAGTTCTTACATTCAAGTCTTTAATCCATTTTGAGTTAATTTTTGTGTATGGCATAAGATAATAGTCTACTTTCATTCTTTTGCTCATGGTTGCCCAGTTTTCCCAACATCATTTATTGAAGAGACTTTCCTTTTTCCATTGTATGTTCTTGGCTCCTTTGTCGAAGATTAGCTGTCCATAGACGTGTGGTTTTATTTTCTGGGATCTCAATTCTGTTCCATTGATCTGTGTGTTGGTTTTTATGCTAGTACCTTGCTGTTTTGATTACTATAGCTTTG